>NC_073313.1:236781834-237474515 GCF_027595985.1 Sorex araneus
CCTTTCTCCTCCCTCCTCCCTCCCTCCCTCCCTCCCTTTCTTTCTTTCTTTCTTTCTCTTTCTTTCTTTCTTTCTTTCTTTCTTTCTTTCTTTCTTTCTTTCTTTCTTTCTTTCTTTCTTTCTTTCTTTCTTTCTTTCTTTCTTTCTTTCTTTCTTCCATCTTTCTTTTCTCTCTCTCCCCTCCCTCCCTCCCTCCCTCCCTTCCTTCCTTCCTTCCTTCCTTCCTTCCTTCCTTCCTTCCTTCCTTCCTTCCTTCCTTCCTTCCTTCCTTCCTTCCTTCCTTCCTTCCTTCCTTCCTTCCTCTCTCTCTCTCTCTCTCTCTCTCTCTCTCTCACACACACACACACACACACACACAAATTTGATTGTGGTACTGGGAATCTCCACACATAAAGCTGCTGTGATTTCACTCTGGCATGTGTGGTGGTGCTCAGAATCAATCTAGCTGCTTCACTGACCTAAGGCTCACAAGGCAGGTTGGCACTCTATCACTAAGCTATCCTAGGACTCCCTTGCCTCCGCCAAAAAGATTTTTTTTTTTTGCTTTTTGGGTCACACCTGGCGATGCACAGGGGTTACTCCTGGCTCTGCACTCAGGAATTACCCCTGGCCATGCTCAGAGGACCATATGTGATGCTGGGATTCGAACCCGGGTTGGCCGCGTGCAAGGCAAATGCCCTACCCGCTGTGCTATCACTCCAGCCCCCGCCAAAAAGATTTTTAAAAATACAGAATCACTCAGGAGACTTTAAACATAAGAATTTTTTTATGGCAATCTCAATCAAAAAAGTGTGAAGCGATGATAACACTTGTATTGCCGTGTCTCAATTTATATACAAGTCTCATACAAAATGGTTATTGAGCTTTTGCCAGCCACCAACAATGGTTGATTGCTCAGAGTTCAATTTGCTTTTTAAAAAGGTTGCTTTTTCAGAGATTCAAAAGGAATCCTGCTCTGCCTCCCCAAGTGGAGACCTTGAATCACTATTGAATCACTGCATAGGTGTTTTTTCTGGTCCGAATGATTTGTCAACCATTTTTTTAAAGATCCCAAATGACGTTATTTGGGCTTCTTGCCTCTTTCATAATACACTGTATTTGATATCAATCTACCATCCCTCAATGATACAGACTCCAATTGTTATCGTAGCCCAGAGATGTGGCTGTGATTGTTGGTCAAGGAGGAATTCAATGAAGTCAAAACAAACTGAAAGTCACTATAACTAGCAGGGTGTGGGTGCAGGAGTAACTCATCGCCCTGCTAATTGGGAGGCACAGGTGTGGGTACATGCAGTCACCTTGGCCTGGCTGAAAGATAAACTGTCATCATTAGAAACGGCTGGGGAGGAAGACAGGCTGGTGCTGGAGAGCCAGGGGACAGCATATGACCACCCTGAAGGTGCCCTGATGTAAACTCTGAACTGTCCTGATCCTTGGTTCCATGGGGATTTATGAGAAAACCATCACACATAAGAAAACTCAATCCCAAACAATGTGGAAAGCAGTTGTGCCCTTTAAAACGCAGAAGACATGCATCTCAAATGTACCCTTGACATGATGCATTGGAGTCAGCCCTATCCTACAACATCCCAACTGGACCAACAACCATGCATTTGGCTACTTTTCTGATGCTTATGACAGCAGAATTCATAGCTCCCCACCCTCCTGTGATTATGCCCAGAGGCAAGAATCCAGAGAGCATGAGCCACACTGAGAACACTTGCCCACGGTCCTTGACCTTCCTTTCATGGCTAGAATTGGTCACATGCTCAGACCTCACCGACCACTGAGAAACAACAGGATGACTCAGACCCATCATTGTTCAGCTGGGATCACAGTCAAATAGTGGGGATCCCACTCTGGTAGGAAAGGTACCCAATGCTGTCTGAATGTAACTAGGATACTAAAGTTTCTTCAAACTCTAGGTACAAAAACAACTATGAGGTACTGAAAACATTGCCTCCTCAATTGCAGCAAAAGCCTGCTAGATAATGTTGAAGAAGAGCTCCTTCCCAGAGTGGCTTTCTCAGCTGACTGTCTCCCTGTTCTGTGTCCTTGGGCAGCTCTAAGAGAGTCCAATCCCCAGCCTGTGCTCATATCAAAGAAAATGGTGCCATTTCCCACCTCCAGGTCTCACAGTTGAGCTGTATCACTTGTATCATTTGTCATTCTGTTGATCTTTGATTTGCTCGAGCGGGCACCAGTAACGTCTCCATTTGTCCCTGTCGCATGCTAGGGTAGCCCAATGGTATCTGCTCGCTCCAGGAACAGGAAGAGCCTCAAACCATTCATTCAGGGTTTTGATGAAGAAGTCTGACCATCTCAGGCTGGTGGCCATGAGGTCTTTGGAATCCCATGGAATCCAGTCATTAGCAGCTCCAGTTCAGCGGTCATCTCTGAATTGCATTACATGTCTGACCCATCTGATTTTTGATGCCTTGGCAAATGAGACAGCGTCCCTGATTCTTGATCATTGATGGAGGTCAGAACTCCGGATTCCTTCTCTCATTTGAGTGAAACGTGATACTCCAAGCATAGCTCTTAGGATTCCTCTTTGGGATACCCGAATAGCATTCTCATCCTGTTCTTGTAGGGCTCATGTCTCTGAGGTGTATGTTAGTGCAGGAAGAATGGTGGAGTCGAAAAGATGTGTCTGGATCCGGAGGTTCTTTGTCCTCTTAACCACTTCTTTGACTCTCTTGAAGGCGTTCCACGCTGCTCTTTTCCTCCTGTGCAGTTCTGGTGCCAAGTCGTTCCTCATGTTGAGTTCTCGACCCAGGTACACATAGCTGCTGCATTCGGAGATGTTTGTTTCATTGAGAGCAAATGGAATGTCAGGGACTAGTTTGTTTTTCATGAACATTGTTTTGCTGAGATTCAGCTGCAGTCCAACCTTTCCACACTCGAGGTCGAAGTCGGCTAGTATTTGTGCCGCTTGGCTAATGTTTGGCATTATGAGAATGATGTCATCATCAAAGCAGAGGTGGTGTAGTTGCCAACCATCTATCTTCAGTTCCATTACTTCCCATTTGTTGAGCTGTAGGGTGATTCAAAGAAGCCTCACAAGGCTTCCCAGACTAAAGCATAAACTATGGAGTTTTCTGACGATGACACGAGTGCCCAATTTCTGAGCACAAAATTGGCATAACTTGCTTCTCAAAGTGTCTCAGAAGCCACAGAACCCAAGTTTGGGCTTCACTCTTAATACCTCTGATTAGACTCCCCCAGGCTCTCACTCTCCCTCTCTTAGTCAGCTCTTCCCTGCTGTACTTGTATTATTATTATTGTTGTTGTTGTTGTTGTTGCTCAACCCCACCCATATCCTCCTCGAAGCAAAGTAGGAGTGCCAGGAGTGTGAGTAACAGGTAAAGAGTGTGATAAATGTTAGAAGTGGGGAATGAAGGAAGCTGAGAAGATGAATGGTAGTTTCTTTTTTTTTTTTTTTTTTTTTTTTTTTTTTTTTTTTAATATAAATCACATTTAGTTTATTCCACAAACCAGTGGATTAATTCCAATATTACCAAACTAAATGCAATACACAAAATGTGAAAAATCAGCAGAATACAGTAAAATTGTTCCATATAAACAATAATGCATGAAAAAATATGGGTAACTGATATTGGCTATATTTAAAGTATAGTCCAATAATATATATTTTTTTTTTTTATTTTTTTTATTTTTTGACAGTTGACTTTTATTTTATTTTTTTTTTTTATAATTTATTTATTTTTAATTAGAAAATCACCGTGAGGGTACAGTTACAGATTTATACACTTCTGTGCTCACACTTCCCTCATACAAAGTTTGGGAACCCATCCCTTCACCAGTGCCCATTCTCCACCACCCGTAAACCCAGTGTCCCTCCCACCCTCCCCAATCCCATCTCCCCCCCACCCCACCCTGCCACTGTGGCAAGGCATTCCCTTCTGCTTTCTCTCTCTAATTAGCTGTTGTGGTTTGCAACAAAGGTGTTGAGTGGCCGCTGTGCTCAGTCTCTAGCCCTCATTCAGCCCGCAACTCCCTTCCCCCACATGGCCTTCGACTGCAATGTAGTTGGTGATCGCTTCTCTGAGTTGACCTTTCCCCGGAACGTGAGGCCAGCCTCGAAGCCATGGAGTCAACCTCCTGCTACTTATTTCTACAGTTCTTGGGTGTTAGTCTCCCACTCTGTTATTCTATATACCATAGATGAGTGCAATCTTTCTATGTCTGTCTCTCTCTTCCTGACTCATTTCACTCAGCATGAAACTTTTCATGCCCATCCACTTAACTACAAAATTCTTGACCTCCTTTTTTCTAACAGCTGCATAGTATTCCATTGTATAGATGTACCAAAGTTTCCTCAACCAGTCATCCATTCTGGGGCATTCGGGTTTTTTCCAGATTCTGGCTATTGTAAACAGTGCTGCGATGAACATACATGTGCAGATGTTGTTTCGATTGTACTTTTTTGATTCTCTGGGATATATTCCCAGCAGTGGTATTGCTGGGTCAAATGGGAATTCAATATCTAATTTTTTGAGAGTCGTCCAAATTGTTTTCCAGAAGGGCTGAACCAGTCGGCATTCCCACCAGCAGTGAAGAAGGGTCCCTTTCTCCCCACATCCTCTCCAACAGCGGTTGCTTTTGTTCTTTTGGATGTGTGCTAGTCTCTGTGGTGTGAGGTGGTATCTCAAAGTTGTTTTGATCTGCATCTCTCTGATGATTAGTGATGCAGAGCACTTTTTCATGTGCCTTTTGGCCATTCGTATTTCTTCCTTGGTAAAGTTTCTGTTCATTTCTTGGCCCCATTTTTTGATGGGGTTGGATGTTTTCTTCTTGTAGAGTTCAACCAGTGCTTTATATACCATTGATATCAACCCCTTATCTGATGGGTATTGTGTAAATATCCTTTCCCATTCTGTGGATAGTCTTTGTATTCTGGTCACTGTATCTCTTGCGGTGCAGAAGCTTTTTAGTTTAATGTAGTCCCATTTGTTGATCTCTGTTTTTACTAGATTGCTTAGTTCCGTGTCACCTTTGAAGATACCTTTATCTTCAATATCGTGGAGGGTTTCGCCGACCTTGTCTTCAATGTACCTTATGGTTTGTGGTCTAATGTTGAGGTCTTTAATCCATTTTGATCTGACTTTTGTGCATGGTGTCAGGTCAAGGTCTAAACCCATTTTTTTGCATGTGGTTGTCCAGTTGTGCCAGCACCATTTGTTAAAGAGGCTTTCCTTGCTCCACTTCACATCTCTTGCTCCCTTATCAAAGATTAGATGGTCATACATTTGGGGTTGTGTGTAGGGATATTCCACCCTGTTCCATTGGTCTACGGCTCTGCCTTTGTTCCAGTACCATGCTGTTTTAATTATTACTGCTTTGTAGTAAAGTTTGAGGTTGGGGATGGTGATGCCTCCCATCATCTTTTTCCCAAGAATTGTTTTAGCTATCCTTGGACGTTTGTTATTCCATATGAATTTTAGGATTGCTTGATCCATTTCTTTGAAGAATGTCATGGGTATATTTATAGGGATCGCATTGAATCTGTATAATGCTTTAGGGAGTATTGCCATTTTGACAACATTGATTCTCCCTATCCACGAGCAGGGTATATGTTTCCATTTCCTCATGTCCTCTTTGATTTCATGGAGTAGCGTTATGTAGTTTTCTTTGTAAAGGTCTTTTACTTCCTTGGTTAAGCTGATTCCGAGGTACCTGATTTTCTGGGGCACGATTGTGAATGGGATTGCTTTTTTCATGTCCCTTTCCTCTGCCTCATTGTTTGCATATATGAAGGCCATGGATTTTTGGGTATTGATTTTGTAGCCTGCAACTTTACTGTATAAGTCTATTGTTTCTAAGAGTTTCTTAGTAGAGGTTTTAGGCTTCTCTAGATATAGTATCATGTCGTCTGCAAATAGTGAGAGTTTGATTTCTTCCCTTCCTATCTGGATGCCCTTAATCTCTTTTTCTTGTCTAATAGCTATCGCAAGTACTTCCAGTACTATATTGAAGAGGAGTGGTGAGAGTGGGCATCCTTGTCTTGTGCCTGATCTCAGAGGAAAGGCCCTTAGTTTTTCCCCGTTGAGGATAATGCTTGCCGTAGGCTTGTGATAGATGGCTTCGACTATCTTGAGGAAAGTTCCTCCAAACCCCATTTTGGCAAGGGTTTTCATCATGAAAGGATGTTGGATCTTGTCAAATGCTTTCTCTGCATCTATTGATATGATCATATGGTTTTTATCTTTCCTTTTGTTGATATGCTGGATTATGTTGATTGATTTCCGAATGTTAAACCATCCTTGCATCCCTGGGATGAATCCCACTTGGTCGTGGTGTATGATCTTTTTGATGAGTTGTTGGATCCTATTTGCTAGTATTTTGTTGAGGATCTTCGCATCGGTGTTCATCAGGGAAATTGGTCTGTAATTTTCTTTCTTAGTGGTGTCTTTGTTTGCTTTTGGTATTAGGGAGATATGTGCTTCATAGAAACTGTTTGGGAGAGTTCCTGTTTTTTCAATTTCCTGGAAAAGTTTGAGGAAAACAGGCAATAGGTCTTCTTTAAATGTTTGGAAGAATTCGCCAGTGAAACCATCTGGGCCTGGGCTTTTGTTTTTGGGGAGGTTTTTGATTACCGTTTCAATTTCCTTAACATTGATGGGTCTATTCAGGTATTCCAGGTCTTCTTTCTTCAGTCTTGGGAGATTGTAAGAATCAAGGAATCCATCCATTTCTTTTAGGTTCTCCTTTTTTGTGGCGTAAAGACTTTCAAAGTAGTCTCTAATGATCTTTTGAATCTCACTGGTTTCTGTTATGATGTCCCCCTTTTCATTTCTGATTCGATTTATTAGAGTTTTCTCTCTTTCTTTCTTTGTGAGACTTGCTAGCGGTTTATCAATCTTATTTATTTTCTCAAAGAACCAACTCTTTGTTTCATTGATCTTTCGGATTGTTTTTTTGGTTTCGATGTCATTAATTTCTGCTCTAATTTTTATTATTTCTTTCCTTCGGTCTGGTTTGGGGTCCTTTTTCTGGTCCTTTTCTAGGGTCTTGAGTCGTAAAGTCAAGCTATCTATGTGGGTCCTTTCTTCCTTCCTGAGGAATGCTTGGAGAGCTATAAATTTTCCCCTTAACACGGCTTTAGCTGCGTCCCATAGGTTTTGGTAGCTCGTGTCTTCATTCTCATTTGTTTCTAAGTATCTTTTGATTTCTTCCTTGATTTCCTTCTTGACCCACTCATTGTTCAACATGGAATTGTTTAATTTCCAGGTGTTTGATTTGATTTTCCGTATTTGTGGGTGGTTAGCTTCTATCTTCAGCGCATCGTGGTCTGAAAAGATGGTTGATACAATTTCTATTTTTCCGATTCGATTGAGGTATGTTCTGGGGCCCAGTACATGGTCTATTTTTGAAAATGTTCCATGTGCACTGGAAAAGAATGTGTATTCTTTCTTTTTGGGGTGTAAGGCCCTGTATAGGTCTATTAGGCCTCTCTCTTCAATTTCTTCATTCAGGGTCAGTGTTTCCTTGTTGAGTTTTGTTCTTGTGGATCTATCTAGAGGTGATAAGGCCGTATTGAAGTCTCCGACTACAATTGTGCTGTTAGTGATGTCCTCTTTGAAGTCTGTTAGGAGTCGTTTTAAATATTTAGCCGGTCGTTCGTTAGGAGCATATACGTTTAAGAGTGTGATTTCTTCCTGTTGTACATATCCCTTGATAAACAGAAAATGACCTTCGCTGTCCCTTTTGATCTTTTTCATCCTGAAATCTATGTTGTCGGATACCAGGATGGCCACTCCAGCTTTTTTAAGGGGGTTGTTTGCTTGGAGGATTGTTTTCCATCCTTTGACTTTGAGTCTATGTTTACTCTGTTTGTTCAGGTGTGTTTCTTGCAGGCAACAGAATGTTGGGTTTAATTTCCGGATCCATTTAGCTACTCTGTGTCTCTTGATAGGTGCATTTAGGCCATTGACATTGAGAGAGATTATTGTGATGTGGTTTTGTGTCATCTTTCTGTGGGATTTGTTGTTCTTATGGGGCTCCTCCTTGCCTTACAGTAGCCCCTTTAGACCTTCTTTCAAGATTGGTTTTGAGTCTATGAAGGACCTGAGCTGTTGTTTATCCGAGAAGTAGTGTATGGTTCCTTCGAGTTTGAGTGAGAGTTTAGCCGGATAAAGTATTCTTGGTGAGGCATTCATTTCGTTGAGTTTTTTCACTATGTCCCACCATTGTCTTCGGGCTCGGAGGGTTTCTTCTGACAGATCGGCCGTAAATCTGAGGGGTGCTCCTTTGTATGTGATTTCCCTCTTTGACCTTGCTACTTGTAGAATTGCGTCTCTATCTACAGCATCCGCCATTCTGACTATGATATGCCTTGGAGTCTTTTTATTTGGGTCTCTTTTTGCTGGCACTCTTCGGACTTCTTGTATCTGGACGCCTGCCTTCTCCAGCTCTGGGAATTTCTTAGCGATGATGTCTTTGACTATGTTTTTTTCATTGGGGTTACTTCCCTGTGGTTCTGGTACTCCAATAATTCTTATGTTGTTCCTCTTGAAGTCATCCCCCAGGGCTCTGATTCGCTCTATAGCCATTTTGAGGTCTTTGGCCATGATTTGTTGCTGTCTGTAAGCTTTCTGCAGCTCATCCTCAAGCTCGCTGATTCTGTCTTCGGCTGTAGTCATTCTGCTGTTGAGGGCATCTAGTGATATTTTTATTTCATCTACCGATTGCTTTATTTGTGAGACTTCGGTTCGAAGGTTTGAAATTTCTGCTCTCATTTCTGCTCTCATTTCTTCCTGTATTTTCTTGGTAGACCGTTCGAGCGCTTGATTCATCTCCTCCCTTAATTTATTGGATGTCTGTTCCATATTTGCTTGGAGTAGGTCGACTCTCCTCCATATTTCCTCTCTGAATTGTTTATCTGAGAGGTCGTAGATGTTGGGAGACTGTTTTGAGGTTTCTAGTATCTTTTGTTCTCCCTCTCTTGGTGGAGGGGATTTTCGCTGTTTCTTCATATTGTCACGGAAGTGCAGAGTTGGCACCTTGTAGTTCTTTATTCCTCTTCCTTTTTGTGGGAAGAAGGGGCTCCGATTGTGCTAAACTTCCCTTATTCACTGATAGCTTTTATAGTGTCAGCCTAAGCTAATGGGTATTTTGCGTAAATGTTTGAGATCGCAAAAGTGAGTTTTCAAAGGAATACACAGTACGGATTGAGCTGAGGTAGCAAAGAATAACTGCGGCCGCGTTAGCGTTGGCCGCTCCGGAAAGAAGCCACGCCCACTTTTTAGGCCACGCCCCCTGAGATGAGGACACGCCCCTAAGCAGCAGAGTGGGGATTGGTCAGGATCCGACGGCGGCGGCGGACAGGTGCCAGGCAGGGGCTTCAGGAGAAGCCCCGAGCCGCGGCGGGCAGGGGGCGGGGAGGGGACTTCTCCGCGCTGAGGCAGGCTCTCCAAGGGATTGCCTGTTTACCTGCAGGATGGAGATTGGTCAGGATCCGACGGCGGCGGCGGACAGGTGCCAGGCAGGGGCTTCAGGAGAAGCCCCGAGCCGCGGCGGGCAGGGGGCGGGGAGGGGACTTCTCCGCGCTGAGGCAGGCTCTCCAAGGGATTGCCTGTTTACCTGCAGGATGGAGATTGGTCAGGATCCGACGGCGGCGGCGGACAGGTGCCAGGCAGGGGCTTCAGGAGAAGCCCCGAGCCGCGGCGGGCAGGGGGCGGGGAGGGGACTTCTCCGCGCTGAGGCAGGCTCTCCAAGGGATTGCCTGTTTACCTGCAGGATGGAGATTGGTCAGGATCCGACGGCGGCGGCGGACAGGTGCCAGGCAGGGGCTTCAGGAGAAGCCCCGAGCCGCGGCGGGCAGGGGGCGGGGAGGGGACTTCTCCGCGCTGAGGCAGGCTCTCCAAGGGATTGCCTGTTTACCTGCAGGATGGAGATTGGTCAGGATCCGACGGCGGCGGCGGACAGGTGCCAGGCAGGGGCTTCAGGAGAAGCCCCGAGCCGCGGCGGGCAGGGGGCGGGGAGGGGACTTCTCCGCGCTGAGGCAGGCTCTCCAAGGGATTGCCTGTTTACCTGCAGGATGGAGATTGGTCAGGATCCGACGGCGGCGGCGGACAGGTGCCAGGCAGGGGCTTCAGGAGAAGCCCCGAGCCGCGGCGGGCAGGGGGCGGGGAGGGGACTTCTCCGCGCTGAGGCAGGCTCTCCAAGGGATTGCCTGTTTACCTGCAGGATGGAGATTGGTCAGGATCCGACGGCGGCGGCGGACAGGTGCCAGGCAGGGGCTTCAGGAGAAGCCCCGAGCCGCGGCGGGCAGGGCGAATGGTAGTTTCTTTTACAAATTTCAAGTCCACTATTTTGATGCTAAAACTAGCCAATAAATGATCTCATGTGCCAAAGATAGGCATATTTTAAGTTGTGGTAGTTGGATTCCACTAGTAAGGATCTGGAGTCAGTATGAACTGGTTTTGAAAACTTCCCCTCTGTGACAACATTACCAGTACAAATGTCCAAACAGCAGACACAGAAATTCACAGATGTGCTTGCTGAAGGTCTTGCTTATGTCAGCAGTCAGGAATTTAGATATTCCCATTAAGGAGCACACAAGACAAAGGGACACTTTGATGTAGACTCCAAACAAGTAGAAGTATTTTACATGGAAAGATATGATTTTTAAAAAATAGGGAGAACTTAGAATTAATTTACAGCAAAAACATACCAAGTGATGGTCCTGAAATGAGTAAATGAATACAAAGCTTCATAGCCCAAGACAAAAGGGGAAGCTACAAAAGTTGGTGAGGAGGTAGAGAAAAAGGTCTCCATGATACACTGTGGGTGGGAACATAAATTAGGGCTATTTCTATGGAAAACTATGTGGAAATTCCTTATCAAAACTAAATGAACTTTCCACATCTACCCCTCAGAAGCGTTTATCTAAAGGATATGCAAACATGAGTTGAAGATATTTACACCCCTCTGTTCATAGCAACATTATTCACAATAGCCCAAATAGGGGCTCAATCTAAGTGTTCAACTCTTGACTGGATAAAGAAGCTGTGGGCATATATGCTCACAGGAATACTGCTGTGCCATTGAAAAATGAAATCACGCTATTTGCAACAAAATGCATGGAAGTTGAAGTAATTATGCTAAGTGAAATAAATAAGGAAGTGAAAGACAATTAAGGATAGTTCTATTCATATGTGGATACAAATTAAAGCAAACAAACTGGCAAAAAAATAAAAACTAAGACTTAGACTCTGAAAAGGATGGTTTCACTGGGAAAGAAGGGGTCTTTGGAGGTGGATGTGTGAGTCTTAGACACATTCTAGGGCTGAAGCTGTACCCTGGAGTTCTGCAATATTATAAATCAATGACAAATCAATTAAAATTGTGGGGGGGAATGTTTTAAAAAAAGAAGTTAGAAAAAAACCCAAATGGTTTTGTAATTCACTATGTAATTTTGTTGTTTTTATTCTTTCTCTTTCTCTTTGAAAGACACCCTTTTACCTGGAAAATTAAACTAATAGCTGTCATCAAATTGAAAAAGAAATGTAATCACACATTTTATTTTGGTGTTGGAATAAGCATTTCTTATTCCAGAAATTCTTGGAGTTATTCTTTGAATAGGATACAGCACTTAACTGATGAATTAGTTGGTTAGTCACCCTGATTCTTATAGAAGGGAAGGGAAGACTAGGAAGCAAATACATTGACCTTGGTTTTTGTAGAAGACACAGTGAGATTTTTACAAATGAATGCTTCTTAAGACACCCTGCTTCTTCCTACCCCCATCTCCTCTTGGAGCCTTAGACCCTGAGCAGTCAGGGTCATCTCAGCCCTGGGAGCAACAGGACTCACCTGTGCTCAGAGAGCTCCTCAAACCATAGTTTTCCCGAGCCATTTCTGTCCCAGGAATTCTGAACAACAGAGCGCTTGGGACCTCCTCTGCCTGTGCAGTGCTCTAGGGGTTTAGAACTCATAGCCTTGAACTTGCCGGCAATGTGTTTTGAATCACTGAACTGTCTCCTGGGTCCCTTATCAAGATACTGTTTTATTTGTTTAAGGTAGAAGGCAAATGACTTTATTGAAATGAAATGAAAGATTTTTCCTAGGAAGTTAAGAATAAAGAACCAACCACAAAATTTGTAATGTATGTTTCTGTTTGCATTTTTGTTTCTAATGACTGTTGTCCTCATAAAATTTTTCAGTCTGCCTTTCATATTGTGATTCACAGTCAAATTGGATAGTTTTTTTTTATCTGTAAGCTACACCTCACTGGCTGTTATTGGTTGGGAGCCTCAGGGAGGTGAAACGATTAGTTAATTTCTGGAATCTGATCGATGTGGTCAAATTCTGCACCTGCCACTTACTAGCAATAACGTGAGTAAATTATAGTTAAGTTCTCGATAAATAGCATCGATAAATTCTAGGAAACTGCAACTTTAAGTGAAATGATGTATAATGAAACCAAATTTGTAACAGACTAATTGATATTAACAAGAGAGCAAGATGGCTTCTTATAGTGTTTCTGATCACAAAAATCACCAACTTAGCAATAAAGACCCCCAAATACTTCCAGTACCAATTTTATTTATTTATTTATTTACTTTTCAACCATGTTTTCCAGTTCAGGGTTGAGCATGACTTGTGCCTCTCTCTAAAGCTCAGCGAGCAAGATAGGAACGAACCCCAGACAGGACACCCATATGCATACACACTCACAGGTACATACACTCACACACTAACATACACACATTCTCTCACACATGCACACATAACCACACTCATCCATACCCTCCCACTCTAACATGTACACACATACTCTGGCACACTCATACACACACCCACACATGCATACACAGCCACACTCACCCCCCACACATATATACTCTGTGACATGCTTATACACCTTCTCTCACCCACACTTAAATGCACACACACATACACACACACTTCTCAGGAGACATTTTTGACACACTGGGGACCCTTATAGTCTGGTCTTGGGTATATGGGAGGGAATTAAAGTATCCAAGGAAACCCATGCAGAAGCTGTGCAGAAGTTACAAAATCCAATTATGACCTAGCTGAAGAAATTATCTGCAAATGATGGTCAAGATCTCAGCACTGATTCTCAGGCCTTGTTCTGCCTCAAAATATATCACTTCCTGGGTGTTTTCTTGACCCTCCTCCCTATGCCACCCTGCGAAGTCCTATTGATTGATTGACTCCAACAGTCATAACCCCCATTCTCCCCTACCTCCTCTTTATTCTGCTGGGTCGGTCCACTAGCCAGTGTCACTCCATCAATAACTCAGTGACCCCATCTGTTTCCCACCCCCCATCCACTTGCTTTCATTCTCCTCTGCTTCTCGGAGTGAGCTTGTCCAAACACGAACTCCTACTTAGCATGTTCCACACAGATTTGGCACTGGACTCCTTGTGATCATCCTGAGGCTCTTTTTTCATCTGGCCCTGCCTTTCTCTGGGTCCCAACAGGCCCCCTGTTCTGACCACAGGGAACTGGGTCCTTGCCCGGGAACTTTTCAGGCTCTGTCTTCCCAGAGAAACTTAGCTCAGATTTCCCTCTGTCCCCTTATCCCTGGCCTCCTCTTCACTTGACCCGTCATTAGAGTCTGCTTAGATGTCACCGTCTTCTCTAGATCTCCCCACAAGCTTCAAATGCAGCCCCAAAGCCTGAAGAGCAAGTGAGCTTCCACTGTCCTTCCACCGTTTACTTCTGCTTCTCCTAGTGGTCATGAGCCCTGGGCAGAGGGAGCCCACGTTTTCCCATCTTGATGTCATCATGGTGCAACTCAGTGCTTTACAGATGATGCTTAATAAATGTAAGCAAAAGTATGAGAGGATGTAAAGTCAGAGCTGTATGTGCGCACATGTGTGTGTATTCAATAAGAAAAAAAAAATCAGCAAGGCACTGGAAACCTGGCTTGCCCTCGAGAAAGAACCATCCATATCATTGTTGTTATTGCCAGTATTCCTACTCCTACGTGGGGTTTTGAAGTACTTTCATAAATGAGCATGGCCTTTGCCTATGGAAGCCATGTGCAAATGTCTCAAGGGCTTTTGACATTTTTAACTCCAGAAATATGATGCTGACTAGCAGCATTGTTCTGTGAGGTCTTTGTAAAATATATATATTAATTTTAAAATGTGCCGCTTCTTCTCTGTCCTTTAGTTTCCCATACGAGTACCTCTTGCAACCTTTTCCAAGCAAGTGGGCTTATTCATTCTCACACGCACTTTCACCAGTTGGTCCGAGTCTCTGTAACCCCTCGCGTCCCTATTCAACAGAGGCTAGTAATTACCATAGCAACCACAGCATGTGGTGCCTCTGTGCTCGCTGGAAACAAAGCATTTGCTCAGAAAAATTACACACACACATAATTTGTAACATGAAATTCTATTTCATGGTGTTTATGAAGGGAAAGCGTGCCTCTGCCTCGGCATGCTTACCTTCCTCATCAGACTTGGGGCTCCCCCTTGCTGGCCATCCCCTCCTCCCCTGCCCCCCCCCACTATACTTCACCGGCACATACTGATTCATTTTTAAATAAAATTTTTGCGTGGGATTGGGGGGAGGGTTTGGGGGGTAGGGGACAAAGATGGGAAGGATTTAGTTTCATCAGAAGGTGCAAAGGTCAATGGGAGGGTGCAGCACCCCATCCAGCAGTTGTCCCTGTCTGAGTGATGATTATACGACCAAGGGGATTTATTAAAATGGAGCCCAGTGCCGTTACACTGAATGAGTCTCTCCATAAATCCTGCGGGAGCCTGTCAGTGGCTAAGCCCATAGGTAATGCTTAAACAGAGCCTGCATCTGCTGACCAGTGTCTGCAGCCCCATCAAGACCTGAGGCCTGCCGTGCAGCCTGCTCAGGAGTGGAGAATTCTCCTCCCCACTGTGAGTGTGTGCTTCCAGCATTTGAAAAAATTATCATTATTATGATATTGGTTTTTTGGTCCACACCAGGCAAGGCTTAGGGCTTACCCCTGGCTCTGTGCTCAAGGATCCCTCCTACTCTGCTTTCTGCTTTCCAACAGGGGGTAATGCTCTGGCTTGGATTCTCAGCCTGGGGAGGGGGGTTGGGAGTGAGGAAGCAGAGATGATGGCTGGAGCCCTTGCAGGCCCCCTGATGCCATGACCTTTTCTCACCATTTGCTTCAAAAACCAAAGGCTGTGATGGGGGGGCGGTTCAAGCTGTGGCTAAGTAGCAGCCATCCGGCACCACCAGGGCAGCTGCAGAGGGTGACTTCTATCTGCTCAGTGTCCTTTGGCACCTGAGGACAGGAGAAACCCTGGGCAGCAACTCAGCAGTAACTGGGATGTTTATTCCATGGTTACTGCAGCCCTGTCTGCTGGGAGCCTCTGGGTGCGTTTCCTACTGGAAACTTCGATTATTTTTTTTACATTGTCTTGATCTGAAAACAAAACAAAACAAAACAAAAAATTTATTCTGGTTAAAGAGCAATCTGAACCTTTACTGTGACTGCAGGAATCTGGTGAGAGAGCCTTGTCTCAGCTCCTTGGGGGCATCTCTGCTCTCAGAGAAAACCATCAGGGAGAACCGGGGTCCCACTGAGTCAGGGTGCACTGAGGGGGCAGGTGGAGCCTCATCAGGGTTTACCAGCAGTTTCACTGAAAAAGGCTCTAAACGTGTGGGTTCCTTGAGGGAGGGCGGTGCGGAGACGGGTTATGAGTGTGATGATATATCATTATTAATAGTATTCTTTTTTTTTTCAATGAATCACCGTGAGATACAGTTACAGACTTACAAACTTGCATAATTACGTTTTGGCCATACAATAAACGAGTGCCCATCCCTCCAACTGTGCCCATTCTCCATCACCAATGTTTTGAGTATCCCCACCACCCCACCCATTCCCCCCCCCCCCCCGCAGGCACATTCCCTCTTACTCTCTCTCCTTTTCGGTGCTATGATGGCCACTTAGTACCTGTAGTAAGAGTATTCTAAACGACAGAATCTCAATCAATTAAGAAAATAATCATTGTGTTGTTCATAGGGCAATTTCTGGTCATTGGCAATCATTTCCCTGCCTGGGCCAAGAGCAACGGCCCCGGGCATAAGATGATGTCACAGCCCGTGATGGACAGCTCGGAGCAGTGGACCTAGCCCGGGAGTCTCTGCGCAGCCAGTGAGTGCTCTGAGTTTCCCAGGGCCCCCCCCCCGTCGCCCTGAACAGGTGAGAGAGCAGGTCAGCCTCGCTCTGTGCGGGTCCCCCCTCAACCGCAGCCGCTCAACGCCGCCACTAGGGGTCGCCGGTCACCCAGGGATGGCGCCCGGGGCCGCCGAGAGAACCGGCCCGCGGAGGGCACGTTGCACCGAGAGAAGCCGAGAACTCAGTGACGTGCGGAATTATTATGCACACTTCATTTCCTTGTAATTTAACTCTCAGAGCAACAAAAGCATAATGTATAGCCTAGTTTTCGGGTCTGATTTACAGCAATTTAAACGAAAAGATGATTTCGGCCTCTCCCTCCCCCCTCCCCCCCCAACTTCGATTCGCTTCTGCTGATATCAGCAGCTGAGGAATTTTTGTATTTTCCACAGGCCACACCGTCCACCCCCGCCCCCGCCCCCACAGCGGCGGATCAGAAAGGAGGAAAATGGAAAACGGTTTCTGCCAACGGAGCCGCGTGCCGATGTTCACTTGCTGTTTCAAATTCCACTCTAACCCTATTGAAAACTTTGTTTTTATTGTGTGGATTTGGTTAGTATCCCCCCTCCCCTCTTATCCCCCCCCATACCCATCACTGATTTTACAGTGAAGTCCACTGGGAACAAAGCACTTGTGTTCTCAAAGGGTGCTGGTGTCAGTTTCAAACCCAGAGGTAAAAAGGAGGAGGCCCCGCCCCCCTCAACCTCCTGCAGTCCGGGGACCCCCCATCTTCCCTCCCCTTTTCCCTGTAGATTCCTACAGGCTTTGATCTCTCTTTCCTCAGGCTCCTTGAGCATTTACTGATTCTACCAGCAATTTGGCATTTTGTAGCTATTGTCTTGTTCTCTAATTGCTTCATGCGTGCACTGTGCACTTTTTTTTCCCTCCCCCAGGAAAAGGAAATAACATTTTAGTTTTTAAGTGCCTATTTTCGCTAAGAATTGGACATGTAATTTCCTTGAATCCTTTTAACAACCTATGGCTTAGATTGCCATTGATTTCGTTTTACAGGTGGGGAGACTGAGTCAGGAAGGTTGTGTAAGGTAATGAGGTTATATTGGAGGGAGGATTATAACAGATACTTCTGTTCCATCCATATAATACCCAACTTGATTGCAAACCAAAATGAGTGTCTATGCTTTTAGCATTAAGCATAGTAGTAGGTGTTTAACCCCCCCCCCCAACACACACCCACACCCACACCCACACATGCACATTTTTAAAAAAAGATAATTAAGATCTGTCTGGGCTAGCACTTATAAAGGGTGAGAATTGCCCCCACCCCCTTTAAAAATTAACTTGCTGAATATTTGCCAAATACCCAGTCTTGCTGTATAGGATTTCCACACACTTAGTAGATACCTTTATTTATTTCCCTCCAATTTCTTTGAATCCGTGCTGTTATTTTAGTTGTGACTTCCCATCCAAGGATTGGAGGAATGCCTTTTATTTCAGAGATTTATCACAAGCCCTTCGAGCCCCTTTTTATGGGGTTGTGAAAGTAGTGGAAAAACCTGGACGAATGTGAACACAGACCTCTAACTCCCAGCTCAATGTTCTGTCCATGACATTTATTGTCTTATTTCTCCTTCATGCTGCTTGGTTTGGGTAGGTTGAATTTTATCTTGGATGTGAGTATTTTCAGCTCCCAAAGCTATCCCTTGCCCTAAAAATTGGAGGGAAATTCAGACAGGAGGGAAATAATGCACCATTTTTTTTTTTGACCACGCAAACAAATGGACTTGGTAGGGATTGGAAAGAATCAATCGATTTTAATGCCGGTAGGCATGCACAATGTTTGGGAGCAGCAGGTGGTAAGCGCTGAGGAATGGATCAAAGTGTGCGCTGATAGAATAGGGTGGAAAAATCACTCAATGACTGAGCTCTTCTAATTTCTTTCCAACTGTTGATTAAGATGGGTAAGAGAATAATAAAGTGGCCTCCAGAGAGTGACCAGTGCTTCTATAAGTGTCTGGACCTATGCAGAACTCTCAGTGCACTGGACCCTATAAAACTACCCAAGCAAGTGCACAAGAGTAAAACCACACTGTTATAGTCAGGGCAGGGGTGGTCTCTGAAGACACTCCAAACCTACAAACTTAGTAGTCATCTAGTCATCTCTGGTGGATTCTGACCTCCAGGAAGCAAAGGAAATTGGGGACAGGACTGTTGATGCCTAAACTCTGAGACCACATTTAGCAAAACATATGGAACCAATAAGGAAATTACTATGGCCCCAATAGGGTAGTTTTAAAAACTCAGAGTTTTACCACATTTGGAGACTAACAATACACAGAAAGGAAACATCTTCCATAGTGTGGGGGATTTGAGTGTTCAGGTTACAAGACAGCTTTAACAGTGTCCCCAGGCTCTCTCTGCTCACCACACTCTGACCAGCTTTGAATGAGTCTCTGGATTTTTGTACCATTTTCTTGTGAAAAGTTTAGGATAGAGAAATAAAAGCACTGGGATGAGAGGATGGAAAATCAGATGGGTTCAGTTCCTTGCTCTGCCCCTTCTTTATAGCACTAGATCTCTGAGTGTACTTGTTTTAATACAATTTCTCACATGGATAATGGGCATGATAGTAACTACTCCAGATAATGTGAACATAAACTAAATAAAACATGAGCAACCAGGGAAAATCTTGCCTAGGATTCAGCAAGATCAGTTTGTAGAACACCCTTCAACTTTACCTACCCACAAGGTGTCATCTATCATCTCTCAGCACTTCTAAGACACCTTTGATGGTAAGGTGGTGATTACATATCAGCAACAACAACTTAAGAGCACGACAACAACTCTAAACTCTGCTTTATGTAGATTGTAAGATAGATCTCAATAGTAGAGATTTTTTTTAAGTGAGGGAAAATCTTTAAAATTATCTCAGGAAAGTAATCAACACAGTGAAAAGGCAACCTATAGAGTATGAGTTTTGCAACTTGTCTGTCTAATAAGGGGGTAATCTACAAATTTATAGGAACCTCATATAACTTGGTAGCCACCCACCACTACCAAAATAAAAGCTAGTAACTTAATTAGCAATGGGCTAAGAGGGGCCAGAGAGATATTCCAAGGAATAAATCACTTTCCTTGAATGCAGTGGACCCTGGCATCTATCTTGAGCATAGCATTTTATCCCCTGAATGCCACTAAGTGTGATCCCTGTGCAGAGAGAGCCAGGCATAAATCATGAGCAGGGCTGGGTGTTACCCGAACACCATTTCCCCTTCCCACCTCCAAATGGGACAGAAAGAACTTGAATAAATTTTTTCAAGGAAAATGCACAAATGACCAAAATGTAAATGGGGGAAAAATCCTTGTGATCACTAATCATCTGAGAAATAGAAATATCCAACACCACACTGAGGTATTGCCTCATACATGTCAGGAGAGTAATGATCCAAATGTCAGAAGGCAAATGTTGGTCAAAGTATGGGGAAAAAGGAAGCGCTGTGCATGGCTGGGGGAAATGCCAAGAGTGTGAGTGCTCTGGAAAACTATAGTGATTCTTAAAAAAAAAAGAATAAAAAGAATGGAAAAGAAAAGTAAAAAGCACTTGCATGGGCCAGGGAGATAGGTCAGAAGGTGAGGCACATGCCTGGTATGCCTGAAACTCTCAGAGTCTAGTCCCTGGCACCTCATGACCCCCTAAGTGCCACTAAGGACATGGACCTGATGGCCACATAATATTATGTCAAACCCTCACAGCTGGACTGAGCATCACCTGGAGTAGCTCCAGAAACCCTTCTGGAACTGCTGAGGAGTCCCTTCTGGCCAAGAACTTCTTTCTGATTGAATAATCCCACTGTCAGTTATCCAAAAGAAATCACGATCTCAAGGAGGAATTAGCATTTATTGCAGCATTGATCACTATAACCAAGTTAGGGAAACAAGTTCCATGTGCATTGACTGAAAATGGAAAATGGAAACAGTGTGGTGGATGCATACACTAGAATAGGATATTTGACAGCCTTTAAAAGAGGTAAACATTCTGCCATTTGTGACATGGATAAGTTAGCTAAGGGATATAAGCCATTCACAGAAAAATAAATACTTCACTCACATGGCATATCTTGAAATGCCACAGTCAAATTTGTAAAATGTACGATTGGAATGTTGTTTCTTGGAGATGGAAGGAGAGAGGTTACTGATCAGTGGACAAAAAGTCTTAATTATTAAGCAAGACAAAAGCATTCTGGTGGCTTATATGGCATTGTATTTAGAGTCAACAATATTGAATTGTACACATAGATTTATAAAGGGGGTGAAGTTCATGTTAGATGGTCTATTTACAGTTTTTCCCTTTTTATCTTAAAATTAGTGAACAATGACACGGTTTCCTGACTTACGAGTTGTCACTAAGTGACAACTCTGAGAGAGAATGACATCCTGGAGTGGGATTACTGACTGACAATTGGGGCAGGGATGAGAAGCAACAAAAATTAAATTATAGACATTAAGGGAGGTTGAGATAAAATTTATTTTAAGGGACGACAAAGGTGAAATCTGTAATGGACCGGAGAAGAGAGGGTGTGGCTTGATTTCAAACCAGTAGCCCTGGGATATTTTCCGAAGTAATTCTGATTCAGGTACTCTAGAAATATGGATGCCTTAAGAGGGAAGGTGCAATGGAAAACAGCATTCTCCCCCATAGAGGAAAATCTGAGCCCAGCCATCCTGCTGAGGACCCTGCATCCACAAGGGGCACTGTGCTCCATCTCCTTTCATGTTGGATTACAGACCAGAAAGTGTGGACTCAAGGACACGAGGCTTTGCTTCAGCCACGGTCTGTCCACCCAGCTGCCCTTCCCCGTGGGTAGAAGCAGATTGGGGACAGGGGTCTGGGCTGACACTGATGAGATGCGGAGAAATGAGTGCCCCATGGGTGTTTAGGCAGGAGAGAGAAGCTGGGGTCAGATTGATGCACATGATACCGTCTCTTGTTGACCCTCATCTCCACAATACCTGGCAGTGGGAGGAGACCTTGAAGATTCATTGAGCATCTTAATAATGTTGAGAAGTGTGGAGGGGGAGCAGAGAACTGAACGGCTGAGGTTAATGGGACTTGATTTGTATTCCAAAGCTGCTGAGGCTTAGGACTCTTAAGTAACCTTTTAACACCTAGTGCAGACTAAATACAAAATAGTGTCCGTCTCTTTATAAGGATGCTTGTATTTGGGTCACTTACTCTAAGTTATCACTGAAATATTAGGACAGTCTATCTACTAGAAGTTTTTTCTCAAGCTTTACTAAGTAAAGGTAGAGTTGTTTTAAAAATGTTTCGCCAGAGTGTCTATTCAAATAGTTCTTTTCTTTTCCAATGCTACTTCCCCTGTTTCTTGTTTAAGGGGAATCTATGAATTCAGATTGATGGGATTCTGGGAAGCATTCCAGGCACACCTGTGTGCTGTCTCATGACTGTTCTTACACTTGCTCCACCCTCACCTGTGACAAGAATGTTCCAAGTAATCTGGCTTTCTTGGGTCTCTGCTTATAGGTTACTTTCTTAGTGATCTTTCAGACCACCTTAATTAAAATTGATTGCAACCATCCACCAGGTGTCTTTATTTCCCCATAACTAATTCCTCACCCCAGATACATATTTTGGTCATAATATATTTATTGTTTGCCTCTGCATTAGAAGGACAGACTGTGTTTTTTGGTGGTGTTCACTGGTGTATCTCCAAAGCCTGGAGGAGTGACTTGGTTATAATACACCTTAAAATATTTGTGTGAACATTATGAAAATGTCAAACTTCTGACCAAAGCATCTGTCATTTGATGTTTCTTGAATGGAAAGGAACATTTTATTCTTAGCCTCTTTCTTAATAGACCTAAGACTTTCTTTCTTGCTATATTTAATTCCAGATTTTTGAAAAAGGGTGCATAAAGACATAAGCAAAATGCCTTATGGAAAGGCAGATGAAAGCAGACAGAGCCAGCAAGGCAACAAAACCAAAGGAAGATAATTCAGTCCTGGAAAGCTAAAGTGATAATATAACAATAACAATAATAATAGTAATAGTGGTGGCTTTTAGTGGGTACCACCTGCAGTCTGGGGCTTCAATTTCAAGGCATGTAATTAGTATCATAGCATTGTCTTTGAGGAGCTTAGAATTCCTGTGACCTTATTGGGAAAGGGGGTGGGGAACCATGTGGAAGTTGACAGGAAGATACATAATAACAGGAAGTAGGAGTAGCAACAGGAAAAGGAGGAGGAGAATTAGGAGGAACACCGAAGGAGCAAGCCAACATCCCATCTGCACCCCCTCCCAACTAGCTATCCCTGGAAATGTTCCTTTTACAACCACTGCTGCTTCCTAGCTTGGTTCCAAGATCAACCAGGGTCTGGGAGAAGCTCTTTTATTTGCTATTCCAAAGCACCTGTCCTCTCTCTCCAGAAGAACGAGTCGCTAATAAGCATTAGAAAATTGTTGAAGACTATATGCTCGAAGTCATCTTTATGTTTTGGGGAATCGACCCTCTTCCTGTACCCCTACCACCCCAAACACACTTCAACCACAGTTTGCAAAGCTTCTCCTAATAAAAGGTCTACTGGAACTCTATACACGTGCAAGAAGGGCCTCATCCACAAGTTTGGGAATTCAGCTGGAGTGGAACTCCTTCTAGAAACATGACAGGGTAATAAAGCGCAGGGTGAATGTGGGAACTCTAACACAAGAATTCACAGACTTGTTTCAACATCCAAGTGCAGTATGTCAAACCAAAAATATGAGAGAGAGAGAGGAGAGAGAGAGAGAGAGAGAGAGAGAGAGAGAGAGAGAGAGAGAGAACTGAGGCACCACAGCTAAAACACAGTCTCCTTCAGTTTCAATCCAAGACAATAATGGTCAGAATTTGGAGCTGAAAAGTCACAATGTTGAATAAAAAATTAAAAGAAAAGACCCCAAATGTGAAGACTCCAAACTTTTTTTATGAAGGTTTATCCCCAGGAGGGGTGCAGTGGCATGGCTGAGTGCCACGGCTCTGGTTTCAGACACAGAAATTAATCCAGGAGGGAGAGATGCTGCAAGCTCCATCCTATTGCACAGGTGGAGCAGATTTTTAATAATTACTGGCTGGCAGCAGCTGAGGTTGATTCCATAGCAACAATCAACTTCTGGTTTATTCTGACTTGATAAAATTATCTGGGCCACAAAGATATTATTAAAAACGAAACAAAATAGAAATGTCTATTCTGAGGCTTGGAGGCAGAGTTCAGATTTACTGAGCTTTGCTATCAATGGGATCCTCACTTAAAGGCAGGTTTCTTAGCCTGCACCTCTGAGACCCTAGAGCTCAAGCTTTGAAGGTGAAATCCCAGGAATTTTATCATTAGCAAGATGCCTAAGTGAGTCAGAGGTAAGGAGTTTGTAAGCAAACTTGAAGAAACATGGTATAAAATGAGGCCTGTGAGCCTTTCCTCCAAGCTTCAGATCCAGAACCTTTCCAAAGCCTCAGGAGGGATAGACTCTGGACTTTCATAATGTCTGACCCACACCTGGCCGTGGGATTTTAGCAATGTCGAAAGTCCTGATTGCATGTGCCCTAAGTGCAACCTTCAGAAACAGTGAGTAGAATCAAAACAGCATAAAACTTCTCATAAAACTTCATTTAAAATGTTTACATTGAATATGTTGGACTGATAGTATTTTGATTATATTTCAGTTAATCAAACACATACCTACAGATAATTCTACTTTTACTTTTCCAATGTGATTGCTAGAATATTTGAAGCTATATATATGTATTTGTAATATATACAGTGATATATATACATATATATATATATGTAGAGAGAGAGAGAGCAATAGCACAGTGGTAGGGCATTTGCCTTGCATGCTGCTGACCCAGGTTCAATTCCTCTGTCCCTCTCAGAGAGGCCGGCAAGCTACAGAGAGTATCCCACCCGCATGACAAAGCCTGGCAAGCTACCTGTGGCATATTCTATATGCCAAAAACAGTAACAACAAGTCTCACAATGGAGGCATTACTGGTGCCCGCTTGAGCAAATCAATGAGCAACATGATGACAGTGGCAGTGATATATATATATATACATATATGTGTATATATATATACACACAAGATATATGTCTTGTAGAGATACTATGGGCATAACAGTTTCAGATCATAGGACAGATCATAGAAACTTCTAGAAAAGGAGCATTCCCAGGTTTATTCTCTTAAAACACCCCTACAAAGAACTTTAGGCAATTGAATTTAGTCTAGTTTGCAGAAGTTAAAAACCCATGGGCTTAATCAAATCCATAGCGATGTTTCACTTACAGGCACTTACAGATTGATCCTAAAATCTGTAAGAAAAATATTTTTCAAAAATATGTTGTTAACATAAAGAAGTACCAAAGAGTTCAAAACAAATTTTTATTCCCAGAATTTATAGGAGCTTTTCTCGAGCCAGACACACTGTGATTACTACAACCAATGGAAACTTGCTAGCCCTGCTACCTTCATAATACCTGACTACAACTGATCTTGGGATACTAGTAATGTGGCAAGACCAAATTGCGTGTGACTTAAGTGGGTACACCAGCTTCATTGGCGTGACTGTGTGCAACTCACCATATCCCATCCTTCCCATCTTTTATGCTCCCTACTTTATGTGGGAAAGACTTCAGTATTGCGAGAATTATTTTTGTGCTTCTATTTACCTATAATAAAGAGGAAAGTGACATTAATCCTATGTCCGTATTTCTACTGAACATAGGAAAATAAGAGTTAGACCAAGTCTACCACCACAATGAACTCTTAGCTCACTCTGCAGTCTCCATCTCCTGCCTAGGCTGTCACAGATAGGCATTTGAGTCCTCAGCCTTTGCTGGAGAATATATTATAAATAAGGGTCCAATGGTAGCCAGTCCTTTCTTGGCATGTCACTGTGGTCTCTCTGCCCCTCCTGGAATAATCCTGATGCCACATGGTGTGTTGATCTGCCTCTTTCAAACATAGAGCGTCCTGCTGCCATCTATATTCCTCTCTCAATGACAGCTTATTATTCACTGGCAGGAATTCTGTACAAGTTCTGCCCTTAACATGGCCCATCTCCAGCAGGGGCCAGCTGGCACTGTGTTAGGGGTGTGGGGTTGGCAAGGTTCTGAATGTGTCATAGAACTGCTGGTCTCAGCAGAGGCAGCAGCAGCTTATTTTCCCCTGGTCCCATCAATTCTTAGTTAATCGAAGGAACAATCAATCCAGGCATCGATGCTATATTTTATGCCATACTTTATTTTCAGCTCTCAACTTTGATTGTGGTTCAACTTTCTTGATTTTTTTTTGTGTGTATATCTGGGGTTTTTCTTTTGGGGGGGGGGGAGGAGGGCAGCACACCCAGCAGTGCTCAGGGTTTATTTATAGCTCTGCACTCAGGGATCACTTCTAGAGGGCTCAGTGGGGAACTATGTGGGGTGCTAGAGATTGAACCCAGTTGGTAATATACAAGGGCAAGCACCCTGTATGTTGTACTTTCCAACATCATCAACTTTCTTACGTTTGTTTTGTTTTGTTTTGTTTTTTTGCTTTTTGGGTCACACCCAGCGATGCTCTGGGGTTACTCCTGGCTTTGCACTCAGGAATTGCTCCTGGCCATGCTTGGGAAACCATATGGGATGACCGGGGATCGAACCCAGGTCGGCCGAGTGCAAGGCAAACGTCCTACCTGCTGTGCTATTGCTCCGGCCCCACTTTCTTAGGTTTTTATCAGAAAAAATAATAGCAAGATAAATCTAATATGGGTAGTTCTTACAGAGGTTTGGATCTGAGAACATCTTTAACCAGAATCATTTTTAATAATTAAGAGTGATTTCAGAACTGTAGAAAGAAGGATCTCAAATATGAAAAGTGATGTAGATGAATATCTAATTTACATAATTTGAGAGATTCCCTGCTTCCTAATGATTTTTATAATACATCAGCCTTGGGGAGTAATATTAGTTACAGTAACAAAAAACCTTGGTTGCTTAGTATAGCATTGTATCTTAGTCAGCCACAGCTTGGAGCAGGGATTGTTTTATATATCGAGGAACGAACGCAGGTTCTTTCCATGATGCGGTTCTACCCTCCTGTAGGGAATAAGAGTCTGTTGTTGGCTTCTGTGAGTCTAACTGACAGACAAGGAGATAAAGTATAAAGGTGAGTGGATTGAAAGTGAGAGGAAACGTGATGAATATCATTTCCGTGTAGTTTCCTTTTGCTAGAATGATCATTTGGTCCATTTTAATTGCAAAAAACCAAACTGGGATATGATGTTAAGTTGTGTACTCAGTGAGAAATGAATTTGGATTTTCTGCACCTGTATCAACATCTTAGCCTAATTGAGGCTTAGGAGGGACTAGGAAGGGCAGAAGAGTCACAGAAAACAATCCTGAGAAGCCCTGGGCAGCAGCTAGGATCAGAGCATGTTGGTTAATGATAATGAATCTTCCATAGCTCTCGTCTCTCTGTCTCTTTTCATCCCAGCCACGGGTGTGTAGGATCTACAAATTGTTTGTTTCTCAGCAGTTAGAAAATAGATGGATCTGCTTTCTCCAAATACATTTATAGAATCAGGACCACTCTGTGGCTGAGAATCTAGTAGTGTTCAGTTCTGGCCTGGTATGACCTGCAGTCTCTACTCTAATGATTCCCAGGAGTGAGACTCCTGAGAAACGTTTTTCCACATCTCCTTTCCTGTGTGCTTGACTCACAAGGCAACTGTATTCAAATGGTGTGAAGGTTTGTGAGTTGTTCTACTGACATTAAAAACGGGCCTTGCTTTAAATGTCAGGGAGGATTTGATGCCTAAAAGTTTTTAAGTAAGAGTGGGAAAAATTTTAATTTCCTTCTCATCATCATTGAAATAGATTCTTACATAATAAAATATTCATTTTCAGAGTGCCAAGCACTATCTTCTTCTCATGTTCCAATTGTGATTTCAGATGTACTCACCAATTAAGGGCAGTGTTCGCAGCAATGTTCATGGTGGCTAAGAACATTTTGCAATGTTAAACATTTTATAATTTCTCTACATTTGCATACTGTAAGCCTATCATGCTTGAAGGATGATACAACTCCACCTAGATAACTCAATGGACTTTAAGTGCCAGGATTGTGAATGTTTTAATATTTGTAAACATATTTTAAATGATTTTAGAATCTTTTCCCACCAGAAGTGTCAATGTTCTCTCTTTGAACAGGTTTCTCTCCCCTCATGCCTTTCTCTAAGTATATTTATTTAATACTTTTAAATGAAGTATTTTGCTTCATTAAAAAATTTAATATATTGTGACTTACAGCACAGATACCATACAATACTTCATCATGCCAATTAATGACTACTTACAAGTTAATGGCCTGAGTACATTCAGCTATTGAGTCTTAGAATACTTTTGTCACTCCCCAAAGAATCCCCTATCTCTTTGTAGTCTTTTTCAATGCCTTCTTTCCTTCCCCAAATCCCTGCAAACTACAAATCTACCTTCTGTCTCAATGAACTTACCTATCTTTCACATTTCATATCAATGAGATAATACATTGCACATTTTTTGTGACTGGCTTTTATTACTTTATATAATGGTTTCATGATTCTCTTATGTTAAAGCATATATTAATACAACTAAAAATATTTCATGGTAAGTATATTGTTATAACTATTCATCAATTATTAAAATTTAGGTTGCTTCTACATATTGGTCAGTATAAATACAACTATGAGTATTCAGATATGAATTTTTGCAGCTATGTTTTTATTTATCTTAGGCATAAATACCTAAAATTAAAATTAATTAACTAAAAATGCAAGTTTCAGTGTTATTTAAATAATTTGGAATTGAATTTTTGATATATAATTTTAAATATATTATAAGAATAACAGTTTTAAAGTGCAAAGAATAATTATAATTTTTAATTTTATTTGCTTTTCAGTGACAATGATTTGAATTGTATATGCATAATCCAATATTTTTTCTTTTATTCTTTATAAAATGACTGTCACTGAGCCAGATATATGGTACAGCAGGTAAAGTGCTTGCCTTGCACATGGCTGACCTGGGTTCAATCCCCAGCATTCCAAATGGTCACCCAAGCCCACCAGGAGTGATCCCTGAATGCTGAGTATCAGGGTACTCTGAATTCAGGGATAAGTCTATGTGAAGATCTTGATTAAGCATTGTCATTGTGGTGAAAAAAATACCAGGAAAACTAAGTCATATGAAATAAATGCATAATTACTTTTGAATTATGTGTATGTTTTATTACCAACCACATTACAGTACATCAATAGCACATACAGGTGTGAAAAAAATTATTTGTTTTATAAACTCTGTCATTTGAAAAAAACATAGCTTTGTGTCCATCTTTTCACTTTGTTGTTATCATTCTATTTGTGTTTACAAAGGTATGTTTGTCAAGGTAGGAGCATAGAAAGTACTTTACTGTGTAATCTGTTAGCTTGATTTATAACTATTAATTATTGAGATGCATGATGCAGGAACTTCTTTCTACTCTTGGCACAGGGTCTGTAGAACTGGTGATAGGTATCTAAACAAAGATAACTACATTGGTTGAATAATCTAGAAATGTAAAAGAAACAAGAGGACTGTTCTTTCAAACAATCTTTCAAATTTTCTTACACCTATTGTTTCATTCTCATCCCTTCACTAGCTCAGCTGGTAGAGGGGAGAACTGTAGTAGACATCAGTGCCAAACCTATAGCTTCAGTCTCAACCTGGCTACATTTAGGTTCAAAACCTGGCTTTCATGGACAGGTGCAGTTCCCTGGTTGTGTGGGGGACATCGCGTAAAAACAAATTCACACTAGCAAAAGTCATATAATTAAATCCTCATGTCAAACTTCTCTTGTTGCAATGTCAGCACCAATCTCATGAAGTTCTGCCAGCTATTCTAAGAAGTACATGGCTTATATGAGCATTACTAATAATTTTAATCTCCACAGGCATGACTCTATGCAGCCCCCTGGTTTTGTTGACTCAAGGGAACATCAAAATTTGTTTTCTATTTCTATCTTTCTTTATATAAATTGCAGGCAGAAACTCCATATAATTGTTAATAGATAAAATAGATGCAGTGAGTAAATGGTTTCTGTTAAGTGCTATGTTGTTTCAAAGAAAGAAATTAGGAAGTGATAATGCTATAAAAGAGGAGACATAGTCAGTTTGACATTTTGGAGAATCAGGTCACGTTATATTTGAGAGAAATTTTTAGTAAATTTGCAAGGCTGAATGGACATTACCATCATGTAATTTAGGACATTTTCATCATGTCTAGAAAAACTACCTCCCTGCTGGTCTCTTTGGTTGACTCTTGCAGTCTCTAGTAGCCACCAATATACTCTTTGATATCTCTCTATTTTCTTATCCAATATATATGAAGTCATGTATCATGTGGATTTTGTGCTTACTTCTTTCACTTAGTAAAATATTTTCAAGATGTATTAATCCACGATTCAGTACTCTGTTTTATGGATAAATAGTATTTCAAAGTAAAAATATACCACATTTTATTTATTCATCAGTTAATTTGGGCTATTCCCATTTTTACTGTTATGAATAATGCTGTTCTGGGCAGTGTGTCTAATTTTTGCAGACAAATTTTATTAGTAGGTTTTTAATTCTCTTCAAAATTACCATGAGTGCCATTGCTGGATTCTCTGATCACTCTGCATTTTACTATCTAAAAGTCTGCCTAACTATTTCCCATTTTAGACTTCCTACCAGAAATGTAAGGTTCCAAATAATCTGTATTCCCATCAACAATTGTTATTTTGTAATAATTTTTTGCCAATTATATTCTTCTTAGTGGGTATGAAGTAGTACCTTGTTGTGGTCTGAGATACATTTCCTTAGTGATAAATGATGTTAAGTATCTTTTAAAGTTTATGTTTATGTTTCTATCTTTGGGAAAATCTTTTGCAAACCTCTGCCCACAATAATGATAATATAGTTGACTTAAGACCACTTAAACATATGATAGCTCTTTAGGGTACAAGTTACATGATTGAACCACAAGATTCTGAGATTTTCCAATTTTTATTTGTATTTATTTATTCATTTTTGCATTTTATTTATTTATTTAAACTTTTTTGATTGAATCATAGTGAAATACGGAGTTACAAGGTTGTTCATGATTAGGTTTCAGTTATATAATGTTCCAGCATCGATCCCTTCACCAAATTTTTTTTTGTTTTTGCTTTTTGCTTTTTGGGTCACACCCGGCAATGCACAGGGGTCATTCCTGGCTCATGCACTCAGGAATTACCCCGGGCGGTGCTCAGGGGACCATATGGGATGCTGGGATTCGAACCCGGGTCGGCCGCGTGCAAGGCAAACGCCCTACCCGCTGTGCTATCACTCCAGCCCCCCTTCACCAAATTTTTGAAAGAATCATAGTTATACCTCTTTGTTTGGTTTGCAAAGAGGTAATCAAGATATTTAAGCTAAATCAGGGAACTGTTTCTCTACTCATTCTTTCCTCATTATTGTTTAGGTTCCATGAATATAATTGATTTTAACATAGTATTTTTTAAGTCTTTGTCATCAGATACCAAGGACAAACCGAAGAGAATTTTTTTGGTCTTTTCACAAATAGAGTTTGGTACTTTCAATTTAGTGACATAGATGTAAACTATATGAGTAATTTTTGTTTAAATAGCTGTAAAATAAAGACGTTGGACTACATTATCTCATACTTTTCTTTCACCTTTAACATTCTGTGATTCTAACATAGTTGGTTATTAAGTGAAATAGAATGTGAACCCAGGAATGCTTATTAAAGCTCTCTCTCCTGGTCAAGATGCTTTGATGAAGTAATATTTTAAATATAAGTCTCAACTAGTCCCTTGGAGGCTGAGAACTCTGGAAACATAAGAAACTGGTCACAGAAAGAAAAGTTCAGGAACTAATGTATGCACTTAAGAGAGTGGTCATAGTAATTATTTGGTGGGTGAACCATTCTTATAGATAAAAGACATAGTTTAAAAATGCAAAACAGATGGTGGTTATGCAGTGGAGTGAAATTATTCCTTGGAAACCAAAGAGAATTAGACTGAGACATTTTTGAGGAGTCCAAAATGTAACGGAAACCTTGATATTAGATTAAAAAGAACTATGTGGAAAATATTATTCATTTGCAATCTGCTTCCATCTAGCTATTAGAACAGTATTGAATAAACCTGAAAATAGAATCAGGAGGAAATGGAAGCTAGTCTAGTGGTATGAGTTGGAGGTAAAATGCATTTCATAACCATGGAAAAGTTTATGTGCCTAAATGTTGTTTGTGCTGTTCTCAACACTATTCTGCTTTGGTTCTGGAACTATTTGAGAGAGAAAAGCTATAAAGAATAAGAAATTTATATTTTTATTGATTTGTTATGTTTTATGCTTAGTAATTTTCTAGGATGCTTGAATTCTTTGAACACTGGACCAAAGGAGCTTCAATTATTATTTGTATATGGATGTAAAGGTAGCAAAATAAATAAGATTATGATTGAATGATCAAATGTTAAAATATGTAATGTGGAGGCTGGAGCAATATTATGGTAGGTGGGGCACTTGCCTTGGATGTGGCTAAACAGGGCTGGATCCCTGGCATTCCATATGGTGCCCAAAGGCCAACAGGAATGATCTCTGAACACTGAACACAGAGCCAGAAGTAATTCCTGAGTATTGCTGGGTGTGATTCCAGAATCAAACAAAAATCATCCCCTCCTTCTTTATATAAATATATAATGTTATATATATGTGTGTGTATGTATATATATATATGTATATATATATACACATGCACATACACACACATATATATATAGTGTAGAGTACATCTTATTTGAAGTCAGGGTACTTAGAAAATAGGTGGAAGGCCATGGGCAATCATTTGTCAAGTACAATAGCTACAGTGAATATTGTTTTTTATGATATTTTTTGAAGTTTACATTGCTGGAAGAAACATTAAAATCAGCAGCATCAGATTAACAGTCTATTAGAAATGTTATGAGTTCAACAGTTAATGGAGACATTATTATCTAACAAAAACAATAAGGTAGTTTCATTAGAATAATCATGGCCATCTGTTTATATGTTGTCTATGACTGATTTCACATCTCATCTGCATAATTGAATAGCTGCAACAGAGATTGTACATCCCAGAAATTCTAAAATGTTTAGAAGTCAACATAAAAATAGACATCACATTTGACAGTTTGTTAAACCTCATTCAAAATAATGGAGATAAAAGTGATATATATTTATATTTGTATAAAAAGAAAATTATATTACACAATATATTAATATTTAGAATATTTTATAAGTAATAATATAAAATATAAATATTTTATAGTTACATAAAATAGTTATATAGTCATAGTTATATATAACTATAGTTATATAGATCACTGTATCACTGTCATCCCATTGTTCATCGATTTTTTCGAGTGGGCACCAGTAACATCTCTATTACACTCAGCCCTGAAATTTTAGCAGCCTCTCCTTACTCGTCTTTCCCAATTGGAGGCTCTTTCAGGGTCAGGGAAATGAGACCTATCGTTACAATTTTGGGCATATTGAATACGCCACGGGTAGCTTGCCAGGCTCTGCTGTGCTGGCGGGATACTCTTGGTAGCTTGCTGGGCTCTCCGAGAGGTATGTACATATCTTTACTGTATTTTGGGATATGAATACACCATGGGAAGCTTGCAAGGCTCTTCCATGAAGGCAATAAACTCTTGGTAGCTTGTCAGGTTCTCCAAGAGGGAGAACAAGGTTATTACATGTCGTGCAGTCACTTTGCGACTGCTTCCCGGAGCTTGGTTTTATAGTCTCTGGATGTTGGCCGTTGGTGGGATTACATGATGCCAGGGGCAGTTTGTAGCTGTGGCTTCCAAGCTACTGGAAAATGGGGGTCTGACTGGAGGAGGCCCAGTCCCAATCCGAGCAGGCTTGGAGATCTTAGCCCTGGGTCCCGCACACCTGGGTTCCTCTGCCAGTCACTTCATGCTTGAGGCTTGTCCAAGTGTGTGGAGAGTGGCCTGGAGCATGGCTGTGGCTGGGTTCTGGAGGTCTTCAACTGTCAAGGCTCTGCTTGGGGGCAGGGAGGGAAAGGCAATCCATCCCCTCTGAGGGGCCTAGGTGAAGACAGCCAGGCGAGGGGGTCAAGAGACTATCGCTCTCTTCTGGGAGCTTGGTCTTATAGTCTCTGGATGTTGGCTGTTTTTTTTTTTTATATTTAACAACACAATTTTATTTATCTCATAATACAGCTTTATATGTGACTATACATAATTCTCTGCAGGTTGTATAATATATAATATAATATAATGAATGTAATGAATATACATTATATCATACTAAATATTAATATGTTATACTGATATAATGATTATTATTCTATTATCGCATTATAGAATTATATTAACATATACAATATCATATAATTATTATATAAGTAAATTAATGTATAATATCATATAATTATAAAATTATATTTCATTTTCTATTACATAATTATATAATTGTATAATTATGTTATGTTATCTATAATTATATCTAATATTTTACATAATATTTAGCATAATTCCTAATATATAAGTAAGTATATAATTTGTATTATATACTTTTATTTTATTTTACTTTTTTTATTTTTTTTATTAGTTTATTTTTAATTAGAGAGTCATCGTGAGGGTACAGTTACAGATCCATACATCTTTGTGCTCATGCTTCCCCCATACAAAGCTCGACAACCCATCCCTTCACCAGTGCCCATTCTCCACCACCCGTAAACCCAACATCCCTCCCCCCCTCCCCAGTCCCGTCTCCCCCCACCCCACCCTGCCACTATGGCAGGGAATTCCCTCCTGTTCTCTCTCTCTGATAAGGTGTTGTGGTTTGCAATAAAGGTGTTGAGTGGCCATTGTGTTCAGTCTCTAGTCTGTATTCCGCCCGCCTCACCCTTCCCCCACATGACCTCCAACCACATTTTATTTGGTGTTCCCTTCTCTGAGTTACCCAGAATGAGAGACCAGCCTCCAAGCCATGGAAACAATCTCCTGGTACTTATTTCTACTATTCTTGGGCGTTAGTCTTATAGTCTATTATTCTATATTCCACAGATGAGTGCAATCTTTCTATGTCTGTCTCTCTCTTTCTGACTCATTTCACTTAGCATGATAATTTCCATGTTGATCCACTTATATGCAAACGTCATGACCTCATTTTTTCTAACAGCTGCATAGTATTCCATTGTATAGATGTACCAGAGTTTCTTCAACCAGTCATCTGTTCTAGGGCACTTGGGTTTTTTCCAGATTCTGGCTATTGTAAACAGTGCTACGGTGAACATATAAGTGTATATGTCACTTCGACTATACTTTTTGGCTTTTCTGGGATATATTCCCAGCAGTGGTATTGCTGGGTCAAATGGGAGCTCAACCTCTAGTTTTTTGAGAATTGTCCATACTGTTTTCCAAAAGGGCTGAACTAGCCGGCATTCCCACCAGCAGTGTAGAAGGGTCCCTTTCTCCCCACATCCTCTCCAACAGCGGTTGCTTTTGTTCTTTTGGATGTGTGCTAGTCTCTGTGGTGTGAGGTGGTATCTCATGGTTGTTTTAATCTGCATCTCTCTGACGACTAGTGATGTAGAGCACTTTTTCATGTGCCTTTTGGCCATTCATATCTCTTCCTTGGTAAGGTTTCTGTTCATTTCTTCGCCCCATTTTCTGATGGGGTTGGATGTTTTCTTCTTGTAGAGTTCAACCAGTGCTTTATATACCCTTGATATCAACCCCTTATCTGATGGGTATTGTGTAAATATCCTTTCCCATTCTGTATATAGTCTTTGTATTCTGGTCACTGTATCTTTTGCGGTGCAGAAGCTTTTTAGTTTAATGTAGTCCCATTTGTTGATCTCTGTTTTTACTAGATTGCTTAGTTCCGTGTCATCTTTGAAGATACCTTTATCTTCAATATCCTGGAGGGTTTTGCCGACCTTGTCTTCAATGTACCTTATGGTTTGTGGTCTGATGTTGAGGTCTTTAATCCATTTTGATCTGACTTTTGTGCATGGTGTCAGGTCGAGTTCTAAGCCCATTTTTTTGCATGTGATTGTCCAGTTGTGCCAGCACCATTTGTTAAAGAGACTTTCCTTGCTCCACTTCACATCTCTTGCTCCTTTATCAAAGATTAGATGATCATACATTTGAGGTTGTGTGTGGGGATATTCCACCCTGTTCCATTGGTCTGCAACTCTGCCTTTGTTCCAGTACCATGCTGTTTTAATTGTTACCGCTTTGTAGTAGAGTTTAAGGTTGGGGAGGGTGATGCCTCCCATCATCTTTTTCCCAAGAATTGTTTTAGCTATCCGTGGGCGTTTATTGTTCCATATAAATTTCAGGATTGCTTGCTCCGCTTCTTTGAAGAATGCCATGGGTATCCCTATAGGGATCGCGTTAAATCTGTATAATGCTTTTGGGAGTATTGCCATTTTGACAATGTTTATTCTCCCTATCCATGAGCAGGGGATATGTTTCCATTTCCTCATGTCCTCTTTTATTTCATGGAGTAGCATTTTGTAGTTTCTTTGTAGAGGTCCTTTACTTCATTGCTTAAGCTGATTCTGAGGTACTTGATTTTCTGGGGCACGACTGTGAATGGGATTGCTTTTTTCATGTCCCTTTCCTCTGTCTCATTGTTTGCATATAGGAAGGCCATGGACTTTTGGGTATTGATTTTATAGCCTGCGACTTTACTGTATAGGTCAATTGTTTCTAAGAGTTTCTTACTAGAGCTTTTAGGTTTCTCTAGGTATAGCATCATATCGTCTGCGAATAGTGAGAGCTTGATTTCTTCCTTTCCGATCTGAATCCCCTAAATATCTTTTTCTTGCCTGATGGCTATTGCTAATACTTCCAATACTATATTAAAGAGAAGTGGTGAGAGTGGGCATCCTTGTCTTGTCCCCGATCTTAGAGGAAAAGCCCTTAGTTTTTCTCCATTGATGATAATGCTTGCCCTAAGTTCGTGGTAGATGGCTTTGACTATCTTGAGAAAAGTTCCTCCAAAACCCATTTTGGTGAGAGTTTTTATCATGAATGGGTGCTGGATCTTGTCAAATGCTTTCTCTGCATCTATTGATATGATCATATGGTTTTTATCTTTACTTTTGTTGATGTGATGGATTATGTTGATTGATTTCCGAATGTTAAACCATCCTTGCATCCCCGGGATGAATCCCACTTGGTCATGGTGTATGATCTTTTTGATGAGTTGTTGGATTCTATTTGCTAGTATTTTGTTGAGGATCTTCGCATCGGTGTTCATCAAGGATATTGGTCTATAGTTTTCTTTGTTAGTGGTGTCTTTGTTTGCTTTTGGTATTAGGGAGATATGTGCCTCGTAGAAACTGTTCGGAAGGGTTCCTGTCTTTTCAATTTCCTGGAAAAGCTTGTGGAAAACTGGCAACAAGTCTTCTTTAAATGTTTGGAAGAATTCGCCAGTGAATCCGTCTGGACCTGGGCTTTTGTTTTTGGGGAGACTTTTGATTACAGTTTCGATTTCCTTGATATTTATGGGCCTATTGAGGTATTTCACATCTTCTTGGCTCAGTCTTGGGAGATTATAGGAGTCAAGGAATTCGTCCATTTCTTTTAGGTTCTCTTGCTTCGTGGCATACAGACTTTCAAAGTAGTCTCTGATGATCCTTTGAATCTCCTTGGTTTCTGTTGTGATGTCCCCCTTTTCATTTCTGATTCGTTTTATTAGGGTTTTCTCTTTTTCTTTCTTTGTGAGACTTGCTAGCGGTTTATCAATCTTATTTATTTTCTTGAAGAACCAGCTCTTTGTTTCATTGATCTTACGGATTGTTTTTCGGGTTTCCATATCGTTAATTTCTGCTCTAAGTTTTATTATTTCTTTCCTTCGATCTGGTTTGGGTTCCTTTTGCTGGTCCTCTTCTAAGATCTTGAGCTGAGAAGTCAAGCTATCTATATAGGGCCTTTCTTCCTTTTTGAGGAAGGCTTGCAGAGTTATAAATTTTCCCCTTAACACAGCTTTAGCCGCGTCCCATAGGTTCTGATAGCTTGTGTCTTCATTTTCATTTGTTTTGAGGTATCTCTTAATTTCTTTCTTGATTTCCTCTGTGACCCACTCATTGTTCAATAGTGAGTTGTTTAACTTCCAAGTGTTTGATTTGGTCCTCCGCGTCTGTGCATGATTAACTTCCATCTTCAGTGCATCATGGTCTGAAAAGATAGTTGATACGATTTCTATCTTCCCAATTCTATTAAGGTATAACTTGTGGCCCAGAACATGGTCTATTTTGGAAAATGTTCCGTGTGCGCTGGAAAAGAACGTGTATTCTTTCTTTTTGGGATATATAGCCCTGTATAGGTCTATTAGCCCTGTCTCCTCCATTTCTTCCTTCAGGGCCATCGTTTCCTTGCTGAGTGTTGTTCTTGTCGATCTATCCAGAGGTGATAAGGCAGTGTTGAAATCTCCAACTACTATCGTGGTGCTAGTTATGTCCTCCTTAAATTCTGTTAGGAGTTCTTTTAAGTATTTCGCTGGTCGTTCATTAGGTGCGTATACGTTTAGGAGTGTGATTTCTTCCTGTTGCACATATCCCTTGGTGAATATAAAATGACCTTTGCTGTCCCTTCTGATCTTTTTCAGCCTGAAATCTATGCTATCGGATACTAGTATGGCCACCCCCGCCTTATTTTTGAGGGGGCTGTTTGCTTGCAGGATTGTTTTCCATCCTTTGATTTTGAGTCTGTGTTTGTTCTGACTATTCAGATGTGTTTCTTGTAGGCAGCAGAAAGTTGGGTTTAGTTTCCGAATCCATTTTGCCACTCTGTGCCTCTTGATTGGTGCATTTAGCCCGTTAACATTAAGAGAAATTATTGTCATGGGATTTTGTGTCATTTTTCTGTAGGGTTTGTTGTTCTTATAGGTCTTTTTCCTTGTCTTATAGTAGCCCTTTGAGTCCTTCTTTTAAGTTTGGTCTTGAGTCTATGAAGTTCCTGAGCTGTTGCTTGTCCATGAAATAGTGTATGGTTCCTTCAAGTTTAACTGAGAGTTTAGCCGGGTAGAGTATTCTTGGTGAGGCATTCATTTCCTGAAGTTTTTTCACTATATCCCACCATTGTCTTCGGGCTTGGAGGGTTTCTTCTGATAGGTCTGCTGTGAATCTAAGGGGTGCGTCTTTGTATATGATCTCCTTCTTTGATCTTGCTGCTTGCAGTATTGTGTCTCTATCTGTGGCATCCATCATTCTGACTATGATATGCCTTGGGGATTTTCTATTTGGGTCCCTTTTAGCTGGCACCCTTCGGACTCCTTGTATCTGGATGTCCGCATTCTCTAGCTCTGGTAATTTTTTAGCAATGATGTCTTTAATGGTGTTTTTTTCATTGGGATTGGTTCCGTGTGGTTCCGGCACTCCCATGATTCTTATGTTGTTTCTCCTGAGGTCATCCCCAGGACTCTAAGTCGCTCTAGAGCCATTTTGAGGTCTTTTGCCATTATTTGTTGTTACCTATATGCTTTGTGCAGCTCATCTTCAAGCTCACTGATTCTGTCTTCAGCTGTAGTCATTCTACTACTGAGGGCTCCTACGGAGTTTTTCATTTCATCTACTGATTCTTTTAGTTGTGTGACTTCTGTTCGTAGCTTTGAAATTTCTGCTCTCATTTCTTCCTGGATTATCTTGGTGGAGCGTTCCAATGCTGCATCCATATCCTCCCTTAATTTATTGGATGTTCGTTCCATAGTTGTGTTGAGTTCGTGAACCATCCTCACAATTTCCTCTCTGAATTCTTTATCTAAGAGGAGGATGTGTTTCTGGGAGGTCGCTGCTGAGGTTAGTGAGATGTTTTCTTTGTTCTCTCCTGGTGGTGGGGATTTTCTCTGTTTCTTCATGTTGTTATGGGCTTTACTGTCTGGAGCTCTAGTTAGCTTGGGAGGAACCTCAACTGAAGATTTTGGGCTATGCTCCTTTGACAAAGGACTTTTGTGTGCAAGTTGATGTGTTCATTGACAGTTTTCGTGAAGTTAGGATAGGGTGGGTTAGTTGAGCATTAACATATAGTAACTAAGATGATCAGGAAGTTCTTCGGAGGAATGAATTCTATCAATTGTGGCCAAAGGAGAAGGCATAGAATGGTAAAAAAATGGTAAAAAAAATGGTAAAAAAAAATAATTGCGGCCATCAAAAAATGGGGCGAAGAAATGAACAGAAACTTTACCAAGGAAGAAATACGAATGGCCAAAAGGCACATGAAAAAGTGCTCTGCATCACTAATCATCAGAGAGATGCAGATCAAAACAACCATGAGATACCACCTCACACCACAGAGACTGGCACACATCCAAAAGGACAAAAGCAACCGCTGTTGGAGAGGATGTGGGGAGAAAGGGACCCTTCTACACTGCTGGTGGGAATGCCGGCTAGTTCAGCCCTTTTGGAAAACAGTATGGACGATTCTCAGAAAACTAGAGGTTGAGCTCCCATTTGACCCAGCAATACCACTGCTGGGAATATATCCCAGAGAGGCAAAAAAGTACAATCGAAACAACATCTGCACATGTATGTTCATCGCAGCACTGTCTACAATAGCCAGAATCTGGAAAAAACCCGAATGCCCCCAAATGGATGACTGGTTGAGGAAACTTTGGTACATCTATACAATGGAATACTATGCAGCTGTTAGAAAAAAGGAAGTCAAGAATTTTGTAGTTAAGTGGATGGGCATGAAAAGTTTCATGCTGAGTGAAATGAGTCAGAAAGAGAGAGACAGACATAGAAAGACTGCACTCATCTATGGTATATAGAATATCAGAGTGGGAGACTAATACCCAAGAACTGTAGAAATAAGTACCAGGAGGTTGACCCCATGGCTTTGCGGCTGGCCTCACGTTCCGGGGAAAGGGCAACTCAGAGAAGCGATCACCAACTACATTGTAGTTGAAGGCCATGTGGGGGAAGGGAGTTGCGGGCTGAATGAGGGCTAGAGACTGAGCACAGCGGCCACTGAACACCTTTATTGCAAACCACAACAGCTAATTAGAGAGAGAGAACAGAAGGGAATGCCCTGCCACAGTGGCAGGGTGGGGTGGGGGGGAGATGGGATTGGGGAGGGTGGGAGGGATGCTGGTTTTACGGGTGGTGGAGAATGGGCACTGGTGAAAGGATGGGTTCCCGAACTTTGTATGAGGGAAGTATAAGCACAAAAGTGTATAAATCTGTAACTGTACCCTCACGGTGATTCTCTAATTAAAAATAAATAAATTATTAAAAAAAAAATAATTGCGGCCGCGTTAGCGGCCTGTGCTCCGGAAAGAGGCCACGCCCACTTTTAAGGCCACGCCCCCTAAGATGAGGACACGCCCCTAAGCAGCAGGATGGAGATTGGTCAGGATCCGACAGCGGTGGCGGAAAGGTGCCAGGCAGGGGCTTCAGGAGAAGCCCCGAGCCGAGGCGGGCAGGGGGCGGGGAGGGGGCTTCTCCGCGCTGAGGCAGGCTCTCCAAGAGATTGCCTGTTTACCTGCAGGATGGAGATTGGATGTTGGCTGTTGATGGGATTACATGGCACTGGGAGCAGTTTATGGGGGTGGCTGCCAAGCTACTGGAAAATAGGGGGTCTGGCTGGAGAAGGCCCCGTTATATAGATATGTGTATATATTTGTCATAGTTTTTAATCTTTCCTAATGAATTTGTAAGTTCAATATAATATAATAAATTTGTATCTGAACCATGGAAAAGTTTTCAGACTTAATTTTTTAATTTTTTTTATTGGACTGGAGTGATAGCACAGCAGGTAGGGCGTTTGTCTTGCATGCTGCTGACCCAGGTTCGATTCCTCTGCCCCTCTCATAGAGCCCGGCAAGCTAGTTAGAGTATCCTACTCACATGGCGAGCCTGGCAAGGTACCCTTGGTGTATTTGATATGCCAAAAACAGTAACAACAAGTCTCACAATGAACATGCCCGCTCGAGGGAATCAATGAACAATGGGATGACAGTGCTACAGTGCTACAGTGCTACAATTTTTGTATTGAATTACCATGAAATACAGGTACTAAGTTTTCACATTTGAGTTTCAGTCATACAATGATCAAATACCCATCCCTCCACCAGTGTACATTTTCCACCAACAATGTCTCCAGTATTCCCACACACACACACATCCGACCCCTCCCCCTGCCCATATGGCAGAAAATTTCCTTCTTACTCTTTCTCTTCTTATTATGAGTTGAAATACAGGTACTGAGAGGTCTCATATTTTGTCCTTTATCTGCTTTTAGCACACATTTCTCATCCCGAGCGATGCCTCCAACCATCATTGGCTTAGTGATCCTTCGTCTATCCTAGTTGCCTTCTCTCCTAGCTCATGAGGCAGGCTTCCAACTGTGGAGAAATCTTCCTGGCCCTTGTCTCTATTGTCCTTGGGTGCTAGTCTCGTTATGTTATTTTATATTCCACAAATGAGTGCAGTCATTCTATGTCTGCCCCTCTCTTTCTGACTCATTTCACTTAGCATGATAGTCTCCATGTCCATCCATTTATAAGCAAATTTAATGACTTACTTCATCTTTCTTAGCAGCTGCATAGTATTCCATTGTGTAGATATACCAAAGTTTAGTTTAAAAAATTTTTTAATTAATATTATTTTTACAAAACCTTGCATGATTGATTTCAGTCATACAGTGTTCCAACACCCATCCCTAATATTTCCCAGTACCAGTGTCCCCAGGTTCCCTCCTATCCACCCCCACCCCCATCCCCTGCAGGCCTCTATGACAGGCTCTTTCATTCTTTCTCTCTCTTCTTTTGTACCAATGTTTCTTTAAGCAGTTATCTGTTCTCAAGCACTGGGGTTGTTTCCAGATTCTGGCTCTTGTGAACAGGTGCAGATGTCATATTTACTGTGCTTTTTTGCACCCTCAGGACATATTCCCAGAAGTGGTATTGCTGAGTCATTTCATACTTACTTTAACATTCATCACAAAGTAATAAATTATCCAAAATGAACTTTAGTAAAGGTGAACAGACACAAAAGAGACTCTTCATTCCATTTATATATATAAAATAAAATTCTTATTTTATATATATATACTTATTTTATTTTATTATACCTAATTACAGTAAAATAATTAAAACATATAATAAGTAATATTTTGTTAGTATTACAATAATATTCATGTTTATGTTCTTTTTCTTTGTTTACTTTTGTGTGTGTGAGGACACACCAGCAATGCTCAGGGGTTACTCCTGGCTCTGCACTCAGAAATTACTCCTGACCGGTGAGTGGGGGACCATATGGGATGTCAGGGATTGAAGCTGAGTCAGCTGTATGCAAGGCAAACACCCTACCCACTGTACTATCACTCTGGCACTCATGTTTGTGTTTTTGTTGTTCAAAGTTACTACACCTAAACACCACCAAAGTACCCAATACCCTCTAATATTGTCCTTATGTTTCTTCTAGTTTACTTCTAGTTTACCCTCTGCTCGTCTACCACTGCTTGAGTTTGTAATCCAGGGCTTATCAAAATTTTATATTATCTATCACCTTGTTTGTTACTCTATATTCCACAGGTAAGTTAAAACATCCAGTAACTGTTCTTCTTCCTCTGACTATTTAAATTAGCATTAATATTTTTATTTACATATAATATGCAATGAACCATAAGATTTTTTTTGTCTTATAGCTGTGTAATATTTTGTTGTATATATACCCAAACTTGCTTTTACATTTATGTGTTGTTGGACATTTGGCATGTTTCCATATCCTAGTGATTGTACTTAAGGCTGTACTGAACATAGATGCACATATATTTCTTGCATTTCAACTTATTGTGTTGAAGGGGAGGGACTACCAAGAACTACCATACATTATTAAGGTTTAGAGAAAATGTATAAAAATAGTTTGTAATAGATGTGTGTGACAAGCAAAAATTCCTGGTACTACTCTGCATTCTTCCCAACTAGATGAGTTAAAAATGAACAGAAGACCAATTAGTAGAAGAAAAGACAATATTTAGATTACATGGATATAGAGAATTTGTATGGATGTACATGTGAAAGTAAATGGAAAAGTTGTTATGTGTTGAGCTAAGAATGTGGCATCAAGGAGAGAGAAGAGGCATCTCACTGGTCGAGAAATGGATGACTTCATATGACTACACCTCTAGTTGTTTACCCATGAATAAAAGAAGATTCTCAGTTAAGATGGTTATTTAGGAGATGGCCCTAAATCTGGGTTTGGGCAGTCTTCAGTCTTTAATTCTGTGACCATCTTTTCTCCTGAGGCCATAAGAACTCTTTTGGCCGTAGCCCCACATGTCAAGGGAAGACACTGGGAAACTTTTCTTCTAAGCAAATCTCGGAGAAGTCTAACTGAACATTTTTAGAAATGATCAATCCTATAGAAAATAGAAAAAAAGATTAGTGGGAAATAATAGAAAGCTTATACATGCACATAGGTACTAGCCAATGTATCTGTACTTTTGTGTATGTGTATAAATTTGATAACATGGTTCTGCAATGTAATCGAAAGAGGAGAAATTCTTTAGCATATGAAAATGACATTTGCAACAACATGGATGGAGCTTAAGGGCATTATACTAGATGAGATAAAGTCAGACAGAGTAAGATGTATGAATGTATGATATTACTTATATAAAGAATTTAAAGAGCCTAGTCCTTTTCCACCTCTCAACAAAGGAAAGTGTAAAGAATAAAGTAATATTTACCAGTGGATAATGAACAGGGCAAATGTTATTTAAAGATACAAACTGAAAAAGGAATAGTAAATAGTAGAGCTAACGCAGAACAAATATAGAAAACAATATTACATTATGATATTCAAATTTTCTAGGAAACTAGAATTTATTTATTCCAACTACTAAAAAGGATAATTATGTACCATGATAGACTTGCTAGTTATTGCTACAATGATAATCATATTACATTATGTAAATGTGTCAAATCAACATGTATGCTTTAAACTATACAGTGTTATTATCAAATATATTTCAATAGAAAGCATGGTCTAAATCAATTAACAGTTTATATAGAAAATTTAATTGGCCTTCCACATTATACTATATACAGAAGTGAATTTTAGATAGGTTACTAATACAAATATGAATGAAAGCTAAAAATTATAAGTGAATACCTTCATGACCCTTGGTGGAGAATGTCTTCTTAAGTAGGACCCCAAAGGTATAAATTGCAAAGAAAGAGTCCCAGCCGGGGCCGGTGCTCGACTCCGGCCTAGTTTCGACCCGAGTGCCCATGCCTCTGCCTAGCCGGTGGATGTGGAACGAGCAGGAACCAGAGACAGCTTTAGGATTTGGGGTTCCAGCAAGTGCTTGCAACCATGTATGGAGACTGTGAACTAAGCTTTGGCTACATGCTGTTCCAGGAAGGGAAATGATTCATTTTCCAACTTAAATCTCTGCGGACTTAATTACTATAATACAGAAATTGTAAACCGCGCGGCCGCTACGGAGGCCGCACTACATATTATCTCTTCATTCTCAACAGTGGAAAACTTATTATCAAATATTTCCTTGTTAATAGAGCTGTATTCTTGGGGGATAAATTCCAACAAAAATAGTGAGTTGGTTTTGAAACTCCAATAATAGTGAGTTATGTGTTGAAATTTGGAATGTAATCAAGGTAAAGAGAAAAGGAAGTGAAATTATCACTCATGCACGGGAGGGGGTTTTGGGGGGTGAGGGGTGGGATGTATACTGTTTTTTTTGTTTTTGTTTTTGTTTTTATTGGTGGTGGAATATGGGCACTGATGAAGGGATGGGTGTTTGAGCATTGTATAACTGAGATATAAGCCTGAGAACTTTGTAACTTTCCACTTGGTGATTCAATAAAATAAATTAAAAAAATAAATTGCAAAGAAAATATGTGATAGATCTGATGACATCAACAGTATACTTATGTTCTATGTTATATACCATTAAAAATTATGAGATAATAGAATGGAAGGAATTTCTTCAAGATAGGGATATATAAGGACTAGGGCAATAGAACAGTGGGTAGGGGGTATGCCTTGTATGAGGCCAACCCGGGTTCGAGTCCTCTGCCCCTCTTGGAGAGCCAGGCAAGCTACCAAGAGTATCCTGCCTGCACAGCAGAGCCTGGCAAGTTACCTGTGGCATACTCAATATGCCAAAAACAGTAACAAGTCTCACAATGGAGAAGTTACTGGTGCCCGCTCGAGCAAATTGATGAACAATGGAATGACAGTGCTACAGTGCTACCAGGATATGTAAGATTTAAAAATAACTCATACTGAGCCAAAAACCGAAAGGCAAAAGCAAAAAAAAAAATCAAAGGAAAAAATACAAAAGATAAGTAGAGGGAGAGATTCCACCCCAATAATGCAAGCGTGTATAAAAAGATGCTTCAATTATCATAGTAATCAGAGAACTTTGATTTAAAATAAAAAATAAAATTACTTCATAATAATCATGGGAAAATTTTAAATGTGAATATAGAAGTATTAATAAGGATTAGGATCAGGATGCTCTTATATATGATTGTACAGTGGTACAGCTACTCCAGTGAGCAACCTGGTAGTGTTTGGTGAAATAACTATGTAAGAAATTGTAACCTGGTGATTTTTTTCTTATCTTTATCTAAAATACTTTATGTAAATGATCAATAAAGAAACATGCACAGGAATGGTAAAAGATACAACTCTGATGAGAGATTGGTGGTGATGTGGACATATTTAGCAGAAATATATCAACTAACTGTGGATATGTGCTCTGGAGCTCTCAGCAAACTGTACAAGGAAGAAACCCATCATGTCGACAGTAATATATACTTGATACCAATCATCATCAATCATCATCATCATCATCAGCATCATCATCATCATCATCATCATCATCATCATCATCATCATCATCATCATCATCATTCCATTGATCTTCAAATTTCTCCAGCGGTCTCAGTAACGTCTCCATTCATCCTAGCCCTGAAATTTTAGAAGCCTCTCTTTACTTGTCCTTTCCTACAGTGCCACATTAGAGGCTCTTTCAGGGTCAGGGGAATTAGATCCATCATTGTTACTGGTTTTGGCATATAAATACGCCATGGGGAGTTTTCGAGGCTCTCCCATGTGGGCAGGAAACTTTTGATAGCTTGCCAGGTTCTCCCAGAGGGAGAACTAGCCTGAAAGATGTCGCGCTTCTGGGAGCTTGGTTTTATAGTCTCTGGATGTTGGCCATTGGTGGGATTACATGGCGCCAGGAACAGTTCCTGGGTGTGACCACCTAACTACTAGAGAATGGGGAATCTGGGTGGAAGAGGCCCAGTCCCGATCTGAGCAGGCTTGGAGGTCTCAGCCCCAGGTCCCACACACCTGGGTTCTCTGCCAGTTCCATCATGCATGAGGCTCATCTGAACATGTGGAGAGAGGCCTTGAGCATACCTGTGGCTAGGCTCTGAGGTCTTCAGCTGAGGGAGTTCTGCTTGGGGCGGGGAGGAAAATTAAGGCCCATCCCCTCTGAGGGCCCTGGGGAAGACAGCCTGGCAAGGGCAAGAGACTCTCTGCCAATTGATACCAATGCTGTGTAATGTAATTGATACCAATACATAGTGATTAGTAAAAAAAAATTGGTAACAGAATATGATTTATAACACACTATCTTTATAAATTAAAAGTGCATGTATGGGCTGAAGCACAGCGGGTAGTGCATTTGCTTTGCACGTGGCCAACCCGAGTTCGATTCTCAGCATCCCATATGGTCCCCAGAACACTGCTGGGAGTAATTCCTGAGTGCATGAGCGAGGAGTAACCCCTGTGAATTGCCGGGTATGACCCCCCACAAAAAAAGCAAAAAAAAGTGCATGTACATGGAAAGTAATATTAAAATGTTAATTAAATATTAATTCACCTGATATTTACATAGTTATTCATAGTTGTGTTTTAGGTGTACAGTGTTCTAACATCAATCCCACCATCAGTGTCAACTTCTCCCTACCCATGTCCCAGGTCCCAACCTACCCCCTAGATTGCCTCTTTGACAGGCACATTTATAAGTTCGTTTGTTGTTGCTCAGATTTTATGTTTGCAGTAGTGTTTGCTCTGTAGTTTAGATATATACTTATACCTCACCTGTAAACCATTGATATGTCAAGGTGTCTAACCTCCATCCCTGTTACCTACTGTGCATCCCCAAGTTTCTTCCCTTCCCTCTCACTATCACTTCTATGATCAAGGATAATCTTATTATTTCTATGATCAAGGGTAACATAGATATTCTTCCTCTGACACTTTGAATTCCCTTTTTGGGCTATTCTTTTATTTATGATAGAGAAGTGAAAACATCTGATATTTGTCTTTCTGACTTACTTTAGTTAATATTATATCTTCCAGTTTCAACCAACTTGAAGCAATTTGAATGATTTCACCATTTCTTGCAAAATCATAGTATTCTAATGCGTATATATACCTATACATATCCTCATTATCCAACCATCTGTTGGGCACAAGGTTGATTCTGTATTCTTCCTTGCTATTAAGCTGAGTGCTGAAAAAATGGAGGAATATATGTCCTTTTTTTCCAGGTTTTTATTTTTTTTAACAGTTTATTTTTAATTAGTGAGTCAACGTGAGGGTACAGTTACAGATTTATACATTTTTGTGCTCATGTTTCCCCCATACAAAGTTCGATAACCCATCCCTTCACCAGTGCCCATTCTCCACCACCAGTAAACCCAACATCCCTCCCACCCTCCCCAGGCCCCCCACCCCACACTGCCACTATGGCAGGGTATTCCCTTTTGTTCTCTCTCTCTGATTAGGTGTTGTGGTTTGCAATAAAGGTGTTGAGTGGCCATTGTGTTCAGTCTCTAGTATATATGTCCTTTTGAATGAATATTTTTATGTCCTCAGAGTAGATGCCAAGCTGGATCACATTGGATTACTGGATCATATGGTAGCTCTATTATTATTTTTCTGAGAAACTATATCGAATTAGGTGACATTCCTAGTAGAAGCAGATGAGAGTTCATTTCTCACCACATATCTGCCAACATAGATCATCAACAGTTTTTTTTAGTGTGTGCCATTCTTATTGGTATAATATGATATGCTATTGTCATCCTTATTTGAATTTTCCTGATAACAAGTGGTGATAAGCATTTTTTAAAATGTATCTATTGATTTTTCACATGTCTTCTTCACGAAGTGTCAATTTCCTCTCCCCATTTTTTTTATAGGTTGAGCCTTTTGTGTGCTCTGCACCAGGCTGTTTTCACTCGGGGCACCCCAGACTGCAGGGGCAGGTGAGGACCCTCCCCACCCCAAGGAACTCAGCCCCAGCAGCCGACCTCCACTACCCAATCACCGCCATGCTCCAGGCCGCTTTCCGGACACATTATAAGACACTTCCTACCCATTTTCCATAATTACCACACCATATTTGATGGAGTTCAGACAGTAGGCAACAAATCATAGAGTAACATATACATATGTGTATATGTGTACATATATATAAATTACATATATATGTATACATACCTATCTCTCGGAGAGCCTGACAAACTACCAAGAGTATCCTGCCCGCACAGGCAGAGCCTGGCAAGCTACCCATGGCATATTTGATATGCCAAAAACCGTAACAATAGGTCTCATTCCCCTTGTCCCTAAAATAGCCTCCAATCACTGGGAAAGACAAGTAAGAAGAGACTTCTAAAATCTCAGGGGTGGGAGGAATAGAGATAGTACTGGTGCCCACTCGAGTAAATCGACGAACAATGGGATGACAGTGATACAGTGACATTGATTTTTTTATAGGGTTGGTGTATTTTATTTTGATTATCTTTGTGTGTGCTTTGTATATCTTGGATATTAACCCTTTTTCTGATGTATTGACTGCATTTTTTTCCCATTCAGTTGGGTGTCTTTTAGTTTTAGCATGTATTCCTGCAGCCATGGAAAAATATTTTAGTTTTATAAAGTACTATTCATTTGTTTTTGTTTCTGTTGCCTTTTCCAATGGAGCCATATTATTACAAATAGCTTTGAGGTCCAAAATTTGAAGTGTTCTGCCTATATTTTTCTCAATGTATTTTATGGACTCTCATCTGATATCAGGGTCTTTGATTCACTTTGAATTTACTTTTGTATATGATGTTAGATATGGAATAATACTAAATTTTAGTAAAACTGAATAGATTTATAAAGACATATAGAAAATACACTTGATTGGAAAAGTAATATTCGACAGAGGAAAATAGAAGCATGCAAAAGGATAATGGGAGAAGAAATAAAATTGTAAAATTAAATTTGATTAGAATCCTTTCACCAAGGGCAGGGAGATAGAACAGTAGGTACTTAACTTGCCTACAGCTGATCCCCATTTGGTCCCTGGAGCCACATACATTTCTATGAGCAGCGCTAAGAGTGACCCCTGGACACAAGCTAGGAGGAAGCCCTAAGCACTACCAGGAGTGGCCCCCAAAGAAAAGAAAACAAAAGCCTTTCACCAAATAATGACAAAAATATTCTTTGAACCTAAAACTGGAATAAATTGTATTGTGTACCACAGGCATTTTTAAAAACCACAATAGCAAATTTATAGTCAAAATTTTAAAACATTGAAGTGAACAACTAGCACATTTATTATTTTAAAGTCCATCCTTGTTTAGGTACTTGAAGAGTTTTTCTTTTTCTTTCTTCCTTTCTTTCTCTTTCTTTTCTCTCTCTTTCTCTCTTTCTTTCTTTCTTTCTTTCTTTCTTTCTTTCTTTTCTTTCTTTCTTTCTTTCTTTCTTTCTTTCTTTCTTTCTTTCTTTCTTTCTTTCTTCTCTCTCTCTCTCTCTCTCTCTCTCTCTCTCTCTTTCTTTCTTTCTTTCTTTCTTTCTTTCTTTCTTTCTTTCTTTCTTTCTTTCTTTCTTTCTTTCTTTCTTTCTTTCTCTCTCTCTCTCTCCTCTCTCTCTTTCTCTTCTTTCTTTCTTTCTTTCTTTCTTTCTTTCTTTCTTTCTTCTTTCTTTCTTTCTTTCTTTCTTTCTCTCTCTCTCTCTCTCTCTCTCTTTCTTTCTTTCTTTCTTTCTTTCTTTCTTTCTTTCTTTCTTTCTTTCTTTCTTTCTTTCTTTCTTTCTTTCTTTCTTTCTTTCTTTCTCTCTTTCTCTTTCTCTCTCTCTTTCTCTCTCTCTGCGTCCCTCCCTCCTCCCTCCCTCCCTCCCTCCCTTCCTTCCTTCCTTCCTTCCTCCTTCCTTCCTTCCTTCCTTCCTTCCTTCCTTCCTTCCTTCCTTCCTTCCTTCCTTCCTTCCTTCCTTCCTTCCTCTCTCTATTTTTTTTTGGTGGATATTTCCTGATTCAGCCTGAAAGCTGTATTTATGGGAATTTTGGAGGAACTGAAGGTTGAGAGAGTTTTGCTCAACTATTTCTCAGAATGTAATATCCAACCAAGCTATCTGAGTGGCTATCAGCAACATTAGGCCTCTGGAGAATCAAAATTCTACAGGATATGGATTAGCATTTAATGTAATGGGATCATACCACATACTACTGTGGATGAGATGCTGAAGCTATTTATTCCCTTAGTAACCAGCTCAGAATTATCTCTCGCTCACTGAAAATTTCCTTTTTATTCCCAATGGTGCCAGCATAGTGCTTGGCACATACTAGATATTCTTAAAACGGTGAAAACTGTAAGTTGAATTAATTTTTTTCTAAAATGCAAAACAAAATATGCCCCTTGACTCAAAAATGACTTAAAAATAATAATACACTAACAAAATTTACCACAAAATGACAAAATAATTACAAACCTTGAATACTTATAAAAGATAATATACAAATACTATCTTTTATGAGTATTCAGGGTTTGTAATTATCTTTCTAAATAAAATGGTTTTGGGAGGTAGGAGAATTCATGCTTCATTGGGGTCCCATATGTCCACTTTGTTAAGTGACTAGTAATGTACTTGATAATGGTTTAAGCTTAAGTGCAAAGGATGAAATTATTAGATTGAATGAGAGATCTCAGCTAATCCAATGACAAAATGACTAGGGAATCAGAGAAAAGTGGTGATCAAACAGTGATTGAAAGAATTCTGTGAAGCTCTTATAAAAGAGAAGGCATCCAACCTCAGGTAGAAGTCACTACTCCTTCCCAATAGAAGTCAAATGCCACAACAGGCCCATGGAACTAGCATTTTTGAGCAAATCTATGAGCTAAGTGCTTTTTCAGCTGTTATCTTCTTTAAGCCTGTAAACTCATCTGCTGGCTGAAGCAGAGATTTCTGTCTTCATATCAGATGGAATAGCTTAAGGCTCAAAAACCTGGAATATCTTACTAAGGTCAGTTCAATTGTAGAAATAAAACAGAAACTCACATTTTTGGTTTTTTTTGCTCTTCATAATGATGACATAGTGTTTTTCTTTGCTGAAGCTGAGGTAAAGAGCAAAAAATTACATAATTTTAGTATTCAGGAAAGAAAGATGTGAATTTAAGTTGGCTGGCATCAGGTGAGCTGAAGGCCAAAATATTCAGAAGTGTTGATGTCTTAAACAATGCTCTTCTCCTAAATTACACTAACATGGGTACTATGTCTACTCTATGTAGCCATAACTGTCTACATACACACACTTATGTGTGTATGTATATATATATGCATATATATACATACACATATGTATACATATGTTTAACATTCAAAAAACATCAGAACCTTTTCTAATATCTGCTATGTATCTGATACTATTACTGACCAAGACTTGGACAAACAATCAAAGAAATATTATTTATTTTCAAGAAGCTGGAAAACAAGACAGTTAAAGTTGGATGATATAAGACCTAAGGGTGAACCAGAGATAAGAGTTGTCAGAATATACAGGCGAGGATGGAAACTAAAGATGATTCACTAAGGGAAAATGTTAAGGAAGAGGTCAAATTAAAAATATAAAAATGAGAAGGTTTAATCCAACGTTTGTCAGAATCTCAGAAGGCTCCTGGAAGTTTCCAGGGATTCATCAAGAAATTTTCAATGGCCAAATTATTCTCATAAAACAAGACTTTGCCTTTTTTACTATGCAGGCCTTTCTATGGATAGTGAAAAATACTGAGTAAAATTGCAGGGCACTGAATCACATGGGGGAAAGCATAAGTATTCTTCACTGTTATACACTCACAGTTTAAACAAATTGCCAATTTCATGTAAGAATGTTCATAATGAAGCAACCAAATAATTTTATTAACTTCAACTCTTGAGTATAGATCTTTTTAATATGCTGTGTGATAAAGTGCAGAGTATATAAAAAGCACTTTCACTGTGTAATGAAGGATGATTGTCTGGGGAAAATACTGTGTGATTGAGTTGTAAGATAAAAAAGCTGCTTTTTTTCACAGAACATAATTTTTTTTTCTTGAAAGAATAACAGATTATGGTGATTTGGTATTTGGCAGACATTTTCTTGAATATGAAAGAGGTGTGCCTGTCACATCAAAGAAATCAATCAGCAGATTTGTTGCCAGAAAAAAAAATTTGAGATTTTAAGTGAAAATTAAAATTTTGGCAAAACATTTCAATCACCATACGCTTGGTGGCTTTCCAATATTTGAGTTTTCTTATGAGATAGGTGATGATATTAATGAATGTTTTATATCACATATATATGTATATATATAGTGTGTAAATAAAATATTAAAATGGGCCAAAATTAGAAAAATATTTGTAATTCCTCTAAAATAATAACTGTTTCAAGTGTCCAGTGTATTATGATACAAATCATGAATGGCAAAAGGTGCAATAAGAGGACAAGACAGATCAATGAGTTTTCTGTAACACCATGGAAAGTTTTAATATATAATTTTAGATGTCAAAGGGTATTTAGCTTTTAATAAACTACAGTTTAGAGAATTTTGGTATGATATTAATGAAGAAGTACAAAAACAAGAATACTCGTTCTCTTCCAAATACCTATTTGCATGCACTACAACTTTCTTCATATATGTCAACCAAAATATACAGGGTAAGTTACAGGCAGATACAGATATTAACTTCCTAATATTTTATAGTTAGCCAAACATTAAAGATTTTTGCAAAAATGTAAAACAGCGCACTCTTCTAATTCATTTCTAAAGATGGAGTTATTTTTTCATAAGATATATTTTATATAATGGGGCTGGAGCAATAGCACAGCAGGTAGGGCGTTTGCCTTGCACACGGCCAACCTGGGTTCAATTCCCAGCATCCCATATGGTCCCCTGAGCACCACCAGGAGTAATTCCTGAGTGAAAATCCAGGAGTAGCCCCTGTGCATTGCCAGGTGTGACCAAAAAAGCAAAAAAAAAAAGACATTTTATATTAATAGATTATGAGACAATTATTTACTATTTTAAATTGTAAATATTTAATATGATTTCTTCAACTTTAGTTCTTCATACAATAAACATAAGTAACTATAATATACATAAACACAAAAATTTGGGGGCTTCTCAATTATTTTTAGGAGAGTAAACTCTTTTTAAAAAACTCCAAACCATAGGCTTTTAGATATATACGTGTCTGCTTCATGTTATAACTTTTTAAAGTTGTATTTAACAAAATATAACTTACATATAGCAGAATATCCTAGTTTTTGTGTACAATTATGGTACTTGGCAGTCATTCATCCACCAAAATATCTGAATTATAGACTATTCCCTTCACCCCCCAAAGTTCTATGTCCTAGTTTATACTCAGCCAATCCCCTACTTTAACCCCTGGCAACCAACAAATTCTTTTCTATTCCAATTCTTTTTATCTTATCCAGAGTGTCAGGTAAAGCAATATTCTTCAAACTTCTTAAAACTACAAACTGGCATCTGTTGTGCATACCACTCCATGGACTGACTGGCAATTATAACCAAGTTGCTTCACCAGTGGCTTTCAATCTATACCTGAGAACTGTGGACTGGTGGTCGAAAAATGCTGATATAACTACAGTCAAACAATGTAACCTATTGAATCTGTTTATTTTTGCTAGCATATTGCTTTTGAAATCCATATTCCTGGAGGTCTTGTGTGTTGTTCTTTTTAATTGCTGCATAGTGCTTCATATTATGGACACATCACAGTTTGTTTATCCAGTCACAGTTAAGGACATTTCATTTATTTACAGCTTTGGGCAATTGTGAATAAATATGCACATAGAGCATTTTGTGCAAATATAAGTTGTTATTTCTCTAGGGACAGTATTGAGGAATTTAGCTTTTTAAAAAATGTTTAGATATTTGAAGTTTGAAAAAGAAGCATTGTAGACAGAGGGAATGTTGGAGCAAGCTACCTACTCTCCTTTCACTCCCACTTGTTGCCTTATGTGGAAATTGCCCAGCTGAAATGTTTTCTCTGTCTTGTCCCACCTGTACCTGGTTTATCAAGTAAACATGTAAGATTTGTTGCAGCTGCATCAGTGCCACTGTCCTAGACACACGATTTTACCTAGGACTTCTTCATATCCCGATAGAATGGTTTAGTTGTTGTTAAAGACTTGTGTAGTCATGAAATGTAACTTTTATCTAGCAATGCATAAGGAGGATTAAAGAATCTTGGGAAAGAACAAGTTCATTTTATGCCTATTTATAAAGGAAGTTTCCAATACAGGATGTTTGCCACCATAGGTCTTATGGGAATAAGATAGGTAGATACCTAGAGTGATAGGTAAGAGTCTAGGACTGGAGCAATAACACAGCAGGTAGGGCATTTGCCTTGCATGCAGCTGACCTGGGTTCCATTCCTCCATCCCTCTCAGAGAGCCCGGCAAGATAACGAGAGTATCTCGTCTACACAGCAGAGCCTGGCAAACTCCCCATGGTGTATTTGATATACCAAAAACAGTAACAAGTCTCACAATGGAGATGTTACTGGTGCCTGCTAGAGCAAATCAATTAACAATGGGACAACAGTGCTACAGTGCCACAGGTAAACATCTTCACTTGGAGGCTATGTCATTTTCATGGCAGGTCCCACTTCAGACAACTTTGTGTCCTAATTCCAGGTACTCAGCTGGGTTTTACCTCCCCAGATAGTTCCTCCAGCCAACTGAGCTATGATTTCTGCTTACAGCCACATAGTCACCTGTACAGGCATCAAGAACGCTCAAATTAGGAAGAACTTACACAATATTTTGGAAGTAGAAGTATCTTCCCCCCTCCGCCCGCCCCAGTGCTCACTTCATGGGAGGGGGCACAGATGCCTTGCACACTGGAACTATCTTTCCAAAATATGAAAATGATTCATGGTTATTTTAGAAAAATAGAATCTAGGTAGCAAAAACTAAAATTAAAATAGCATTCTCCTAAATAAAATTAGTCTATTGTGGTTATTTCCATGTGATCTTTTTCTGTCCTTTCCAAAGAGTTGTGATCTAAGCAACCACAATAATTTTTTTTCTTTTTTTTCTTTTTTTTTTTTTAAAGAAATATTTTATTGAACCACCGTGAAAACAAGAAAAAAAAATACAAAGCTTTCAGGTTTAAGTCACAGTCAAATACTGATAAAACCACCATCCCTTCACCAGTGCACCCGTTCCACCACCAAGAACCCCAATACACCCCCTCCCACCCCACCCCCCATCTAAGTAGCTAATGATATTCCCATTATTCTCTATATATATTGAGTACATTTCATATTTCCATACAGAACTCACTATTATTGATTGGAAATTTTCCCCAACAATCAGGCCTGCCGAATAGGCATCATCTAATAATTTGTCTTCATTGGTAAGAGTGAAGACTTTGAGTCCACGTGGCCGCTATCGCGGCTGCGCAGTTTTGGGTTTCTAATATTTTAGCTCAGTTCAGAGTCAAAATGGATGGCTGCAAGAATCCGCTCTGGTGCCAAAATGGGTTAGGAGACCTCAGGATCACAGTCAATAGGCGCGGAGGCTCTGCTTCTCGTGCCGCGGCTCCCGGTTCATCTCTGGGCGGAAGGCGCGCCCGGAACGCCCGCCCTCCCAGGACCACCTACAGGCTACGTCACTAAAGAAAGTCCTACCTCCTGGTGTAGGGGTCTTAGAGGGTGGCTCTCACCGCGTGGCTGCTGCCGCTGCCGCCATTTTCGCTCAGAAAAATGGGGTGGAGAGGGAGAAAAATCCCTCCCCGGGCTGCATGAGGTTGTAGCTCAGTTCACAGTCAAAATGCATGGCTCAAGCATCCGCTCTGGTGCCAAAATGGGTTAGGAGACCTCAGGATCACAGTCAATAGGCGCGGAGGCTCTGCTTCTCGTGCCGCGGCTCTCGGTCCATCTCTGGGCGGAAGGCGCGCCGGGAACGCCCCCCGCAACCACAATAATTTTTATCTAATTTTCACTTACAACTTTTATGTGCATTTTTTCTTATGAAAACCTTTGTTAAAATTATTTCAATTTTAATGGTTGCATGCATTTTTATCCTATAGTTCTAACATAATTCACTTAGTTATATCTTTATTACTGGTAAACTATTGTTTTCTGTTTTATCACCAGCCTAACAAATGCCACGAGAAACTTCTTCCTTCATAAAAAAAATCTTAATGAAAATCTTTCTCTTTCTATTCTCAATAACAAAAATCACATGAACTCTTTTGTAACTTAATAAAAATTATAGAGAAGTATCCCTTAAAACTGTGAAAGTTTTACTGAATTTTCTTTCTTTCTTCTCCCTTCAAGCAACAGTGGATATCTACCATCTCCTCATACTACACATGGAATGAGAAAAGGTTCAATAGAAATGGCACTTGAGATTTAGATTTTGAGCATCAAATTCAGTTCAGGAAACATGAGTTGCTTATTTTGCCTTAGCATCATTCTCATTATTGTGATATGGATTATCACAGCAATTATCTTGAAAGAAAAGGTATGTTCATATACATATGTTATCCTATTTTCATTAGATAAATGTAAAAACTATAAATAAAATTAAGGCAATACCTCTGTACTAAAATTTCATAGATATTTATGCACATATAATGTTATGTAATTATATTGCCATACATAATGATTGTTAGTGACAAAGTTTTAAAAAACACAAATGATTTATTACAAAACACTATTTGATAAACCTCAATATTACTCTCAGTATGAGCCGCTAAATCACAGAGTTATTATATTTCTCCTATTTACTTTTATTATTTTATCATTGTTTATAATACAGAATTTGGGAAGTTTAACTTCGTACCTCTATATACATATAATACCACAGACACTTCAAAGTTCTAGTACATCCCACTGCCAAAAAAACCCTTCCTCTCTTACTTTCTTCCCTTGTCCTCTGATTAACACCATCACAGTTTTCACTGTGTCTAGGAATTTTGTGAACTTTATATATCCACAACTTCTAAATTCAGTCTTCTGATGTTTCAGCTTTTGTGAATGATTCTGCTATGACACCGGGGTGCATATACTTTTTTAAATTTTATTGAATCACCATGTGGAGGGTTACATATTTCTCAGGATTATGTCAGTTATACAATGCTCAAACACCCTTCCCTTCACCAGTGCCCATATTCCATCACCAACCACCCCATCTACCTACCGCCCCCTCCTACCTCCCCAGTCCCCGCCCTTGTAAGTTATAAGTTTCACTTCGTTTACGCTTTATCTTGATTACATTCCATGTTTCAACACATAACTCACTATTGTTGCTGGGTTTCCCCCCAAAGAGAAAAAGACAGTCCTATTGCCAAGGAAGCATTTGATAGTTCTCCATTGCTAAGAACATAGAGATATTAAGTCCCGCTGTTTGTTACATAACTTTTCTTTTTTCCCCCCTTGCCCCACGCCACCGAGTTCACGCCTGTTTAGTAATCGCCACGCTGCCTGACAAAGGGAAAAAAACCGAAAAATATGGTTATTTCCCGTCATCAGCAGGCGTGGGGCTCTGGCTTAGTTGATAGTCTAGTAGAGTGTCTGCAAGCAGTTTCTGGAACTAAAGGTATTGTGCTGGTATCGGCTCCGGCTCGAGATTCCACCAGTGTCCCGCTGTTCCATGTACATAATTTTTCCCCTTATATCCCATTCCCACGCCACCAGGTCTGTGTTTGCTTAATGGACATCATACTATGGTTGACGCCACGCCGCGTTTCTTCTCGAGAAAGAAGGATATTTCTTCTCAGCCGGCGTGGGGATATGGCTTAGTTCAGTCTAGAGAGATGGCTACCACTTTGATTGCCTTCAATATTTCAGCAAAAGACTTACTATTCTTGTTAGGATCTCCCACAAAAGTCCGACCCGTTAAAAAGGAACCATTACATATTGCTGATGGTTAGATGACATTAGGTTTTGGGTTTCTGTATAAAGTCCAGGGAAAGTACAACCAGAAATAACATCACTACAAACTTTTACCCTTTTATGGTGCTCATAAGATGGAGAAACCTAGAGAGAGCTGGCTCGGCATCTCTATTTTGCGTTCAGAAAGCCGTGGACCCTGTGCTGTGCTCAGGAGGAAGGGGTTGAGAGAGAGAGGTTAAAAGAATTGGGGAATGCCGGGCTTCCACTGTTGCAGCCTGCCGTGGGGTCTCTGTCCTGTGCTGGAATTAGTTCAGTGGGCTGCTTGGAGTCCAAGGGCGCTCTTTTGGGCTCTTCCATCATGCTCGATCTGCAGCGGCGCCAAAAGGGCGGTGCATATACTTTTTGAGTCATATCCATCAGAGAAATACTTAGTAATGTCATTGCACAACATGAAATTTACATTTTTTTTAATGGAGGAGTTTGGGTCACACACCTAGCAGGGCTCGGGGGCCATTCACAGTGGTGCTCAGGGGACCATATGTACTACTGGGGATCAATCTAGGATCTGGTTCATGAAAGGCAAATGTTTAAATCTAAGCTTCTCTAATTTTATTTCATTTATCTTATTTACTTAATTTTTGTTATTGGACCACATGCAGCTGTGCGTAGGGCTAAGCCCTGGTCTGTAGACAGTGATTATTTCTGCAGTGCTCAGGGCATCATATGTGGTGATAGAAATCCAACTCACATCGGTTGCATGCAAGGCAAACTCCCTACCAGATGTACTATCTCTGGTCCTTTAGTTATTTAAAATAAATCTCTGTGCCAGTTTTCATAAAGAATTCATCAATTTACATTTCTACCAATAACATAACAGGGTTCCATTTTATCTACATCCTTGGCAATACTTGTTTCTAATCTTTTTGACACAGCTCATTCTCACTGGTATGAGGTGATATCTCATTATGGTTTTGATTTGCATTTTCATAGTTACAAGTGATGTTGAGAATTTTTTCAAGTTTTTGTAGACCATCTGTATGTCTTCTCGAAGGAAGTGTCTGTTCAGTTATTTTTCCCATTTTTGACTGTTACTTGCCTTTATGTTTTGTAGTATGAGTTCTTTATATAATTTTGATATAACCCCTTTGTCACATGTATGATAAGCAAATATCTACCAAGTGTTTTCAAGCCTTTTTGTCTTTATGGTAGCTTTTTTTTTTTTTTTTTTTTACTGTATAAGAGCTTTTAAGTTGATATAGTCCCAGTTGCCTTTTGTTTACACTGCCATTGGGGTTGAGTCTGCAAAAAACATCTCAGACATTGGGGATCCTGAAGTGCATCACCTATGTTTACTTTTTATCTATTTTATGGATTTAGGTCTGGTAGCCAAGTCTTATTATAGTTTGAGTTAATTTTGGATATGTTGTTAGTGATAAAATTTTAGCTTTCGCATCTGAATGTTCAGTTTTCCCAGCACTGCTTATTTATTTTATTTTATTTTTGGTTTTGTTTTGGAGTCACACTGGAAGTACTCAGGTGTTACTCCTGGCTCTGCACTCAAGAATTACTCCTGGGGAGGCAAAAAAGTATAATCGAAACAACATCTGCACATGTATGTTCATCGCAGCGCTATTTACAATAGCCAGAATCTGGAAAAAACCCAAATGCCCTAGAACGGATGACTGGCTGAGGAAACTTTGGTACATCTATACAATGGAATACTATGCAGCTGTCAGAAAAAAGGAGGTCACGAATTTTGTATTTAAGTGGATGGGCATGAAAAGTTTCATGCTGAGTGAAATGAGTCAGAAGGAGAGAGACAGACATAGAAAGACTGCACTCATCTAGGGTATATAGAATAACAGAGTGGGAGACTAACACCCAAGAATTGTAGAAATAAGTACTAGGAGGTTGACTCCATGGCTTGGAGGCTGGCCTCACATTCTGGGGAAAGGGCAACTCAGAGAAGGGATCACCAACTATAATGTAGTCGAAGGCCATATGGGGGAAGGGAGTTGCGGGCTGAATGAGGGCTAGAGACTGAGCACAGTGGCCACTCAACACCTTTATTGCAAACCACAACAGCTAATTAGAGAGAGAGAACAGAAGGGAATGCCCTGCCACAGTGCCAGGGTGGGGTGGGGGGAGATGGGATCGGGGAGGGTGGGAGGGATGCTGGGTTTACTGGTGGTGGAGAATGGGCACTGGTGAAGGGATGGGTTCCCGAACTTTGTATGACGGAAGCATAAGCACAAAAGTGTATAAATCTGTAAATGTGCCCTCAGGGTGATTCACGAATTAAAAATAAATAAATTAATTAAATTAAAAAAAAAAAGAATTACTCCTGGGGCTGGAGTGATAGCACAGCGGGTAGGGCATTTGCCTTGCACGCGGCCCACCCGGGTTCTAATCCCAGCATCCCATATGGTCCCCTGAGCACCGCCAGAGGTAATTCCTGAGTGAAGAGCCAGGAATAACCCCTGTGCATCTCCGGATGTGACCCAAAAATAAAAAAAAAAAGGATTACTCCTCATGGTGCTTGAGGGACATATGGGATGCTGGAAATTGAACCTGGCTCAGCTGTGTGCAAGGCAAGTACCTTACCTGCTTATCTCTGGCCCCAAAAGATTTTTTGTTTTCTTCTCTGTATGATCTCAAATATTTTATTATAGATGAGATAGTCCTATTTATGTGGACTTACTTCTAGACTCACTATTGGCATGTGTTTTTGTTTCTATTCTAATAGCACACTATATTAATTTCTCCAAGCTCCCAGACATCTTACAGCCTACTTCTCTCTCTGGGAGAACCTGGCAAGCTACCGACAGTTTCCTGCCCACATGGGAGAGCCTCACAAACTCCCCATGGTGTATTCCTATGCCAAAACTAGTAACAGTGCTGGGTCTCATTCCCCTGACCCTGAAAGAGCCTCCAGTGTGGCATCATTGGGAAGGACAAGTAAAGAGAGGATTCTAAAATATCAGGGCTAGGACAAATGGAGACATTACTGAGACTGCTCAAGAAGTTCCACGATCAAAGGGATGATGATGATGATGGTGATGATGATGATGATGATGATGATATAATTTAGTTCAAAGTTAGGAACGTGTTTCCTTCATTTGTCATCTGTTCTCTCTGTATTGCTTTGAATATTCAGAATTATTTGTGATTCTATACAAATATTGGGGTTTTCTTCTATTCCCTTGATGAAGATCTGTCTGGCAGAAGTCATTATTATGTATTTGAGACTCTTACAAATTTTATTGGAACTGTATTGAGAATTTCTCTAGCACAGTATGTAGGGCATTTGCCTTGCATGAGGCCAACCTGGATTTGATTCCTCTGCCCCTCTCAGAGAGCCCAGAAAGCTACCAAGAGTATCCCACCTGCACATGACAGAGCCTGGCAAGCTACCCATGGCATATTCGATATGCCAAAAACAGGAACAACAAATCTCACAATGGAGATGTTACTGGTGCCCACTCAAGTAAATGATGAGCAACGGATGACAGTGATACAGTGGTAATATTGGTTTACTGCATCCCAAACAATCAAATGGTTTGTCTCTTTGTTTTAATAGTTTTCTAGGTAACTTTTTAAATTGTCCTTTAATTTCTTCATTAATGAAAGTGTTACTCAAAAGAATGCTGTTTTGCTTCCAACATTAAAATTTCCTTGTTTCCTATATGTTGTTGATTTTTGTTCTCAAAGCATGTGATTGGAAAAGATGTTTGATGTGATTTCAATCTTCATATATTTATTTATATATTCCAACATAAAATCCATTCTTGAGAATGTTCCAAGTGTGCTTGAAAAAAATATGTATTAATTTTTTTGGTACTATGTCCATCTTTAAAAAAATTACTACATTTAATGTCATTATTTTCTATTAATTTTTGTTTAGTGATCTATCCTTTCTTTGTTGCAAGGGATTATGAAATCCCTACAATTATTCTGAGAACATTAATGTATCCTTAGAAGTCTATTAATAATTGCCTTGTATATTTGGTTGTCCCTGTGTTGGGTACAATATATCAATGAAGATTATACTTTCTTGATTTATTAAATTCTTGATTAATGAATAAGTAGTATAAATATGTTATTATGGAAATCGGGAAACAGCTTTTAAATACTTGATCAACTTTTAAAAAATTTAGTTCATTTAAATTTAAAAAAATTTTAACTTAAATTTATTTTTTAATTTAATTACAGTGTGATACACAGTTACAAGGTTATTTATGATTGGGTTTCATTCATATAATGTTCCAATACCTGTCCCTTCACCAGTGTACATTTCCTACCACCAATGACCCCAGTTTTCTTCCTACCCACTCCCCCAGCCTCTATGGCTGGCACTTTTCTTCCCCCCTACCCACTTATTACCATTTGTAGTTGAATATCTATTTTATTAGACATGAAAATAGTAGTGCTTGACATTTTCTATGCAGTATTGTCTTGGAACAACTTAATTTAGCCTCCACATTGAGGTTATTTTTATCTTTGTATTTAATGTGAGTTTTTCATACACATAGTATAAGTTATTCTGCTTTGCCATCCATCCATCCATCCATCCATTTATCCACTCTGTGAGTTTTGGTGAGTGCAAACTCTTTGTATTTAGAATAATTGTTGATGTATGGATTTATAGCCATCCTATCTTTTGATTTCTATTTCACATTTCCGTTTTTCATTTGTTCTATTTGGTTTTTTTTTTGTGAATAGTGTTGCTATGATTTAACACAATACATAGACCAGTTGGTTTCTAATAAGGAGTCAACCTTCCCAATGCACTCAGACAATCTCATTTCATTCTCACATCAACTTATATGCACACAGGCACACAGTGTTGCTAACACTCCTTCATAGATAATGTGGGAGAGATGAGAAAGAAGTAATGAACCAAATCATTCCAGATCAAATAGCTTATAAATGTCAGAGCCTGGGTTTGAATCTGTGGGGTTCAAATCCCACTACCCTTATAGTACATTATTTTTTTTTTCCTCAAGATAACAATTCCCTTGAGGAAGGTCTTTAGTATTTCAGAGGATCTCTTCCTTGCCTGTGTTTATGTTTTAAGACCAAATCTGTGGTAGGATAAGAAACAAATAGCCTCAGAACATAAGCTTCTGATATTAGAAGAAGATCAGCATTGATTAGCTTACTTCATAAAGTAAATAAGTCTTGGACACTGGAAGAATTTGATAGTAATATTTATTTAGATCACACACACACACAAGTAGCCATGTTTGAAGCATACACATGAATGAAAAGAAAGTTTGGAGTGACTAGGGCATAATTTTTCAAATGGATTTTCTGTAAAGGAGTCTCAAGGGTCAACAGTTTAGGACATTATTTCCTTTCTTATAGAGATTCATTATACAAATGAAGGAATCCAAGGCTCTAAAAAGTCCTATAATGAAATAACCTCCTAAAATTTATTTGATTCAGATTTATTTCTGTCCAAAATGCTTTTAATCCCACACACTTGTGGAAACAGGTTAGACACATGCTAACTGGGCAGTGATTCCCCTCAGATTGCATCTGAGAGCAGGAACCAAGCCCCCTTTGTGCGGATTTCTATAAAATCAAACTGGGAAAAGTGAAACTTCCCACTGAATAGGCCCCTCCTATTTGTAACTTATTTTTCTTAAACTTTTGAAAATTCTATGACCAAAGAAGCCACTACAAAGTAGAGGAAGATGGTTCTCTGCATCTCACGCAATGCCTGGGTCACTTGAGTAGGTCTTTTCAAGGAACACCTGTAGCTTATGCATGTTGCAGCTCAGCCCTGAACATGCACAGGGTAGTTGAAGGAAGGAGCTAGGGTGGGGGGGGGTTGTGTTTGTTTGGTTTGATTTGGTTTGGTTTGGGTGTGGGGCCACACCTGGCAATGCTCAGGCGTTACTTCTAGCTCTGCACTCAGGAATTATGCCTGGCAGTGCTCTAAGGGCCATATGGGATGCCGGGGATCCAACTGAGGTTGGCTGCACACAGGCAAGCACTCTACCTGCTGTAGGGTCTCTCAAACCACCTCCCAACCCCCAATACCCTTTAGCTATGGTTTGGATAGATGAGGTGATTGAATTAGCAAAGCCATTAAGAGCAGAAACAGAGCCTTGAAAAGGACTCAGAGCCCCAAAGGGCAGCCTGGTTTGCTCTTCACTTTGAAACAAAACAAAACCAAAAAAAACCCCAAGAGTTGCACTTAAGTGGTACCTGGTGATTACAGAATTATGGGAGGTTTGCTCTGTAAGGCCTGTCACTCACTACTGTTGAAAAGAGGTTTCAGCCAGGAAACCAGCCTAGAGGCTGGGATGATGTGATGCATAGGCCTGTAATTATGCTGCTAATTCTCCAAAGGTCAGAACTCCTTAATCAAACATTAATCAAATCATTTTGTAAATGATGATGATTCTATCCAGGGTGGGAATTTAGAACAGTCAGGGGCAGAGCCCCAAGTCCTCTTGAACCAGAATGGATTTTCAAGATAAGTGTAGGTAAGGACCAATGAATGGATTTGCACAGGAAGAGAAAAATTAGTAGTGGGCCTCTCTCTCTCTCTCTCTCTCTCTCTCTCTCTCTCCCCAAAATAACATACATAATTTTCTGATTCTGTGACTGTTATTTTTTTAAAATGGAATGGGGGACCAGTAGACAATAATTCAAGTATGCAGTTATTTCTCTCCTCTCCCCCGCTTATAAGTACATTCCTTTATGAAACACTTCCATCTGTATCATCTCATCTGCTCTTTGCTGCAACCACAGGACAGGTTTATTCTTTTATAGAGAGAAGATAACTGAGACATCCACTTGCAAACCTAAATCTTTCCAAGCAAAATGCAGTACGGCTTGCACACACAGTAGCTTTTAGGAGAGCAGATATAAGACTCTTGGATTCCTGAGACATCTGGGCTTCTTATTCAAAAATCCTTTACTCTGCTGCCCAATTTCATTTTTATGGACTTGATTTTTAGAGGTTTTCACCACAAATTACTAGTTACAAGTCAGTATATGAACTATATAAACAATCAAATTTGAACACTCTTTAATTTTAAAGACTTCGGAAATATAGTTAGAAAAAATACACAGAGTGACACAATTTCTTTCCTGTTGTAAAAGGTCTGCATATTTGCAGGCTGGATGGGTGAGAAAGTGTAACCTCTGATTCACTAGATCACTTATGTCTCATTGCACTTTCTGTTAAGGCTTTGTGCCATCATTGGTGTGTGTGTAATTTTTTTTTTACACCATTATTGAGAAGCTGAGATCAAGCTAATGGAAAATTTCTAGAAGTTCGCATTATGCAATTGGTCTTGGTCGTCCTTCTAGGCCAAAGTGGGCTTCTTTGTGGACCTGAATTGTGTGTGTCAGTATGCAAACTCCGGCAGAACACGTTGGCAAACAGTCTTTTCTTCCAGTCCTCATTTTCGCTCCTTCCCAGGGTGTGAGTTTCCCAAAGTGTGATTAATCCATTTATTGATTGCCTCCTGCCACAGTGAGGGTGAGATATGGCTAGCACTCGATGCCAGGCTGCCTATGTGATCAGACTGCTAAAGAGAAGTGAGAATAGACAAGTGCTAGCCTGGGTTTTCCAATCCAGCAGAAGCAAGGGACATCCATTAGCTGGACTTCCACAGCCCTGGAAGAAAAACGATTCCTTTCATCACAATGCAGCTAATTTCTTTTCACATGAATTATCAAGTATATTTCCTTCAATCTCAGTTCGCTATGCAAAGGTCTAATAAAAGTTTATGCAGAAGAAAAAAAAATGAGCAGGTGGGGGAGGTTACAAGACAGAAACCTCTTGAAAGTAGAGTCAAACAAGGAATGGGGTGCTTGAATTGAAGTGCTCCTGGCAGATGTAATGGATAATCAATCATATACCAGCCATAGGAATTAGACTTGGGCATTTATCTAGTATTCAGAGGTACTGTGGTGGGGTTAAGGAGAGGTGAAGAAAAAGATGAGAAAGAAAAAGATGAGAAAGACTCCACCTTAGACCTGTAAATGGAGATTGCAAAATGACAGAAAATGGGCTTGTTTTGGCCAATGCAGTTGAGAAAGAAATTCTGGTGCAGTAGAAATTAGAAAAACATAATTTTCCCTCTCCTGCCTAAGAGAAATCCAAGCATGCCCACCTTCACTCACCAAGGACACTTTTTATTTTATTCTGCCTCTTAGCCTGAGAAGCTTCTTTCATCTAGAGTCACACCATTCCTTCATTTCAGCAACTCCTGTTTTAGGTGGAAAGTCTCCTGGGGTTATAGTGTAACTTCCACTTCCTGTGGAATTGCTTTTCAATTCACCCAAGCAGAAAACAAGCAGAAGAGAAGTTGATCAGTGGTTTAAAATCCAGTGGCCCTTCTGCAAGCAGAAGAATGCAGCGTGAAAATTTTGACAGGTAGTCCCCTTTGTAGTAGAAGGTCTCACGGAAGACATATTTTGGTTTTTCTGCTTGTCTATTCCTAAGGAATATCTACAGACATCTGGGAGAGACTAATAAACTTGAACAAGGGCAAAACCAAATGATTGGAGTTTAGAAGCTGCCTGAATGAAATAAAGACTAGAAAATAATTTGAATATAAAACTTTTGATAAAAATGAGTTAATTCTAGAAGGTGGCTAGACTTGCTATTATACCACAGGTGCCACCAAACTCCTATATGCATAGCATTTTAATGTAAGTTGGGCGTAAAGAATCTAATTTTATTAAGTTTATATCTGTATATTTGTTTCATGTTGGGAATAGATGTTTCAGAATGAATAAGGCACAGATCTTTCACTCAAAGAAGTTGTAGCTAACAGATCACTAAAATACAAGGCCAAAATGTAAGGTCTATAGCATAAGGTAAAATGAGAGTTTAGCCCAGTCATGGAAGCCAGTCTTAATCAACTTTTTCTCAAAATTCTGGAAGAAATGACATATGAACCAAAATTTAAAGAACTGATAGGAGATGGCTACTTTACAAAGAAGGCAGAGAGGGAGCTGGTGAGATAGCACAGGGTACGGCATTTGCCTTGCGCTTGCTGACTCAGGTTCAAATTCTGGCACTACACATGGTCCCCCAAGCACAGCCAAAAGTGATTCTTGAGCACAGAGCCATGAATAAGCCAGATGTTGCCCCCAAACAAAAATAAAATCCAAAACAAACCTTCCCCCCCTCACCAAAGGGTACAGAAGAGCAATGAAAGAGAGGGAAAGGGAGACATAAGATATTCTAATATAAAGGATTAGCATCACAAAGGTTTAGGGTGAAAGAGATCAGGGCTGACTCAGGTAACGGACACTAATGAGACATGATTCTGATGTATGATGAAGAGAGTAATAAAAGAAAAAAAATTACCTAACTGAAAAGTCAAAGTCAAACACATAGAAAGTATTAAATATTGAATTTCACTCTGAAAGCAACTGAGGAACTATAGCAGGATTTTAATTGGATAAAGATGTGATCAGTATTGGCCTGGTGGGAGAATGGATTAAAAAAGAGCAACACTAGAATTAGGGATCAATTAGGAGGGGATTTTATTAATCAACTGAGATGACCTGAGGAGAGTGGTACATGGGAACACTGGTACAGTAGGAACATGTACCAGTACTATGAAGGAAAAGGGATGAAACCAAATGAGTTCAGGGAGCAAAGTTGTCCACTGAGACTTAAACTTTACTAAAAAATGAATTTCAGGAAGAATACAACCTATAGATATCCAGTAAGTTAACAAAAATGGGTTAAGTAAACATTTGCTATTTCAAATGGGCTCTGAGAGTTAGACAAGAAAGTAAGAAAATAACCGATATGCTAATTAATACCTTACTTAGAGAACAGTCCCGAAATATAAAGGGAAAAGCTGTAAGGGAAAAGCTCTATGAAATTCTAACATAAAATGGAGTCTCAAGTTACTCGTGATGAGCCAGCTAAGTTTCTTTAAGAGTGTTGCTTTCCCAACCACCAACCAATGAAGGCAAGATTGCATGGGTTGGAGATGAGCAAATCATCCCTACAAAACCACCGCTTCAATATTTTGCTTGGCATCAAAATCGTATTGGACTGGAGAAGAATGTGGTTTGGAAATAGGCTGAGATTTAGTAAATGAAACGATCTGTGAGAAATGCCAGTATTTCTGAATACAGAACATGTTCTCTGATAGAAATATTATTTCTTAGTATCTTTATTAATACATTGAAGAGAGCTTCTCCTATTGATGCAAATTGCAGATGCTTCTAAATTAGGCAGCGTTGTCAACACCCAGCAGATCACAATGTCCCCAAAGAGGTTAGAAACGAGGGGCAGGAAATAATAAAACAAGGTTAAATTTGGCTGGCTGGAAATTACATCTGGGGAAAGATAATTCAAAAAGCAGATATTCATTGGGCCAAAGAAATTTGGACCACACTAGTGCCAAAGGGAGACCCAGGTGCAATACCGGATGGCAGATGAGGTTGGATTTTAAAATATGCTAGGGCAGCACAAAGCCCAGTTGACCCTAGATTGCCTCTTTGGATAAAGAAAACTGATAAAGATCCAATCCATTCTCCCTCAGCCTTTTGTATTTGCAGACCATTCACAAAGAAAATTCAATCCACTTGCTACTCTGATTTCAGTTACTGAGATAAAACAAAAATCTTACTCAACAGTAAGGCCTCTACCATCATGACCAGTGTTTTCAGCTAAAGATATTTCTAAAACTAAAGCCACACTGATTTTTATGTAGTTTTATTTCTAGTAACAGGATATGTTACTACTATTCTTTCATTGTTCTCCCATTATTGTCTTTTTGCAAAAATCCTCCAGGTAGTCAAGTCTATGGCTGATCACTATATTACATATTAAGCATCCTAGACAAGGAAGCCACCAAGGGCATTCAAGAATGCTGGTCACTGACCTTGGAGTTTTCTCTTTTTTTTTTTTTTTTTTTTGTGGAGGGAGGTGCATTCAGCAGTCTTTAGGACTTCATATTGACTTTGTGCTCAGGGATCACTCTTGGCAGGGATCGGGGGACCATATGGGGTGCTGAAAATCAAAACCAGATTAGCTCTGTGAAAGGCAAGCCTCCTCCCCACTTGCTCTATTATCATTCCAATTCCAACATATCTTAAGATAGAAGGAGGACTGCACTTGACCCCTCAACCTACTAACTTCAACTTATAAATTCTTCAGAGAACTTGTCTCAGGGCAAAACACTTAGCTTAAAGATTCTATAGGGTGAGGTATCAGGTCACAGGCTTAGAGTTTCTCCCAGGCATGGGAGGACGCCCAGCCTTGGGGCTTGAATCGTTTTCAGAAACTTGTCTGCTATAGCAGTGTTTCTCTACTCCCCCTACTCCACGTGTCCTCCTCTGACCTGACTTTCTTTCTACGATCACTCTCATCCTTTATTCTGCCCGTTAGTTGTTAGTTATGGTCCCCCATTTGCATGACTTTCACCTGTGGCCTCCTTGGAATATTGTGGTGGCCCACTGGCCAACATAGGGCCCCAGACATACACCAAAAAGCACTGCAGTAGGACCTTTCTGTAATGACAGTAACAAACAATTCTGCCTGCTTAGACCACATGCCATCCATCTCCACAGGGCATGAACCCTCCCCAGTGCTAAATGCCTTTGCCCATTCTAACTGGTGCAGAGTGGGCAGTAACTGGAGCTGAGTGCAGTTTCCTAGCAATAGAAAACAGGAGTTGTCTGATGGACGGGCGATTTCAAATCCCACTTGTGAAACCAGAAAACCCCCAACCATCTTCCCTTCCTCAAAGCAGCTATGACACTGTCTTGTGCTGCCTGCCTCTCTTGAATCCAGGCTCAAACTCCTTCTTTATCCTCCCACATGATCCCAGGCATAAATGCAGTGCCTGGAAAAAGAGATCTTGACCTTTTATAAATCTCTGTTCCTTGAGAGCCGAAGGACCTGTAGGTCTGTTTCAATATCTCCTCAATTTTCTTTCCTGTTTCAATTTCCATGTCTATTAAAAGGAGTTTAGGGATTCTGACAATTTAAACTTTTTTTTAACTTTTATTTAAATTCTAGGAATTTAAATAGAAAGAGAAATCAGTGCAACTGCCACACATCATAATTAGACCAGTGGATTATTATTAGATGATTCGATGAACAGGTAAAATCCTGTCTCTTAGCACAAAAATTCCAAAGTTGGTTGATACATAAATAAATATCAAACAGCCTCCATCATAAATATCAGATCTTTGTTGGATACTCTTATAAAAAGAAGCCTAAATCTCATTATTAATAATACTTTGAATTATAAAAGAAAGTATGGATAGGCTATAATTAATGCTGAAGATTCCTTAAGGTCAGTATCAAGTCGAACTAGAAACCTTCACAGCAAAGGAGGCAGGAAATGGAAGTAAAGTCTATTATTGCAAAGAGAATAATTTCATTATTTCCTCAATTTGTTTTCCTGACTGATCAATCACACTCAGAAGACTCTTGGAGCAAAAACACATGATTTTGCCCAACTGTCAGGGCTCAGTTTTAAACAAATACATTGGCTATGGACGTGTTTGGGCAAAGTCCCAGGGCTGTTACCACTGTGTATGCTCAGAGGCTTTCTCCAGAACTAATATTGTGCTTTGACCTTGTCTTGAATCAGGGAGCTGTGGTTTAGTGAAGCTTTGTTTGTAAGCTGAGTCTTTTCAGTGAGATTGTGAAAATGGCAACTTGTTATTGCAATCAACTAAGGGATAGTTTTAGCTTGACTTTTAGTAAAAGATAGTAACTTTTGTAATATATATAATTCAGAACATGTTGGTGTTCAGCCCATATATGGAAATCTGCCTGGGTGCTTGTTATTGTGCTTATTTGCAAATGACCAGATGTTCTCACCCAAATGTAGAGAACCATTTAGTGCCATTTTCAAACCATTACGGCTATTAGCTTTGACTTGAGATAATCCTTTGCCCAAAGGGAACTAGTTTTTCTCTCCTTGAAAGTCATCAACATATAATTAAATGACATATTGAGGAGTAGGTATTAATGGATTCAAGAAGCAATGTTGTAGACTGGTCATGGGTCAATCAAGGAATACTGAAATAAATAAAGAAGACAGTTATGTAAGGACTGCTGAGGCTGCTGTAACAAAGAATCCCCCAATTTTTTCACTTTCCTTTTAGACCAGAAGAAAAAAGACTCAAGAAAGGCTGTATTGTTTCTTAATGTAAAACTGACACTAATTCTTTCTCTCTAATTACTCTGATATTTATAATATATATTCCTCACTAGTGCATCTATATTCAACCAACAACAGTGGTAAAGGGAGAGAAAAGAGGACAGCTCTTTTGTATTAAAAAGTAGATGGTGGTGTCAGAGCCATAGTACAGTGGGTAAGGCTGTTAGCCCTGCACGTGGCTGACCCAAGTTCGATCCCCGACATCCCATATTGTTCCCTGAGCACCGCCAGGAGTAATTCCTGAGTGCAGAGTCAGGAGTAACCCCTGAGCATTGCCAGGTGTAACCCAAAAAGCAAAATAAACAAACAAATAAAAAAACAAAAAAAGAAGTAAATGGTAAAATTGTATACATAACATCTATTTACAATTTCACTGTTAATAAATTATTCAATTGCTATTATTTATAAGGGAAGGTGGAAAAAAATCTGATGGTTCTGTATACTATTAAACTCATCAGGATAGAAAGTTATATTTCTAAACAAAAGCTCCTTTTTTCCCCAGAAGATTTTGTTCCAGAAGATATAAAAACCAGAGATAAAGATGGGGTTACTCACGTTATAAGGAGTAAGAAAGTAAAATGAAGCTCATAGTTAAGAAAAGATGGTTAGCCAATGCCATGTGAGTGGGAACTGAGATTATACATGTCCTATAAATGATTAGATTATTTACATATATCAAATTATTTAATTTTATACATACTTTGTAACTTTGGAGACATTACTTGTGCCCGCTCGAGCAAATCGATAATGGGACGACAGTGCTACAGTGCTACTTTGTGATATAGTGAATTGGTCCAGGATCTTCAAAAAGAAGACTAAGAGGGGGATAAACATGGAAACAAATTAGGGGAAATGCTTGTAAAAAACCTAAGGAGTCCATTCTACACTGCTGGTGGGAATGCCGGCTAGTTCAGCCCTTTTGGAAAACAGTATGGACGACTCTCAGAAAACTAGAGGTTGAGCTCCCATTTGACCCAGCAATACCACTGCTGGGAATATATCCCAGAGAGGCAAAAAAGTACAATCGAAACAACATCTGCACATGTATGTTCATCGCAGCACTGTTTACAATAGCCAGAATCTGGAAAAAACCCGAATGCCCCAAAACGGATGACTGGTTGAGGAAACTTTGGTACATCTATACAATGGAATACTATGCAGCTGTTAGAAAAAAGGAAGTCAAGAATTTTGTAGTTAAGTGGATGGGCATGAAAAGTTTCATGCTGAGTGAAATGAGTCAGAAAGAGAGAGACAGACATAGAAAGACTGCACTCATCTATGGTATATAGAATATCAGAGTGGGAGACTAATACCCAAGAACCGTAGAAATAAGTACCAGGAGGTTGACCCCATGGCTTCGCGGCTGGCCTCACGTTCCGGGGAAAGGGCAACTCAGAGAAGCGATCACCAACGACATTGTAGTTGAAGGCCATGTGGGGGAAAGGAGTTGCGGGCTGAATGAGGGCTAGAGACTGAACACAGGGGCCACTCAACACCTTTATTGCAAACCACAACAGCTAATTAGAGAGAGAGAACAGAAGGGAATGCCCTGCCACAGTGGCAGGGTGGGGTGGGGGGGAGATGGGAGTGGGGAGGGTGGGAGGGACGCCGGGTTTACGGGTGGTGGAGAATGGGCACTGGTGAAGGGATGGGTTCCCGAACTTTGTATGAGGGAAGTATAAGCACAAAAGTGTATAAATCTGTAACTGTACCCTCACGGTGATTCTCTAATTAAAAATAAATAAATTATAAAAAAAAATAAAAAAAAATAAATGGTTAAAGTTTTAGAAAGAAAGCAATATGCATTCATGAAAATGTAACTCTAATAAAGTGAACACATCTTTCCAAATGTTACATTTCCAAATGTTAAACTAAACTTAATACATTGAAAATTCTTTCTTTGCTCTATTGATGATTTTTATTAATCTAAAATAGCATGGTTTATGTCTCTTAAAAAAAAAAAAAACAAAAAACTAAGGAGTCCAGGAGCCTGGGGGAAAAAAAAAGTCTGACACTGGCTAAAGGAGAAAGAGAAACAGTGAAATTTTGATTGGAGCATTTTAGCCTACAGTGTAATTTTGCACAGGATATAGATTCTCAGAGAACTCTGATGTCAAATTTGCTAATCAAAGAAGAGCCATCTTCCCTGTCTAATATTTTCCTATGCTCAGTCCTGTGAAGTGTGGCTTTATTGTGAAGGAAAGCATTGACCATAGACCAATAGACCAATCATAGTGCAAGTGGTTGAAGTTCTGAAAGGCACATTTTCATGTCTACATAGAGAGGTACTATTTCCTTTTTTCCCTTTCTTGGCAGGCAAAACATATTTAAGACACATGTCTAGATTAAATGACTGATTAATGGCAGAGATGGAATTGAGAATAGAGCGAATTGCATATCTTTAAACCAGTCAATATACATAGCACCTTCTTAGTTTATTGAGTTCTCATAGCACAAGTTTTTGGAAATTGTATCAAATGACTAGATGAATGAAAGTATCGATGGTGTGTCTCAACCAAAAAACTTAAAACTGAGAAAATTTCTCCCTCAGATTGCTTACTGATGCAAGAACCAGTACCACGGCCCTTGAACTTGATGTGAGTTTTGGAGTATCTCAAAGAGAAGTTCTTCACTTAGATTCCTTTATTTCTAATTTGGAGCATTTTGTGGAGACAGAACCAGTTACATAGCCAAGAATTAAGCCTTTAGAACAATCTTATTTAATAGGTCTGCAGAAATGATGAGATTAGCATCAATCAATCTTGTTGCCTAAGAACTTATACCTGTCCCTGAAAGATATTAACTTCCCGTGAAATGGATATGTAGATTTTTCAGTCCTATTCACTATTCACAAGTCATCTTCGAATTTCATTGGTTTTGAATGAGTTTTATCTGTTCTCTCAATTTCAAACAAGTTCTGTCCTGCAGTATAATATATTAGATCCAGGATATTTTAATTTTCATATATATTGTTTGATTTTTATAGTAATTTTGTGAGGTCAGTAGTAGTCACACTGTGCACTTCTACTTGACAAATAAAGGCACGAGAAAGATGTTTTGACATGCCTAATATCCCAATATCACAAATTAATACAAGGATTAATTTTAAGTAGTGGATTGTAAATATATCATTTTACTCCGGATACAATGCCACTTGTATTAATTGTATTCTTCAGAGAAATAATCAGTAGAAAGCAGATATATAGACCAATAAATAGATATACAGATAAATATCAGAAGTGATTTATTATAGATATTGACTCACATTGTTTTAAAAATATTATCATCTATCAAATGCAAGCTAGAGAACCAGGAAATCTGAGTGTATAATTCAGTCTGTGGAAAGGCCTTTGAACTAGAAGAGATCATGGTGGGCATCCTGGTTGGCTGCTGAGAACTAAAAACTCTAATATCTAAGCTCAAGAGAAGACAAACACCCCAACTCAAGAAGAGAGAGAAGTTAGTTACTCTTCCTCTATAATTTTTGGCTTATTCTAGGTCTCTAATGAACCTACCTGTTGAGGATGAATCCTTTTCCTCCATCTACTGAATCAAATGATACCTCTTTTAAACATCCTTGTAGATATACCCAGAAATATTTATCCAGGTTTCTTAACCTTAGGAAAATCAAGTCGACACACTAAATTATAGCTATCACAACCACGAAAGACTGAAGCATCTAACAATGATTATTTATTTATATTCATATTAATTTTATACTGTGGGTTGAACTCCATATAAATATTTTCAATAAACTAAAAAACTAAACTCAGACAAGAAAATATATACAGATAGACAAAAAGTGAAGCTAAAATTAGTCTTCAGACTGGCTCTGGACTTAAACCAAAAGAACAAAATATTATTTGTATTCTCCATAAAAAATATATGCTTTATTTAAAGAAAAACCAGCTTTTTCTTGATACTCAATTATGAGAGAATTTTCACATAGGTCTTTTATGTGTGAATATTGAGTGTTAGGAATTAGAAGCTCTGAAATATATTTTGTAACTGTGTATCAGTAACACTATTGTAAATCACAGTAACTAAAATAATAATAATAAAATAAATAGAGATATACAGCTATTTCTATTGATAATTATAATTTATATGAAAATCAAACTCAAAATTTGTTCATTAGTGATATAATATTATTAACAAAAGGTCCTCTGATGTGTTATTTTTCAAATAGATATACTTAAGAAAATAATCTCCTGAGACCCTTTCTGGGGTGCATACCTAAGACAAAACTCAATACAAAAGAAATCTGCCCTTTCATTAACCAGATTACCCCAGAGGATAGAGATAACACATTTTATTAGGATGCTTCCATTACAAATTTTCTCAGAAGGGATGCAGATATATATTTTCCACCCAGTAATTAATTGCAACAATTACAACTGCAACAATTACATTATAATTTGTTCTTTAACCTTCACCTGCAAGTCAGTTTAGTATTACTCAGTCTGTTTAGAAAGGAGAAATCATCATATCATCAGTGTCTATATACTTTCATAGCTTCCAGAGTTGGTGAAGAGGAACAAATATAGAGGTCCATCATTTTGTTGTTATTGATGCTTTTTTCTCTCTCAGAACTGAAGCACCTCCAACCTATTCTCCACAGGATCATTTGCTCAAACTTGCCCTAAAATTGCTTCTCTCAGGAGGATCCCGGTCCACACCTATACTCCTTAATCTCAGCTTCTGTCTTCGCAATGTCCCTAATGAAAAAGAGATTCTCCAAGCTTTCCTCCTGGATGGCTATGACAATGGAGTTTGATGATTTAATAATGCATTCACCAGGATGCCTGGAAGGCAGCTGGCTAGGACTAGAGTACAATCTGTGGCTATGGAACAGGGCCAAGTCCATTGGGGTTGAACCCATGACCTTGGCCACCTGGGATTGAACTCTAAATCAATTGTGCTAACTGGCCATATGTAGAACAAAGCTGCTGCTGTTGCTATTGTTATTGTTGATATAACAACAATAGGTGGGCATTTATAAAGTACCGACTATGTGTCAGTGCCTTAATGTAGAATATTTTTACTTGGAATCTCCAAAACTTAATGTGGTTGAGATTCACTGTATCACTGTCATCCTGTTGTTCATTGATTTGCTTGAGCAGATGCCAGTAATGTCTCCATTCACCTTAGCCCTGAGATTTTAGCAGCCTCTCTTTACTCATCCTTCCCAACGGTCTCACATTGGAGGCTCTTTCAGGGTCAGGGGAATGAGACCCATCATTGTTACTGTTTTGGCATATCGAATATGCCATGGGGAGTTTTCCAGGCTCTGCCGTGCAGGCAGGATACTCTCAGGAACTTGCTGAGTTCTCCGAGGGAGAGAACTAGACAATAAGAGATCATGCAGCTGCAAATGTGGCCATGCACTTCTGGGAGCTTTGTTTTATAGTCTCTGGATCTGGATCTTGGCCGTTGATGGGATTACACAGCTGGGAGGAGGATAGACGGGGAGCAGTGTGTGGGTGTGACTGCCTAGCTACTGGAAAATGGGGAATCTGGGTGGAGGAAGCACATTCCTTATCCAAGTAGGCTTGGAGATCTCAGCCCTGGAGCCTACACACTTGGGTTTCTCTGCCAGTTCCTTCATGCGTGAGGTTGACTGTTGAGTTTGAGTTTCCCTCCCCACCCCAAAAAGAGCCCTGGCAGCTGAAGACCTCTGGAACCCAGCTATAGCCATGCTCATGGCCACTCTCCACATGCTCGGACGAGCCTCACCCGTGAAAGAACCGGCAGAGAAACCCAGGTGTGTGGTACCCGGGGCTGAGATCTCCAAGTCTGCTCAGATCGGGACTGGGCCTCTTCCACCCAGATCCCTCATTTTCCAGTAGCTAGGCAGTCACACCCACAAACTGGCCCCAGCACGGTATAATCCCATCTAGGGCTAAAATCCAGAGACTATAAAACAAAGCTCCCGGAGGAGAGCAAGGCAGAGTATCCCGCCCCCACTCCTAGCAGTCTTCACCGACCCCCTGAGAGGTTGAATTTTCCTCTCTGCCCCGAGCAGAGCCCCGGCAGCTAAAGACCTCTGATGGTTGAGATTACTATCATTATTTCCATTTTGTGTGCCTAACTTTTGTACAGACATGTAGTTTGTGAGCAGAGAAAACGTAATTCAAACCCTAGCCCTTCCATTACAGAGTTCACACCAGTCATATAAGGATTCTCCCATATGACTGACAGGATGACAGATAAAGAGAAATTGTGTCGTATGAATAAGCTTGTTGGATTGACCAAACCTCCTGGTTTTTAGTGTAATAATCTGCTTATTACATTTAATTTTTGAACTTGCAGGATGTGACATTATTGTCTTTAATGTTCCAGAATCTCATCTTTGGCTCTAGATATAACTGCTGACCCAGGAAGAGGCTGAGACTACATCAACATTTTCAAAGTGTTTTTTGAAAACCTGAGTTACCAAAAAGCAACTGTTCAATCCTCAATGCATTCTTTATATGCTACTAGGAGGATTATGAACTACAAAGCAGTTCAGTAATAGTGTATCAAAGCACTAAACTGGGATAACATGTTTGATTCAGTCACTCGTTTTGGAAAACTTATCTTAAGGAAATCATTTGGAGGAAAAACATGCCAAGATGGGATCAACCAAGAGTTTCAGTCACACTATTACTTGTAAAAATAAAAAGTTGGAAATATTCTAACAGTCCATCAATATGGAATTGATTAAATGAATTTTTTTTAAAAAAACTCTTCCCATACAATTCTATTTAGCTATTTCACATGGAAAACATGTTTCTACATTTGTGAATGATATGCTAGTAAATTACAAATGTGTGTCATATGTTGATAAGTGAGTAACAAAAAGTGATCAAATACTCTGGATAGTATGGTATATTCATTTCCCAGGGCAGTTGTAAAAAATTCATGCATGCTGGGATGACTAAAAACAACTTTATTTTGGGGGTGGGAATGTGACTCAAGTGGTAGAGCATATGCCTTACATGTGAGGCTCTGGGATCAATCCACAGCACCACAAGATCCCCCAGCTCCATCCATTTAAAACTAAGCTAGCCCCCTTTACACTCTTGGAGTGGTCACTAACAACAACTTTATTCTCTCACAGTTCTGGAGTCCAGCCCTGTAAAGATCAGGGAGGACAAGGATTATTTTCTTCCAGAAGTTCAGGAGGAAAACATCTTCCATGTCTGTCTTCTGGTTATCCATGATCTGCAACTTTCCAGGTTTGCTGGCAATCCTTAATGTTTCATTGGCTGGTAGACCCATTAGTGCAATCTCTACTCCAACCATTTTTCTCTTTGCCATGTCCTTTTCACCAAATTATTTTGGGGCCCACTCTAACCCAGGTTGATCTTACGTCGAGAGCCATATTTTAATTCTATGACAAAAAGATAATTAAATATTTTACATAATGTCACATTCTGAGGTTCTATATAGATAGAGTTTAGGAGACAAAGTTAAAACCTTATTTATGTGATTCTGGTTTTGTTTTATTAAAATTAAGCATTTATACAAATCTATCTCTATCTCTTAGTCTATCACTCTAAATTTTTTTATAGTTGTATTGGACTTTGAAGTCAGACAAATGGGCTTATCTCCTGATTTCATCTTTGAATAGTCACAGAAAATCACCTTAACACTTTGGGGCCTAGTTTTTCCTTTTTTAATGGTCAAGTATTCTTATTAGGTAAGTTATAACAGTTCACAAGATTATCATTAAAAGTATCATAAATAGATTGCAAGGGATGCTTAGCATAGTTCCTGGTTCATAGGATATTCTTAATAAATAGTTCTGATCTAAAAAAGTTATGGAAAGACAAACCTTAAAATAACAAAGTAGTCATTTACTGTGGGGGTAATTACGATAGGTGGTTTAATTTTCTTTTAACTTTAAAAAAATTCCAGTTGTGCATGTAACACATTTTTTTAACCAGGAAAAGAAACAATAAAGGCATTTCTATTGGGAGAATGAACAAAAAGACTTATTAGGTTCTGTTTTCCCCTGGATACTGAGACATACATATAAATACCCCAGACATTGATTAAATTAGCCATGCAACCAATTTTTAAAAAGTGCTCTCCTGGCCTTGGGAGTGCCTTCCTCTCTCTCTCTTCACATTTTTCCAAGTGAAAAATTTGTGTTGGCTTCACTGACATTTTTCTGTGCCAGGGCCACAATATGCTGACAAATATTTAAGAACAGCAGCATTTCTTAAACATCCACAGTGCTAAGGACAATGCATGGCATGTTTGCAAGGATGGGCTCTTTTTGCGGGAAGATCTACTGTCTCAACCCAACAGAAAGGAATTCTGTCCAAAGCAGGATTTGGGGAAGAAGGAGGAAGCCAAGCCAAAAGCCAAAGGTTCAGTTGGGTGGGAAATGGTCGGGTAGGTATGTGTATTATCTGAATGTCCATTTTAATGTTAGCTGCTCTCTGAGAAAGGAGACAACTTCTCTGAAAATATTCAGTTCAAACTTTTTTTTTTCATGCTAAAAGTGGTCTGTGGTGAATGAAGAAAATCTAAAAAAATACAAACATTCACTTTTGAACAGGTGCATGCTTGTGCATGCCTGTCAGAAGAAACAGCTGAGTGAAAAAGCATCCCTTTGTGGAGATCAAATTAGCGGAAACTGACCATCCTGGGTAGTTTTTGTATACAAATAAGGTAAAAGGAACCTTTTTCTCCTTCCTGAAATACTGCCTAACCAGAGTGTCCCTCTCAGCACCCCTGGCAAATAGCATCCTACAGTGGTATGGACTATGAGGATATATTGCACCTGTAGTTTTCAGTACTTCATCATATCATACTTGATGCAGTCAAACAGTATATGCAACAAAATCCCAAGCTTTGGAGTAATGTTTTTAAATGGCCTATCTAATGCCTAAAGAATAAAACCCTTTGCCAGTCTTATTGCATCCCTCTCTGGTTCTTATAACCCCAATAGCAGTTCTCTACTTTGGATCTCTCTCAGAGGAGAGAACTCCTATTTTAGCTTTCGTGTTGATTATTCCCTTGACAACTTCTCTTTCTTTCATCTATTTATCTCTCATGATGATACATCAGATTAAGCATATTCAGTTTTCTGTGATTTGTTTTTTTAAAAAATCTCTCATGCTACTTTGTGTCTTAGTTTTCGCTTAAATGAAGATTTTATGTAAATATAGGGACCTACTCAGTGGTCTGTGGGGACTGAAGAATGGTTCCTGGAATAATTAGGGTCTTCATGTGGGTCACGTGATTCTGGTGCTTGAGCAGATGCAGTGCACTCAGACCTGGAGGTGCTGGAGGTCACTAAAGCTACCCATGCAGTGCTCAGAAACAACCCGACGGATTTCTGGGACTACTTGGGGCATACAGTGATATGACTGAACCCTAACCCTACATGTAAATCATGTGCTGGGCACTTCTGAGCTACCCTCTCCCTGACACAACCAAAATCTTTCATACCACAAAAACTTTTCTATAATATACTAACTGTGAAGTATTACATTTTATGCTTGAACCATCATTGAACTCTCACTGTCACTGTCATCCTGTTGCTCATGGATTTGTTTGAGTGGGCACCAGTAACGTCTCTCATTGAGAGACTTATTATTACTGTTTTTGGCATATCCAATACACACGGGTAGCTTGCCAGGCTCTGCTGCTTGGACTCGATACTCTCAGTAGCTTGCCGGACTTTCCAAGAGGGGCGGAGGAATTGAACTCAGGTCGGCTGTGTGAAAAGCAAATGCCCAACTGCTGTGCTATCACTCCAGCCCATCATTGAACTACTTTTGTTAAATACTAGTTATGTTTAATTAATGTAATTTAGCTGGTGAAGAGGGCATATTTTAACATAATTTATAGTTTTCCTGAAAAATTCTTCATAATGGGTTTTAGCTTCATGCTAAGTGAAATTTTGGACAACATTATTGGATATTGTTTAGGGATAAATCTGCGATTTCAGATAGTGTCCATGGTGCACCAATGATAAGGTTGTCCAAGTATACAAATACCACGGATATTAAGAGGTATCTAAACAAGCAAGTACAGGATTGAGAAAGGCTCCTGAACACTTTCCAGATTTGCTGACCTCAGGGGCTCTGTTTGCTAACTCCAGGATCCAAGGTTTACGAGACCATCTGAATAATGTCAGTGAGAGGTGTCATTTGGGTGATTTGGGAATGAGCTTTCAAGAAAGAATTAATGAGCTTTAAGAACCCCCCCTCAGCTCAGCTGCACACACACACACACACACACACACACACACAATCCAGAGACATATCATGACTTTGCTTCTACATTCAAATTGTCTATAGAAGCTAGAATAAAAAACAGCCATATTTACGGGTAGTAGGAAGATGAAAGGCAGATAGAAAGGGGCTTAGAAATAAATTAGGACAAGTAGAATGAGGGGTTTGCATAGCCTTGCTTCACAGCACAAAGCCAACCTCTAAGTCTCTTCTCATCAAGACTCTTCCCCTCATCACTTCACATAGTCCTGTAGCCACCAATCTCAGCTTCAATCTGGGGAAGTAGAATCAAATGAGTCCTTTCCAGGAATAGAAGAATGTGATTAGAAAAAGCAGCAAAAGTCGACATGGAGTCATAATCTTCCTTCAAGGAGAGCAGTTAAATCAGTCACTACTGTCTGAGCTTTGACAGTTAAGAAACAGAAACATTGTTTATGAAATAGTATATTGGTTACTTTTAAGACAGATTTTAAAAGATCCCTTTTTAAGGAACCATTTCTGTTTTTGTAACTGATTAAATTATTTGAATACTATGCTTAAAATCTTTACAATCGAAATGAACATGGCTTCCTTTCTATCATGTCTGGAGATCAGAAATTAAATTTGTGCATTTAGTAGATTGTCAATAATGTGTTTCAAAAGGTCATAATGTCTGGACATAAGCAATATTATGTTTTTGTGTAAGGAAATGTTTCTCTTCTTGTCAAAAGAACTGCTAGGGGTTTCTGCTTCTGTTGGTGGTGTTGGCCTGTTTTCTAGGTGATGAAGCAGTTCTGCTTGGAGCAACCGAACAATCACAGCAGTTACCCCGAGGGAGCCTTTATTACATCTCAGGCACAGGGTAAGTCCTCTGTGTGCGTAAACCAGTTAAATTCTGTTCACTGCACACTGGAAACTGTTGATGTTTCACCGAGGGCGAAGACAAAACTGAGTGGGGATCACATGGGTGAGGATCACAACCAAACAGAGTGACTCAGTTGCCTATTACCTGCTTATGTAACTCAAACCAAGTGGGGCAAGGTGAAGGGAGCTTGATCTAGATTCCAGCACTCTCTAGGCAAGGCAAAAAAAAAGTCCAGAACAAAGTGTTGGGCACTGCACTTTAAATAGGGCAGATTAGGGTGAGGAATCCAATTAAAAAGGTTCCCCTTTCTCTGTGTGGTCTTAGAATGTTGTTTCCCCTTCTTTTATCTAGAGTACCCCCTTACACCCTCTTCTCTTTAATCAAAATCTGAATACTGTGTGGGCAATATTCTAGCTTTTACTTAAAAAATAAAAAGAACAGCCATATCTGAGGAATAAACCCAAGAGAAATAATTGCTCACCATGCCAGCCGTCAGTTAAAATTATGACCCAGGTTAGGAATAAAACCCAACCCTTTGTTTTCTGAGCTCTGGATTGAAACTTTGAAGAATATGTTTGTTAAATGTTGTCAGCATTAGAACTTGCTGTAAACTGAATTTATAGACTTTCTAGCTCTGATAAGGCAGTTCTGCCATCCTGAGTATTTCCCTTTGAATCTACAAAGAATGCTCAAACAACTATTAAATTCTAGGAACTAACAAGTTGTTGGGAAGACAAAGAAAGGTAAAACATTGTCTTTACCTCTGGGAAATGAGAAGACCCCAAGCAGAAATGAAAAAATTCCAACAATGTAGGAACTCTGGCTACTATTAGAAACATCTAGAGAAGTCATTAAAAAAAAGCCATGCCTGGATACCACCTTTAGTTTTTACTTAATTGATACTGGTGGGACCAAGTCATTTTTATGAACTCTATGATCATAAGATATAGTCAAGATTCCCATTTCAGTTCATTTCAGTTCATTTCAGTCAGTGAAATGAACAAGGCATAAATAAGATGCCCAGCGGACTCAATCTAGAAGTTTCCGAAGTGATGATATTTTATTTGAGTACAGTTTGGAAGGATTGATAAGAATGCAGGACAGGACTGAAGGAAGGCAGTATGGAAGAATGGAAGCCATGGCTGAGACCCACATACAACTGGAGAGGTGGTGACTTTCCTGAAATGATTGGAGTGCTGAGGGGGGAGTCTCTGCTAATTGGGAGATGCTGATGAAAAGGAGAAGCAAGCAAGTGCAGAATGACATGCAGAGATCATGATAGGTGAGAAATACTTGGTCTGCAAGACTGAGTAGATAAGACTCCATACCATAGGAGAAAGATATCCACCAATAGCTTCACTCAGGGAGGAGGTAGGAGTGTGTTGTGGGGAAAGGGCAAAGTACAGTCAGGAAAGAAGATCCATACAGTGATCATGTCTGGAAATATTGAGAAGCGGGTGAGTAGGTTCTCACATTCCTGTTGGTGAAATTATTCACAAAGATGATCAAATCAAATAATTCACACATTTTGCATCTTTAGACTTACTGGCCAAAAACAGTAACAACAAGTTTCACAATAGAGATGTTAGTGGTGCCTGCTTGAGCAGAGAGATGAGCAACAGGATGACAGTGATACAGTGATTATACATATATATCTCTTGCCCCCTGTGCCTGGCTTTCTTCACTGGGGCTCCTCGGAGGGGGTGGGTTGAGTTTCCCTCCCCATCCTGAGCAGAGCCCCGGTAGCCGAAGACCTCCAGAACCCAGCCACAGCCATGCTCAAGGCCCCTCTCCACAAGTTCGGATGAGCCTCACTCATGAAGGAACTGGCAGAGGAAGCCAAGTTTGCAGGACCCAGGGCTGAGATCTCCAAGCCTGCTCAGATCAGGACTGGGCCTCTTCTGCCCAGACTCCCATCCAGAGACTATAAAACCAAGCTCCCAGAAGCATGCGGCCACTTATAGCCATGTTCTCCATCTTGGAGAATCTGGCAAACTATTGAGAGTTTTCCTGCCTGCATGGGATAGCCTGACAAGCTCCCTGTGGCGTATACGTATGCCAAATACAGTAACAATGATAGGTCTCATTCTCCTGACCCTGAAAGAGCCTCTAATGCAGAACTATTGGGAAGGACAAGTAAAGAGAGGCTGCTAAAATCTCAGGGCTAGAATGAACAGAGACATTACTAGGCCCGCTCCAGCAAATCAAGGACCAATGGGAAGATAGTGATAGTGATGGTGATAGTGATAGTGATAGGCTTACTGGCTAGTGACTACAATGTATTCAAACAGGCATTGTTTGTTTGCATGCTTGCTTTTAGAGTACATACAAATTAATAAAGGTATTGAGGGATGAGACAGATGCAGACTCTGCTGTCAGATTTCTAATAATCCAGGGCTTGGCTTTTGGGTAGTAGATTTTCCAAAGACATCTTTGAAATGATAACTTCAAGAATTTCAGCAGGGTGAAAATATACAAAGCTTCAGGAAACCATTTGGCAAGTCAAATATGGCCTGTGTTATTAAAGAAAAGTTACATTTGGGACACTAAACATGTTTTAATAATTAATATCATGGAGGTCAATGACAGATTACCAGAAGACATTACTTACGCCCATATCAAAGGAAGAATTCTGGTTCACATAATAGTGAGATGTGTCCTAGCAGGAACTTTCTTATTTTCAGTTGCCTTACCTGGAAAATTGTAGCATCTACCAAATAAAAAATTTCCATTAACTGGAATTACCCACAAACAGCCATAGTTATAAAGATTTTTTAAATTTCTACAAACTTGCCAGTATTCACATGGAAGTAGTTGGATACTGTACCAACTATTCTAGCACCCTTGGCCCAAGAGAACCATTAACCTTCAAGTGAACTACAATATCTGAGACCTCTTACCCTAAAGGATTGTGGGACTGACTTGGGTAATAAGAAAAAGGATGATAGTTTTATTGTGATCTACTAATAAATATAAATTTACAATCAACTTATAAATATCCATTTGTATGCAAAATCATTGCTCATTATAGGAAATAAATTTCTGACATCAAATTAAATTAGTGGAAGATTAGGAGGAATATGGATTCAATCAGAAAATCCTTGCCATTTTTCTTTTTTAAAAAAACTCAAGCTCTAAAAGATGATGAGGTGTTTTAATTATTTCGTTTCACATGTGGAAAGAATAAATCTGAAGGAAATAGCTTAGGATTCTTTCCAAGTTTGAATTACAAATTATTCTAGGACCCTGGAGAAAAAGCAACAGCAAACAAGATTTTAGGCAGTTCTTTGTCAGGTCAGTCTTTCGATCAATACTGAAAGCTACTTTGAGACCTTAATTTTTTCCTTGTGCTATTTCTTAGAGTTGAGGAAAGTTTAATCTTTCTTTCAAAGCCCAAGAAAGCTGCTTCAGGTGGCCACTGCCTGTACCCTCAGCTGAGTCCTGTGGGTATAGGATATGTAGCCTTGGGATATGCCTGCTGTTTGGGGCTTTGGAGGTGCTAAACCCTTTACAACCCTTTAGCTTAAGGCTCGCACCAGAGTCAGATGGTGCCCATGGTTGCTGTGTCCGGTCCATGGATCACCTGGATCCTCACACTTAGGAAGGAGGGAGCAGGTACTCCTACAGTGCTCAGAACAGAGCTTATACCATACTGTGCAGGACTCCAAGAGCCAAGTTAGGATTCCGGTAACCCTCCACCCATCAACTCCTCATGAAGACTGCCTCTTAAACAAAGAGTCATACGATGAGCAAGTACAACCTGGAACAGATGCGCTTTCGAAGAGCAAATGGATGTTGTCCCGAGCTGGTGTTATTTACAATGTCTTTCATTCTTCCCCATAAATTTTCTCCCATCTTGCAATGAGTAATTTTACAACCCCGAGGAGAGGAATAATTATCTTTTATTTATATCCTTAAATCTAGATGCAAAGAGCAATCAATCTTCAACATCCCGAAGAAATTAAAATAAAACTCTAACCATAATGGACATGTGGACCTAAAAATCATATAACCTATTCTAACTGTAATTAAGGAAAAAAATCATGAAAAAGAAATGATTCGTTGTGCATCTGCCCCTGGAAAAAGGCATGGGGCACTTTAGAGAAATTTGCCAACTTTCTGAGAATTCTGTAGCATGGGAAAAGCAAAACCAAACTAAACCAAGATTTAGTGTTTGACTTGATCTAATTTCCATCTTATAAAAAATATGTGTGTAATCTTTGATAAGGGAGCAAGAGATGTGAAGTGGAGCAAGGAAAGCCTCTTTAACAAATGGTGCTGGCACAACTGGACAACCACATGCAAAAAAATGGGTTTAGACCTTGACCTGACACCATGCACAAAAGTCAGATCAAAATGGATTAAAGACCTCAACATTAGACCACAAACCATAAGGTACATTGAAGACAATGTCGGCGAAACCCTCCACGATATTGAAGATAAAGGTATCTTCAAAGGTGGCACGGAACTAAGCAATCTAGTAAAAACAGAGATCAACAAATGGGACTACATTAAACTAAAAAGCTTCTGCACCGCAAGAAATACATTGACCAGAATCCAAAGACTATCCACAGAATGGGAAAGGATATTTACACAATACCCATCAGATAAGGGGTTGATATCAGTGGTATATAAAGCACTGGTTGAACTCTACAAGAAGAAAACATCCAACCCCATCAAAAAATGGGGCGAAGAAATGAACAGAAACTTTACCAAGGAAGAAATACGAATGGCCAAAAGGCACATGAAAAAGTGCTCTGCATCACTAATCATCAGAGAGATGCAGATCAAAACAACCATGAGATACCACCTCACACCACAGAGACTAGCACACATCCAAAAGAACAAAAGCAACCGCTGTTGGAGAGGATGTGGGGAGAAAGGGACCCTTCTTCACTGCTGGTGGGAATGCCGACTGGTTCAGCCCTTCTGGAAAACAATTTGGACGATTCTCAAAAAATTAGATATTGAACTCCCATTTGACCCAGCAATACCACTGCTGGGAATATATCCCAGAGAGGCAAAAAAGTACAATCGAAACAACATCTGCACATGTATGTTCATCGCAGCACTGTTTACAATAGCCAGAATCTGGAAAAAACCCGAATGCCCCAGAACGGATGACTGGTTGAGGAAACTTTGGAACATCTATACAATGGAATACTATGCAGCTGTTAGAAAAAAGGAGGTCAAGAATTTTGTAGTTAAGTGGATGGGCATGAAAAGTTTCATGCTGAGTGAAATGAGTCAGAAAGAGAGAGACAGACATAGAAAGATTGCACTCATCTAGGGTATATAGAATAACAGAGTGGGAGACTATCACCCAAGAACTGTAGAAATAAGTACCAGGAGGTTGACTCCATGGCTTCGAGGCTGGCCTCACGTTCCGGGGAAAGGTCAACTCAGAGAAGCGATCACCAACTACATTGTAGTCGAAGGCCATGTGGGGGAAGGGAGTTGCGGGCTGAATGAGGGCTAGAGACTGAGCACAGCGGCCACTGAACACCTTTATTGCAAACCACAACAGCTAATTAGAGAGAGAGAATAGAAGGGAATGCCTTGCCACAGTGGCAGGGTGGGGTGGGGGGGAGATGGGATTGGGGAGGGTGGGAGGGACGCTGGGTTTACGGGTGGTGGAGAATGGGCACTGGTGAAGGGATGGGTTCCCGAACTTTGTATGAGGGAAGTATAAACACAAAAGTGTATAAATCTGTAACTGTACCCTCACGGTGATTCTCTAATTAAAAATAAATAAAATTAAAAAAAAAGAAAAAAAAATATGTGTGTATACATATATATATTGTATAATATACATTGTGTATAAACTTTTGCTTTTTCATGCTCAGTGTACATATTACTGGTGTTTTTTTAAAGGCCCTTCACTAGAAATATATTTTTTCCATTCCAATTTGGCAACTGAGCAATCCCCTTGGGCATTTATACTGCAAAGGAGAAGGTCTCAGTCATCTTCAAGCATTGTGTAGTCATAGAATCATTGTCTGGAGCTGCTGTGCCTCCCAGAGCACCTGTAAACTGCCTTAAGGACTCCTCCTTTTGGCATCAGCATAGACAATTTTTTTCCTCTGGTGCAATGCAGCTTCCCCATCGATTGATGCTGGGAGCATTCTGCTGAGAAACAGGAGTAGAGGGAAAAACCAGCAGCCAAGCAACTATCATTTTTAAAACACTAATTGACCTTGTCAAGATAATTACTGCAGATTGGGAGATGCTGACTGTCTCTGGCAGGTTAGATGGAAAACTTACTGATTCTGGGGAGAACATACTCAGAAAAACATTTGCTGTGTTGAATGCAAAGCCTGAGGCAAATACTTATTCAGAGATCATGAAGCTGGGGGGCATGCATTTGTGTCAAATCTGGAAGAAAATGTGACCATGTGAGGTTGTGTTACCAGAACCTCAAAAATTAGCACAGTCCTTAAGTCCTTTGAAGCCTCTTGTGTTATCCTATTAGCTATCATGACTCAGTCATCCAAATTCTTCTGTCAAGTCTTTACTACTTAGAGTCCCATGCTATTTTCTATATGTAGGGAAAAGCTGAGTCCATTCAGTGTCTCTATTCAGGAAGTATCCAGGTCACAAGATGCTATCTTCTTAAATAAAGAAATAACCAGGTACAAAATTCTGTGATTTCCACAGTCAGTTAGAAATCATAGCTAAAACTTTGAAAAGGTTTACTCAGAAATAAAACTTGAATTATAGAAATCAATCATTTTGATTGAAATCTTGGTCAAACCCATCATGATTTGCTAAGAATTCCTAATCAATTCAAAAATCCTAAGAAATGCTAATTAGGTGAAGATGCAATTGATCATAAACCAGGGTGCAAAAAGTAAAGTAGCTGCATTGTTCTTTTTCAGGTGATCTTATTATCAAGGTAACATTGATTCATCCATTTAGGGATCAGGCTAAATGGTAGAGGACAAATGAAGTAAAGCCCTTTTTGTTGTTTTCAGTGATGCTTTAGTTTTCTCATAAAGGAGATAATCTTGAAATCTTATCCTGATCAACTCTTATCATAATTTGGGTAAAGACGTAATGACTTGGTAGGTTAGCAGATGAGGCTAATAGTTATTGTGTTAAATGAAAAAAAAAAACCAAAGATCTCAGCCATCTATAATAATGCATTTATTCTAACAGAACAATATTTACTAGTGAAAAGAGCCTGTGTCTGAGTTAAGAAAACAAGAGAATATGCAGATGGCAGAGGTATGACCGAAGGGCAACAGCAGAGACATGAGCAACTTGGGAACCATGATTTGCTGTAAACTTAGTATCAGCCACCAAGGGAGAAGACATCCAAAAGATCTAGAACTTTTTAAATCTTCATTAAAAAATGATATCCAAAGAACAGCATGGGGCCTCACTCTAGTGTGAATAGGTCCAAAACCATGTTCATAGTGTATTTTTGTGACACATTCAGAAGACGACAAATAAATTATAGCTTACCAGGTTTGACAAAAGTAGTTGAAAACTGGATGAGCAAGGAATGCTTGCATGTAGTCAACACTCTGAGCCTTAAGAAGAGACAATAGTGGGAAGTATGTGTTTTTCTTAAATCGACAGTTGCCATATGGAAAAATCTTAGACAGTAAGGTAGCTCTTGAAAGCAAAAATGGGATCCAGTAAAGAAGAAAGTTCCAGCTCAATATTAGAAACAAATCTGAAACATCAAATCTACCCTAAAGAAGACTTTGATTATCTGGACAGACAGTTGGTTTTTGCCACAAACAGCATTCACCATGCATATTTAATGGGGGCGGGGGTGTAAATGTAAAATCATTTATCAGCTAGAAAAGCACAGAAGTCCTTAATCCAAACTTGATTTAGTAAGTTTATACACAAGGTCCTGGAGAATTAGCTTCTGCAGTAATTGAAATATCTATGTTTATCACAATATTGCTCTCGTTACATCACTTATTTGTCAAAATGTGCATAGTGCAAGGCTTACGTATCATGATGGCTCATACTCAGATATTCAGTAAGAATTAACTCAGCTTTTAGTACCTAACAAATGAAAAAAAAAACAGAAAGCCTTATGAATTACTCAGTATTAAAATATATGAATTAACTGCTAATAGCCATGGTTTTTGTCTGACTGCTTCCTGGACAAAGAGCTAAAAGGGCAAAACTTTTGTACCCTCTATACATTTTTTAACTATTTTTCCTCACTTCATGTCTCTCCTTATTCCTTCTACAGGAATTCAGTTCAAAGTCCTTAAGCTCCAAACAATCACTCCCCCAACTAAAAAGAATATTCATTATAATTTAGACTTGCCTACTGATTGACTGATCAGGGTGAACAACTTCCAGTCATTATGTCACTTACCCATGACCACATGTTTGGTTTGGTTATAATAGTGGCACAAAAGCTCTAACAAGTAAACTCAGATCTTATTAAGCAGGCAGATGAAGTGAAAACTCAGGGAAAGCTTAGAATGGATCAGATCCATCCCTCAGCCCTAAATTTCCCAGAGTATAGTAAATTCTAGAATCCATAGTTATGGATGAACAATGGAAAGTACATAAATTCAGTCAGAAATGATGAACTATGACTCTACTTTTTTAGGATTATTGTTTAAATAGAAATGATTTTCATTTTAACAAATAAAATAAAAACTTTAAAAAAAATCCACAGCTTAATCTCTTCAGAAAGATCCAGTAGACAGTGCTTTCTGGTTTCCTCATTTTTTTTCTGAGGGATGTTTGTTACCTTGTCCTGGTGAACATAGAAGTGAGAGTAATAAAGGAGCACCTTGTAAGCAAGGCCAGTCTTAGAGGTCAAGTTATGTCTATTCTTTAATGGATAGTCCCAGCAACTCCCACTCATTTCTATGAATAAGATGGGTAGATATTTGGACCAGTGTGACCTCTTTTGAGATGTCAAAAGCTATGCAAATGTGCCTGATGCCTGATAATAACAGCTGGCTTTGGCATTTCTCTATGCTGTCAGATTTTCCCTCTCCTTTATAGAGGTGTCTGCTTTCAAATCCTCCAGCCACTTCCTCTTTCTTCTACCTGCTAGGCTTCTCCTGTGCTCAACTTGAATCAATCCCTTCTCCTTCCCTACTTTACACCCAAGAGATTCAGAGGCATGTTTTACATTTCCAGCTCATTTGTTGCTAGCTTAACTAATTTATTTTTATAACTCCCTCTTTCTGACATCCTAAATGCCTCCATGTGTCTCTATATTACCTCTACTTCTGCTAACACGGTTTCTGGTATCAAAGAGGGTATTGCAGCGCATGCTCGGCAATTAGTTGAGGTTTTGCTCTATTAATACCAGCCCCATCCTTGGACCTTCCAGAATTTTATGCATCCAGGAGAGAGAAATAAAGCTGCAGGGCATTTTGCAAACAGCCTTTGTAAATTCAAAGCATTAACGCCAAAGCACATCTGATCTTAGCAGCCCCCCCGCCCCTTGCCACTGGGGAACAACTGCTTCAAAGCAGGATTCTTTCTTTCCAGGCACACAGAAGCTCAGAGGTAGACGAGTCCGTGCCAGTTCCGGTGAGTGGGAAGATTTAGTCTTTGGTTTCCTGATAAAGCCTGCTTCACGTTCTCAGCTGCCTAGCCTTAATGATCTCTAATGTCACTGCCATTGGAAGGAAGAAGACATGAGCTGAAATGAAAATAGCAAGTATAGAAAGGAACTCAGCACTAGTCCTTCCAGCTGTGAGGTGGGCTGGTGATAGAGGCTGTTGACCTGGATACTTAAATCTAATAACATGGAGTGATGCCTGGAGCCAGCAACAGAGAGAATAGGAAATCATGTGAAACTCTGACCACTGGAAATAGAAGGGGCAGGATGCTGACTGAGGCATTTTCTAGGCAGGTGGTCTCTTCTGCATGCTAAGGCTTCTCTTTGATCATGCTCTTTAGATGACCTGCTTTTAGGAGCCAAGGCCACCTGTGAAGTCGCTGACAGAGAACAAATAGCTGAAGAAGCAGAGAGGAAAATGGTTTCAGTGGAAATGGAATCAGAGCCAACAATCCCACCAGGTCTTACTTCCCCGGGGACATAGTCCCTGGCCTGGCCATATGGCCATGACCCAGACACTGTTAATGCCATGACATAAAAGCACATCACTATGGGGGAGCACAGGCAGCTGCTGTCTAAAGACAATTTGGGGGCTCAGAACTACAGTCTCTTAAAATGGGGCTAGTTCTTCAGAACTTTGAAGAACTTCCTTCTTTTGACTTAAGCTATCAGCCTCTTAAGTTCCAACTTGAGTTTTTCTTAAAACTCAAGATGCTGTGAGATTTTACTCAATGATTAGTTTTATTCTATTTGAATTTTGACGGCCACACCCTATGGTGCAGGAGTGTCCACCACACTTTTGAATCTGTTCTTAGAAGTGCCCATTGGCAGTGCTGAGGATAAAACTGAGGTTTGCTGCATGCAAGACAGTGTCTTACCTCCTGAATTATCTCTCTGACCCTGATAATTTGTTTTTAACAGCTTTCAGAGTTGTGTTCCTATTAGAGGGCTCCCCTGGACCCCCACAATATGAACTTCTGAGAGAAAGCTCTGGTTTCAAGTTCTGGCCTCAGGAAAACTTAGGAAACCAGGTTATCTATTCCCTCTCTCCAAAGAATGGGTAGAGATGGGGAATCAATAGACAGGAATCCCCATTGTCATGTCCATTCCCTTTTGGTTTCCTCAGATTGTGAGACCATCTAAGCTATAATATCCAATTCCTATTGTCTACTTTTCCTGCCACCGTGGAACTCAGGTCACAAAAAAGATCATTACCGAGGACCAGAGCAACAGTACAGTGGGAAGGGTGCTTGCTTTGCAAGAAAATCACCAGGAACCCCATGTGATTCCTGAGCCCACGAAGAGTGAATCCTGTGTGCAGAGCCAGGAATAAGCACAGAGAACTGCTGGAGTTGGGACCGAAAAAAAACAAAGAAAAAAATTATTGTTAATCTGCTTTTTTCCCCTTTTTCTTACACCTAAGTTTCCTTCAAAATTATGTGATTCAATGGTATGTTTCTTATTATCAAAAAGATAGATAGATAGATAGATAGATAGAGAGAGAGAGAGAGAGAAGAGAGAGAAAGAGAGAGAGAAATAGACCTAAGTAGGATTGCCAAGAGACAGTGACTCTAGCATCCAAAAAGCGATGAGGAAATCTGCCCTCTTTCATCTCCATGTGTGAGAGAAAGCATCCTGGAACAATGTCCTTTCATATTTCATGCACACATAGAAACAGAAGCTTCACACAGATGGAAGTTTCCCTTGAGCATCATGGTCAAAGAATTAGAACAACAGCAATTCCGTTCTATAAATCATCGACAACATTGGCAATTATGATGCTTTATTATAATTTCCAAGTGATAGAAACATAGATTAGCATTCACCCATAATGACCCAGAAACTCATTATTCTAGAAATAGTGATGGTTCTTATTGACTATCTAAAAGAAAGAAAGAAAGAATCTTATACTTTCCTAATGCAGATATTAAGAGGAGAGTAGAAGTTTTATAAATAGTGATTATAGCTTTTCAAAACAAGATTTTAGTATCTAATCAGATTTCTATAAATGATACATATCAAAAATTAATAGCTTATATTTCAACCTCCGATATCAGCAACTCATATGCGCTCATCAGTATGAACTTAAGTCACATTGTATCTTATATTTTCTAGGATCTTGATTCTACATATCTCCTGTGCCTGTGTATACCTATACATTTAAAATATGTCTCCCTGCCAGAGGGAGGGAGGTTGGAGGAGGTTTAAAACTCAAAGCTGAAGGAAGCACTAACTGGTATTCTCTGTCAGTTCTCTGGAAACTGGCCAGAGTGCCTTCTCCCATGGCAAACGCAGGCACTCTGGAAGTGGTCCACAAATGACTGTCATATTAGTTCAATTTTCCTGGTAACCAGAAGGAGGATCAGGCTCTGGTACCAGAAATAATGGTTTTCAGAGCCAAACTATTCCCTTTTGTTTCTCCCTCCTGGATATTCCTACTCCATTTGAGCCATTCAATCATGATACTTGGGATCCATCAGTAATAAGACTAGTCAGCTGTATGTAAGAAACTCATGTGGTTAATTCAGCCAGTGTTCTTGTTTTCTCCTCCTCACCCTACAATTTCTCCTCTTGCTTCACTCTCTTGGGAAAGATGACTCACTAAATTATTAAAAACTAGTGCTGTTTGATTACAAAGTTCATGGTTTCCCCCATGATGTCAGTTTTGCTTCCTTCTCTTGAGATGAGTTAAATCCCACTGGACAATTTTTTCCTTTTCCCTGACCTACTCTTCTTCTTACATCTCCTTCGCTTCCATACCCAAAGTGATACAGAAATGATTGGAAGGTTTAATTTCTAGCAATATAATTCCATTTCAAGGTCTCTTCTCAGTTTCTAGACATAGACTGGTTCTGATAGTCATGCCATAATTTTAACTGTTAATAGAGATACTAAAGGTGAGAATAAGTGAAGACTACTATGAGGCAAAGATTTCCAGAAATCAATCATGGCCTCGGATTGCAACTGAATTTCAGACTGTTCAGATCAACCCTATAATTTCAACCCAAATTAATTTGATTTATGTATCATTGATGTGCATCACTCTTTCCAGGCTAGGTACTCTACTAGAGTCTTGAAATTGTGCAATAAAGAATAAAACATAGCTCATGCTCTCAAATTATTACAGCATATTAGGGAGATAGGCTACATTTTTGTCTAGATGAAGACCTAGACATCTAGACATCTCTATTCCAAGTACGGTGAGAAATTCTAATTATCTAAATATCCTCCACAGAGACCTGCCAGAACATACGCCTGGATCAAACTTGAAGGTTTCTAGAGTGAAAATCTTTGGATTCTTTTTTAGCCATTTATCCCCTTTCATTTCATATCTATTCTGAGAAGTCTAGTTTGATCTAAGCCCCAATGTAATTTGTAGAGTATCCAAACCAATGAGTCATCACTAACTGCCACAATTATGCCAGATTTCCAGCTTTCTGTAGCATATAATGACTAAAAGAGAAGATAGACATTGCTTTGGTAATCTTTACTCAAACACTCACCACTGTTTGCCATTGTTTTCATACATACTTCCCACAGTTACACAGTTACATATAGAACACAGACACATATGTAGACTGTGGCAAACTGTACATTTCTCAAGACAGGGACCTGGTCCTTCGTGTTTGTGTCTCTAGCACTCTACTACAGTACAGGGCACAGAACATATGATAGACAAAATTTATACTTTGAATAAAGAATGCATGTACCAATAAATCCTCTCTTTGAATCTGATTTCCCTCTTACACTCTATTTTCTTGAATAAGAGGAACGTTTTCTGTGTGCTTATTATTTTGAGTCTGGGATGGGACTCAGGGTGCTGCTCTAGGGGTGGATCCTGTGATTACGGTCAATTGAAAAAACTGAACTAAGCATTGGCTCTGCTATGATCTCTCCCTTTCTCATCTATTTACATTTATACATAGTTGCTCCTCCCTTTCCTATGAAATCTTCCCTTGTCTTGATTTCCTGTGTATTACTCTATTATATTATTAACAACATTGAGCCTGTTCATTTCCAGTGACTATCTTCATATACCAAATCAGCATAATTTTGATCCTAGATATCATTTCTGCCAGCTTGCAAGTACTTGTATTTATGGAAGATTTGGGGAGTAGGGAGTAAGTTGTGGCCAGGTTCCTGGTGCTTAGTTTCTTCTGGGCTGGTAATACAAGATTTGGCTGTGATCTCCTATGCTTGCAGTCTGGTCAATGAGTTTCAGTGGCAATTAGAGCAACTGAATAATTGAGGAGACTAGTTGGTGCCTGTTGTAAAAATGTAAGAAACAGGTGACATGTCTTGCAAAACTAAACCAGCAACCCAGCTGCCTTTTCATGAGATGTGGCTTGCAAGTGAAAAAGCTTAATTTGTCCTTGCTTCTGAGTTTCTTATGAACTGAGAGTTCCTTCCCCCAAAGAGGCAAAATCTATCAATTCCAACATGTCTCAAGAGGAACTGGGGAGATTCAAGAAGCTGTGCCACTATCAGGCTCTGTCTGGTGCATACTATCTTCCAATATGCATCTGTTTGGCTGTTAGATGCACACGTAAGTAGCTGAAAATCAATCCTTTGAGATTGTAACATTTATAGGAGGAAGTCTATATCTGAGTTACCTACCCTACCAAAATTCCAAAAAAGGCTATTTCAGATTGTTAACCAATCAAGGCTATAGTATAATTATAGTAGCCATGACTACCACACTAACATCTGAATGGTTCTCAAAACAATTTCATCTACTGTGACAAAATAAATTTGTTTGAAGTTTTTTCTCCCTTCCTGCCTAGACCATTGTTTCCCGATAAACTGATGGCTGATGATACTTTAATGCCCCACTGATATTAGGCCTGACTCTGTAACTGATGTTGACTAGTGGCATGCGGGTTGAAGTGAAATCAAACTCCTTTATTAAGAGTCATAGTAAGCTTTCATTTTCTCTCTTCCATAATAGCCAACCACTGTGGGAAGAGAAGCTGCAATAGTCTCAGCCTGAATCGTAAACACCTAAGATTTATTTTTGTTCTCAGCTATGCTTAGCTATCCTCAGCAATTGATCAAAATGGAGAAGATATGAGCGAAAAATGTTGTTTATGAACCACTGCAATTGTGGAATTGTTTGTAGTACAGCATTATTCTAGCAAAGCCTGATTGTCTCTTTCTGTATGTCTACATAATCTTTAGTTTTTCTCAAAACAACTATGTCAATGTGTGGTAAAAGATCATTATTCCCATTTTACAGAGGAAGCAACTAAGCTTGAAAAGCTTTTGAATCTTATTGAAATCTTTATTCTGAAAGTCGTGATTTCTGCAGGCAGTGTTCAAACACAGATGTCCCAATGCCAAGAAAAGGGCTTTTACATTTTATGTTTTTCCTCAACAATGTTCCTCTCTAAAAAGGCTCTGACCCATCAGTAATCTTTTTCTCCTCTGGTCTTTCAGCTAACTAGTCTTCCGGCTAACACACCTAATATCCTTGATGTTAGAATGTAAGACGATTCTCTGATACAAAAGTGAAGATTCAATTTGGTTAAATTTTATAGAAAAACAAGCTGCATAAGTGTTATGAATTATTGAATATTTCTCACCTCAATTGATTCTCACAGTGCACTACATTTTTCTTCATTTTCTTTTGTGGTTGTTAGAAATGGAAGGATTAGCTTTTCAAATGCTTCCTGGGAAACTCTATTCCTAGACTTTTCTTAAACCTCCTCACTGGACAATCGCATCTTCCTGCTGTGCACTGGGCAGATTTACAAGGGGTTCATGGGCTGTGGCAGCTGCAGTCATTTCTTAGGAAAGATCAGACTGGGCAAAAACTGGCCTGAGTCCAGATGTCCAACTGACCATATTAAAATAGCTACCCAGGCAGGGAGGGTGTAAACACAATGCCATTTCCCCAAGATATGTCTTATTATTATAGCTATTGACATGTATTAAGCACTTAGCATGCCCAAGTGTTTAATGCATGTTAATAACAGACTACCCCCAACACATGAAATTCAATTTAGCATGTAGTCTGTTTTTTCTTTTCTGCCATTTTATCCACATGAATTCTCTAGGTCTGTTGAACTTGACGTTAGTTCCAAAGAATGGTGGAGGCATAGGGTTCTGGGAGGTGGATAAATAATGATAAATGAAGGAATTCTCCCTTGGACAAAAGCCCTAATATTTTTGCCTGTAGATGTCAATAAGAATTGGGGCAATAACACTTTGGGGAATAGAAACAGAAAGCTGAATGGGTTGAGGAAGTGTTCAGACCCAAATGAAATGAAAAGCAAGAAGAAAAGCTAATCCAAAGTCTGGCAGAAGGGAAAAATAGCAAGAAAAAGGCAGAAGCAAGACAAAACAGCATGTTGGCATGATGTATAAGGAGGCAAATCCAGCCAACAATACTGACCTATAGCTCACAAGTATATAGAGCCTGAAAATTCTGCTCTGTGCCATCTCTGAACATGACCAAAACATTGTCACTGTCACTGTCACTGTCATCCCATTGCTCATCAATTTGCTCGAGCGGGCACCAGTAATGCCTCCATTTTGAGACTTGATGTTACTGTTTTTGGCATATTGAATAAGCCACGTATAGCTTGCCAGGCTCTGCCGTGCGGGCGAGATACTCTCGGTAGCTTGCCAGGCTCTCCGAGAGGGGCGGAGGAATTGAAGCCAGGTTGGCTGTGTGCAAGGCAAATGTCCTACTGTTGTGCTATCGCTCCAGCCCACCAAAACAGTCTTTGAAAATTGAACAATTATTTATTTAACCCTGTCTGTACCAAATTCAAGTCTAAGCAAGAAATGTTTGCATAAAATAGTGACAAAGGACAAGACATTTGCATAGGAGTTTCATTGACTGTCATGGGCAAGAGTTTTACCATGGCACCAATACAATCATGAGTTCAAAATACCTTTTGAACTACTGTTACTTTGAAGAAACAGTGATGCTTGTAGCTGTTGGATGATGAACTGGGGAGCAGGGACTAGTAGCTGCAGTGGAGAGGGAGTGTGCTGCTAATACCCTTACTCCACCACAACCTATGGCTAAGTGGCCCAGAGTGGACAGGACTGACACTCTGCAATGAGCTTCTGCATAGAGTAGAAGTCAATATACTATCAGCCTTATGTGGGAAGTTTTCAGGCCTCTCTGGAGACCCACTTGATCTTCACAGTGTGGTAACTGGTCCCTTTCATATGAGCATTTTGGAAGCCTTGGTCCTCCCATTGAAGATTCAAGTTTGTTGTTTATTTTTCACAAAAGAATTTTAGGAGAAGACAAATAATGAAGAAAGAAATTTTATTTAATAGGGACCAAAAGGGGCTTGAGAGATAGTACAATAGCTAAGGTACTTGTTTTGCATACAACTTACCTGTGTTCATCACACCACAGATGGGCCTGAAGGCTCTCCAGGAGTGATTCCTGAGAATACAGCCAGAAGTAACATGGCTGATGTGGAAAAAAAAAAAAAAAACAGAAAAAAGGAAAGGGATTGAAGAAAGCAAATTGAATTCAAGAGAGAGCATTGGCTTCTCTCCAGAGAGGAGAGAGTCCCACAAATTAGAATTGGAGTACATGTCACTTATTTTTGCAAAGTTGATTTTATAGACGTTTTCCAAACTTCCCTGACTTGGGTTTGGGGGTTATCTATGTAGATTAGAGTCCATTTCTCAGGTATTGTCAAGGGGAAAGGACTTTGACTTTGACTTTGAACTTTGAACTTCAAGTGTCCTAGATTCTTCCTCTGAGGCCTGGTATCCAGCAGAGTTAGATTGAAATCCAGAAACTCACATTGCTCTCACATAATTCTCAAGATTATTATAATTAAGGTAAATCTTAGAAACTGAAAAAGATTAACTCTATAGTTTCCCTCCCATGATTTTATGAAGACTGGCTGTTAGTTACTTAGTGTGACACAAAGAGATGCGCTTTTTACTGTCATTTAACTTAACATAGTAAGAAGAAAGAAATGAATTTGGGGTCAGAAGTCAGGATATATTTAACATTCTCCCATTCTATGACTACTGTGGTAAAATCTTTGTAAACAACTGGAATCTATGTAAAGTACTGTACTTTCTGTAAAAGAAGACTGATAACGATTGAAGACTGATAATCTACTCCTTGAGTTTTTCACAAGCACCAGGTGGTTACCAAAGTAACCACCATCTGGTTCTGAATGTGAAATAAGAGACAGCAATGAACGATAGACAGGGGTTTCTCTGGGGTTTCTGTGAAGTTTGAGGAGATAATGTGGAAATGTTCAAAACATAAAGCACAGCAGGCACACAGGAATTTATTAATCATAAGCTTCTTTATTATTAGTGGAAGAGAAAATTCTGTTAGAAAACATGGAGGAACAGAAAAGAACAACCCAGACAATGGAGAGCTAGCTTGTAAGTGTACACAAAAATACAAGAATGGCCAATAAGGAAGGAGTCAAGGAGTCTAGCATTACATAGGTCAAGCTAGAACAGAGTTAAAACCTTTTTTAGGAGAGAGTGGTCAGCTGTTCTGCAAGGTGCAGAGTTCAAGGAGTGTGAGAATTGACAAAAGACCTTTAAGAAGGTAACCTTGACAGTTGTTGACTTAGGGGAATTGGGTAGATTGTCAAACAAAGCAAGTTATTTCCCATTAATTTTATCATGCAAGACACTGAACCACAGTGCAATACCCACAGGCAAGTCATTTGCAGAAACCAGATCAAACCTTGGGAATAAGGTCAAGTTATATCATTACAAATGATATACTCCTTCACTTACCCGACATCTCCACCATTGGTACCACATGCCAGCCTGAGATGTCCTGGGTTTGCACAAACAAAATAACTCTCCTTTTTGGAGGTGTTTTCATACAGATCCAGGTGACTCAGTTCAGGTACAGATCAGGTGGTTGACACTCCTCATTATGTGTCTGGAAGTTACTTTGAGGTTTAGGAAACTGGCACACTATAAACTGTGATATCATGAATAATAAATAAGGCTCTGCAAGAGACCTGCAATGCAGACATGAGAACTGCAATCTACAGGAGACCTACCATGGGGCAATTATTTAGAGAAGGTAGTTAAAAGGATGACTTTACAGGGCAAAGGGTGGACAGGAGAAATCAACTCTCTAACATGGGCTGCTTCTGCCATTTCAAAAAAGTCTATCTTCTTCCAATCTTGGGACAAAAATCTGCTTCTATGCTGGCTTGGCTACTACGACGCGGCTGTTGACTAACCTGCGGCAGAAGTACTGAAAAAAATTCTGACGCCAACAAAATGTAGATGAACTGCGGGCAGGGACTCAAGGCCACAGTGGCAGATGAAAGTGAGGCAGCAGAGGGAGCAGGCTCAGCTAAATATGATGAAGCATTACCATAATGAATTTTGTGAGTAAGCAACTCACTTTAAAATCATTCCTTTTGATCTGTTAAGAAGGTGTTTACAGTAATCAGGAGAAGGTTTACTTGGCAGAGGGAAGAAAGAGAAAGAGAGGAAGCCAGAGAGACTATTTTCCATCTGGCTTTAAACAATTTCCTTTGCTCTTTCTGGTGTCTGCCTAGACCCTCCTCCTAGGGGCTTTCCTTCTGATTCCCTGAACCTTTGGAGAAAAGAAAATTTAATTCGAACTAAAGTATTTGAGGTTTTGTCATGGGGGCCAAGGAGCAAAGCAAACGGAAAAGGCATACACTAAAAGAGGTCTTGCTTTAAAAAGGGAATTGCTTGGTGTTAAGCCAAATGAAACCACATAAGTCATCTTTGCTGAGAGAGTGTGAAAAGATAGACTTAGTGTGTTAAGGAAAAGGCAAATCTGCATAGCTGATGAGAAGGCTTCCTGGCGTCTTGAGCATTGCTAGGAATGTAACATGCCAGTAAGAGTTGCCTCCTCTTAGAACTGCCTCCCTGACTCCTTTTCCCCTCCTCCCTTCTGTCCTCCCCTCCCCCCTCCTGCCCTACTCCCTATCCCCCTCCCCTTCTCTCCCCTCCCCTCCTCTACTTTATGGTGGATTGCACTGTGCTTATTTTACTGCTGGAGCTAAAGGCAAAGGATCCTGAAAGGTTAACGCATTTATTATTGGGGAGAGGATGTGGGTTCTTGCTCTACCATATTTGAGTATGTGTAAAGAATTTTGTACCTTGAATGACAGTAATTAATGGTCATTCTGCCTGACTTCAGAATCAAGTTTTCTTTCTTCCTTCCCTCTCTCCTCCCTACCTCTTTTAATCTGTCCCCCTCTCAGTCCCCCACCTTCTCACCTCCCACTAGGAACTTCAAGGGGGTGTCTTTGGGCAGAAGTTTTTTCTCCAAACTCTGTCACTCTGTGTGACATTAGGAATCAGTATTCCCTGATCAACCTCCATTCCCATTATTCTTATGCAAGTCCTAGAGGATAGCTACAGGGAGAGGAAGGAGGGGCATAGACTATAGATTGTGTCCTCATGAAGACTAGGTCTGGGGTCTGTGGGCAGTGGACAACAAAGAACCAGGAGCTCAGAACTCAGAGCTAGCGACTTGCTACATGCTCAAGTCATGTCAGCAGAGGAGTCCTCTCTCTTAGTCCCCACGCCTCACCAATATCTCTGAGGGGAAATCCCAAGAATGTTAAAAGTTGTTTTGACAAGACAAAAATCCCTCACAGGATTATGGTAGTCTGCAGGTCCGAGAACAAAGGAGCAGCCATACGCCTTGCCTTCCAGTGAGTGAGCTGTGGGGGCTGCCACAGAGGAAATTTAAGGAAGACAACAGCCTTGGTTCTGTATCATCAGGGAGCCCCATTTCCACTATGCCTATATTTCAGATAAACTCCTCAGAAATCAGACACTTTCAAGTCCCTGAGTGACATAAGCTCAGCATGTTCATCCCTATCCCAAGAAAATGCGCTTGCTTTCCCATTCCCAAAGGATCTTTATTTTTAAGGTATTTGGCCAAGAACCTAGACATGCAGGATACTCAAATACTTGACAGGATGCTCTTGGGAAAAACATACTGTAAATTTTTTCTAGCACATTATTGTCCTTAGGAGATTTTTTTTTAATTAACATTAAAATAATTCACAGGGGAAAAAAAATGTCTTCAATGGAGGCCAGTGACCTTATTTTGGTGTCTCTGCAACACCTCATATAAGATTTTCAGACTTTGAAATTGTTCATGAAAGATTTCAAACATTTGAATTTTTATACAGGGTCCAGAGAGAGCTGTGATTCAGTGATAGAGAGAAGCCCCAGGTTTGATTCCTAGAACTGCCCCCAACTTACTGACAAGTGTGACCCTTGGTTTTGCAATCAATTGTTTTCCATAGTGTAAAGTTGCACTGCAGCAGCAGTAGCTATGATAACAAAAGGAAGAGAAGAGGAAATTACAGAAATTTAAAAACATACAAAGTAGACCTTATATCAGTATTATGCTATTATTATATCTCCTATACTTCTACCTATATTTTTTACCATTTATGCTTCATATATTTCTATTCTTATACTAATTACTTCTTTTTAGTTAAAATTTTGTAGGCTTAAAAACTCAAATTTAACTAAACAGTTTTAACCAGAGATACTCACATAATCCTTGCCATTACTATAGATAAGTTTTAATTCACCCAGAAAGTTTCTTCAGACATTTACGTTATCTTAGAATGCTTGTTTGAAATTGTTCCAAGTATTTTAAACAATTAAAAATGCTTCAAACATTTGTGTGTTTGAAATAATCACACACATGTATTCATAGTGTGTATTTTTGTGTGTCTTTTTCATCACTTTGCTTAATACTCTTGAGATTTATCAGTATTCTTGCATGTTTATGTAGTTCACTATATATTTTTGCTGAGAAGTGCTTTGTGCAAAATTACTACAGTTTATGTTTCCATTCTTTTCTTGATAGACATTTGAACTCTTTTCAGTTGTCAACAATTGTAAACAAAATGGCAGTTGGTGGACATTTGCTTTTATGCAGTTGGACAAATAATAAGGAAGAGTGTCAATCAAAATGAGTTTTTATGCAATTTTATAAACTACCAAATATACAAAATTGGTTATGCAATTTTATACTCCCACCTCAAATGCCAGGGAGCTTTGATTGTTTCATGTGTTTGCTCATTTGGTATTTTCCTTCTTTGTAATTTTTGCCATTGGGGTATGAAGTAATGGTATCTCATTGTAGTTCCTGTAAGACTAATGATGATAAATATATCTTTAGGTACTTGTTGATCATTTGTTTATTAACTTTATGTGAAAAGAAGGTTCTTTGCCCATTTAAAAACCTAATATTCTTCATGTTAAGCCATTTGTCACATGGATGTTTTGTGAATATTTTCTCCCAACCTGTATATTGTGAATTCATTGTCATAATAGAGTTGTTTTTATGAACAGAGATATTAATTTTGGATAATGTACAATTTATATTTTTTCTTTTTTAATGGCTGCTTTCTCTGTTTTTAGAAACACTTAACCCCAGGTCATAAAGCTATTCTTCTGTGTTTTTCCCTAAGAGGGTTTTGGTTTTTTCTTAAAAGCTACAATTTATAAATTTGTGATTAAATTTAACTGCATGAACATTACTTGACATAAATTTATTAATTAATTGATGTGGTATGAAAAAAGAATTGAGAGTCTGCTTTTCCCTTCCTATGTGAATCTCTATTAGTTCTACCAACATTGGTTAGGAATACTTTCCATTTCCTCACTGAATTGTTTTGGCATTTTTGTAAAAAATCAATTTATGTAAGTGTGGATCTATTTCTGGGCTCTACATTCTTGTTTAATGATTTATTTATCTATTCTATGCCAACATTTTATTACATTTTTTACTGTAGTTTTGTAATAAAATTTGAAGGCAGTCATAATTTATGTAAGTACTTTACTTTGTTTCTTTTCTAAAAATCATTTAATGTCTAGTCATTTGCATTTTATACAACTTAACTTGTATAAGAAAGTCTAGTGATGTTATTTGGATTGCATTGAATCTATAGATTAATTTGCAGAGAAGTTATACCTTATTTGATTGTTTTTGGTCACACCTGGCTGTGCTCAAGGATAATCCTGGTTCTGCACGCAGGCATTACTCTGACTGGGTTTGGAGGACCATACGCAGTTCCTGGGATTGAATCCAGATTGACTGTTGTGCAAGACAAGTATCTTTCCCAGTATACTATCTCTGGCACCAAAAGATGGTACCTTAGCAATATTGTTTGCCAATATTTGACTTGGTGTAGATACTTATTATTATATTTTTTAAGTTTTCTTTACTTATTTTTCAGAGACTTGGAGTGGAGTGATAGCACAGCAGGTAGGGCATTTGCCTTGCACGAGGCCGACCTGGGTTTGATTCCTCCACCCCTCTCGGAGAGCCCGGCAAGCTACCTGAGAGTTTCCTGCCTCCCAAACGGCAGAGCCTGGCAAGTTACCCGTGTTGTATTTGATGTGCCAAAAACAGTAACAACAAGTCTCACAATGGAGACGTTACTGGTGCCCCCTCGAGCAAATCAATGAACAATGGGATGACAGTGATACAGTGATACAGTGATTTTTCAGAGACTTAGCAGTTTTTAGTAAAGAAGTTTTCTCAATTTGTATTAAAATTATCCTAAGTATTTTAGACTTCCAGATGCTATTTTAAATGTGATCAAGTACACATTTAAAATACGTATGACGTCATTGGTCTGACCAAAACGAGAAGATATAGATCACATTACGCCATTTTTGACACTGGAGAAGAATTTTTCCTCGGAACATGGGGCAATAGAGGTGTCAGTAGCGTTGGTGTTCCTTGTCAACACAAACTTGGCCATGAGCATTGATTCATTCGAATGCCTAACAACCTGAATCAGACGATTACGCTTGAATAGATTTGGCTCACTACCAGCAGTTTCTATCTTCATCGTCTATGCATCAACATCCAAATATGATGAAGAAGAAATTGAGAAATTCTATATGGAACTGGAGAGGTTATATAAAGAAGACCACACGTTGTACAAGATCATTGTCGATGATTTTAATGCCAAGATACGACCAAGAAGGTCGCTGGAAGAACTCCGCATTGGGGCCCACGGCCTAGAATGGAAAGAACAGCGTGAGAGACTGTCTGAGTTCATCATGTTGACTAAGACCATACATGGTAACTCACAGCTTCAGAAGGCCGAACCTAAACTCTGGACATGGGAGTCTCCTGGTGAACAGTTCCACAATGAAATTGGCCACATCATATTCAATTGAAGGTTTTGCCTAACTGATGTTGCTGTTGTCCCAAAATTTCAAACAGGATTGGACCACCATATCCTTCATGCAAAATTCTACTTCACAGAGTGTGGAGAAAGGTCTGCAAAGTTTAAATTTAAGAAAGAAACTCCCAGAATGACCACCAACTGGGAGCTCTTTGGCACTATTGCGGCAATATGGGAAGATGCCATCCTTGACAACATTGAAAAGGAATACGATCGACAGGTTCAGCACCTCCGTGACTGCATGAAGAATGCTGAGAGTGAGAAAGCCACAAAGACGCCTGTCTTTGGAAATTCTCGAGCTCATTAATCAATGTATTTTGGTGTGAGCCTCAGGCAACCACAAGCTAACATCTGAGCTTGCAAAGCTGTGTAGAGAAGCGGTAAAGGAAGACCTCAAGGAGAGAAGAGCAGCAGTGTTGGTCACAGTGCAACAGAAGCCAGGAAACGTATTCACAACGCTCGCCTGTCCTTTGCCAACTACAAGACCAAGATGACTGCCCTCTGACATCCTGATGGATCTATCACATCCTCCAGAAAGGCAAAGGAGAGGATTATTTACGACTTCTACTCGGGATTTCTTTGGCAGCCACGTCCACCTGCCCACATATCAAATTCCGCAGGATGGATATGTTGTTCCCAATGTCCTCCCTTCTGAAATCCAACATGCCATTTTGTTGGTAAAGACACATACGGCACTTGGTCCAGACAAGGTCAGACCCAAACGTCTGAAGAATCTGCCGCTAGTACTCATCAATACACTGGCTCAGCTCTTCACATGCTACCTGTCTGAATGCAAGGTTCCATCCCAGTGGAAAACCAGCAGGACCATTCTGTTGTACAAGAAGTGAGACATCCATGACATCGGAAACTATCACCCAATCTGCCTGCTGTCTATCGTCTACAAGTTGCTCGCTCGTGTCATCTTGAATAGAATAGGCAGAACACTAGATGAAGGACAACCACGCGAGCAAGCCAGGTTCTGAAAAGGATTTAGCACGATCGACCATATCCACACAGTGACCAAAGTCATTGAAGTTTCTAAAGAGTTTGAGGTGCTGCTCTGTCTAACGTTCATCGACTTAAAGAAGGTCTTCGATTCTGTTGAGACTAAAGATGTCATCGAAGTCATTGCCAAACAGGGCGTTCAAAATCAGTACATCAAGATCCTCCGTGAGCTGTATTAAGGATTCACGACTAGGATCTCACCATTCTACAAGGAAGTGATCGTTGACGTAAAGAGAGGGGTTCACAGGGCAATACCATTTCTCTGAAACTCTTCAGTGCCACCCTTGAGAATGTCATGTGACAACTGGAATGGGAAGGAATGGGAGTGAAGATAAATGGTCGGCAACTACACCACCTCTGCTTCGCTGATGACATCATTCTCATAATGCCAAACGTTAGCCAAGCAGCACAAATGCTGGCCAACTTTGACAGTGAGTGTGGAAAGGTTGGACTGCAGCTGAACCTCAAGAAGAGGATGCTCATGAAAAAGGAACTAGCCCCTGATGCTCCATTTGCTCTCAATGGAATGACCATCTTTGAATGCAGCAGCTATATACCTGGGTTTATTTTAAATATTCATTTTATATTAATTTGTTTACTACACTGTTATGTGTGACATTTCCTTTATATACATTTTATAATTTTATATAAAATTTATTTTAATTTTTATGTTCAAGTAGATTATTTTTTAATTTTTGTGTTTGCATTTCACTCATACAGTCGTACTCAACATGAGGTACGACTTGGCACCAGAACTGTGCAAGTGGCAGAGCAGCGTGGAATGCCTTCAAGAGCATCGAAGATGTGGGTTAGAGGACAAAGAATCTCTGACTCCGTGCACATCTTTTCGATTCCACCGTTCTTCCTGCACTAACGTACACCTCAGAGACCTGGTCCCTGCACAACCAGGATGAGAACGCTATTCGGTATCCCAAAGAGAAATCAAAAGAACTATGCTAGGAGTATCATGTCTCACTCAAGTGAAAGAAGGAATCCGGAGTTACGACCTCTGTCGATGATCCAGAATCAGGGATGCTGTCTCATTTGCCAAGACATCAAAAATCATGTGGGCCTGGCATGTAATGTGATTCAGAGACGACCACTGGACTAGAGCAATTACCCACTGGATTCCACGGGATGTCAAAAGACTGCATGGCTGCTCACCAACAAGATGGTTAGACTTCTTCCTCAAAACCCTAAATGAACGATTTGAGGCTCTTCCTGTTCCAGGAGTGAGCAGATATCATTGGGCTACACTAACACATGACAGGGACAAATGGAGACATTACTGGCACCCGCTCAAGCAAATTGAAGATCAATGGCAAGACAAGTGATACAAGTTATTTTAAATGTGATTAATTTTTAAATTTTATTTATATTTGAATAACATATAATTTATTTTTATATACTAATTTTGTGCCGCAAGCTCTTATTTATTTCTGATAGTAATTTTGTGCTCGTTTCCCCCTTAAATCAGTTTTATCATCGTGTATTGGTTTTATTACTCTAAAGGAACTGTATTTGATTTTTAATTTTTTCTCATTCATTGATTTCTGCCCTTTATTATTTTGTTCTTCTTAAAGAATTAATTTTACTCATCTGTATCATATACCTTGCATATTAGTAAAATAAAATATCTCTTCCAACATAACCATTTAAAACCATACATATCCAAGCAGTGCTTGAGCTTCATCTTGCACATTTTGGTTTGTTGAGTTTTCACTATTATTCAAGTAAAATGCTATTATTTTGTCTTTCATTCTTTTATTCATGAATCAAAGAACATAGATACTTATCAATCTTAAATATTTTTGTCTCTTGCATGTCATATTATCTCATGTATCATTAATTATAACATAATATGTTCAATATAATTTTGATTATTTGAAACTTACTAGAACTTTTACTTTTCTAAGCCTATGTCTACTCAAGTACACATGTCTCTGGGAAATGAAGGTACTTTCTTCAGTCAGTGAGGGTAGTGTTCTACAGCAGAAATGAAGTTGTGTCTTTATATTACTGATTTTTTTCCCCTAATTGTTCTACCAGTATAATCTGATGAAAAAAGAGTATTACAGATCCCCAGCTATGATATTCATTTGTCTGTCTTTATTAATTTCTCAAGTTTTTTTTCCTGTATTTTGAAGTAAAATTAAGCCCATCCATATTTTAAATTGCTATATCTTCTTAAAAAATTAGTTATTTTATTATTTTGAAATATTATGTCTTGTTTTAAAAGTTTATTTTAAATATTCATTTTATATTAATTTGTTTACTACACTGTTATGTGTGACATTTCCTTTATATACATTTTATAATTTTATATAAAATTTATTTTAATTTTTATGTTCAAGTAGATTTTTTTGTCTTTTTTTTATTGAATCACCATGTGGAAAGTTACAAAGTTCTCAGGCTTATGTCTCAGTTATACAATATTCAAACACCCATCCCTTCACCAGTGCCCATATTCCACCACCAAAAACACCAGTATACCTCCCGTCCCCGACCCCCCCACCCCCAACTGCATAACTGATGAATTTCACTTCATTTTCTCTTTACCTTGATTATATTCCATATTTCAACACAAAATCACTATTGTTGTTGGATTTTTCCCCCAAGAAGGACAGCCCTACTACCAAGGAAGCATTTGATAATTAGTTTTCTATTGCTTAGAATGAAGAGATATGTAGCCCCACTGCTCCAAGTACATAACTCTTTTTTTTCCTTTTTCCTTTTCCTTTTTTTTTCCCCCTCATCCCCCTTCCCACGCCTCATAGTATGGTGGACGCCATGCCGCATTTCTCCTTGAAAATGGGAAACAACCGGGAAAGAGGGATATTTCCTCTTCTCGGCTGGCGTATGGCTGTTGCTTAGTTCACAGTCTAGAGAAATGGCTGCTACTTTGATTACCTTCAACATTTCAACAAAAAAACTCACTGTTGTTATTTGAAGTTTCCCCCCCAAAGTCAGACCTGCTAAAAAGGAACTGTTTCACATTGCTGACAATTAAGAGATGTTAAGTCGCGTGGACGTGCCTGCGTCCGTGCGGTTTTGAATTTCTGTATAAAGTCCAGGGAAAATTCTGCCAGAAACTGCGTAGCCCATCTCACAGTCCCAGTGCATTGCTGTAAGAAGCTGGGCTGGATGCCAAAATGTGTTAGAAGGTTTCTGGAATCAAAGTCTTTAGGCGAAGAGGATCCGTTTCACTCTCAGCAGCGCCGGATTTATCTGGGCCTAGGGCGTGCCGGTTACACCCACTTGCCATGATTACCTAGGAACCCCAAAGTGTAAAAACTATATACCTCTGGGTTAGGAGTCTTAGAAGGTGGCTCCCGCCACGTGGATATTGCTGCCACCGCCATTTTCCGTGCAGAAAAACAAGGTGGAGAGGAAAGGTCCATCCCCGGGCAGCGCGGAGTTGTAGCCCAGCTCACAGTCCCAGCACATTGCTGTAAGAAGCTGCGCTGGATGCCAAAACGTGTTAGAAGGTCTCTGGAATCAAAGTCTTTAGGCGCAGAGGGTCAAGTTCAAGTAGATTTTTTATTAACTTTTGTGTTTGCATTTCATTCATACAGTGATCGTTTAGCCATCCCTCCACCAGTGCCCATTCTACTCCACCAATGTATCCCTCTCACCACCCCCACCTCATCCCCCACCACCCCACCCTGCCTCTGCTTCTGTGGCAGGGCATTATATTTTGTTCTCTCTCTCCTTTTGGGTGTTGTAGCCTGCAATAGAGGTACTGAGTGGCCTTCATGTTCTGTCTATAGTCTACTTTCAGCTCACATCTTCACCCTGAATGGGTCCTCCCAACATCCTCTTCAAGTTGATGTTTTATATTGAAGTTGGTCTCCTTTAAAAAATCCATTTGACAATCTGTGACATTTATTGAAGTTCTTAACATTTATATTTAATGTAAATATTGATCTGCTTATGCTTACATCTACCATTTTGCTAGTTGTTTTCTACATCCTTCTTTCTTGTACTTTTATTGGGATAATAGAATATTTTAGTATTCTATTTTTTCTACTTTTGGTTTAAGCTATCTTTTTTGCTTTTCTTATGATGATTGCTCAGAGGATTACAATGTGCATTGTGAACATTTATAATCTAGAGTAAGTAGTTTATTTATTTAGCAAAAAGTATAGTTGTTGTGAATGAATATTATGCATTTGTTTACCCTCATATTATTTATTATTTTATCATTCACATATTTAAATTGAAAAATCACAATTTTATGTTATAGTGTTGTAGTGCCATATTGCTATAGTGTCATATGTTTATGTTTGTGTTTCTTTGGTTTGTGACCAACAATTGGTCATGTTCAGGTCTTATTCCTGACTCTGAGGTAGAGATAACTCCTGGCAGTGCTTGAGTGACCTAATGCAGTTCTGGAGATCAAGCTAAGACTCTCTGTGTGCACTGCAAGGGCCTTAACCCCCATCCTATACGTCTGGCTCCATATGATATGTGTTTTTAATTATCAGGAAAAAAGGGGGGACTATACATGATGTCATCAATCTTCATTATTCATGGTTTCTGCACTTGCAAATTCACCTACTTAGAAAAATTATTTATAAACCCCCAAATCAGTACCAACTCTCTTCTCATGAGAACATTTCATTTACATACACTCACAGAACAGTAAAAAAAATTATATCAACTATGTGCACATTCCCAGCCATGGCCTACAAGGAGATTCCTGCCTTCCTTTTCTAGCTTTCATACTGTATGCAAATATTTATTTTTCCATTTTTTTGGGAGATATGGGGAGGGAACACCCAAGTTTACTCATGGGTTGCTGCTGACTTTGCACTCAAGGATCATTCCTGTCAGGACTTAGAGGACCTTTATATGACATAAAGGGAATCGAAACCAGACAGGTTGTTTTCAAGGCAAGGGCCTTACCTGCTGTACTATCTCTCTGACCCCACAAATGTTTGTTTCAAAAACTGTTTTGTGGGTGCACGTGTGTGTGTTGCTGTTGATTTTACTGTTTATAATGATCCTCAAGTTATAACTGAAGTTCTATGGAAAGTCCTTACATCCAAGAAGCTGTGTGAAAATGTACCAAAGTCAGTTTGCATATGAGTTTTGAAACTCTTGGTTGATTTCAATGTTCCTGAGTCAACAATTTATATTAAATATTTTTAAATTAGATAGATATATACATAAAACATAAGTAGTGAGTTTTGATGAAAATTAGAGATCAGGGACTCACAAGGTAGTCTAATGATTCAGTATTTCCGAACTCTATATTTATGACTACTTGATAAAATATAATCATTGTGAGTTGCAAGCATTAATTAACGTATAGTGTTTTGTCTGATAGTACTATATGTGCTAATATATAAAAATATTTTTTATCATTTTAAAGATATTTATTCAAAAGTCCCTATATATTTGTCAGTTTGAATGTCCCAATGTCATAGAAATGATCAAATAGATTATAAAGTATGTTGTATTCATAATTAGTTTTGTATCATGGATTCATTTATAGATTATGTCTTACAATTATAAATTTACTTTTTGTTTTGTTTTGTTTTATTCTCAGAGCTTTCTCCTGGCCTGATGCCCAGAGATCACTCTTGGAGTTGCTCAGGGGATCATATGCATTCTAGGAACTGAATATGAGTTGGCTGAGTCCAAGGCAAGTACCATAACCTATCTCTGCCTCCCTACAATTATAATTGAATGGTACCAACTCTCTCAGAGTTTTAGTTTAGGTATAGTTTCTTGATAATTATTATTTGATTCAAGGTTTTAAGATAAAATTTTGGAAATCAGAAATGAGAATCCAACCTTTCCAAGATCAAAGAGACACAGCAATGTATAAATAACACTAGAAATGATTCACATTTATCGTATGTCTGACTCAATAACACTCAAATGTTTTTAAGGTGAAATGTGGAATCATTTGTATAGATGGGCATATCTGAAAGAACCACAACTGTGATGTTTTGCAGGATATGAGAGAAGGAGCCTACAGTGAAATTTTTTAAGTCCTAACACTTGTTTGAACATTATTAAATTGTCAATATCAAGAATTAATTTCTAAAACACTGATTTATAGAACAGAAGGTATCCGTTTAAGCTTTAACTGAAATACGTATGTAATGATCTAGAGCCTATTGTGCTTATGAATCCATTAATTCCCTGGTTGGTTAGACAAGTGAATAATGTAGAAAATGGTATATCTATGATACTGGATGATGTTAAGGATTTCAATGATTCCAGAGTATTTGGGCTAGAGAACTTTGTAGGCATCGGGAAGGTTAATCTCTCTGAGCTAATATACCTCCTCTTCAGTAACTTTTGGATTTTATGTCAAATTTATATTTTGAAAATTTCAGTCTTGATTGAGGATGGTTTCTTGAGTTTTGGATTTTGATTCTTTCTTTTTTCTATTTCGTTCTCATGAATGAGAACTGTTTCTCCTTATTTATAAGTAGGCTTCTTTCTTGTAGGTAAGGAGTGAAGTTTTAAAAGTCACAAGATTATACTGATACACTGTGTAAAGACAGCAGCCTTAACACCTTAACAGAGTTCGATTATGGGCTTGTGAGTTCCATTTAATAGTCTGATAATGTTTTCTGATAATGTTTTCTGACAGTTCTCAGTGCCTCACTCAGAAAGAGCAGAATATTCCTCAGTGGAGAGGAAGGAGTTAAAGTAAATGGAACTTAGGAAAAATATAAGTACATTTATACTAGTTGACTTTCTATACTGTATTCTCCTGGTAATTCAAATCCAAACCACATTCTTCTCCCTTTTTCTAAAGTTGACTGTAACATTTTTAGTGTTCTCTGAAGAATTTTCTTAAACGAACTTTTGAATTGTTTCTCATCAAAAAGAGAAATATATTCATCTGTTCTTTGACTCATCTGAAAAGCATCTCAAACATTCTGATACTGATGAAATTTAATGTGAGTGATTTCTAAAAGGGTCACATCATAGAGACGTGCATACTTCTCATTAAGCAGAACCAAGTCCTGAACAAGATATCTTTTCCTCTGCCAGAGTTTAGAGACTACAGTTGATTTTCACACAGACTTTTAGGACTTCATTTTAATCATTGTGATTTTCAATATGGCCATTTTGTTTGTTTCATTTAAAAATTTTTCATGTTTAATTTCTTTCATTTAGCTAATTATCCATATTTTTATTATAAGACCTGGCCAGATAAAGTATGTTTCAACTAATTCTTGGTAGACTTCGGTTTTTTATTTTTTATTTTTTTTAATCACCATGAGATACAATTACAAAGCTTTCATGAACGGGTTTCATTCATGCAATACTCCAACACCTATCTCTCCACCAGTATCTCACAACCAATATCTCTGTATCCCTCCTGCTATCTCTTCCCCCAGCGTAACTCTATGACACTTTTCTTTCTTTCTCTCTCTCCCTCTCACTTGTTTGCTCTCTCTTTCTTGTTCTTTCCCTCTCTCTTTTTGAACATTATGTTTCGCAGTATAAATACTAAGAGGAGATCATGTTTGGCTCTTTACCCACTTTCAGCACACATCTCCCATCCAAGGTGATCCCTTTCAACCATCATTGTCATAATGGTCCCGTCTCTATCCAAATTGCCCCCTTCCCAGCACTTGAAGCAGGTTTCCAACATAGATGATTTGTCCAGGCCTGATTTCTACTGTCCTTTGTCTCATACTGTTTTTTTAGTATTACTTTTATGTCCCACAAATGAATGTAGTCGTTCTATGTCTGTCCTTCTCCTGCTGACTTATTTAACTCAACATGTCCATCCATTTATAAGCAAATTTCATGACTTCATTTTTTTTCTAACAGCTACGTAGTATTCCATTGTGTAGATGTGTCAAATCTTCTTTAACCAGTTGTCTGTTCTCAGGCAATCAGGTTGTTTCCAGATTTTGCCTATTGTGAGCAGTGCTGTAATGAGCATACAAGTGCAGATGTCATTTCTGCTGTGTGTTTTTGCACCCGTGGGGGTATATTTCCAGAAGTGGTGTTGCTGGGTCATAAATAAGCTCAAATTTCTAGTTTTTTTAGGAATGCCCATATTGTTTCCAAAATGGCTAGACCCGTTGGTATTTCCACCAATAATGAATGGGGAGTCTCTTTCTCCCCATGTCTGAGGCAATATGGTTATCTTGATACACTCCGCTTTAGTTTCATCCATATCTTTGGCATGAATCACATCACCAGCTTTTTGGAGTCCCACTTTCTATTTCTAGAAATTTTATTTTTTAATTAAAGCTAAAATTTTATTTTTATCCCAATGAACATTTTTCAACATTTTGTAGTATAAATTGGCTGACGACAAGTGTGTTCAGTTTCATTTATCTTAAAATGTCATACTTTAGCTTTCAATTTTGAACACCATTTTTCTGCATACAGAATTCTGAATGCATAGTTTTATCCTCTCAGTTTTAAATAAACTTTGTCAGAGAGATATCTGATGGATAAGGCCCATTGCATTGTATACAGCAATTCTTTTCTAGCCCCTGATACCACATTTGACCCCTTGAGCATCTCTAGGAGTGACTTCTGAGCACAGAATCATGAGTGAGCCCTGATACCTGCTAGGTATAGTCCCCAAGCCCTCCAAACCAATATATACATACATACATGCACACACATACATGCACACATATCTAGTGTTATTGTTTTTTGGCTTTATTTCTCATAAGTCAAAAGCCATCATTGTAATTTTTCTCCACTACACAATGTGTCATTTTCATTGGTCTGCTTTTAAGACTGTGCCATTGTCATTTTTTATTGGAAGTTTGACTATAATGTGCCCTTGTCTGATTTGCTTTGCATTTAACTTCTTTAGTAGTTTTTCAGGTTCTTGGATCTGTAAATTGATGTCTCTTGTCAAATTTGAGAAGTTTTAGATCTTTCTTTCTGTCCCGTTGCCTGACTTCACTCTTTTGGGCTACATACCTGATAAATTGTTTTATACTGCACAGGGATTATTAAGACCTTTGTAATTTTCCTTCAATTATTTTTCTGTGATTTTTATTGGTTTGATTTTGGTTACATAACTTAAAAAAAGAGAAATACTCAAATTTACAAATGTTTTTCTTATACCATCCCAATCTTCTCTTAGGTTCATCCTGTAATTAAAATTTTTCAGTGATTGTTCTTTCTAGTTCTAGTTTTTCCCTTTGGCTCTTTTTAATAGTTTCTATTTCTCTACTGAGATTCCCATTTGTTCATTTGCATATATATCACTTGAAGTCCTTGAACATATTTTTATGTCTACATCAAAGTCTTTGTCTAATTATAACACTTGGATCATTTAAACTTAATTTCCAATGCTGCTTTTTTTTCTCTCAGTATGTATGGGTTACTATGATATAATAAAGAAATATTTATTCATTGTTCCTATATTCTGGGCCCCTGGCATAGAGCTTCTAAATGCTTTGGAATCCTCCCGGTGATAGGAGTACCTGGTGTGCTAATGAGATTATTCTTGAGAGAGAAACTCCAAGATAGTTACAGGTTAAGGACTGGCCTCTAGATGACAGGTCATGATTAGAAAGTCTGGTATTTTCAGTTCCATCCTCTGTCTTCTACAGAGAAGAGACATATTGATGATTGAATTGTATCACCAATTGACCAGTGCTTCACTCAGTCATGCCTGTGTAATGAAACCTCTAAGGAAACCCTGAAATAAGAGGGTGTGGAGAGTTTCCAGGACTGATAAACACATGAAAGTGCAGGAAGGATGGAGCGCCCAGTGAGACCCAGGGAATTGTCCCTCTTCCACTACCATATTCCCAGTAACTTGGCCCATGCATCTCTTCATACATGTTCCATCCAGCTGTTCCTGAGTTGCATATTTTGTAATATTCTGGCATTACCAAGTACAGCACTTGCTTGAATCTGTGATTTTTTCTGGTGAATTGTCAAACTGATGGACAACTATTCATTTGGAATATGGTTAATCCCCATGGAACTTTTGACAGACAATTAAAGTTGGGGCATGATTTTATTACTAAAGCCCCTTCATTTGTGAAGCTGACTCGAGTTCCAGATAATTAATGTTTGCTACACTGGAGAGACAGTATTGGAAAAGGCACACTGGCTGGTGCTGGAGGCAGAAAACCCTTCACTGGATGTCAGAAAGAACCTAAAAGTCACATTTACCTGCTTCTTTACATTCTTAGTGACTTCATATATTTAGTCAAACTGGAGACATAAATGATATGTTATTCCTCTGAAATGTGACATTTATTTTACTATAAAGCAGGTAACCTATATAGGCTCAAACTCCAAATACTAGCTTCACCTGGTAGGACAACTTTTGGAATCCCTGCTCAGCTATTCAGCTTTTATGTGCTGATTCTTCTTTCAGACTCCCCTAAGGTTTCTCCTAATATGAGTGCTGTAGCCCATAGTTTAAGATTTCTATTAAATTTTTAATGTAGATTTGGAGTATCAGCCACTGTATGTGGGTCCTTCCCTTCTATTTCCTCCCCACATACTGGTTATGCACTTACTAAGAGCTTAACTTTTTCCTGTGCCTTCTACCTAGAATCCTTCCCCCTAGATGTTTCAATATAGCTATTTTCCTTTGATTACATATATTTTTTCAAAAACATATTTTGGTTTGTTTCTGAGTCATACCTGATAGTACTCAGGGCTTACTCCCTTCTTTGAGCTCAGAGATTATTCCTGGCAGGCTTGTGAGCTATATGGGGTGCCGGGGATTGAACTAGGATCAATCAAATGCAAGGCAAATACTCCAGCCACTGCACTATCAATCTGGCTCCTCAAAAATCACATTCTAGGCTTCTCTGACTGCTGATCTAAAAGCCATCATCACACAGACTCAGAAACAAATTTCAGAACCCAGTGGCTTTTGGCAGAAATCCCCCCAGATTTAATTGTTAGAATTTCATATACTATTCATAATCGGCAATGGAAAACAAGTTGTTTAATGTTGCCTTTTCGGCAAATCTGAGTGTTGAGGTAAAATCTCAATTAATAATGGTGGGTCTGTAATCACTCAATTAATAATGGTGGGAATGTAACCAAAGACGAGAGAGAATAATGTGGAAACCATCTGCCACACAGGTAGGGGGAGGGTGTGGGACTTGAGGTATACTGAGTTTTTGGTGGTAGAAAAGGTGCACTGGTGAAGGGATGGGTGTTTTATCATAGTATGACCAAGACTTAAACCCTAAAGCTTTGTAACTGCTCTCACAGTGATTCAATAAATAAATTTATAAAAAGGAAATTCACATTTTAAAAGCAGACTTCTATTTTCATTCTAAAATTACAACTCAGCCCCACATAATCATTTAGTTCTATTTCTCTAGTTACAGCTAACATGTATTATTTTTCTTATTTTCTTTGTTTATTGATGATCTATTTACAGAATGAATGTTCCATAAAAGTTAATTCTTTTTTTCTGCTTTTTATTAGATCCCTAGGAACTAAAGATGTCATGCACAGAGTAGGAACTAGATAAATGTTTTGAGTAAATAAATTAATTACTCTCCTTTGAAATTCTCTGCAATTCTGTTAAACATTACACACTGAGAATTTTCAGTTGATTAACTTATGCAACCATATTTTGTTATTATAAAAGTTTTAGAAACTTCAATTTGTATTTTCAATTCAGTCCTTCATTAGGAAGTGTTGCTTTTTTTAAAAAAAATAAATTTTATCGAATCACCATGATATAGTTACAAGCTTTCATGTTTAGGTTACAACCTCACAATGATCAAACACCAATCCCTCCACCAGTGCACATTCCCCACCACCAGTATCCTGGGTATACCCCTCCTTTCCCACCCTCCCCCTGCCTCTATGGAAGACAATATTCCCCATACTCTCTTTCTACTTTTGGGCATTATATCTTGCAACACAGATGCTGAGATGTCATCATGTTTGGTCCATTATCTCCTTTTGGCATGCATCTCCCATCCCAACTGGTTCCTCCAGCCATCATTTTCTTAGTGATTCCTTCTCTATTCCATATGCCTTCTCCCCTCCACTGATGAAGCAGTGGCAAGTGTTGCTTTTTATTGTGATAGGGGAAATGAGTGCAAGACAAACACTAGTATTATTATTACAAAAATAACCCCAAATTTAGCCAAATAAAAATCTCTATTCTTTGACCATTTACCCATTATGAAGTACTTTGTTTTGTTATACTAAATTATATATATATATATCTTTATATAATATATGCAATTTTATGTAAGTAGATAGACATATAAATATAGGCATATAAGTGCAATCGATATTCTTTTGTGAATCTTAGTTGCTTGTGATAATGAAATAATCTAACACTGATCTATGATAGGCATCATAAAAATAGGGAAAGAAATATAACACAGTATCTATATCTAGCATAGCACAAATAGGAGTAAAATAAGATTTTCTGAAAAAAACAAATTACACAGAATTATAACTGGCCCAGTTCTCTGGAGAATTGAAAAAACAAGGAAATGTCAGAGTGAAAAGAGGATTGACTTTTGCAAGAGTGCATTTCTGCCTGGTCTACATGCTTGGGCAACTTTAATGAACCACCTCATCTTTGAAAAAAGTGGCCTCCTGCTTTGTTTTATGTCCAGCCCTTGACCTTAGGGAAATGACCTAGAGGCACTGGCAATGAGATTTTGAATGATGTTGATTACAGTGAATTCCAGTCTAGTGAAAAATCTTGTACCTTTCTTAAAGTTCCTCATGATGAAATTTGACCCATAATATTTTTATAGAGTGTCATAATTGAGCATCAGTGAGATATGAGACTTGCACAGCAAGACTAGTTTTCTCTGATTATCTAATCCTTGAAAGTTGGAATTACTTTTTATTTTCTAATACGCAGTTGCCTCCAGGGTAGTCAACCTGTCTTCCCATTACCAGTCTTCCCATAAGGGGTCACTGGATCCCAAAGCTCCTTTGTGACCTCCATTGTTTGTTTGCCAGCTACCGAGCTACAAAAAAAAAAAAAAAAAGGCCAGTATCTTACCTAGTTCACAAATAAATGACACTCTTCATCCCCTCTCTGGAATCCTGAGTATATAATAATAATTATAGCAGGACATATTATTTGCCTCCTACTTCACTAATTTACATAGCATTTGAGGTTTTTATTGTAGGAATTTAGCTAAATTGTGCTCCGTAAATTAATCAGTAAAAAGTGATAAGTTGAAAAGGTTGACCCAACAGGTTTAAAATCCAAGTTCTGTGAGTTGCCACTTTAGTCTCCATCTTATATATTCAATACCACCAAATTAATTCTCCCTGACTAGGGGTTTTTAGCCATCTCCTGAATTTTGTCCATTCAGAAAGGGTATTTTCAGTATTTATTCTCTTCTATCTAGAGTGATTAACTTCACATTTTTAATCACCCAGAATCTTTTCTTAGGTACTTAAATATGACAGTATAAGAAAACATAATAAATTTCAAATAAAAATATGTATTGTTTAAAATATTACAGCAACAAGGGAAAATTACTATGTATTATATTTAATTATATATTAAAATATTTGTTATTATTTCTACAATTTTGAAAAAGCTGAAGATAATTTTATTTATATAATATGTGCAAGTATAAATGCTTATGTGCATATAAGCATGAAATATACAAAAGTTTATGTGTATTTTATATATACATCCAGGTAATTTTATTTTATATTATATATTTTAACCTACTTAATACCTAATACCATTTTCCATGAAACTGAATGGCCATCTATACTATAATATAAATGTCTTCTTAAAGAGACAGTATGGCTTATGGAGCCAGACTGACGAGGTTCAAGGTCTTGGTTCCACTACTTACTAGCTATATGACCATGGGAAAATCACATAACATCTATGTAATTTGATTTCCTCATTTATAAAATGGAAATAATAAAAGTTACTTCCTCAAAAAGTTCCTGTGCAGATTAAATAAATTAATGTTTGCTTAAGACTTGGAACTCTGCCTGATCCATAGAAAGCACTATGGAGGCATCGCAATGCATCATTGTCTTTGTTATTAGTCTATTTGAGGATGCTGTAGCTTGCTTGGACTTTCATAAAAGAAGACCCATAGACTAGATAAATTATACAGCACATATGTATTCTCTCACATCCAAAAAGAGAGAGACCCAACAGCAAATTGCTTACAGGTTGGCTTAGGGTGAGACCTCACTCCTTTGCTTGTAGACAGACAACACCTTGCTCTGTTCTCACATGACCTTTTCCCCTACATGCCTACTCTTGCTTTTTCCTTCTCTTAGGGCTCAAAATTATTATCTCATTTAGTCTTAATTAGCTCCTTTAAATACTCTATCTCTAAATAGCCTTCAGGGTTAGAGCTTCCACTTACAAGTTTTTTGGGGGGAGCAAAAAATGTGTATAACACATATGTGCTAATTTAGTTATTGTATACATTTAGGTGGAGTGCGTTCTGGTGTTTGCCACAAAGATGCTTATGTTACAATGAAAACCATTCATTCGCTTGTATCACTTGTTGTCCCGTTGATCTTTGATTTGCTCAAGCGAGCACAGTAACGTCTCCATTTGTCCCTGTCGCGTGCTAGTGCAGCCCAATGATATCTGCCTGCTCCAGGAGCAGGAAGAGCCTCAAATCGTTCATTCAGGGATTTGACGAAGAAATCTGACCATCTAGTTGGTGGGCGGCCACTAGGTCTTCCAACGTCCCGTGGAATCCAGTCGGTAACAGCTTTTGTCCAGCGGTTGTCTCTGAATCGCATTACGTGACCGGCCCATCTGATTTTTGATGCCCTGGCAAACGAGACAGCGTCCCTGATTCTTGATCATCAACAGAGCTCAGAACTCACTTGAGTGAGACATGATACTCCTAGCATAGCGCTTTCAATTCCTCTTTGGGATACCCTAATAGACTTCTCATCCTGTTTGCGTAGGGCCCAGGTTTCTAAGGCATACGTTAGTGCAGGAAGAATGGTGGAATAAAAAAGATGTGCCCGGAGTCGGAGGTTCTTTGTTCTCTTAAGCACTTCTTCGACACTCTTGAAGGCATTCCACGCTGCTCTTTTCCTCCTGTGCAGTTCTGACTCCAAGTCGTTCCTCATGTTGATTTCTCGACCCAGGTACACATAGCTGCTGCATTCAGAGATGTTCGTTCCATTGAGAGCAAATGGAGCTTCAAGGATCAGTTCGTTTTTCACGAACATTATCTTGTTGAGGTTCAGCTGCAATCCGACCTTTCCACACTCGTGGTGGAAGTCGGCCAGCATTTGTGCTGCTTGGCTAATGTTTGGTGTTATGAGAACGATGTCATCAGCGAAGCGGAGGTGGTGTAACTGCCAACCGTCTATATTCACTCCATTCCTTCCCATTCCAGTCGTAGCATGATGTTCTCAAGGGTGGCACTGAAGAGTTTTGGTGAAATGGTATCACCCTGCCGCACCCCTCTCTTTACATCAATGATCACTGCCTTGTAGAATGGTGAGATCCTGGTGTGAATCCACAATACAGCTCACGAAGGATTTTAATATACTGAGTTTGAATGCCCTGTTTGGCCAGGGCTTCAATGACTGCCTCAGTCTCAACAGAATCAAAGGCCTTCTTTAAGTCGATGAACGTTAGACAGAGCGGCATCTTGAACTCTCGTGAAACTTCAATGAGTTTGGTCACTGTGTGGATATGGTCTATCGTGCTGAATCCCCTTTGGAACCTGACTTTCTCGCATGGTTGTTCTGCCTATTCTATCCAGGATGACACTAGTGAACAACTTGTAGATGACAGAGAGCAGGCAGATTGGGCGATAGTTGCCAATGTCGTGGATGTCTCCCTTCTTGTACAACAGAACAGTTCTACTGGTTTTCCACTGAAATGGCACCTTGCATTCAGACAGGTAGTGTGTGAAGAGTCAAGCCAGTGTATTGATGAGTACTGGCGGCAGATTCTTCAGGTGTTTGGGTCCGACCTTGTCCGGACCAAGTGCTGTATGTGTCTTTACCAACAAAATGGCATGTTGGATTTCAGAAGGGAGGACATTAGGAATGACATATTGATCCTGCAGAATTTGGTATGTGGGCAGGTGGACATGGCTGTCAAGAGATCCGAGCAGAAGTTGTGAATAATCCTCTCTATTGCCTTTCTGGAGGATGTGATAGGTCCATCAGGACGTCGGAGGGCAATCATCTTGGTCTTGAAGTTAGCAAAGGATAGGCGAGCTTTGTGAATACTTTTCCCAGCTTCTGCTGCACTGGCCAACACTGCTGCTCTTCTCTCTTTGAGGTCTTCCTTTATCGCATCTCTGCACAGCTTTGTGAGCTGGGACATTAGCTTGTGGTTGCCTGAGGCTCGCGCCAAATCATGTTGACGAATGAGCTCGAGAGTTTTCAAAGACAGGCGCTTTAATAGATGTGGCTCACTGCCTGCAGTTTCTATCTTCGTCGTCTACGCACCAACTTCCAACTATGATGAAGAAGAAATTGAGAGGTTCTACATGGAAGTCTGAGAAGTTCCATAAAGAAGACCACACCTTCTACAAGGTCATTGTTGGTGATTTTAATGCCAAGATAGGTTCGAGAAGGTCACCTGAAGAACTCCACATTGGGACCCATGGCCCAGAATGGAACAATCAGGGTGAGAGACTGTCTGAATTCATCATGTGGACCAAGACCATCCATGGTAACTCACAATTCCAGAAGGCCGAATCTAAACGCTGGACATGGGAGTCTCCCGGTGGTCAGTTCCACAATGAAACTGGCCACATCATATTCAATTGAATGTTTTGCCTGACCGATGTTGCTGTTGTCCCCAAATTCCAAATGGGATTGGACCACCATCTCCTTCGTGCAAAATTCTACTTGACAGAAGGGGGAGAAAGGTATGCAAAATTTAAATCTAAGAAGGCAACTCCCAGAATGACCACCAACTGGGAGCTCTTTGGCACTATTGCAGCAACATGGGAAGATGCCGTCCTTGACTATATCGACAAGGTCAACTGGTTCAGTACCTCCATGACTGTGTGAAGAATGCTGAGAGTGAGAAAGCCACAAACAGACGCCTGCCTTTGGAAAACCATTCATTATAATTTCTTTTTTTCTCTCTCTATTTTGGGTCATACCCAGCGATGCACAGGGGTTACTGCTGATTCTGCATTCTGCACTCAGGAATCACTCCTGGCGGTGCTCAGGGGACCATATGGGATGCTGGGATTCTAACCTGGGTCAGCTGCATGCAAGGCAAATGCCCTACCTGCTGTGCTATCACTCCAGCCCTGATTCATCATAATTTCTTGAGTGTAAATTCATTACATTGAAATAGTAACAATTACATGGAAATTATATAAATTTCCCACTAGAAATGTTATACTAACTTAGATGTCCACTAATTACATAAGACTGAATTTGTTTTTAATTTATTGCAAAATAACAGGCTTTGTAGGTACCAGTGAAGCCAGATCATGATCCATCATCCTTATACCTTCCTTTGTCTCCTCAATATATACATAAAGTTGTTTCCTTGAAAAGTAATATTATAGAGGATGAAATAGAAAAAAAATATGCTGCTCAATATGAATGATAAGATTTATGTCAATAGTCAAACCCTTTAACCTGTGTGTACTTCAGCAACTAAATAAAAAGTTCAATTCCATGCAAGTCACAAGGTAAGAAAAATTGAAAATTAAAAAAAATGTTTATTTTTTGATTTTGTCCACTTGTGGCATTTCTCAGGGCTTACTCCTGAATCTTTGCTCAGGGATTTCTTCTGGTGGGGCTTAAGGGACCAGATAGGATGCCAGAGATTGAAGCTGGGTTGGACATGGACAGGGCAAATGCCCTACCTGTTGTACTATTGCTCTAGCCCCAAGAATTTGAAATTTACACAGCACAATCTAAAATGAAATATGTGGATAAAGTTAGTACAATAACACACACCTTTTAAGAATAACATCTTTAAGTGAACACAAAATTAAAAGAATTAACTAGAGAAAGTGAAAATCTAAAACTCAGATATCATAAAAATCTAGAAATTTAACATAAAAATATAATTTAAAAGATTAAAAACCATGCAATGAAACTGTCCAAACATACAGAGAAGTAGAGCAAGTAATATGATGAACACTATTTTATACAAAAAATATAGATTACAGAGTAAATAGCATTTTTGTTCACAAGAAATATATAATTCCAAGTTATTTGTAGGCTATGACTTCATGGCTCCCTCCAAAGTACATTATTGAAGGATCATCACACCTCAAAAAATTAGCTTATTGTACAAAATTAGCTTATAGTCCTCTAATATCTAATATCCACAGATTATATATGAGTATCTCTCATTTCCTCCTCCAAAGATTCCTTATGGCATATTTTTAAACCAAGATTTAATAAAGTACCAGACACTGCCTTTGTTCTGTCTGTAATTTGCAAATCTTTAGTTCTAATTGAAATTAGCAAGAATTTGGGATATGACATGTTGGTGTCCTGTGTATGTCCAATTCCTTGGATCTCTCTTCTCTTAATGAGTTCAACATCTAATGGTGATCTGACATTAATTTATGCCATTGGGGAGTAAAACATGAGATATTTTTTTTTCATTTTACTTTTTTCAACATTTGTTACTTTAAAATTATGTGTAAAATTTTCTCTGAAGTTGATATACTGTGAAAGTCACTTCTAAAGGAGATATATGCTATTAATTTCCCTAAATTTTTGGTATCATTATACAAATGTATCACTGTAGCACTGTCCTCCCAGTTGTTCATCGATTTGCTCAAGTGGACACCAGTAAGGTCTCCATTGTGAGACTTGTTGTTACTATTTTTGGCATATGGAATACAACACGGGTAACTTGCCAGGCTGCCGTGCAGGTGGGATACTCTTGGTAGCTTGCCGGGCTCTCCGAGAGGGACGAGGAATCGAACCCGGGTCGACTTCGTGCAAGGCAAAAACCCTATCCACTGTGCTATCACTCCCATCTGTACAAAAGTATAATAAAAAATATTAGTCTATTTTCTTCTTTATTCTAATTGTCACAGATGTTGCCAGCAGGAGCCCTTTCAAGCTATCTTCTCTGTCCTTTTGATAATGTCCAGAAATAGAATAGAATCAGTGGTAATGAGGTTTATCATTACCTTTTCACTGTTTCTTTGCTTCCTCACATAACAATATCATCTTTTCAATGTCAGTTTTACTTTTATTAATCTTACCTTCATCTCTTTATATCTTTATATTATCTTAGAAATATAAAATCAAGAAGAAAATTAATTCCAAACATGTTTTTTGTTGTTTTTTTTTCTAAACTGATGTCTTGATCTTAGTTTGGATTTTTTCAAAAACAAATTCTGTGATGATGACTCAGGTCAGTTATTTGGGAATTAATTCCAGGAACTTAAAGTGAGGGGATGAGGAAATTGAGACATAAAAGAGAAAAAAGTAAAACATATGTATGTTAGTCAATGTGGGGCATCTGGGACTTGAACCACCTTGCATCCTTCATGTGATTTTTGCAGAAGACTATTTCCTCAGAACAATCGCTTGAGGAAACAATGGAGGTTATCAGTTTGCAAAGTACCCTCCATCCAACCAGGTCTTAAGCTAGATATCACCCTTAAAGCTTTACTTGCCCCAGAATCAATCAGTTGTCTTTTTCATTCCAAATGCATTTTAAAATGTCTGTGTGCCTGTATGACCACTGCTTCTATCCTATTTCTGGACATTATCTTCCCTTCCTGGATCCCTTAATGTAGAACTTTTCAAACTTTATCCTTGCCTCTCCTTATCACCTCTCCTTGCCTGAGAAATTTTTTCACAATTTAGTGATATAACAAAGAAAAATTTTTTATTTTAAATGCTGTATACACGCTTTCTATCAAATAGTTACCGGTACTATATCATAAATAATTTGATTATCAAGGAAATATTTAAGCTTTTTGTGATTCCCAGTCAGTTATATGTACCCTTTTGGGTCATGACCCAGGTGTTTTGTTTTTGTTTTTACCACACTTGGTGGTGCTCAGGACTGACTTCTGGCTCTGCTCTCAGGAATCAGTCCTGGAGGGCCTGAGGGACTATATGGGATGCTGAGAACGGACCCCAGATTTTCCAGTCACATTCACAATTAGCACTCTACCCTCAGTAGTACAGCTTCAGTCCCATTACGCAGTTTTAAAATCTAGGCTGCAGCCCATTCTTCTCCCTGCCCCTTTGGGCCTCCCCCACAAAACTTCCTCAGCTTCAAAACACTGATTATTCCTCTCTTCATTTACTTGTCTGACTCTTTTCTCCTTTCAGGTCTCAGAAGATATGTCCTACATGCTATTCAAGTACCACATAACTATTCTATCCTTTAATTCATTCCACATATATAAGGTAAACATAATGTTAGTGTCTACATTATGTGAGGATTAGAGGGAGTAAATGAATTAATGTATCCAAAGTATTTAGTAAGGGTTAGCAATTATTATTACTATTATTACAATCTAATTAGTGTTTCTCAAGATTTTTATGACCATGGGCCCCTTTTAAACTTGTTTCCTTCTTATGGCCCCTGTCTTACCATTTGTTCTGGTCTTATGTCATGGTTCCGCTTTTATGCAATTAAAACACACCTGGGATTCTCAGGGAGGCATATAGCCCATGGATGAGTATTGTCAGTTTGTATCATTCTATATCATATTAAAATTATAGTTGTATATTTTATTGTCAGGCTCACTGTCCAGACACAAAGATCCATGAGAATAGCAATCTCCTGGAGATTTTTTAAAAGGCCAATGGCCTTTTAATGACTGAATAAACTGAGGTACAAGGAAGCTCAAAGACATCCTTTCAGATTGACAGTGTTTATTATAGCTGAAGAGACAACCCAATTGTTCAATATCACCGTATCACTGTATACTGTCATCCCGTTGTTCATCAATTTGCTCGAGTGGGCACCAGTAACATCTCCATTCATTCCAGCCCTGAGATTTTAGCAGCCTCTCTCCTTACTCATCTTTCCCAATGATTGGAGGCTCTTTCAGGATCAGGGAATGAAACCTATTACTGTTACTGTATTTGGCATATTGAGTACACCACAAGAGCTTACCAGGCTCTGCCATGCAGGCAGGATACTCTCAGTAGCTTGCCAGACTATGTATTTCAGAGAGTACAAGCAAGTATGTTAAAACCAAATACATGAGTGCTGCTTTAGGCACATGAGTGGGCTAGACTGTAAGAGGTCTCCAGGCCTAGAAGTGGCTGAGCGCTTCTATGAGCTTTGTTTTATATAGTCTCTGGATCTTGATGGGATTACATGGTGCTAGGGGCAGTTTCTGGGTGTGACTGCCAAGCTACTGGAAAATGGGGGGTCTGGGTAGAGGAGGCCCAGTCCTGATCCGAGCAGGCTTGGAGATCTCAGCCCCAGGTCCAGCATGCGTGGGTTCCTCTGCTGGTTCTTTCACGCGTGTGGCTCGTCCGAGTGTGTGGAGAGTGTCCTTGAGCATGACTGTGGCTGGGGTCCAGAGGTTTTTGGCCGCTGGGGCTCTGCTGGGGCAAAGAGGGAAACTCAACCCGCCCCCCTCCAAGGGGCCCCTGGTGAAGAAAGCCTGGTGCGGGGGTAGGAGATTCTGTGTCGCTCTCTTCCGGAACTTTGTTGTATATAAAATTGTTCAATATACAATTTTTAATTCTTTCTCTGGTTCCTGAAAATGTGCTCTATTTATGCCTTAATACCAGGCCCGAAACCACTGGGTATAAAGTTTGTATCCTCTCAGTACTATCCTAGATAGCTTTTATTTACTCCTCTGTTGTTTGAAGATATTTGTATAGACCAAGAAAACTGTTAAGTCTTCACACTAGCAGTGATCTTTCAGACCCATAAAGATTAATCACCAAGGGAACATATAACTTTGCACGATCAAAGTAAAAGTTCTACTTTTATGACTGCCTGTGTTTTATCCTCTATAAATTTTATAATAATGCTCAGGCTTAAATTATGGACATAATTTACATACATCAAAATGTCTCACACTCTCCGCATCACCAGTGAAACACCTGGAGCAAATACTTGGAAGTAGAGAGCTCCCAAACTATCTCTGTGAGGCATTAATCAATGCTAGAAAAGATATAGAGAGTGACAGAAAGGAAGAGAGGAACAGAGAGAAAAAGAAAGAAATAAAGGGAGAAAAATGATGGTGGCCTCTTACAAGCACAGTTGAGTGTTAGTTTATAATTTCCATAGAAATAGCATATTCTACATCTACCAGATATACAATTACTTCAGCTTAAAAAAACCCTTCTCAAGGTGATTGATTTTATTTCCCAGAAATACTTTTTATCCAGCACTGACCAGAAACTCCTCAGAAATGTCAGAAAGAACTTTAGAAAATGTTGCTCTTTAGCACAACTGGTTTGTTCCACCTTGGTCCCAAACCTATTCAAGTGTGTTGACAAATGTGGTCCCATGCCCTGAGTGACTGTGTCCCCATCCTTCACCCCTGCCATACTGCTTCTACTCTGGATCCATTTTTCCCTCCTGGCAGAGAGATCAAGATTATCATGAGGAATTTTAAGATCAGGCATATCCGCAGACATGTGCTAAGAGCATCAATTGTCAGAGCATTGATACCAGCTGTTGGGCTAAACCTCCATTTCTCCAATTTGCTATAGACTGAGACCCCTAGAAATGTAGCAAATGAATTATGAGTGTGGATTTTGTGCTAGATGAATGGAGCAGGGTTGTCTCTGTATAGCTCTGTTAACATGGACGGAATCTTCAGAGTAAATATTGTGAAGGGGCAGAAAGCCAGAGGTTTCACTGTTATTCTTACATGCACCACAATCAGTCTCTGGGATGCAGCCTCTGGCCTGGATTCAGTTTCATATAGAGGGAATAGGTCACCAGAGCTCTCTTCCAACTACTAGGGAAAAGGTTTTCTCTCATCTCTCTGCTTATAGAAATTCCATCAATATTTCCTAGTCTACTACCTAGCCTGAAATCAAACTTTTGAGTATACATTACTTTAAGTATCTCTATTTTGAGTATTTTCTTTCTATAAAATTGTCCACCTATGAAAAATAGTGTTGACCACTTTCCATGCTTTAGGCACTGTGTTAAGCACTTTGTTCAAAGTATTTTATTTAATACTATCACTTTGAGACTGGAGCAATAGCACAGTGGGTAGGGCATTTGCCACGCACGCGGCCAACTCGGGTTCAATTTCTCCTTCCCTTTTGGAGAGCCCAGCAAGTTACGGAGAGTATCCTGCCTGCACAACAGAGCCTGGTAAGGTATCCGTGTTGTATTCAATAGGCCAAAAACAATAACAAGTCTCACAAGTGGAGATGTTACTGGTGTCCGCTCGAGCAAATTGATGAGTAATGGGACAACAGTGCTACAGCACTACTTTAAGAATATAAGAGCAATTATTATCCCCAATTTATGGAAAAGGAAATGAAAGCTCAATGAAACAACATGACAAAGTCACAGTACTATACTCAGGCAGTCTAAAACAGTGAATTAGTGGTCTTCAATTGCTGATCTGCAGAGTAGTCCACATGTATAGAAAGGTTGAAAACTACTGGTCTACCACAATGGGTACAGCTGCCGGTCCATGGACTTGTATGCAAGACAGGTGGTAATTCACTGATATAAAAAGGTCGAAGAACAATGTTCTAAATCCTCTTTGAACGTGTCTATGTGTGTTTGTGTGTGTGTGATCTTTTGGAGCTATATATGTATTTCTGAGACATGGGTGCTGGTTATGTGACTATATTTCCTACTCATGGTACTTAGAATACAAACACACATTTGCCACATCAAAAGGCCAGAGTAATTCTAGGAAAACTAGGATAACAACCAGAACCTATAAAAGCAGTAGGCCTAGAAATACGATCTTCCCGAAGGAGAGCCATTCTTACTTCTTAATAATGTTAAAAGAGCTAGAATGTGATAATTTCACTTAAATTTAGTTTAAGAACAACCTTAAATAAAAGTCTCATTAATCAGAATGGGTATTCCTACAATAATGGGCGTTGGATTCAATTTTAGAACTCTCTTTATGCTTTGTTAGTAACAGAGCTGTTATAAAAATAATTTGATAAGAGGAGTCCAGTGCAATGTGTGATTTAACTGTGTTAGAAGGTGCCTTACTCTGATATTTGAGCAGACCCAACTTATGTAATGCTAACATAATGGATTATGCATATTGTATAGGGTTAAAAATGAAACCCAGTGAAGTATTACAGCAATTTAAAAAATATATATCGAAGCATGTTCAGCACAGATATTTAAAATTTAAACCTGTTTAAATATTCAACTGAAACTAAAATAAAATTCTGAAAAATTGAATTCAATAGAAAAGCTCCATTAAGAGTAGAAATGCTTCTCCAAACCTATTTGGTTCTAATAGAAATCCATCGAGTGAGGTTTTCATTGTTGCAGCACCAGCCAAGGGGAAAAATTATACATGCATTTGGAAAGAAGAAAATTAGTTGGACTTCTTGTGGTATAAGTTTCTTCTAGAAGGAAAAGAGAAACTTCAGATCAACCCTCAGACCAAGTCATGATTTGTTTGAAAATGTCTGTAGCTCTTTCTTAAATAGCATATTCACATTTGTTTCCTCCTTCAATGGTGCCTCATTTTACCATGAACATCATATGTAATTCTATAATAATAGGAGTGGTAATAATAATGATCAGGAGGATAATATGGCACCTTTTGCTACAATTTCAGGATACTGACCAATTTGTTTCGTGAGAGCCCAGCTTCATTTCTTTGATAAACATCCTGCAGGATGTTTTTATTCAATTAATTTGAATGGTTGTTTGCACAGAAATGTACCGCTTTATGGAGGTCTGCTTGACTATCATGCTTGGGCCGAGACCCAGCATCTTCGTTACTGAGTCCTGACAGCAAGTGCATGAGGATTCTGAAACATAATTAAAACAATCAACAAGAATTAGCCAGCTCGGTGCACTCAGATAGCAAAGGCAGAGAAGTAAATAGGGAAATGTCTGAGTAAAGTGAAAAGGAGCATTCCAGAGATGGAGAGAAGGCTGTTAGGAAACGTAAAATAAAGGGTATTATGAGAAGAAATATAAGATAATATAAACAGAGTCTCTAATCCTGAAGACTGTAAATCCCTTTTCCTTAATTGGTTTAGAAACTGTGGTCTGTAATGTGAGACGGAGGACTCTGGCTGCCTTTCTTCTTTGCTGCCAGGAATCACATTAAGTGGAAAACAATAGCAGGGCTGACAGCTCTCTTTCTGTGGGGCACTTAGAGCTAATCTGCTATTGAGACTAATACAATTACATGGGATTAGAGCAGTGCCAATGATACATAGATTGGGGAATTCTTGGTGGAGGAGGAGCCAGGTTCTTTGGGATAGTGCGGGTTGTTGTGTTGCAAGAGCAGTGGCAGATAAGTCTATGGTGTTTGTAATTATTCCAAGATCAAGGGAAATAAACAGGATATTGGAATTTACTAGAATGTTGATTATGGTTACTAATCCAAATAAAATTTTTGTTTGAGATTTAATTTTTTTTTAAAGATTTGGAGTTGTAATTTAGACATTTCTTTATGGGAGTACAATTTTCTACTTAGAATTTCCACTTTAGTTTCTCAAGAGTAGAGGAGGAGTACCATATGATGAAGTTAACAATTACCACTGGTCAGATACTCACTCTTGGTGTTTATCTGTATTTCTTTTGCAAAGTTGAATTGACAGAGAATATTGGTTTTTTCTACAAAATGATTAAGGGACTGTAGAGACAGTGCAGCACTTACGGTACCTACATGCAACAGATCCCAGTTTTATCTCCAGCCTGACTTCCACACTGCAGAATCCCCACAATTACATCTAACCACAGAGCCTGGAGCAAGCACCACCAATTATGCCCAGGCACTCCACAAAAAAAAATAACATGGAAATCTCCCAGCACGAGGGAGCTAATTCAGTTTCCATAAGTATGAAGTATGTCTAGGAAATTGGCATTAGTCTCACTACACCAAGAAGAGATGTGATATCTATTAAGGGAATACTTGAAGAGGACACAATTCTTGGGAGAAAATGGCAATTAAAAAGTTCCATTCCTCCGTATGAAGCTTACAAAATATCTACAACAAAACATGTGCTACATATAAGTTATATCTTGGGTTGTTTCTCAGTCCTTTGGAAAATGTTTCTATTTTGATTCATATTTATCATAACCAAAGTTTGCTTAGTCAAGCACACTAGGACAAAGATTTGGCAGGGAAACAAGGAGGTCTTTATTTACACCAGCTGGCCAAGTTGGGGACCACAGCTAGGCAAAGCACCTGAAATGATTGGCCAGGTATCAGAGGTTCCAAGAGCATTTATACAGAACACCTGCACAGCCTGTTACTGCTTATCTAGCATAAGACAGACAGTACAAGCATTGGCATTAAGTACAGAAATGAAGTTGGGGTTACATCAAGGCACCAAGACAGAAATGATATTGGGGTCATTGTAGTACAAGGATAAGGAATTACAATCATGTTTACATCAGGGGAATTTTGGTAAGTTTATTTCCTAAAATCAGGGGAAGTGGGGGGGTCTTATGGATTTGAAGTTTGTAAATCTTATAATTTTAAAACAGAATTAGCAAATATGGCATGTTTAATACATCCATAGCATGGCAAAAATTATTTTAGAAACTAAATTGCAAAGCTGTTGATTCTAAGTAAGTACCACATAGTGAAAGGTTTATTTGCTTATTTTCAACAATTATTGTGAAACACTAAATTGATTTTAGGATCCCCTTATCAGCTGTGACCTGTACTTTTCAAATAACATATTAAAGAAATCTTGAGTATCTTCCTTGTTTCCGATAGATACTACACTAAGCTTAATGTTTTTTACATGTTTAAGATGTTTTTGTTTTGTTTATTTACAGTCTCACACCTTAACTCCTACTGCCTATGTTTTTCTTCTTAGGTAAACTTAGTTCCAGTAACAATAACCACTAGTGTGTATTTTTCTCTGTTTGTTTTGGGGCCACACCAAGAGTGAGCTCAGGGCTCACTCTTAGCTGTGCTTAGGACCCAGACGTGGTACCAGGGACAGATCTTGCCTTTTTACCATGCAAGGCCAGTGCCCTACCTGTTGTATTATATCTGTGGCCCCTGGTTTCTCTTTTGGTTTTGTGTTGTTCATCCTTATATTGCACACGTGGGAGAAATTAATTAATATTGGTCTTTTTTTCTTCTGACATATTGCACTTCTCATAATTCCCTTAAGCTACTTTTATTTTCTTGGAATGGCGAATTTTTATCTTTGTTTAAAGTTGAGTTTTCCATTCTATAAGTGTAGCATTTTGAATTTGTACTTATCTTGACAGGTAATATTTATTTCCTGTAGGCAACACAAAGTTAATTTTTTAATCCATTTGCTACTCCCTGCCTCTCAATCACTCAGTGAATGCAGAGCAGTAATATTTAAGGTAATTTTTTTTATTGAATCACCATGAATTACAAAGTTATTCATGATTCAGTCTCAGCATATAATGTTCTAACCCCAATCCCTTCACCATTATCCACTTCCTTCCATCAATGTCCCTGGTTTCCTTCTGCCTGCCACCCAGCCTGCCTCTATAGAACCTAGGAAGGACAGATAAGGTGATTATTGTTACTATAATAAGATAGTTATTTTTATTGAATGGTCTATACCCAGTGGTGTTCAGGATTTACTCCTGGCTCTCTGTTTAGGGGAATATCCCTAGAGGACCTTATGGACTCAATGTGATGTCAGAAATGGAGTTACTTGAGGCCTATTAAGTGAATTAATTTTACATTTGAGTGGGCCACAATTTTACTCTAACTCCCCACAAGACCCCTGTCCTGGTGTTGTATAATTTTGCTATCCTACTATTTGTAGGAGAGATTGCCTTCTGTTTTATGAGAGACCTTTGCTATTTCTTACAAAGCCAGTTTTGTTGTGATGAAATGCTTTAATGTTTGTTTATCTATAAAACTCATTATCTTTTTTTCTGCCTTTAATGATAATCTAGGAGGATAAAGTACTCTCAGTTAAAAATACTTTTTTTTTCAGAACTTGGAGATATTCTCTTCTTTTGACATGTATGGTTTTAGTGAAAAGAAATATGTAAATAATTTTGAGTGTTCCTTTATATGTAATCTGTGTTTCCCTTTATTCTGTCTTTTATCTTTTAATATTTAACACATCATTTGTCTTGAGTGTGTGTGTTTAGATTTATTTTGTTTGGGAATCTGATTCTATTGTATGTAGAAGTATAGTTTCTTTTCCAAATTTAGGATATCTTTAAACTATTATTCCTTCTAAGAGAGCTGCTTCTTCTCCTTTTCTTCTCCTTCTGGGGCCCTATTAGTGTGGATATTATTCCTCTTAATGTAGTCCCATAGGGCTTTTATACTCCTCTTTTTGCGTTTTACAATTTCTTTTCTATTTTTATCTTGTTTGATTTTTTGCCACACTTTTAAGATAATGTGAATTAAAAATGAAATATGCAAGTATGTTTTAACTGTAATTTCCAATTCCCTGACTCTATTGGTGCTTTCTGTTTACTGTTTAGCTCCTCTATTGTATTCTTTAGCTTAGCTATTATATTTTAAAGTCCATTATTTCTGATTAAAGTTTGTTTGGAGTGTTCAGGAAGAGTAGAGGCTCACAGGTGATACTCTAGTGATTCCTGGTCGTCTAGGCCAATTGTTTAATGAATGACCTAAGGATGCGGTGCTCTCGGGTTCTATAGTGCCCGGGATAACCTGGCATACTCTAGTGGAACTCATGCTGTACCAGTGGTGCTCAGAGAATCAAATGACACTTCAAATGATCAATTATCTGTTCTCTGTAATATAGCCCTAATCTGTAGATTTTGCCACTCAACAACCTGAGAGGGGTACCAACAAGGATAATGACTTAGGAGCTGCAGGTTTGTGGTAACTCAGTCTATAGGCTCAAAACTAAGTCACAATTGGGTGCAGTGAGGGTGATTCTCAAAGTCTAAAGGTGACATCAATAGCAAATCATGGTTCCCTTAGAAGATTCATTCCATCTCTGTGTCTAGGAGGCTCTAGGGGACTCTATAAGAGAATATACTCCCTCCAATGATCCTGGGCATGGATATAACCTGTGTCTATGTATCTCAAGGCCTGATACTTTATGGGGAGGATACAGGCGTGGCTCATTCATTTCTCAAATAAGCTCCAAAATTGAGGCTTCTCATAGGCTCAAATTCCTAAGGAGTAACAGTCTAAATTCTCAAATCCCACTCTAGACAAGCACCATGTGCTGACAGTCACAGTAATAGTTCAGGGCCTCAGATCCCCATCAGAGGGAATGGGGGGGTGTCTTGACCCCTAGGCTGACTCCCTGGGTCCGCTGGCTACTTGGCTTCTGCTCTGAGTCACAATATCCCTTGGTGTACTTCATGACATCCAAGTCTGAGAAGTAAAGTAAGAATGAAGAAAAATGTAAGAAGATTAGAGTAAGGCAGATGTTAAGGATTTCACATTTCAGTATGTCAGTATGAATTTTACCCAGTCCTAAGAAAGACACCAGAAAGATTTTTTCTTCAATGCTTTTACTGTTTCAGATTTTATGTTATTTAAAGTATTCTGGCTCAGCACCTTCAGGCCTGGCAATGAATATGCCTTCAGCTCCAAGGTGGGGAAGAGTCTCCCCCCCACATTCTAAGGCAGCCCTACTTTGTTGAGGGAAGTGTCTGATGAAGTCAGGCTTATCACCTCCAAGCTTACCATGCTTAGCCCAGTTGTGAAGATGGGGGGAAAAAATGCAAACCTCCTTTGAGTATTCAGGACCATGAGGCTCAGAGAAAACACACAGAGAAGATCTGAATTTCAGTGATTTCATCTAAGTCCCTCCCACATTCTCTGCTAATTCTCAACAATATGACAATAATCACCAATGTCACTCACATCACCACATCCACCCTTTATGCAGGTCCTACTCTGTCAGACACTAGAATGAATATATTAATATATGTCTTCTCTATTCATTCCAACTCAGCAAGGCAAATAGGTATTTTTATATCCACAGAACAGGGGATAACACTAAGTTTCAGTCAAATTAAGTAACTTACCTAAAGCTATAAATTAAAAAGAATAAAAGTCCGGATTCCAATATAAGGCTATGACGTCACAGCTTACCCCTTCACCACAACTTGGCCCTTTCAGGTACCAGGTGGCAAATCTGAGTGTGTTATGCTATCTCTCTGGTCATCAAGCTCCAACATAAATGACTGATTTCTCACTGGTGAACTGTAAATTTGACTTTAGTAAGGGGCTCATGACCCTGCCAGATAGAGCATTTCTTCCACTGGCCATAGTGATTAGCGAGACTGGCTTCATGGGTTGGTGACCTCTGTAGGGACATAGAGTCCCCTCCTAGAAAGATGCTGCCTATGATTTAATGCTTAGGATTTATCATCTGGACATTCTTAATTCTTTGTGAATAAGGGGTTCTGAATTTTCATGTTGTACTGAGCTTAAAATTTGTACATCTATTTTATCTTAGTGATTGCTCAAGCACTAGCAAAAGAATGTTAAAAACAGTAACAATATGGATGAGACTCAAGTCTAGGATCTTGCTTGGCTTTCTGAGAAAGTGAAGTTCTTCTATTGAAGCAATATACCTACAGCTTCTGGGGCCATGTAAGGATGAAGCCAAAGTAAAGCAGAGCTAAACAAAGAAGAAAGTGTTGTGATGAAATTATTGAGAGTTTCTGAGTCTAACTACTACTCCCTTTTTACTTTTTTTGGCTTGAATAGGTTGGCATAGGTGTTATTGCAACTCACAGAGAAGCAGTTTACACTTTTACAAGCTGCTTCTGCAGAACATTTACTAAAATTGATGTCTAAAATTAGGGACAAATGTTTGCTAAGTTCGGACACCCTCCAGAACTCATGGCTGCTTCTCTAGGAAGGAAGCATAACATGAGGCCTCCATAGCCATGCCACAGGACTCCAAGCCAGGCTGTTTTCACTATGGGTGCCCCAGAGCGGGGTGGGTGAGATCCCTCCCCAAGCCAAGGGATCCAGCCCCGGTAGCCACCCTCCACAACCCAATCGCCACCACACTCCAGGCTGCATTTCACACGCTTGGGCCAAGCCTCACGAGTGAGTCATATTTCTGGACACATCATAAGACACTCCCTACCCATTTTCTATATATATATATATATATGTATGTGTGTGTGTGTGTGTGTATGCCTTGCAGAGAGCCCAGCAAGCTACTGAGAGTATCCTGCCTGCATGGAAGAGCCTGGCAAGCTCCCCATGGCGTGTTCAATATGCCAAATACAGTAACAATAACAGGTCTCATTCCTCTGACCCTGAAAGAGCCTCCAATCATTGGGAAAGATGAGTCAGGAAAGGCTGCTAATATTTCAGGGCTGGGACAAATGGAGATGTTACTGGCACTCGCTCGAGTAAATTGATGAACAATGGGATGACAGTGACAGTGATACAGTTTGCTAAGTGAATGGGGAGGCAGCAGGATTGGGTAAATGAACATGTCATGCTTCTTCACTAGTATTCCCAGCAGAACTTCAGCTACCCTAGTGGTGAGTTCTAGATAGAATACTGATTTCTGTTTTTTCCTGTATTGGGTCAATATGACTGCAACTTTATATCCCAACCTATAATGGGTTACCCTGTAAAAGGTGTGACTTCATTGAGGCTGTTCTTCAGTTGAGCTGACTCAAAAGAAGTTAATGGCCCAAACTTATCTATGACTTCATTCTCTGTAGTTGGACAGCAAGACTTTTGAGACCTCACTGTGCCCCCTTATTAGCTCTAGTTATTCTGAAAGTAGGCCCTAAACAATGCTACACACAATTTTATGTGGTCATGCAATAATGCTAGGAAAGATGAAATGGGATGACTTGGTGAGGCAATAAAGGAAGGAAACCAATAAGAGGGTAGGAAACAGAGCTAAACTCTTTCTAATACTAAGCACAACAAATATCCTATCTCAAATTATGTCCTGGAAGACTCTGTCCCCATGGAGAAAAAGGAGAAGTATCCATAGAGGACTTTCTCCTTTGCACAGGGATGTTTAGTGTCTCAGTGGGGACTGCTATAAGAGTGAATACTAGGTACAGGAATACCAAAATAAAACCTTTAAATTCTCCCATACTCTGGTTCACTAGCTAACCTGGAGTAGGGAGTACATGCCAGGATTAAAGATACAACACAGGCAATTAGTGGCAAGACAGTGGCACAGATATTAATTACCATTGCCTCCCTGAAAAGCAATAGTTGTAGATCAGCCATATAAGAGGCCACTAGGACTAGGGCTGGCCTATGAAGTTAAGACCTTCCTTATGAGAAAGAAAGTGAGCAGAGTGGGGGTGTCAAAATGTAGATACACAAGATCAAATTGGCCACAGTTAAGAACAGTAAATGGAAAAAGATTCTGAAAGTTTTCAACAGAGCTGAGAAAGGATAAATGCTAAGATAGAGTGATAGTACAGCAGATAGGGTGTTTGCCTTGCATGTGATCTACCCAAGCTCAATCCCCCAAGCACCACCAGAAGAAATTCCTGAATGCAAAGCCAAGAATAATACCTCAGCATCATTGGGTGTGACCCAAAAGCCAAAGAGAAAAAAATAAGAAGAAAGGATAAATGCTAAGAAATAAAAATGGAGAATGGAGTAGAATAGAATGAGGAACTTGGTGGGGATTGGTATTGTCTTATATATATAATGCCAAAATTATTTTTTGATTGAGGTTTTTTATTTTTAAAAAATATCTTAGCACTCTCAAGTATGATGGAGTTGAATTGCAACTGCATTTTATACATTTTAGTCCTATACATTGTTTATAAAACTATTTATTATGTTGATTTTGGAAGTGCTTTCTTTTAGCATAATTAGCAATGACTGTACTTCTCTTTTCCTACAAAAGTAAATCCCTACTTTAAAGATTAAACCTACAATTTGCTGACAATCTCTTATTTGGCTTGGCAAGGTTTAAGGAAAGGAGGCAAGTAGTAGAAACTCACGTGGTTTTGCCAGCTGCAAGACCACTGAAGAGACATGTCAATCATCTCCTCATTTGTTACTTTATGTTTGTTCATCATATTTCTGTAGTGCTCAAAGGTAGTCATTGTAAGGGGAAAAAACACCTGTAAATTGAATCCTTAACGATGTTGTTTATGTAGGAAATGAGGAGTTATAGATTTGAGATCTGGCCCTGCAATTTCTGACAGAAATTGCATGCCTATGTGTTAGGAAGTTCTGTCTTTTCTAGAAGAGGAAGTCTATGCAAAAAGTTAAGGGAAGGAAAATAATTTTCCTGAAACATTCCCTGCGAGCCCTTACACATCTTTAGTCTACTAGCTCCTGCTAGTTTGGGCACAAATCTGGGTGCACTGACAGATGGTTTTAGGAGGCTGTGGATCCAGGAAGACTGAAGGGCCTCTCAAAGAGTCACTGTGCTTGCATTAGCATAAGGTCATATCCAGGGGTCTGGAAACTACTCCTCAAAAGTGTCATAATTAATGTGACACGTTTCCTTTGTTGCAAAATAAACATCACAAGGGCACCTCTGTTATGTTGTGTTTCTAGCTGTGAAGGACAAGACCCAGCAGAACAAACTTCAGTCTATTTTCTGATGTAGCTCTAGCATCTGGACATTATTTGTTTATTATTCATTTAGAAGAACAAAGAATCAGGCTTTATATGCATAGACAGTGAGGAGAGACACTTGCTTCATATTTTTATAAAGCTTCAGAGACCTTCCCCTGCCACAGAGCTATTTAATCCCAGGTTTGAAGGCTCCCCAGTTTGTCCTCAGAGGCCTTATTCTTGTTTGTAAGTCACCTTCCTGAGGCAAGGTCAATATTATTATTCCCATTTTGCACATTCTGTGCAGTAGATCAATTTTCAGTTCCCAACCACTGAACTTCCCAAATTTTTATATGATGAAATATAACTCCTATCATGTGGGCATAAAAATTAAATATACCCACCAGAGCATTGTTAGATTTCGGGAAGAAATTTTATTTCACCTTAAAATACAGTCTAGAGTAGTCTAATTGTGAAAAAAAGCATAGTGTGTGGGCTCTTTTGCATATTTAGATATGAAAGAATGTGAGCACTTGCCAGATAATATAATTTTCATCCAGCCAAGTATTGAGGACAGTGAAGAAAATGCAACTTTCACAATGTGATTTATACATGCTTATATACCCTTCATTTTGATTCTATATGAAATGCAGACATTTATAGTTCTATAACCAGAGGAATAAAATTTAAATGTGTAGTAAAAGAAGAAATGTCTTTTAAATGGGCTTTAGACACAGAACTAGGGAAGTCGTCAGGAGGCCACAGTCACTAATGTCATTGGTTATTTTGCTAGATGGCCACTCAGATGGAAGCCTGGCAGGCACAGGATTGAATTTGGGCTGATGGGCATGGGAGATGGAGTGACGGATTTCAGGAAAAGATTGAGACACAGCAACACAGTAATCCAGGCTGGCCATAAAGCACATCATAAAGCAGCTATGAGAAATTCCCCCTGCCCATGTGATGCATCCTTATTTTTTCAGTTTTAAAAGAACTGTTTTATGATTTGGCATAGATCATTGATCACAGTGCTTTTCTATTTCAAATATCTCTCAGCTGTGTTCTGTGTCAAATTTACAAAAGACATAACCATTATTTTCTCAAAATAGTGGAAGATTGAGTGGTCATTGGCCCATCAGCACCTATTTCTTCCAATATAACTCCTTTGAGCATACATTATCGGAGTCACTGGCTAGTCCCCAGTGATGAATGGAAAGGGGCGCATCAGGGAAGATACCTTATCATGGTGAGTAGCCTGCATTGGTGACTACCCTGTAACTCCTTACCCTTGTCTTAACAGAATTCTGCATCCCAATCTGAAATCTATAGAATGTGGTCTGAGAGGAAGTGAATTTATTCTTCTCCAACCCCAACCACAAGAATGGTATGTGACACAAGTTGGGCCAATCAAAGTTCTTTCAAGACCCTTTTCCATGAGCACTTTAAAAGAAAACTGGTCTATTTTAATGAAAGCTGGAAAGATAGGAGCTGAAAGCCACAGGCAGTCTCTTTTATTAAGCGCAATGGAGAAAAATACCTTTAAGACTGATGTCAAGCCAGGTTGAGCTCAGGGATGGAGAGAAATTAAACTCCTTACCCAACTTGGGTATCTGGATCCACCCATGGTTGATTCTAATAATAAACCCTCTTTACAGTTTTGTTAGCTAATAAACTTTTTTTTTATTTTGGTTGGTTTAGTTTTGGTTGGGTTTCTAGCACTTGGCACTCAAAACATGCCTTACTACCTTACTACTCTTGAGATTCATAAGAAGACCATATATACATATACATATAAATATGTATGCATATATATCACATATATATGTGTTGTGTATATATACACATATATGAGACATGATGGGTGCCTAGAGTTCTCTTTTCTACTTTTGTGGGGACAGAGAGCATATTTAGCATGTGAAATCTTATAAGATAGGTTAAAGCCTAGCTTCTTAAATTATAGATCTTGACCAATTATGGAATCATGTAACTAATTGTGGAAGTCATGAGAAACTAATTAAAATAAATTTGTTGTTTATTATCAGTAAATATTTGATTTGTAAATCTATTTTATATACTCACTCTTGTACAAAATTTCTTAAGCCAAAAAGTCAAGAGTGGAACAAGTTTTAAAAGCCTATACTAGAAGATGATGATGTGTGCATCATTTCAGGTCACACTGTGCATTAGAGAGAGTCCCTGCCAATCTTTGCTGTTTTAAGCCACCAAGATTTATGGGATGATTTGTTATAGGCATATGGGGCTTATGATGGATAATAAGTTTCTTTGTTCCCCTGAATTTGTAACTAAGGTCCATGTCCATCAGCTTCTGATAATGATTCTTTATGCCATATGAAGTACAGATGAAGATGTCAAAGAAAACATAACACATGAACACACATACACAAACACACGAATAGGGAGACAATGAGCACAAGAGCCCTCTAGGCAAAAGAAGTGAGGGATATCTTACCTGCAGAACAAACTGACAATCACTGTGTCCAAATGTGGGTTAAGTACTTTACCTACATTATTTCATTCTACCTTCACCAACAGCTTGAGATGATACATTTCCACTTTATTAGTAAAGAGGCAAAATTAGAAACTAAACATGCTAGATTCCTGGATAGAAAGAAGCAATTTAATCCTTATTTATTTGTTATACAATTACTTCTTTTTTAATATTAATCATATTATTGGGCTGGAGTGATAGCACAACGAGTAGGGCATTTGCCTTGCACATAGCCGACCCGGGTTTGAATCTTCCATCCCTCTTGGAGAGCCCATCAAGCAATCAGGAGTATCCCGCCCACACAGCAGAGCCTGGCAAGCACCCCTGGTGTATTCGCTATGCCAAAAACAGTAACAAGTCTCACAATGGAGACGTTACTGATGCCCGCTCAAGCAAATTGATGAACAATGCTACAGTGCTACGGTGCTAATCATATTATACATATTACATAAAGATAATCCTCTCCAAGTTTCTTCAAAATACCTGTCATGTTTCCTACCATTATTGTTCTATTTCCCTCCAATCCTTCAACAGAGAAAAAGACCAAATATGCTTAAATCTGAGATCTTGGAGACAGTGACACCAGAGAGTTAGAATAACATATATAAGTAATTCAATCTCTTACCCTACATCCTGCATTGCCTTGTCTTTGGATTCTTATGTGCCTTGTCTTGGCACCATTGGACTGTGCCAGTCATTTCCTTTAACACCCCATCCAGGATATTGTCCTTCTTAGCCTACTGAATTTTGCTCTTGTGCACATAGCCAGTTCAGATCCCATAATTTCACATCTTCCTTTATCATATTCTCCTTGTTTGACAAATTTCATTGAGTGTTGGTCCCCATTACTAATAACTTTGCCAGTCAAAGTACTTCCAACAGACTAACATATAGCTCCTTAATTAAAATCCAATTGTTTCCCTATAATTATGAAGACCGCCCCATCATTCCTCCTTGAAACATCAGCATTTTCAAAAACTATTTACAACTCAACACCCTGCAGCTTTATAGTATAAGTTTTAAATTTCAGTTGACAAAATTTAATATTCTTTCTCTTAAGCTTCTAGCTTATTTTGACTAAGTAAACATATTATTCCAAATCCCCATGTCCCTTGTCAAACATACATTGCTGTCCAAAATGTAAGATATGAAATTTAATAAAATTGATTATTTTTTAAATGTTTTTTATTAGTGAGTCACCGTGAGATAAAGTTACAGACTTACAAATTTTCATGCTTGTGTTTCAGTCATACAATGGTCGAGTACCCATCTTCCACCAGTGCTCATTTTCCACCACCAATGGTCCCAGCATCCCTCCCACCACCCCCACCCTGTCCCCTTTACTCCTCCCCACCTTTGTGACAGGGCATTCCCTTTTGTGCTCTCTCTCTTTTTGGGTGTTGTGGTTTGATACAGAGGTATTAAGTAGGCATCATGTTCAGTCCATAGTCTATTTTCGGCCCTTATCTCCTATTCCTAGTGGGCCCGCCTAGCACCCTTTGTTTGATGATCTCTTCTCTATCAAAGCTGCTTCTTCACCTAGCATGTGAGGCCAGCTTCCAAGCTGTGGAGTAATCCTTCTGGTACTTATCTCTAACATTCTTGGGTGTTAGTCTCCCATTCTATTATTTTATATTCCACAGATGAGTGCAGTTTTTCTATGTCTGTTCCTCGCTTTCTGACTCATTTCACTTAACATCATACTTTCCATGTTGATCCAGCTATATGCAAATTTCATGACTTCATCTTTTCTAACAGCTGCATAGTATTCCATTGTGTAGATGTACCAAAGTTTCTTTAACCAGTCATCTGTTCTCAGGAACTCAGTTTTTTTCCAGATTCTGGCTATTGTGAACAGTGCTGCAATGAACATATAGGTGCAGATGTCACTTTTACTATACTTTTTTGCATCTCTGGGATATATTCCCAGCTGTGGTATTGTTTGGTCAAATGGGAGCTCAATTTCTAATTTTTTGAGAAGCGTCCATACTGTTTTCCAAAAGGGCTGAACCAGTTGGCATTCCCACCAGCAGTTTTAAATTTTTATTGATTGAGATTCTTTGGTCTATAATATATTAATAATGGTTTCTCATGCAAATAATTAAAATACCACACCAATCAACAGTATTCCTACATATCTCCCCCAAGGAAATGCCCTATCAGTCCACTCAACCCTTGCCCCACTAACTCAAGTGTGTGGATCAGTTCTCCATTAAGTTACCTTTGGAACTTTAATATTACCTTGCTGCATCTTTTTTTAAGTCCCAAATGAGTGAGATCATTCTGTGCCCATCTCTTTCTTTCTTTATGACTGACTCACATGAATTCCTCATGTTCCAGCCATGTTTGCCCTGAATTCCATGGTTTTGTTCTTTCTTAGATATGAATAGATTCCATTGTGTGTGTGTATGCCAAAACTTCTTGATCTATTCGTGTGTAGTTGGGCATTTGGGTTGTTTCCATATCTTGACTATTTTACTAAGTGTGGCAATGAACACAGGAGCACACACATTCTTTTGAATTACTGTTTTTGTATTTTGGGAATAGTTTCTAAGAAGTGCTGTTGGTGAGTCATATGGTAGTTCTATTCCTATTTTTTAATAGATCTCCATAATGATTTCCATAGAAGCTAAATCAGACAACATTTCACCAATTGTGGTTGAGGGTTCTTTTCTCACTACTAGTCCACCAACACTGGCTGATTCTACACTTTAAGATATATGCTATCTATTTTCACAGGCATGAGATGGTGTCTCAGTGTTGTTTTCATTTGCATTTCTCTAATCATCAACGATGAGCACTTTTCCTATGTATGTTGGCAATCCATATATCTACTTTAGAGAAAACATCAGTTCACCTCCTTGCCCCATTTGTGGATGGAATTGTTAGGGTTAAAAAATTGGTTACTTTTGTATTTACTTAAAGTTAAATCCCAAACACAGTATATATATATATATAATATATATATAATATTCCATTGCTCATCGATTTGTCCAAGCAGGCACTAGTAACGTCTCTCATTGAGAGACTTATTGTTACTGGTTTTGGCATATATGTATGTATGTATATAGCACTGTAGCACTGTTATCCTGTTGTTCATCGATTTGCTCAAGCAAGCACCAGTAACATCTCCATTGTGAGACTTGTTACTTGTTACTGTTTTTAGCATATCAAATACGCCACAAGTAGCCAGGTTCTGGTATACTGTATACTATAGTATACTCTCTGTAGCTTGCCAGGCTCTGCTGTGTGGGCAGGATACTCTCGGTAGCTTGTCAGGCTCTCTGTGAAGGACGGAAGAATTGAACCCAGGTTGGCCATGTGCAAGGCAAACGCCCAACAGGCTGTGCTATCACTCCAGTCCATATATATATATATATATATATATATATATATATATACATGTATATATATGTATATATGTATATATATCTGGCAATATGAAAGGGAGTCAGTGAGCTTCCTATTGGATTCTGTACAGGATTAGGTAAATGAATTTCCTGTTTTACTATCATAAGTTGGGCTGGAGTGATAGTGCAGCGGGTAGGGCATTCACCTTCCACTCGGCCGACCAGGGTTCTGTTCCTCTGCCCCTCTTGGAGAGTCCAGCAAACTACCAAGAGTATCTCGCCCGCACTGCAGAGCCTGGCAAGCTGCACGTGGCGTATTCTATATGCCAAAAACAGTACCAACAAGTCTCACAATGAAGACATTACTGGTGCCCACTCAAGCAAATTGATGAACAATGGGACAACAGTGACAGTGACAGTGACTATCATAAATTGATAACAAGACAAAACAAATATAACATACAACTTTCAGAAAGGGAAGTCTAGGGAAAAGACCAGATTAATTCTCTGAATATCCATGGGAAGACACTAGCACTCACAAGCTGTTAGGATGCTCATGCAGTCACACTTAAGTAATGTCATTGTGCTGCAGCACAATTAGGACTCCTTATGGCCTATCATTTAGATCAGTATTTATGAATGTCTGGGCTGCAAATTATGAGCCAAATCTGGCCTTTTTCCCCACTAGCGACTAAAATAATGCATAAAACCCCATTTAGTACATCTCTGTGAACATCATATTGTCACAAACTCATTGCTGAGACAGTGAGTTTTATAAGCATTAATGGGTTTTATTCAACAAACATTCATTTCGTAGTCAAACTACTTTTGCCACTGACACCTGCCAATTCGTAGCCTAAGAAATCACTGAGCTTATAGAGTTGTCATTTTAAAATGAACATGGCTCATTATCTTTATTTATATCATTCTCTTTACTGTTTCAAACTGTCAAACTAACAGTCTCTAAAGTTTTTTGGGGAGGGTGGAAGAACAACATGTTTTCCAGTCAAAATCAAACACAGTGCTTTGCCAATAACAATGGATTTATTTCTATATTAAATTCTCATTAATGTGATTGTAATAGGAAAGTAGAAAGAGGATCCTGCCATCTGGACTATATCATGAAATGTATCAGATATAATATCTTAGTATTGGGAGGTTTGGGGATGGATTAGATAGGAGAAAGGTACCATAATTCTAGTTCCTTTGTGGCCTGCCTTCTTTATCCAGTGGTCTTTGGTCAACTCTTATACCTCTTTGTATTTCCAATTTCTTTAAGTGTTCAACATTGTTTGGAATAATAGTTTCTCTATCATGTTTTCAGTTTGTTTTTAGGCCACACCAACTGATACTCAGGGGTTGCTTCTGGCTCTGTATTCAGGGATCACACCTGATGATGTTCAAGGGACCATATGGGATGTCACTACTGACTGCACGCAAAGCAAGCAACTTATCCACTGTACTATTGCTCTAGCCCCATCTCTATTATATTTTATGTTTTGTAATTTTCTAGTCCTCTAACAATGATTCATTTTCTTTAAGCAAATAGGTTATTATTCTCTCTTCATAACCTTCTTCTCATATCTCTATCAAGAATACTCCTCTGCAGCCTTCAATTCTCAGCCCAAACACTGTCTCTTTGGTTTCAATGAAATTTAAGATGACTTTTAAGTTTAATGACTTACTTTTTCATAATAATTCATAGGCTACCTTTTATATTATATAAATATTATAGCATGCTCAGAATAATGGCCCTTTAGTGATGGCCATGTTCTAATCCCTGGAATGTGGACCCTTATATGGCAAAAAAATTTGCAGATATAATCAACTGTCTAGGGAGATTGTCCTATATAATACAGGTGAAAATTAATATAACTATGGAGTTTTATTTATAAGAGTGAGGAAAAAGGATCTAAATTTAAAAAGAGAGAAGTGATACTGGAATCAGAGTTTGGAATGCTGAAATTTAAAAATGGCTGAAGGAGCCACAAGCAAAGGAATGTAGGTCTCCCAAAACTACAAGAAAAGTAAAATGCAAATAAGAAAATACAACAGAGTCTTCTTTGAATCCTTAAGAAAGAAAACAACTTAAGCAACATCTTAATTTTAGCTTTCTTCAAATATCAAGAGCTGTAGTAAAAATGTATTATTTATGTCATTAGTTGTGCAGTAATTTGTTACAACAGCAATCAGAAAACAATATCATGTTATAATGATACTGTTTGTCTTGACTCACTATTTGTTTGACAACCATTTCCTTGCCTCACTGTCTTCTTTACATCCATTTGGCATGGTTGGTGGTAAGAACAATATGTTTTTATCTTTATATTCTGAATTTTTAGCAGTCATTGGCACTTTGTAGATAAACAGTATTTTTTGAATGAATGAATATATATTTTTTACAAAGAATGTCAGAATTTAGGAGATAGATGATTTGCCCAGGGCATCACTATAATAAGATTGCTGTTCAAATCTTCCACTTTCTCTGGGTTGTGACTTATTTTTATGGTGTCTAATATTTTCAGAGTCAAATAAGCTTAAATATCTTTGCCTCTATCTCTTCATGTGAAACTATGCTATACAAATCTAGACTTTTGGGTAGCTTGGCTTTCTTTAAATTTATTTTAAGGATAATTTTTGTGAATCCACAGGGAAAAAATTTCAAGCATTGGCAGAGTACATTATATTATACAGTTTTACTTGGAGCTCTTTCAATGACTCAATTTAATGCTAAGTAGTCCAGATTCTGAGTAGTAAAAATATTATGTGCACTTCATCTGTTTGTTTAAAATGGGCTCTCTAAACAAAACCTACACTTCGCTAAAAGTTACCAGTGTCAGTGGGTGTGAATGTGTGTTTACACATGGCAGACTGAAAAGGAGTGGTGCGGGGTGGGGGCAGAAAGGACCAATCCCCACCCCGATCCCTTCCAGAGTGAAGGTCCAGATGAACTCCCACGAGCTTCTCATTACGGTTTCATGCAGGGCATGGCAGGAACAAGAGCACATTTTGAGCACTAGTCCTTGGAAGACAGCATAAACGTGCCTGCCATTTAAGCTGCAGATGGTCAGGGCTGTCTCAGTCTTTGTGTGAGCAGCTGCTTGTTGTTCTTTCACCCTTTTAGGAGAGTTTGCTCTGTTGTTTGGCAAGTTTCTTCTTCCAAAAGTTATTCCTGTTTGTAAAGGAGAGGAGTTGGCTTGATGTCATTTTACAAAATGATTTTGTATGACCGTTTTAAAGCAAGTCTCATTGAGAGTGAAAAGTCTCAATTACTTTTGGAAAATGAAAGTGCTGTCGTTTTTCCAATGGTTATATTGATCCCGCCATGAATGTTCGAAGGACATACTATTTTAGATATGCAAAATCCGCTTTTCATTAGAAAATCATTAAAATATATATAAAAATTTGTTATATATTCAGTATAGAAAATCATAAGGAGCCATTAATTTGCATGCATTTTTTGATGCCTAATCTTGAATGGCACTACTAAAGAATTTTAAAAATACAAGTATATTACCACCACTAAATCTTATATGGACACCCATGAAATAAATAACTCACAAAGGCACATGGCATATTTTTTCACTGAAAATATTGACCAAATATAGAACCAATTTTGGGAGCAAAAAATTATTTTTCTCCTACCATTCTGGCAAAACCTTGCTCATTATTCCTTTCATTTTGCCATGTGTGACCACAAGCAAAAAAAGCAGTCAGCAGAAACAGACTATTGCAATTCCTCCATCACACCCCACATAGGATTTGTGCTTTTTACATGATGTGAGGAAGTGATGCTATAGGTTTCGAGGCTTATGAACACAAATTTTATCATTTTAGTAGTAGAGAAGTTAAGAAACATATTCTCATATCTTTCTATACTTATTGCCTATTTTCCATACTTGTCATTCAGCTCTTAACTGAAATATTGCCTTTTCAGAGATATCTTTCTTGACAAATCAATCTAATGAAGTTATCTAATCTGTCATGGTCACTTTATACTCATTTTCATCAGTGTTTATTTTAGCATAAAATGTTTTGTTCCCCATTTATTTATGTACATTCGAGCTTCCATTAGACTAGAAACTACACTCCACAGATACATCCCGAGTGCCCAGAATGGAATCAAGTATATACTGAACCTCAGGTGTGTGGGTTTTGTGACTGAAATCTCCAGGAATTAGGAATGGACAACCTCCTTCTGAGAGCCTGACAGTCATGCCTATGAACTGCTTATGGTGCCACATAAGCTTATTAACGGCCATGATACAGAGACTCACAAATAAATCTCGGAAGAGAGCAACAAGCAAGCTGTAGAAATGCCTCCAGATCCTCAAATCACCATCCAGTTAAAAAACTAACTCCAGCTGTATAACCCTACTTCAACTTTTAGAATTCCTGGAGCACATGTCATCTCATACTCTATGCCACTGATATATCAAGAATAGCACACCACATTTGATGGGGTGTAAAGTAGAAGACAACTGATCTTGATTGTATGCTAGTATGTATATATAACATGTAAGCACACAATGCTTATATATTGTGTAACAACTTATACTCTTATGTTAGTAACTCTTATGTTAGTAACTAGTATACTCATGTTAGTAACTCTTATACTCTTATAAGGGCTTAATGGCTCCAGGGTGAGATACAAAAATTTTCACACACTTTAAGAAAACTTTTTTAAAAGAATAATTTTTAGTGGGTTATCCATAACAAACAATACAAAATAAATTATTTATGTCTTGCTTTGGGGGTTGGCTATTTTTGGGGGTGAAAAAATTCAAAAAATAGTGGTGGGAAAGTGTAATGGTGGTGGGATTGGTGTTGGAATATTAAATGCAATAAATTTTTGTGAACAACTTAATAAAAATAAAATAAAATTAAAAATATATATGTGGGACTTCTTTGATGTATAGGGATTGAATTAATGAAATGAAAACTATTATTGTTTAATTCATAATGAATAGTGACCATAGGAGAAAAATTAATTTATTGGCTTGGACACAGTAAACTTTATAGTACATAAGAATTTGATTAAAAAATCAATCCCATAGGCATTGAAAGTTAAAAAACAAGTAAATGTATTTAGTTGAAATATTTGACACAAATTAAACAGACAATGGCTACAAGTGCATATGAGAACATTTGCCATTGACTAAAAGAACGATAGACCCAAATCTCCTAAACAAATTTATGTCTTTAAAATTTAACCCTGGATAATTGTAATTGGTTATATTCTTCTCTGGGTCACAAAACTCATAATAGCAGAAGATATAATATATAACATTCAATATATTTTTTTTAAAATCCAATTGAGAAATCAAATCTTTGTTATAATATTAATGAGAATTGATTTTGAAAAAATGATTTCAGTTAAATGACATGGAAAATTATAACAAACACAATTTTTGATCCATTTTTCTATATAAACCATATTGTTGAAATGGCTTATGCAAAAAAATAGATCATGCAATAAAATTGACTAACATAGTATGATTCAAAAATCCTTTCTTGGCAATAGTGATATAATTCTGATGAAAATGATTGTGCTCATAAATATGGAACCAATATATTCTTATGTTAAAAATGGTGGGATTACAACTTCCTACAATATAACCATATGTACAATTATAGAGCAATATAAGTAATAATGTATTATTATAAATACAATCCTAAATATCCTTAGAATAAAAATTGTTAAAATTGATAGGAAGTCTCTTCAGAAAGCAGGAAAGCCACCAAATTGCTGGTTAATCTTGGGAAAGTCACTTAGCTCTTCTCAGTCGTGGATATATTCAATAAGAACTTTAAGTTTAGACTAACATCAAGCACAAAATTCTAACAAACAGAGCATGGATATTACTGAGAATGGGGCAGAAATAATGAGTCACAGAATAACATTGACTATCCATTAGGGACTTCATACCAAAACTTAGGGAGTAGGAAAATGATAACCCCTTGGAGAATGTAAATAAATATGGAGTAAGTAAATAAGAGAATGGAGTGGAAGCATGTGACAAATCTACAGGATCTGAGCACATTTGAAAGCAAATTGTCAAATACTATTGAAAGGGAACTAAGCGAAACCTCATGAGTTTGTCTGCAAGAGCAACTTAGAAATTGGAGCAGCTGTGTGGGATACCACAGGATGATATCTCCGAGAATAAGAAAATACAGGGTACTTATAGGAGGCCTTTAACTGAGCTTCTTGGTTTCCTGGTGACAGACGCTGAACTTGAGCAAGCAGAAACATTGGGGTGAATTATCTGGCTTGCTTGTTGAAAATGCAGGTTGACATGGGTATGGTAACCTTAGAGTAACTGTAGCTAGAGAAAGCAGAACTTTTGGAACAATTTCCCTTATCCTGTATCTATTTCGTGTTGAGTATAATTTTATTTCTTTTGTAGACTAGTTCTTAACCTTGGCAGAGAAACTTGTGACTTGTAGCTTCTGCACTCTAGTCTATCACCAAACATGTTTCCTTAATTCTATTGTTAAAAATCTGAGGGAAGGGTTGGCTGGTGGTCAGTACAGTCATAGGAGAAGACACAAGAAGATAGGACGTTGTCCTAAAGAAAGAGATTGCTAATTCCCAGAAAAAAGACAAAGCACTGTATCCACTGCAGGCAGTATAGAGATATAAATGCTTTTTGTTTGTTTCTTTGTTTGGGGGCCATACCCAACAATGCTCAGGAATCTCTCCTGGATGTGCTTGGTGAATCATATGGGGTGCCAGGGATCAAGCCATGGTCAACTGCTCACAAGGCAAGTGACCTAGCCACTGAACTATCACTCTGTCCCATGTGAATGCTTTTAAGATTTAAAAAAGAACTCAAGAAAAGCCGAAGAGAAGAAATTGAGAAGAAATGAAAGTGAAGGAAAATGAGGTGGAGTAAGATGAGAACCTCTATCCTGATGCTCAGCAATGAGATATAAGCCATATAGTTCAGATCTTGCAAAGAATGGGGAATGGGTGCCTTTTTCTTAGACAAAAAGGAAGGAAAAAATATAAGTGGGAAAATCTCTGCCAGGATAAATCAGTACTTTTAGTTATACTTAAAAGATGTAAATGTGGAATTTTGTTGGAGAATAACTTCATCCTCTTCCATCAAGGCTGTCTACTTCTGGGAATAATGGAAAAAAGTAGGAATTAAAAGTGTCTCATTCCGGCTCTGCCAAGATGTGACCTGGATCTCTGCTGCTGATGACCACAATCCAGAGGCCAGCTAGACTACTTTTGGTACCAGCAACTGCTTCCAGCAATTTCTCTAGACTGTGAACTAAGCCATAGCCCCATGCTGCCCCAGGAAGGGAAATGATGCAATTTCTAACATAAATCTCCCTAGACTTAATTACTAAAATACAGAAATCCTAAACTGTGCAGCCGCTATTGCGGCCGCGCCACTTCATATCTCTTCATTCTCAGCAATGGAAAACTAATTATCAAATGCTTCCTTGTCAGCAGGGCTGTTTTTTGGGGGGAAACTCCAACAACAATAGTGAGTTTTGTGTTGAAATATGGAATGTAATCAAGGTAAAGAGAAAATGAAGTGAAATTGATCAGCTACGCAAGCAGGGGTGGGGGGTGGGGGGTGGGAGGTATACTGGGATTTTTGGTGGTGGAATATGAGCACTCGTGAAGGGATAGGTGTTCGATCATTGTATAACTAAGAAATAAACCTGAAAACTTTGTAAATTTCCACATGGTGATTTAATAAAATAAATAATTTTTTTAAAGTGTCTCATTCCTAGGACTTCCCCCCAAGTTACTACAAACCTCACAGTAAAAGAATAATACATAATAAATTTATTATCTCACAGTTCCAAAGGCCAGAAGTCTGAAACTAAAGTATTTAGGAGTTATACTCTGTCTTGGAGATCTCTTGGAGATCTCCAAGCCTGCTCGGATTGGAACTGGCTTCCTCCACCCAGACCCCCCAATTTCCAGTAGCTTGGCAGTCACACCCAGAAACTGCCCCCAGCACCATGTAATCCCATCAACAGCCAAGATCCCAAGACTATGTAAAACAAAGCTCCTGGAAGCGTGCAGCCACAAAGTGGCAGCGTGACCTCTTATAATCTAGTCCACTGATGTGCCAAAAGCAGCACATATGTGTTTTGTTTTAACATACTTGCTTGTATTCTCTGATATACATTCTCCGTCCCTCTTGGAGAACCTGACAAGCTACCGAGAGTGTCCTGCCCACATGGAAGAGCCTGGCAAAGCTATTCAATATGCCAAATACAGTAACAATAACAGGTCTCATTCTCTTAACCCTGAAAGAGCCTCCAATCCTTGGGAAAGACAAGTAAGGAGAGGCTGCTAAAATCTCAGGGCTGGGACAAATGGAGATTTTACTGGTGCTCGCTCAAGCAAATGGATGAAAATGGGATGATAGTGATAAAGCGATATAGTGATATTCTGTCTACAGTCCCTAGGGAAGAATCTACCATCACCTCTTTCAATACTGGGTGTTTTCTAGCATTCTTTGCCTGGTGATTGTATAATTCCAGTTTCTGCCTCTATCTTTTTATGGCCTTCTTTGTCTCTATGTAAAGTCTCTCTGTTTCCCTTGTCACTAGATTGAAGATCCATCTAGATAATCCAGGATTACCTCATTCCAAAATCATTAATTTAATTTTTTCCACATTCCCAAATAAGGTAGCATTCACAGACTTATGGATTAGAAATATACAATCTTTTCTTGCTTTCTTTCCTCCCCCCTACCCCTGCCATTTGACCCACTTTAAAGAGAGAAAGGAAAGGTCTGCATGAACTGATAGAAAAAACAGCATTCTTGGAGCATCAACTAGAAGAATAAATATGAATACCAATAAAAGATGGCCAAGTTCAAATTGGATGTTTGTAATTTTAATATGCCAATACTTCATGGTTCTCCAGCAGCCTTTGGCAGCCTGGAAGCAGCACAACAGACTGAGGGCAGCTCAGAACAGGGTATTTATGGGTAAATTTAACAGAAGGCCAGGGATATGAAAGACTTTCCTGTTACTACTTCCAGCAGCAGAAGGTGACACGTTTCTTGAGTGAAACTACACATGCTATTTTGTCTTGTAAACTCTTCATCACTTGAAAAAATAGGAAGGTGTAGTTTTTTTAACAGTTTCTTAGACTCTTCCCTATATTTTAATCAGATTCCAAGTATATCCTCAGATCCTGCATTTCCTCCTAATCCTCTCCCCAATCCCCCATAAATAAAACCTTAAATAAAATCTCTATTCCAACACAAGCACGAAAATGTGTAAATCTGTAACTGTACCCTCATGGTTATTCACTAATTAAAAAATAAAAAAATTAAGAAAAGAATATAAAAAAAGATATTTCAAGAAATGTTAGACGGTTTATAAATTGTATAGACCTATGTATGCAACTATAAAATATAACAATATATCCGTTTATATCAATAAATATGACGGTGTATGGATCATATCTCTTTTGAAATTTATAGTCGCAATTTTGTCATAGTTCACAAAATATCACACATATTTAATAAATGATGGCTAAACTAATAAAATTTTAGCATAAAAAGTATCTCTATTCCAGTAAAGTCAATCATCTTTTTTTCTTGAATGTTTCCTGCAATACCAAGGAGACTGAGCGCACTCCTCACTGACATATCCTCCAAACTCTTTCAGTTCTCCCAGCTCCTGGTGGCATAGTATCTGTCTATATCATCACAATATTTTTAAAATCAAACATTTGAAAAACTTTCACTTATTGGTGAGACCAGAAATTGAGCTCTAGGCCTTATTTCCAGGGTAGCACTGTAGCACTGTCATCCTGTTGTACTTTGATTTGCTCGACTGGGCACCAGTAACATCTCCGTTGTGAAACTTGTTGTTACTGTTTTTGGCATATTAAATACGCCATGGGTAGCTTGCCAGGCTCTGCAGTGAGGGCAAGATACTCTCGGTAGCTTGCCGGGCACTCTAAAAGCATGAAGAAATTGAACCTGGGTCAGCCACGTGCAAGGCAAATACCCTATCTGTTGTGCTATCACAATACTCAATATTTCTACTTTAGAATGGAAGCTTGCCGGGGAGTGGAAAAGCAAAAGTTATTTCACAAACCACCAGATCTGTCCTTGAAAAGTTCATCCCCACCCCCCATCCTTTTACATTTCTCTGTCTTAAACAAACAAACAAGCAACAACAACAACAACAAACCACAGGGGCTGAAAATATAGTACAGTTTTGTATGGGACCAACCCAGGTTCAATCCCCAGCACCTCATATGGCCCAGGAGTAAATCCTGAGCATTTTTGGGTATGGCCCCCAAAAAAGTAAATAAAACAAAACAGCAGCACTCTTTGCTCAAATAAAAAAATATTTATCAAATGCATTAAAGTAGAATCACCTAGCTGCTTGGAGGATTGGAACTTTGACTTGCCCCTTCACATAAGCACCACCTCCAGCCCCAGGTGTTTGTCTGGTGACTCCTGAGAACTTCTAAGAATCATCCCTGAGCAGCTGCAATAGAGAAGTATGGAATAGGTTCAAAAGTACAGGGGGTAGGGGGCAGAGAGCGTACAGTGTTTAGGACTCCTGTCTTAAAAGCTGACACTATTCTTCATAATGTTCCTGAGACCTTCCGAGAGTGATCTGTGAGCACGAAGCCAGGGAAGGGGCAGAGGGCGGGAGGGAAAGCAACAATCTTTCTGGTCATTTCACTGTCCTAAATGTCTTGTTCATGGAAAATATGATTCAAGCAGTGTCTTCATGAATAGTTTAAATAGTGGAATTGCTAACTATTTACATTGGTAGAGGTTTTAGTCAACAACATGGGATCTAAACTGTCCTTTTCAGTAAGTCCTGGGAATATTAGGCAATAGGGAACAAAATTTCAACTACATCTTGGAACATATAACTCCTTGCTATGAACTTTGCCAAGAACATTAAAAAATATCTGACATAACAATGATGGATGGGAACTAGTTTCCTGGTGGTGATCATGATATGGTGTAGAAAGACATTGAATTATAAATGCAGTACCCCGCAAACCTACATAGTACTATAAACCATTTAAACTTCAATAGAAATGTATTTTCAATAAATTTAGTGTATATATTTCCAGATTAGGTGGTTTTAATTTTCATTAGTGTTTCCCTCTTACCATTTTTAATTTTTTAAATTTAAATTTTGTTTTCATAAAGTTGTTTAGGATGATTTATTACATCCAGTATTCTGACACCAATCCTTCTACCATTACACATTCCCACCACCATTATTTCCAATTTTCCCAACCATATCAAGCCTGGCCCAATAGCAGGCCTTAGATAATTTATTTTGCATTACTCATGATAAATAATTTGCTAAAAATGATCAAAAAAAGATTTTCTTAGAAGAAAGTATGTGAAGATTATTGTATCTCATGCTGGAGCCACTAAGCCCTTCTATAAAAGATTACTAACATCTTGTTACAGGTGAGTCTTTGTGTGTTGATATTTTCTTAATTGAGATTGGTTGCTTTCAAATTTACATTCCATCCAATGCGGTGTGCTACTCTGGGTACATCAGTGGTATAGGGTAGGAGATGTCTCATTCATGGACTCAATCACCAGGAATTCTAAAATTTTGAATAGGGTGATACACCTAAAGTTAAATTTTTGTCTTTGGGGTCCATAAACATCTCTACAACTTGCTGATCTTTTCTGAGATTTATTTATAGTTTCTTGATCATGGCTGGTTAATGAGCTTATATGGTGCCAGAGGCAGTTCATGGGTGTGACTGTCAGGATCCCAGATAAACAGGGGCACTGGGGAAGATCATCCATCCCTGACTCCCTGAGAGCCTGTAGATTTCAGTCACAAAACTGCTTATATGAGTGTTTCAACAAATTCATTCCTGAATGAGGCTATTTCTGAGCCTGTAGATTCTGACCGTGACCATGGAGGCAACTGAGTTATGGGGCTCTGTGTGGGCAGCTGGAGAGCTCACCCCCACACTCCAGAGTGTTTCGGGTCAGATTTAACCTGGTCTGGAGTCTGGAGGCATTTCTGCTGCTTCTCTTACCATTTTTGCTAATCAGAAAAGGGCCAATAACATCTTTGAAAAGGGATTCATGTCTTGCCAATATCCATTTTATACTAGTGGCCTATGATGTCAAACTCTCCTTTCATCAATCTGCTTTTATCAATCCTTTTCCCTCTCCCCCCATACAGGATTATTTTCTTGGCCAAATTTTTTACACTAAATTAAGAATAAAATTTTTACCTGTAGCACTGTAGCACTCTTGTCCTGTTGTGTCCTGTTGTTCATTGATTTGCTTGAGCAGGCACCAGTAACATCTCCATTGTGAGACTTGTTGTTACTGTTTTGGCATATAGAATACTCCATGGGTAGCTTCCCGGGCTCTCTGAGAGGGATGGAGGAATCAAACCCGGGTCAGCCACGTGCAAAGCAAACATCCTACTTGCTGTGCTATCGCTCCAGTCCTTTTTTCCTGTAAGTCTAGTTATTTATTGACTACTGACATGCCCAAGATAGCACAACTCTCCCAAGATCTGTTTTTATTATACTACAATTGGTGATTCTCCCTTCTTGAATAAACTTGCACACATTCACTTGTAACACTTGTCATCCCATTGTTCATTGATTTGCTTGAGCAGGGCCAGTAATGTCTCCGTTTGTCCCTGTCGTATGCTAGTGTAGCCCAATGGTGTTTTGTCACTCCTGGAACATGAAGAACATCAAGCCATTCATTCAGGGTCTTGAAGAAGTCTGACCATCTCATAGGTGGGCAACCACGTGGAATCCAGTCGGTAAGAACCCTAATCCAGCAGTTGTCTCTAAATTGCATTATGTGTTTGGCCCATCTGATTTTCAACACCTTGGCAAACGAGACAGCGTCCCTGATTCTTGATCATCAGTGGAGTTTGGAATTCCAGATTCCTTCTCTCACTTGAGTGAAACATGATATTCCAAGCATAGCTCTTTCGATTCCTCTTTGGGATACCCGAATAGCATGCTCATCCTGTTTTCATAGGGCCCATGTCTCTGAGGCTTATGTTAGTGCAAGAATAATAGTGGATTTGGGGCTGGAGAGATAGCACAGTGGGTAGGACGTTTGCCTTGCACGCGGCCGACCCGGGTTCAAATCCCAGCATCCCATATGGTCCCCCAAGCACGGCCAGGGGTAATTCCTGAGTGCAGAGCCAGGAGTAACCCCTGTGCATCGCCAGGTGTGACCCAAAAAAAAAAGCCAAAAAATAAAAACAACAACAACAAAAAAGAATAATAGTGGATTTGAAAAGATGTGCCCAGAGCTGGAGATTCTTCATCCTCATAATCACTTCTTCATCACTCTTGAAGGCATTCCACACCTCTCTCTTCCTCCTGTACAGTTCAGGTGCCAGGTTGTTTGTCATGTTGAGTTTTTGACCTAGGTCCACATAACTGCTGAATTTGGAGATGTTTGTTCCACTGAGGGCAAATGAAACATCAGGAACTGGTCCATTTCTCATGAGCATTTTCTTCGTGAGATTCAGCTGCAGTCTGACCTTTCCACACTCACAGTCAAAGTAGGCCAGCCTTTGTGCCATTTGGCTAATACTTGGTGTTATAAGAATGATGCCATCAGTGAAGTAGAGGTGGTGTGGTGATGTAGTTTCCGACCGTCTATCTTCCCTCCCATTCCTTCTCATTCCAGTCATTGTATGATGTTCTTGAGGGTGGCACTGAAGAGTTTTGGTGAAATAGTGTCGCCCTGCTGAACCACTCTCTTTATGGCAATGATCACTTATTTTCAGAATGATAAGATCCTGATGGTGAATCAGTAATACAGCTCATGGAGGATACTGATGTACTGAGTTTGAACGCCCTGTTTGGCTAGGGCTTTGATAACTACTTTAGTCTCAACAGAATCAAAGGCTTTTTTTTAAATCAATGAACGTTAGACAGAGTGACATCTTGAACTCTCACAAAACCTCAATGAGCCTGGTCACCATGTGGATATAGTCTATCATGCTGAATCCTTTTCAGAACCTGACTTGCTCGCATGGTTGTCCTTTGCCTAATGTTCTGCCAATCCTATTCAGGATGACTCGAGTGAATAATTTGTAGATGATGGACAACAGGCAGATCGGGCAATGGTTGCCAATGTCATGGATATCTCCCTTCTTATACAACAGGATGGTTCCTGCTCGTTTTCCATTGGGACAGAACTGTGCATTCAGACTGGTAGCGTGTGAAGAGCTGAGCCAGTGTATTGATGAGTACTGGCAGCAGATTCATCAGGTGTTTGGTTTGGTATGTGGGCAGGTGGGCGTGTCTATCGAAGAGATTCAAGTATAAGTCATGGATATCCTTTTCCATAGCTGTTCTGGAAGATGTGATAGATCCATCAGGACATTGGAGGGCAGTCATCTTGGTCTTTTACTTAGCAAAGGACAGGTGGTGTTACGAATATTTTTCCCAGCTTCTGCTGCATCAGCCAACACTGCTCCTCTTCTGTCTTTGAAATCTTACTTTATTGCTTCTCTGCACAGCTTTGTGAGCTCAGACATTAGCTTGTGATTGCCTGAGGCTCAGGACAGACCATGCTGACGAATGAGCTCAAGAGTTTCCGAAGACAAAAGACTTTTTGTGGCTTTTTCTTTCTCTGTATTTCTCGCACAATCATGAAGGTGCTGAACCAGTCAATAGTATTCCTCATCGATGCTGTCAATGATGGCATCTTCCCATATTGCTGCATTAATGCTAAATAGCTCCCAGTTGGTGGTCGTTCTGGGAATTCTCTTCTTAAACTTTGCAACCCTTTTTCCCCACTCCATGAAATAGAATTTCGCAGACAGAGACGTGGTCTGATCCCATTTGGAAATTTGGTACAACAGCGACATCGGTCAGGCAAAATCTTCGACTGAATATGATGTAGTCAATTTTGTTGTGGAACTGTCCACCAGGAGACTCCCATGTCCATTGTTTAGATTAGGCCTTCTGAAGCTGTGAGTTACCATGGATGGTCTTCATCAACATGATGAACTCAGAGAGTCTCTCACCCTGTTCTTTCCATTCTAGGCCATGGGCCCCAATGTGGAGTTCTTCAGGTGACCTTCTCGGTCCTAACTTGGCATGAATGTCACCAACAATAACCTTGTAGAAGGTGTAGTCTTCTTTATAGAAATTGACAAGGACACCAACACCATCGATGCCTCTACCGTCCCATGTTCCAAGGAACAGTTCTTCTCTAGTGTCGAAAATTGTGTAATGTGTTTGATACCTTCTCATCTCGGTCAATCAATGATATTGTACTTGATCTTCTGTGCTTGCACCATCAGGTCCTTGATGGATGCTTCTGCTGCCAGCTTACGTACGTTAAAAGTGCAAACAGTCATTTTAATCCTTCATTTTGGCAGCCTAGTTCGGCCCTGAGATTTTATCAACCTCTCCTTGTTTGTTCTTCTTAATGCTGTCATATTGGGAGCTCTTTCAGGGTCATGGGAATGAGTCCCATTGTTGTTACTGGTTTTGGCATATCAAATATGCCACAGGAAGCTTGCCAGGCTCTGCCGTGTGGGCAGGATACTCTCGGTACCTTGCTGGGCTCTCTGAAATAGATGGAAACTTTTAGGGCTGCCTCTAATTGCCATTACAGGTGTTCCTATGATTCACACCATATTTGAACCCCATCAAATATGGTACGGTAATTATGGAAAATGGATAGGAAGTGTTTAGGATGTGTCCTTGGACTCTAGGCTTCGAGGCCACACAGTCTGGAAAGCGGCCTGGAGTGTGGCGTCAGTTGGGTAGTGGAGGTTGGTTGATGAGGAATTTATCTGGCACCGGCAGGGTGTGTCTTATGGGTGTGACCCCGGGTCACAGAGACTTAGGGAAGCAGGCAGAGGGTCTCTGTTCCTACGTCCCATTGAGACTTACACACATTAAACATTTTAATAGAGTAGTGAGGTTTGCTAGTAGGTGTTATTAGGGCAGGTCTCCAACATGAGTTAAGTACTAAGTTATTTGGAGAAAGAAAAATAGTTCACTAACTTAAAATGACAGATAACAATAGTCAATGGCATTAGCTTTATTTATTTCTTAATTTTTGTTTTGAAGCTACACCCAGAGGAACTCAGAGCTTACTGAAGGCACTGCATTTAGTGTTCATTCCTGGCAGAGCATGGGAGACTGTATGAGGTGCTGGGGAATGAATCTGGGCCCATCAAGTGCAAGGCATGTGCTCACCCTCTGTACCATCTCTCTGGCTTCATGGCGCATATATATATTTATATATATATTTATTTATACATATACATATATATGCATATATATACGGGGGTCACACCTGGCGATGCTCAGGGGTTACTCCTGAATCTGCACTCAAGAATTACTCCTGGTGGTGCTCAGGGGACCATATGGGATGCTGGGAATTGAACTCGGATCAGCTGCATGCAAGACAAATGCCCTGCCCACTGTGCTATTACTCCAGCCCCAATGGTATATATTTTTAATAACTCCTCACAATTCTGCAGGTGACAGACAACTATTATTGGCTTAGAGACCAAAGGGTTTGCCCACTTAAGTGTCATTATTATTACAGAAATTGATACTAAAGTGTGATAATACATATTACATTCCCTGATATTTTAACCTAAATCTAGTGTTGTAAGTGGGAAGAAATTCTAGATGCATGAAGAAAAAGTCAATAAAATGCAAAATTTGGAAAGTCTTCTGACATATACAGTACCTGTGAGTAAATTGGGACATCATAAATTAGTCAAGTTATACTACTGCTTATGGGTAGTGTCTAGACAAAAATTCTCGTCTCTCAACTCTTAGCCCAGTGATTCCTCTTCCCACTATTTTCTTGCTAAATAATGAGGTATTGTAATATGGAACAAGGAAAATAGAATGAAAGAAATGTTTTGACTTCTAATTTGTAAATTTTGACTTTATTTAATTAAATGGACTATTCTTTACTAATTAGTTATGCCTAATCACAAACAATATTATTCAATATCACTAAGCTCTGTCAACTTATGCATTGATATATCTTAAATATATTCTCCTTTCCATAACTTTGCCATCTCCATATCAGTCAAGCCACCTTTATTTTGCAAATAGACTATATCAGATTCTTCACTGACCTCAACTTTCATTTAAAGAAACAAAAGTAAAATTCTGTATTCAGGCTCTGCATGATCTTGGCAACTCTACCATGATCACTCTCCCACTCATTGACAACTACAGGCACACCAGCCTTCTGACAATCCCAGGATGTGCCAAGCTCATCCTGCCCCATGACTTTCATGCAGACTCTTCCATCTGCCTGGATTTTATTTCCCCAGCCTGTGGTTAATTCTCAACCTCCAAATCTTATCCTCATGGGAGGCCACTCCATGACAACTCAATTCAAGTAGCCACCTACTTGGTCTCAACTGTTCTACACTATACCACTCTGTTTATTTCTTTTCTCAACATAACCATTTCTTTCTTTCTTTCTTTCTTTCTTTCTTTCTTTCTTTCTTTCTTTCTTTCTTTCTTTCTTTCTTTCTTTCTTTCTTTCTTTCTTTCTTTCTTTCTTTCTTTCTTTCTTTCTTTCTTTCTTTCTTTCTCTCTCTTCCTTTTTCTTTCTTTCTCTCTCTTCCTTTTTCTTTCTTTCTTTCTTTCTTTCTTTCTTTCTTTCTTTCTTTCTTTCTTTCTTTCTTTCTTTCTTTCTTTCTATCTTTCTTCTTTTTTTCTTTCATCTTAGATGAATGTAGTTATTTTATCTTTATCATTTGTTATAATATATAGTCAGCATAAGAGTAAGTCTCATTTATACTACTTACCACAATAGCACCAGAGCCAAGCCAAGTGCTTGGCATATAGCTCATCTAGTCAATTCTACCTCCAAAAGTAACTCCTTAAATATCTTAAAAGCATGCACCTTTCTGTGTCTCGACCATCACCATTTAAGTCCAAGCTACCATGATCTTTTCCTTGGAGCAATACAATAACGTCTCAATTGGTCTTCTTTCCTCAACTCTAGCCCAAAACTCAATGAGTTTCTATAATAGAATAACTGAGTATAGTGTTGGAATAATAATAACAATAATAATAATATATAACGTCTAAAAGAAATGGAAATCTGATGGATTTTCTATAATAAAATCACTTAGACTGTTTCTCCTGGCTCTAAAATAATATCAGGCATTTCTTACCAGATCTTGCTACTTGAGTGATAGTACATGAAGCATTTTATTCAAGCTCAGGCATGCATGCCTGAAGAACAGCACAGAGTACATAGAACATTTGTTTTTTTTTCTATATAAATGACTATTCTACTCATGTGCATGAAGCTTTTAGTCTCAAAAAAGTGGTAAAGATTTTAAAAATGAAACCAAATGCCCAGTGACTTAAAAAGACCTTCACAATCCCAACCCTGAACCTGATCACATTTGAAAAAAAAAACAAAACAGATCTAGAGAGTTTTCTCTGATACCTATTCCTATGAGGCTGGGGTTACTGTCAATACCAGAAGGAAAATAGGAGCACTGTTAATTAAGAAGACAGCTCAAAAAGCTTTCATTACACCTTTGAACTGGTAATAAGAGGATTGTAGTTCCTGATACCATTTCCCGATTGTCAGACCCAGAAACAGCTTCTTCACTAAGAGATGAGAGAGGGAACAAAGGAAGTACAGTCCCTCATGCCAAGATGCAGTTCGAATCATGCCAGACCTATTGTGCAGCCTTAACTTGAATCCCACCAATTTCAAGACACCCCAGGCACTACCCATAATAGACTCTCACACAGCAAGTGCAAATGTGTGTACATATGGTAGGTAGTAGCTGGGTGTGTGGAAGGCCCTGGGTGCTTGAGATGGGTGAGGCTAGGGCAGGAAGCACCTGCCTATTTCCTCATTTGAAGTGACTTGGAGGGAAAAATATCATCAGAGGTGATAGAAGTAATTAGGTAAGTTTGTCAAGAAATAACAAAACATGCATTTGACAGGCACAACGAAATTAAAACTGCTCTCCTTTAAGCTGGCACTGGGTGATGTCCACAGCTTAATATTGCCACAGCCATCAGAGGGAAGGTTAGCATTACCCTGAGAGCACATTCTCCTCCCAGGTGGGTTCAGTACTATTCTGTGCTGTCTCCTCCTCTTTGGTTGGGGACCCCAGAGCTTATACTGCATGTTCAGTTAGTTTCTTTTGGTTATTCCTCCATCCCCCACATAGATCTGTTGGCTGGTGTTGCCCTGAAATCCATCCCTGTAGGGAAACCTCAGAGCTTAATCCACTAAGTCGCTCTGGCTTTGAGCCCCAGAGAAAATGGGATTTCTATAAAATGTTCACTTTAAAGAGAGCTTTTCTCCCTTCACAGCTCCTTTTCTGCGTCACACACCATTAACTCACAAAACATTGGCTATGGTCAGAGACAGCAACTCTAGTTATGCAGAAAGGGGCATACTCCCGCATTTGCTATCTCTTAATGACCCTTCCTTTGATTCAGGTGAGCTGGGACTCTCTCAGTTTCTGTACCACACAAACCACCAGTTCAGTCGCTTCCTTGTCTCCCTAAAGTATCATAATTTGACACAGTGCCAAAACCTTGCAGTGCCAAAACCTTGCAGACTCCACTGTGATTTTGACTCCCCACCACTTCTTCACATAACAGAAGCTTTAGGAAGGTTCTGCTCACAGTAGGACACAAATGTACAGCTGGAATCAGCAACCACCACATTCCTTCTTGGTAATCTGAGCCACTGACAGAAATCCCTAAAGTATTTTAGAAACACTCTGACTTGACCTCACTAGATTCCTCTTTTTTAAAAAAAATTTTGGCCACTGACAGAATATGGGGATTATCTTTCATTAATTAATTTTCTCCATTTATTCTTCACTGGTTCTCGTGTTTGTGGATGGATCACAGAACTTCTTGGCTTACTTATATGTCCCACACCACCTCCCTCCCCAGCACCTTAAGAAATCCTAGATGGGAGAGGGAGAGGGAGAGAGGTAAGAAGAGTCCATCCTTCACTTCTTCTCATCTTTAGTGTTCACTCTCTTGAAATAGTTCTGCTGCTCTTAACCTAAAGGTACTTGCCAGGAAACCCTCTCCTGGGTTTCAGCTCTTGTTGTACCACTGATTCCTCTTTTTATACCTTTAGTCGTAAGTGTGTCATATCTCTTCTCTGTGAGTGCCTCACTATTTTTAATTCTTCCTACACCTATGTAAATACTCTTTCCATTAAGGGTTCTTAGTTTAAAATGCTGTGTGAAACTTGTTTCCCGCTGATGCTGGCAGAAGCACCTGACCAGGGTGAAAAGCCCATACCTGCCCTTGGAAACAGAGGATCTCCATCAGTTCACTCTTGCTACTGGTTTCTCTGACTTTGCCTTAGTAAATTGCTTTTACAGATGTTCAAAATCATTTTTGTTTGGGAAATGCAAATCAAAACAATGAGATACCATCTCACATCTGTGAAAATGCTTTATCCACAAGAAACAAGTGTTACTGAGTATGAAAAGAAAAGGGAACCCTCCCACTTATTCAAGGGAATTTAAATTTGTAAAGTTAATCTGAAAAACAGCATGGAGAGTTCGCAAAAATTAATAATAGAAAGTTAGAATAATACAAGTACCATATGACTACTCATATGTTGTAGATAGACATATAAAATAATGGATCAACAAAACAAAACTCTTAGATTACAAGGAAAAAAATAGTTGTCACTAGAAGGCAAAGAGGAAGAGGGTAGATTGGGTTAAAGGTCTCAACTGCTTGGTGAGGGATGAAGGGATGAAAACTAGATTTTTGGTGGAAAGGATAATGTCTTGTATACTGATGTGGTTATATGTCTGCATAACTGAAACCAACATGCTTTTATAATGTTACTTCAATTGCAGAAATTCTTCTATAGTCTGTGCCTTGGTGCCATTCTAACTAGATATGGACTTGTGACTTCACACCTGCTTCTTGATTTTAGCACCTTGTGAGTTGGAAGCCTACTTCATTCTCATTAACTCCTTCCCAATTCCTGGTACAAGGATTGTAGCCCAAGTTGGAATCTGACCAAGAACTTATTTTTTCCATTATGCTCACTGGCATATCTAAACACAAAATGTCTTTTGATTTAGTATGCAGTGCTTTATTACCATCAACTATATATCTGCAAAAACAAGTTTGTCATGTCCACTGGGACAAAAATCTATTATTTCACTTCATATCCACCTCCTAGCAGGAAAATTTCCTTAACTATAATTCCAACCCAGGTCTATATCCTAGGACCAGAATTCTCTCCACATATGCCATATTGCTAATATTTATCTGCACATCTTAAAAGATAATTGCCTGCCAGAAGAACAATCTCTATTTTTTTAATTTTGCTTTATATTTTCCAGATACTATATCTTACTTGATCAATCAATGACAATTCACCACAATCTAATTTATCAATAACTGGAGAAGAGGAAAATTTTCCCATATTCCTCTGGTTTCTTTTGGGGCTGGTTTAATCATCACATTAGCATTACATAGAGTAATAGGGTAAATAACGCAAACTTAAATACACATATATGAGAATATACACAGTAATGAGGATTCTAAGGTCAAAAAGAAGAAAAGGGGTATATATCTAACGGAAAGGAATGGGACTAGAGCCTGGGGCTTTAAGGAGTGATGGAGCTGGGAGTAGGTATTAACATTATCAAGAGAAGGTGACATTTATAAGACCATATGCTCTTTAATGAGCCATTTTCTCTTGCAAATAGTTTTCTCTGGTAAAAAGATGATTTCTGGTAAAAACTCACATTCTAGGTAATATGTACAATTTTCCCTATACTAGGTAGTGAAGGGAGTTAAGGGAGTGGTTAAGACATAATATAAAACTACAAGGTCTGACTGACCTCAGTTCATACTAAGAGAATGTACTTTGTACTGTGTAGCACTGTCGCACTGTTGTCCAGTTGTTCATTGATTTTGCTCAGGGAGGAACCAGTAATATCTCCATTGTGAGACTTGATGCTACTGTTTTTGGCATATCGAATACACCACGGGTAGCTTGCCAGACTCTGCCAAGTGGGCAGGATACTCTCACTAGCTTGCTGGGCGCTCCAAGAGGGATGGAGGAATTGAACCTGGGTATACCATACACAAGGCAAACACTCTACCCGCTGTGCTATCGCTCCTTATAGTATGATACTTAATAGAGAAATAGTGGCAGCATCTCTTTATGAAAAGTAGAAGCAAGGTCACCTCTTCACTGCAACAGCTTCAATTTGAAAAGTAATACCAGGCCAATAAACCAATGTAAAGAAATGACAAATAAAATTGAAATTGTCATCATTTTCCAGGAAATGATTGTTATCTAGAAAATTCAAAATACTCAACTTAGAAACATTTGTGTTATTTTATTTTACTTTTGGTTTTGGGGTCTCACACAGCCATACTTGGGGATTACCTCTGGTTAGGCTAAGGGACTTAAACTAGCTCATTGTATTTGATAGAGATAGACCATATGGGGTGGTGGGAATTGAACTGAGGTTAGTTAGTTTAAGTGCTCTATGAATTTTATGCAATTCAATGCACACAGTAATGCTTTTTAAGTAAGCACAATTATCTTTCCTATTTAAGAGGTGACTGTACAATGAAATTAAGTAAATTGCCAAGAATACTTGCATGTACATGGTGAAGCTCAGATTTGATCCTGGCAAATCAATATAAGGAATCACATTCTCAATCACCACTGTTTTATTATTTTATTCTTGGTGCCTTTTATTCTTGTGTGCTATGAGTAAAAAGAATCAAGCACCCCTACCAATATAGGTATATTTGCATATTTTAATTGTATAATTCTGCACTGTAGCACTGTTGTCCATTGTTCATTGATTTGCTCAAGTGGGCAACAATAATGTCTCCATTGTGAGACTTGTTGTTACTGTTTTTGGCATATTGAATATGCTATGGGTAGCTAGCCAGGCTCTGCCGTGCGGGTACTCTCGGTAACTTACGGGGCTCTCCAAGAGGGACAGAGGACTCAAACCCGGATTGGATGTGTGCAAGGCAAACACCCCACCCTCTGTGCTATTGCTCCAGCCCAGAATTCAAAAAAATTAAATTATACAATTCAATAAAATTAATTAATTATAAAATTAAATCTAGAAGGCCCCCTATAGAACAAAAGATTGGGATGAAAATGAGTTAGAATATTTTAAAGTAAACTTTATTTTACTAGCAGCCAACAATATTTCTTTATCCCTTACTGAATTGGTACAAATATTGTGATTTCAGTAAATGTTTTGATTTGTTCAGCTTATAGCTTGAATTATAGTATCAAACCAAGTGCAGTTTTCTTTTGATAGCGTTGGTAGCATCTATATAAATCGCTGGACTGGTGGAGCTAGCAAGGGGAAGCTTTTGATTTATGTTAGTATATCTATATATACTAATTCTAAAAACAATAATATCCATTTATTACTGATACTTTTAAAGAACATCTATGAGACAAAAATCCTCAATTGATCCCTGTTATTGTTTAGGTAAGCAAGGATATTCTTGCCTGAACTGATCCCTGATTGCCTTTCTAGTCTCAGCCAACACTGCCAACATCCTGCTTATTGGGTTTTTCACCCACAGTGACTTTCCTTCTGTGGTGTCAGTGAGATTTCTCCACCCCTTCCCAATTTTTTGGACTTTAAGAGCTAAGAGTATATATAAAGTCTGTTTCCCCACTGCCTATCCCTTCCTTGTCATTGAGACCTGTTTTTTTCTCCAGAAAAGCCTTTCTTATTCTATTAGTTGAGATAAGACATCTGTTATGTCTCCCTTCACTTACCATGATCAGAGTTACCAATCTATGAATATGAATATATGATAAATATGTGCCTTTTCCTTGAAGTAATAATTTCCACCAGACAAGAATCATGCTGCTCACCATGCTTCCTTCAAACAATAGCAACATGCCTGAGCATAAGGTAAATTTTCAGTGAATACTTGATGAATTCACAACTGAGTAAATTCATGGTTGACTGATTTCATCCCCATTTTCTGATGTCACTCTAGTCAGGGAAATTTAAAAAAAAAAAAAACTTTCCTTAATTGGCTCCCTCCCCTGATTCTTAAAGTGGCATTTGCAGGCACATACATGCCCCTGGATATTGGCTAGTTCCTGTATCATGTCTGATGGTAGTTTCCTCCTACTCTACATGCCATATATTGAGGTGGCAAGACAAGAGATAACTTTGATCGCTTAGATTTAGTTTTGAGAGTCCAAGACAAAGAGTTGAGTGAAGGCAGAATATTTGGGTGTTAATCACATAAGTAAAAGCAAGGGAACACAGAGAGACTGATCAGGGAAGAAAGAAAAGCCAATATACACCTGGATTACTGAGACTGTCACTGCAGGAAATAGTGCCTCATTTGACTGGTGCTCTGGGGAGCATAAAGAATGCCTTTGAGAAATATCTATCAAGGTTGGAGACTGCAGTCTTTACCTGAAGACTTCTAATTCTTCTCCTGTGTTGAGTTACCACCATGGACTTTTTAACTCCCCTGCCTGCTAGGCTACACAACCACCTGAGTGACTCCCACAGACACTCAACATGATGGTAATAGGAGCAGCAGTGAACAAGTGGCTCTGATTTGTAATTGCAACCCAGCCAGCAGGGAAAAAAAACTTCTAGGGCAGCACATTGCATATAATAATCAGAAATCTGGAATAGGAAATGCAGGGACTAGATGAAGACACTCTCTGTCTGTGATGATGATCATGGCTTTCTTCAAATTGACAATTTAAATTGTCAACGCTGATAACTACAGAGCAGGCTGCCCTGAATTTCTTACCAAGACACATTGATTTTAGTCCTCCTCTGAGCCTCTTGACTTTTTTTTTTCCTCCTGTATCAAGGGGAGTGACAAGTCATGAGCATCCCAGTGAATAAGGTCAAGAGGAACAAAGAGAGGCTATTTCCCGCTCAAACTTCATGTCCTTCATGTGCAATTGCGCTCTGTTGGGTGACAGCTACTGCCAAAATGAGTGCACGCTCAGAGCCCAGCTGAAAGATTGACACAACTTGCAACATGGTTGAATATCTAGCTCATATCTGTAGCTCTTTTCTTCTTTGCCTTTCTAAGCTTGCTCTTATAGCTCCTTTGCTGTCTGATTGCAAAGGTGACAGAACTATCCAATTCCAAGATTTAAAGATCTACAGATAATACCTTCAGGTCCTTTATTTTCAATCTGTAGTTGTGTTAGCCACCCACAGGCAGTATAATCACCCCCGTGAGTCACCCCAACCTTCCTCAGAAATTGCTACTATGAGACCCCAAATCCTAGTAATAAAAAACTAATAAACAAAACAAGAACACAAAATTTGTAACCTATTTGTACTTATAAACACACCCAGAGATCTCTCTCTTGTGCTTCTCACTTGACAAGTATTAAAAATCACAAACCCATCCCCTCCCCTCAGGTGATTAATGTATTTCAGTCTTTCTGCAAGCACCAAGTGTTCTTCCTTTGGGCCACATTTGATAAAGAAATGAATTCTTGACATTATTAATTCCTTGGGCTGAGATTTTGTTTAATAACTGCTGTCAGTGATAGATCTGAAGAGGTTAGGTGTGTTTGCCGTGTGTGTGTGTGAGAGAGAGAGACACAGAGAGAGAGAGGCAGAGAGAGAAAGAGAGACAAAGAAAGAGAGGAAGAAAGGAGAAAAAATGCAATAAAAAGGGAGTGAGAGAGAGAGTAGGATTCTGGAGCAGAGTGAAGGAGAAAGAAAGGGGAGGATAATATGATTGTGGCCTAGAGATTTAGCAGGCAGGCATTACAAAGCACCTTTTATCCAGAACCTGAGCTCAGTGTGACAAATCACATCTTTCTCCCCCTCCCTACCTCACTATCTGATTAGTCTGAAACCAGCCAATCACAGTGCATGATTTGGGAAATATTTCCTCCTTGACATTCAGAAGAACAATCCCTTGCTGAGGAAAAAGCACATTATAAAATAAATGGAAAAGCATCAATCAGCTGGGCAAATATATTCTACTTGTTGGAGGCAAGTGATGTTTTTATTTAAATGGGATTGAAGGCAGAGAGGTTTGATTTTTCACTAAGATACCAAACAGAGGAGGCAAAGTATTTGCATATAAGTTATTACCTTTCCCCTGAGATGGTAGTTTTATACAGCAAGATGACCCAGCAGATAGTTAGCAGTGAGGCAGGCATTACAAAATAGCCAGTAAATTATTTGTCTAATTCGTGTGATTGGGACAAAAGTGCAAAAGTCATTGAGTCATTAGTAAATATTCCCTTTGTTAGTGTCTCTCCTCACATATAAACTGTAGCACTGTAGCACTGTCATCCGTTGTTCATCAATTTGCTTGAGCAGGCACCAATAACGTCTCCATTGTGAGACTTGTTGTTACTGTTTTTGGCATATTGAATATGCTCGGGGAGCTTGCCAGGTTCTGCTGTGCGGGTGGGATACTCTCAGTAGCTTGCCGGGCTCTCCGAGATGGATGGAGGAATCAAACCGAGATCAGCCACGTGCAAGGCAAACACCCTACCCGCTGTGCTATCGCTCCAGCCCATCACATATAAACACCTTTATTAAAGAATGTCAAATTGCAAAAAAGGCACGTTTTTCCATTTGTAGTTTACTCTAACCCTGTCTGCCGCCTACACCACTTGCCTGACTTCTAGCCTCTCTTGCTTTGTGGAACCTACTGAGGAAGGATAGACCCTGCCTTGACTTAGACCTGCTCAGTGAGGCCCTCACACATTAATCAACCCATCCTTCCCCTTGTCCTCTTTCTTCCCTCATGGTATAACCTTCTACTCTTCTCTTGTCCCCAGGATAAAAAAGTGGACAGGTTAGTATGACTCATAGGTCCATGAACTCAATTCAGAGGGTAAATAACTCACTGGATGAATGAGATATGTCATTTCCAGGCTATAAAAATAATTCACAGCCTCACCTTTTCCTAATGGGGCCTCATGGCCTGGTGAGCTCCTGTTTGCCTCTGCAGCTGCAGCCTGGCCAAAGTCTCTTCTGTCAGCCCTGCTGGCACCTGGATACTGAAAAGGAAGAACTTGAACCACTCAGAATGACTTTCGTCTTCTCCTGGCTTTTGAAAAACAACAAAAAAAAATGTATGTCTTCTCATTTATGATATCCAAACACCCATGAGGACTTTTTTTTTCCCTCATGAATTAATAACAAAATGCAAAAGCGCTTAGGTTTGATTTTCCTTTCTTTTATGTAAAGAATAGAGACGTCCACAATAGAATACGTGCATTACCTGCTAACCGGAGTTGTTTCTGGGCCAAACCAGGAAAAAGCTCAATTGATTGCCAGCTGCTTTCTCCTCTGCCTTTCACACCTTTCATTCTATATCTCCACTGTGCACTCACAGGAAGAATGCGTGGTGCACACGCAAACTTACACTGTCAAGCACCCAATTCAATGACTGCCACCCGTCCTGAACATTTTGAATCACCCATTGTGTTGATTTTCTGATTAGTATTTTATTTGAATATATTAATTTTTAAATTATAAAATATATTCTTTTATTTGTTTATGTGAGAGGCTGCTAAAATTCCAGGGCTTGGATGAATGCAGATGTTACTGGCTCCCTCTTGAGCAAATCGATGATCAACAGGATGACAGTGATACAGTCAGTTGTTTATGTATTTTATTTTGGCACTGTGATTTACAGTATTGATAATGGCAGTGTTTTATGAATAAAATATTCCAATACCACACTCACCACCAGAATGTCTGCTTTTATAAAATATTCCCACTAATAGCCAGCTGATTTATATTTAAATTTTTATCTACAAAAGGTTATTTCCTCCACTTCTGGGTATATCTGCTTACCAACCCCTAGACCAGACAGGCTTCTTCTACAACTACCTAAAATGTATCCACTCTACCTCTAAATATTTTGGCTTGGATAAGTTTCCCTTCCAACATATAGTTATTTTACTCTTCAATTTTTTTCAGATCTAAAGTGCTTTATTATTTTTGCATCTGTCTATTTTTCCCATCCAGATTCCAAGCTCCATTCAAGGCAAGACCCTTTTCTGCAATTACAATGAGAACACACATACAACACACACACACACACACATCTACCATCCAAAAATATTTTATTCCAAAGAGCCTGTGTTTAGTAAATTTTTTGCTATTAAATCTTAGGAATTTCGAGTCCATGAAAGCTCTTGGAAGAAGATATTTGGAATCAGACAGGAGTTTGAAATCATACCAAAGGGGGGAAAAAAGCCAGGGCATTAGCATTTGGCAATTTCCCTAACCATTTTGATGCTCCTTATTCTTGCATGTTAAATGGTGATAATAAGGATTTTCACTGGGTGAGTGTGGGAATTAATAGGATGGAGTGTGTAACAAGTAGCTGAGTGGCTGGCGCACGGTCAGCTCTCAATAAAATTTGGTTGGCAGAAGTCATATTATTCTAGCTTCTTTGTGCTCATAGCCCCAGGCTGGATACTGACTCAGGGATTAGTTCATTGATTACTAAGGTGTGTTGCCTCTGGCTCACTTCAGTGTCCATGGTTCCCCCAAATTCCCATTTTTCAGCATGGATGTCTGGTCATATTCTGCATTCCTAATTTTGTCATGGAGAAACAATCACACAAACAGTGAATTTTTTTCCAAAATTCACAGGAAAAATTAAATATTTGAAAACCCTTATTCATGACATCAACCCAAAAGTGTATCAAATAAACTATCAGGAGATTGCCACAAAAGCACCTGTGCCTGGTAACCATCTCCCTAACAACAGCATTCTGATGGCCAATGGATATCCCTTTTGAAATTCTAACAGTTTTTGTTTCCAAAACATGTCTACTTCTTCTAGTTTGACTAATCAGCACCAGCACAGTGTGGGTTTAAATAAAATAATAGATTACTGCTCCACTAAAGTTGAATGAATGGGGGAGTGTATTGGACAACAAGAAAAATAATGCAAGGAGGAAAAAAAATCAGTGAATTTTGTTGAAGGGAAAGGTTAAAGACCTCTCTCTTGCCTGAGTTATTGTAAACCACTGTAGCACTGTAGCACTGTCATCCTGTTGTTCATCAATTTGCTCAAGCGGGCACTAGTAACGTCTCCATTGTGAGACTTGTTACTGTTTTTGACATATCAAATATGTCACAGGTAGCTTGCCGGGCTCTGCCATGGGGGCGGGATACTCCTGGAAGCTATAGTAAACCACTATGTTTAAAAAATAGTTTTAAATCATGAAGCATTTACCACCAGCTCATCAAAGATTAAGGCTGTCCAGTTCTGTTGATGACATTTTCTTCAGTGAACGTTTAAAATCCTATAAATATAATCATCCTTGGATTTAAAGAGTTCCCCTTATCACAAAGCGAGGCCATATCCTAGTGACTTTTAGAACTCAGATGAGCATTTTGTTGTTGTTTTATTGACATTATGACAACTATTTTTCTCTCTCTTTTTTATCTTTTTTTTTTTTTTTTTTTTTTTTTGCTTTTTGGGTCACATCCGGCGATGCTCAGGGGTTACTCCTAACTCTGCAATTAGGAATTACTCCTGACAGTGCTTGGGGGACCACATGGAATGCTGGGAATCTGGGAATCGAACCTGGGTCGGCCATGTGCAAGGCAAACCCCCTACCCGCTGTGCTATCACTCCAGCCCCTTATCTTTTATTTTCAGGCAGGAAATTTTAAAATGTACTTTTTTGGGTTTGGGGTTTTGGGCCCAGCAGTGCTCAGGGATTATGAGTCACTCTTGGAGATCCTTAGGGGACCATAAACAGTGTCAGGGATCAAACCAGAGTCAGCTGAGTACAAGATAAGTGCCTTAATCCTGTATTATTTCTGCAGTTCATAAGATATATTTTTAAAGATACATTTCCTAGTGAAAGATGTTTTTTCCCTTCTCTTTGTAATCTTTTTCTTGGATTTAGGAGATTCCCACAATTCTGTAACACTAGGAATTTGTCTGTGTCTCCTCTTCCTTTTGTTGGGACAATAATTCTTCATTTGTCCTAATACACCTAACATCCCTAAGTGATTAAGATATTTTAAGCAAACACAGGTGTTCCGTTACAATGTAGCATCCATTCAATTTTAGTTAGTTCTCTCCTTTAAATCTCTAAATACTTTTTAAAAAGTGAAATAAGAAAGTGGAGCCAGCTCTTTCATACACTTAGCTTTAAATAATTAAATTATAATTATTAAGTCAAAATGGTTACTCAATGCCGAGGGCGGGGAGTGGGGATACAAAATAACACACTGGGCTGATTTCATGTTATTAACATGTGCTAAAATGACATTGACTTTCGTATGGCACACACTCATTTTAAAAGCTGATTCACAGAATGGATTGACACTATTTTTTTTTCTTTTTGCTACGTTTGGGAGGATAGTAAATTGGGGGGCTGCTATCTTAGCAGGTTTTGCAGAGTCCTAAAAAGTGTCCACAAGGTGGCACACCAGCACAGTAGGAGAAAGGAATTAAGTCTCAGGGGGCCAACTCCCAGCCTCCATTAATGGCTTGATTTTCCACTTACAAGCAAGAAAATGCCATGGAAACTTTTGTTTTCCTCCTTGGGAGAGAAGGAGGGCAAAGGATGGGGGAGGCACAAAGCTCCCTTCTGCATGTTGCAAGCTGCCCCATACCCACATCTGGTTATTATAAATCATGCATTGTTGGAGTCCAGCATTTTCTGATCTTAGCGACAGCTCCAGTCTAAGCAGAAAAGACCCAGCATGTTTTGTTTAGCTTCGAAACAATTACAATCCCCAGTAAGAGGAAAAAAGAAAATAATTTTAACAGGGAAGGAAACCAGTAGAGTTTTTCTCTGGGAGGCCAGTTTTGGGCAAACAATCTGAGAACACAATTCCCAGGTACACATAGTCCTTACCTGAAGTTTGTTCAGTTTTCAATAGAAAGACATGAACCAATACCAGAAATTAACGTTCAACCTTCCACTCCACTCACAGCCCCACCCACTGGCACACTCAAAGTAATAAAGTAGTTATTATTATTGTTATTAATCTGGACAATTGTTTGACCTGTCAAACAATCTGCTTAGAAGAGGAGCCACTTTGCTGCCCATCAGAAGGAAATCAACTGTGGGCATTCAGGCTGCTGTGTGCTGAGACTGATGCCTCAACCTCTCTACCTCCTGCATTCCCAAGATCACGAATTGCCATATGAAGCACCTTTAGCCCATTTGCACTAGGGTCTGCCTAATCTCATTAGGTTTCTCATTTTCAGCATAATACTGTCATGGTGCTGTGCACCAGTAGCCTAGATTAGTGGGTTGTCAGAATGGTACCCAACTAATGAGCTAATCCAAATAATGCCCAAATCTCAAATCAGATTTAAGATAATCCAGTCTGGGTAGAATTAAGGAGCAAGAAAGGCCAGCTGAAAATATAAACTTTCATTTTCTTTGTTGTGCCTTAAAAATAAAATAGGTAGAGTGCTGTCAAATTCCAGAGTTTGTTCCTTTTGCTAGACATTAACCTCCATTACACAATTGGGAATAGTAAACAAAAAAAGAGTACATCTGCATGGATTAATATAAATTTACCTTAGGGGATTGGAAAACACACACACAGGTGGGGGGTGGCAAATTTAATACATCTATGTCCTCTACAGCTTTTATTTTCCTATTTTCCTGTGAGTTTGGCCTTTAGACCTTGCAGATTTTGAATCTGATGTAGTTCAACAGTGACCTTAGGATGCAGGGTGAGGTAAAAAACATTTTTAAAGCTTATTTGTTTCTTTATTTTCCCTCAAGGTAAAGGCTGGACTACAGAAATCCTAAAATGTGGAAGGACAGACCCTTAGAGAAGGGAGTAGGAAATCAATGCACTCCAAATCCTCGTGCTTCAGGGTGTTCTTGACAATGAACCCATCACTGAAATATTGATGCTTAATATAGTTGCACAGTTGTATCCTTTTCTCATCTTTTGGGAAATGAAAAAAGTTGGGCTATTTTTGTTGACTGGAGCGATGGCACAGCTGGTAGCCTTGCACAAGGCCAACCCAGGTTCCCTCTCAGAGAGCCCAGCAAGCTACAGAGGATATCCCACCCGCAAAGCAGATCCTGGCAAACTACCTGTGGCATATTCGATATGCCAAAAACAGTAACAAGTCTCACAATGGAGACATTACTGGTGCTCACTCTAGCAAATTGATGAACAACAGGAAGACAGTGCTACAGTGCTACAGTGTTTGTTTTTTGGAAAAGAGGCAGTTTTTTATGATGGAGTTTCTGTTTTTTTTAAGCCACAGCACACACAGGTGCCTTCACAGCAGTTTCAGACATTCAGCTTGCTGCTGTAGAAATAGGGAAGAATATTGATGGTCTGACTTTTGGGGGGGTGTGGAGTTCAGTAAAATAGGTAATATGTTGTTGTGTATTGATACACACACAGAGCCATTTTGAGAGAATGGTCACATAGGATACAAGTAGAATAGTACATCTTCCAGGGTTTCAGAATTATTTTCTTTAATTAAGTACTAATGAAAAGCTTTGTTTTTAATCACTTCTTTTAGCTTCCTGCCCATTGGCTTATCCTGTGTCCATTTTCATCATTTCTATGCTTTTTATTTTTTAAGTTGCCAGAAGTTTCCACCTCAAGATTTTTGCCTACTAAAGTACTTTTTTTTATAATTTCAGTTCTCCTTCATTGATTTCAAACTTGCCATGTACCTAATAGTAACAAATATTGAAAGAATACCTAGAACTCTGCCTGTGACAGATAGAGCACCTGCAGCTTTTATTCTTTTAGGCCTTTTCCAGTGTTCACTGTGAAATACTTAAACATCCAGTTATGCCTGTTCCTGTATCTTACCTAAGCCTATAACCATTGGCCAGATGATCCATTAGAAGAATTGATTTCACTTAGTTCCTTATTTGATAATAGGGAAAGAGTGTCAAGATAAATGAAAAACAAGTCTCCACAAAGACTTGTATTGAATTATTTTAAAAAGTTTTTTTAAATAAAGAATTATGATTTATGAAGTTAATGATAGCTGAGTTTTAGATGTATCAGCACCAATCCCTCCACCAATGTCAATTTCACTTCACCAATATTCCCAGGGAACCTTCCCACCCGCCTCCATCTTCTAAATCTTTCACCTTGAAGGCACATTTTATTGCATTATTTATTTAATTTTACACTTTATTTAAACACAACTGTTTATAAAGTTGTTCACGATGATTTGTTATAGGCACTCAATATTCCACACCAATCCCACCACCTCTATAGCCTTCCCTCCACTATTGTCTTCATTTTCTCACCCAACCTCAAGCACCTCAAGCTTGCCCCAGTAGCAGGTCCACAATAATTTATTTTATATTGCTTGTTACTATTAAATGGCTGATGGAATTATCAAAAAAAATGCTTCAGTAAAAGAAATTGTTGTATTTCACCCTGGGGACATTAAGTCCTTGTCTGAGGGTTTACTATGCTGTTGTTTCAAGTTTAGCCTTCTGTGCTAATGTCTTCTGTTAGTTGAGATTAGTTGACTTCTAGGTTACATTCCCATTCAATCTGGTTTGCTCCTACTGGGATGTCAGTATTGTAAAAGTTTGGAGATGTTGCTCCAGAAAATCCAGAATATTTAACTAGGCAATCTGGTGAGATGCATGGCGGTAGCTCTTGGGGTGTGGCTGGTGGGGAACTTTGACAGGGCAGAAACTAGGCCTGCTCCCACCTAGAGATTGCCCCAGGTCTCAGACAGGATTGGGGATCCAGGAAATATCTTTTGGGATTTATTTATGAGTCTCAGGAACAGGGTCGATTAGATAAGCTCAACATGGTGGCAGTGCTGGGAAGTGGATGTTGGCTGCTGGGGCTTCCGGAAATACAGAGAGATTGGAAGTTGCCCATCCTGACTCTGGGAAGGCCCAGAATTTTCATACAGGCTCATTTTAAAGTCTGGTTGTTGTATTTAGTATCTCATGTTTTCATTGTTGTTGACTGTGGTTCGGATACGTATCACTCCTCTACACTACCAGAGTACCAAGGCTCTTGGTATACCATTGCTTCCCATATGCCTCTTACTTCCCTCCTAGATTTCTTTCCTTCTAGTGATAGCACAGCAGGTAGGGCATTTGCCTTGCATGTGGCTGACCTGGATTCAATTCCTTCATTGCTCTCGGAGTACCTGGCAAGCTACCGAGAGTATCCCGCCCGCCTGGCAAGCTATCCATGGCATATTCGATATGCCAAAAACAGTAAGAAGTCTCACAATGGAGATGTTACTGGTACCCGCTAGAGCAAATTGATGAACAATGGGACAACAGTGACAGTGACAGTGATGTATTTCTCCCTATAATCTGAGACAATGTGTGGTATAAGTATCCCCTTTTTATTTCATAACATTCTCTCATCTTGTTATTCTTTTTACCTGGGTAAGTGAGATCATCCTGTGTTCATTATTTTTATTCTGACTTCACCATCCAAATTGCAGTGAATTTCATGATCTCATCATTCCTTTCAGTTATATAGTATTCCATTGTGTATATACACACCATAGCTTTATAATTAATTCATCTACCATTGCATACCTAGGTTGATTCCATCTTTTATCTGTTTTACTAAGCTGCAATGAATAATGGTGTGCATCTATTTTTTTGAATGAATATATTTTGTGAAAGTGTGCAGTTTGAAATTGCACACAGTGATACACAGAGCTTATTTCTGGCTTGTGTTCAAATATCACTCCTGGGAGTGCTCTGAGGACTATATGCAATGTTGGAAATTGAACTAGATTGACCACATGCAAGAAATGACCCTTAATCTCTGCTCTATCTGTACTATCTCTCTGGTTCCTGGTATTTAAAATTTTATGGCAAGTTCATTCATAAGAAGCTCAAATGAGAAACATCTCAAATGCTCCCCCACTGATGAATTGAGCAAACACATTATATTTCTTCAATGGATCACTACCCAACGACCCTGATATAATGAAATGGCAGAGAATCTGGAAAAAAAGTCAGATTCAAAAGATCACACACTGTATTATTCTGTGTATATAAAATTCTACAAAAGATAAGTCATAATAAATTATATCAGTAGTGATTTTGGGGTTAACAGGAGGGTACTTACTCACTCTGAAGGAACAAAAGGGATTATTATGGGGTAGATAGAAATACTCAGAACGGTATTGCACTGATAATTGCATAAGGCACACATTGGTTAAAACTCATGGAATTACACGTTTATTACAGGAAAATTTTATTTCATATGGATGGCGTATTCGATATGCCAAAAACAGTAACAAGTCTCACAATGGAGATGTTACTGGTGCTCGCTTGAGCAAATCAATGAACAACAGGATGACAGTGATACAGTGATGGATTGTGCTTCAGTTGTAAAGCAATTTCAAGTTATACATATATATGCTTTCATATTTTATAAAACTATTATCAGGCTGAAGATATACACTAATAGACTGAGTTCATGCTTTGCATGTGGGAAGGCTAGGTTCAATATTCAGCACCACAAGGTCTCCTGAGCACTGTGAAGAGTGACCCCACGCACAAAGCCAGAGCAGCTTCCAAGCACTGCCGGGTGTGGTCCAATACCCCCTCCCCATAAAACTACCACAGAATGCAAACACAACAACCACAGTGGGCTATTTAGTATGTTTCACATTAGCTTTGCTGCTGCCATTGAATTTGAAAAAAATCAGAGTGATGTACAAAGCAAGTGGTGTAAAGAATAAAGTCACAATATTCTATCATGTCTCCACAATGCATTTCCTCACCCATTGCAAAAGGAATGCAGATCTGTTCCTACGAACTTACTACAAGTCAGCTTCTTACATTTCTTTGGATAGCCCCACAGCTTACCATCTTCCTTTCCTCGCCCTACTGGAACAGAAATAACAAAATAACAATAGCAACCACTGTCTCCTCCTTAGAGGCACAGGGTACAGACTGATGATCATTTTTCTTTGTGAATTATGACACAGGCACATTGCCTCATCCCTGGAAGAAAGAAACCCCCACCAATGCCCTAACACAGCAAGGAGAGAGAGAGAGAGAGAGAGAGAGAGAGAGAGAGAGAGAGAGAGAGAGAGAGAGAGAGAGAGAGAGGGAGAGAGAGAGAGAAGGAGAGAGAGAGAGAGAGAGGTAGAGAGAGAGAGAGAGAGAGAGAGAGAGGAGGCCTGTGAGAGCTTATCTGCTTCCCTGCTGACTCTAATTACCCAGTCGCAAATTTCACAATCCCTCCTTCTAGCCCACCCCCAAATTGTAATGGAGGACTCTGTGCTCTGCAGACTTTGGCTGGCTCTTTCCTTTGTGTGCCCACTGCAGTCGAGTGGATTGGCTCCTAATGAGCTTTGACACTAATGGAACTGTGAGACAGAGTGATTATAGATTCTCCCCCCCTCACAGAATAGTCCTGGCAGGAAATGACCCCAGACTCTGCACCCTTCCACCCCCCAAAAGAATTCTGTTGAAACCATCTTCAGCAGCCAGCTGGAGTTCCCCCCCCCCTCCCCACCCTTCCTCAGTTCAGTTTCCTCTTCCCTCGATCATCCTGCAGGTGGCTGAAAATAAGATTTTATGGCCCGGTGCATGGTGGGTTGGTTGACAGCGCTGGAAACTGTCTTTAATTCAGGGGGTCTGTGGAGCATAGAGGTGAGATTGGAAATAGGAACGGGGGCTCATAAAAAACAAAGACTTTCCCAACTTGCTTTTTGAAAAAAAGCTTTCCAAGGAGGAAGGGAACTGGGGAAGCTCTGGTTGTTTTCTATTAGATGCTTAACAACGTGTGTAAGTGGAGGTGATTTAAGAAGAAAAAACAACATGTGCTTCTGTAATTTCCATGTTGTGTGTGGTACAGGTGTAAGAGACTGGAGCTAACTATTGAACTGTGAGCTAATTATAGTAAGAAACAGCTGTTGTCCCCTAATGAGGAGACAGAGCCGCAAGATAGCGCTCACTGGGCTCACTCGGCTTGGAAGCTGGAGGAAGCCTGTTGCATGGTGCCTTGTAGATTGCTTATTCACTACAAAATATTCCCTGCCACACACTTGGTCACTGGCCCGTTCTCACATCCTCTGCAGCAGGTGATAAGTAATTTTCGCCTCACTGTGTCTGGAGAGAGGAATATGTCCCCATTTTATTAACCTCTATGCTCCTTTTATTTTTATTCCCCAGAAGTCTATAATTCCTGACCCCCAGCTGTGTATTACCAGGAGGGATGCCCCCAACTCCTCCCCCTTTGATTTCTTTCAGTCCATTCCCATTTTTTATGTTTCCAGAACAATCAGATATTCCCCAAGCTGTCAACTATTTATCATGTGATGGAGATGCTGACCTAGCCCACATTTTCTGTTTCTTGGTGCTACAATTTTCTCCCTAAAGTCCCTTAAATGTTACCAAACATCTTTTCAATGTCATAGAACAAAGAGCTTAGAGGGACTGTTGTGGAGTAGAAATTCGACTTCCCATTTAGAACTCTTCTGAAACAAATCGGATAAGAGTGAATTTAAAATGTTATTTTCATGTGTTAATAACTTCTGATTTTCATGTGGATACAAGTATTTTGAACACATTGAACTTCAATACCTTGCAGAGGAGAGAGTCAACATCCAAAGAAGGAGAAGAAGCAGGTGCTCTGTTCATTACTCAAAGCCTGAGAATGCCCCTTTTTGACCAAAAGGAGTGTAGGCAATTTGAAATGGACATTTCCCCTCCCGTGTATAAAGTATTATTTACTGTGCAATTGAATTAAAAGCAAGGCCTTGCTATAGCAACCACTCTAACAAGAGGCAGTATTCATGGGCCTCCTTGGAAGCCCCGGGTCCAGGGGCCCATGAAGCACCTTCTTGAAAGCACTGTGGGCAAACGGGTGGCATATGTGTCTTTTATAGCGAGTACAAGGCGGAGCTTGTACCATAAAAGGATTCTCTACAGACTGTATAGCTTTGGGTAGGGAAACGGGAGTGCCAGCAGCTATGTTTTTCTGTAGTTTAGGATTAGTGGACACTTAATTGAAAATAAAACACAGAGAAACTGTAGTGGCTAGTGAAAGGAAGAACAAAGAGTTCTTCATCAAACCTTGCCCACCACATGGCAGCCCAGGGAGGGTGCTGTTGGCCTCCTCTGCTCCTGCCATGAGGCAGAGAGGCCCTGGGAACAAGACACTTTGTGCTCACCCATAGAGCAGCACTGTTTGAAACACCTGCAACACAGCCGAGGGAGGGAATGTTTAATTTTTTTTTTTTTTTGGTGCTTTCACGTCAGCATCTTGTTTCATCTTACCCATAACCGTCTCATATACTTTCTTCCTATATTTTCTTTGTCTCACATCATTTCTCTAAATTATTTATTTATCTGACATTTTTTATTCTTAATCTCTGAAAAATTTCTCTTTCTTTGCTCTCTTGTTCTCTTTCTCAGTGAGTTTTAAAGAAAACATTAATAATATGCTATTATATAATTTTAATATATTATAACTAATTATAATAAATCATAATATTGTCAAATCTTTGATAAAAAATGAGAAAGTAAGAGGATTTTGTCCTCCCAGGTATAGTGACACAAGGTTTCAAGATAATTAGAACAGCCTTCTTGAAGCTTCCCATGAATTAGAGAACTTTTTATTCTCTTCTTTTTATCCCTTGTTATCCCCAAATAACAGTTTCCGGTGTGTTCTGGCATTATCTTCCTCAACACAGTCTCATGTAAAGGTGGTGACATCTGTCTAAATATCTCTTACTCCTGCTTTCTTCTTTCAAGTAGCATAAAAGTTATCTCTCTGTAATATTACTGCATCCTGATAGTGGCCAGAAAGAAAAGAATCTTTCATCTTGTGACCTTATGAAACCCCAGAAGTCAAGTCCTCTTACTTCTGGGTCAACTACATTAGCTGACTTGATCCAAAGTGGCTACCTCACATTATTATTTTCCTTGCACCTTCACAGTTTAAATCTATGCATTTTATTATTTTTACTCACATAATCTTCACACCACTCAAAAAATATGATAGAATCCACCACAGTGTTTGCTAAAAAAAATTGATGTGAATGAATGGTTAAATCGAGGATTTAGCATTGAAAAATAGCAATTTGAATTTACCTTTTGTGAATGAAAGAAAGCAGCTTATACATAACTTCCTAAAGTTCCTACAAACACCTTCATGGAGATTATATATAAAATAGACTTTGATTTGACTTGTACTTTAAGAAAATTTTGATAGGGAGGAATAAATACAAATATCTCAGTGAACCATTTTTTTAATACTGCTTATAGAGAGAAAGATAGATTCCATATATAATATAGGTCTATAGTTCATTTTTCACAATTTCAAAACCAAAAAAGCTCTGATAAACAATTTTTATAACTTATTTATTTAAAAAATCTTACTTGAACTGACAAGGATATTTAGAGCCTTTTATTTGTCCTACTACAAGCTACTATTCATGAAAACTTCTGCTGAAGTATTAATATTTGGTAATCATAAGTACTACTTGTCCCTGAGGAATTAGGCAGAGGTTGGCATAGTCACCATACCTACTCTTCTTCTAAAATTAGAAGTATCCCGAATTTTAACTCAGAAAATGCATCAGCAACTATATTAACAAAATGCTTTGTCTCTGTGTCCAGTTTTATCTGGCAACTAGATCAAATTACCAATAAGAAAAGACATCAGACGTCTTTTTAAGAGACTGTAAAAGATCCTAAGGCTGAGCAAGTTATCCTGTTGTAATTTTAAAGCATGGATTCCTCATGCAACAAATATGTCAGAAAGACAGACCTCGCAGCTGGCATTATCACGCAGTGGAACAGCTCATAAAGATGGTACCATCACTCTTGTTCTCAAAGAGTCCACAGGCCTGAATAATTTTATAAGAAGTGGCACAAAATTTATTTACCAGAGACCTTCACACTCAGGTTAAATCTATTTGAAGTGTTTCTCTTCTCTTCTCTTCTCTTCTCTTCTCTTCTCTTCTCTTCTCTTCTCTTCTCTTCTCTTCTCTTCTCTTCTCTTCTCTTCTCTTCTCTTCTCTTCTCTTCTCTTCTCTTCTCTTCTCTTCTCTTCTCTTCTCTTCTCTTCTCTTCTCTTCTCTTCTCTTCTCTTCTCTTCTCTTCTCTTCTCTTCTCTTCTCTTCTCTTCTCTTCTCTTCTCTTCTCTTCTCTTCTCTTCTCTTTTCTCTTCTCTTCTCTTTCCTTTTCCCTTCTTTTCTTTTCTTTTCTTTTGTTTTCTTTTCTTCTTTTCTTTCTTTTCTTTTCTTTTCTTTTCTTTTCTCTTCTTTTCTTTTTTCCATACTTTCAAAATCACAAAGTGATTTTTTAAATTACAATCCTGTGATCTGTAAAGACTGGGATGCTTCCTGTCACAACAGGGACTGTCAATGTGCTTCTTTAGTACTGTGATGCTTTCTGTGGACAAATAGCACCACTGATCTACTCAGCACACCAATCAGGGGTGACAGATACTAGTGAGGGCTTGGATCAAAGAAACTTTGTTTTGTTTTGTTTTTTAATTTACTTTAATTTATTTTTTTCCTTTTGGGTCACATCTGGCAAAGCACAGGGGTCACTCCTGGATCTGCACTCAGGAATTACCCCTGGAGGTGCTCAGGGGACCATATGGGATGGTGGGACTTGAACCTGGGTCGGCTGCGTGCAAAGCAAACACTCTACCCACTGTGCTATCACTCCAGCCCAGATCAAAGAAACTTTGAAGACACAACTTAAGCCCCAAGACCAGTTCTGGCAAGATGCTTGTGTCCTAAAACACCTCAGTCATTCCTGAAGGTTAAATCGGTTTGAAAAATCTAAGTACCAGCACCAAAAATCCAATTCCAAGTCACGCTTTCAAACATGGTTGAAGAACAAATCGGCACAGGACTGCCAGATGGGCGCAGTAGAAGCCAGGCTCTCAGCACATGTCAGACAGAAGCTGGGGCTTCATTTGCTGAGACTTTCAGAGTCCAGTTTATTAGTAGCTCTGTTTCACATAAAAGGTGCAGGTTTTGCTACACCAATATAAACTGATGGTAGCAAATTATGTGCCTAGCAGGTGAACAGCAAAACCTACAGCCTGGACCACATTCAATAGAAAGTATCATGGTGCCATGGGGCTTCAGTGTGCAAAACTTTGGCACAAAGATAGCTGCTAAGTCTAAGTTACTAAGAGTTTTGTCATGTACATTCCTTTCTCATAGTAGTAGTAGTAGTAGTAGTAGTAGTAGTAGTAGTAGTAGTAGTAGTAGTAGTAGTAGTGGAGAAGGGTAAGGGTTCCAAAACAGTACTCAGGAGATCCAGGGACCTCACCAAAGATTCTTTGGATCAGGTTCAATGCATGGGCTTAAGGATTTGATGCTGTTTAGACCTGGGGTGACTTGGGTCTTCCAGGGCCAACCTTGGCAATATTCAAGGGCTTTCAGAGCTGCTTGTAATTGATGCTCAGTGTAATATGTAGTACCGGGAACTGAGCTCACTTTGGGAGTATGCCGAGCATGCACTCAAACCACTGTACCATCTCCTAACACTTGTATTCTAATATTTTGGCTTACTTTGATTTAATGATCTTTGAAGGAAGTAACTCCCCAGTGTTTTTCTCAGGCAGTTTCTTTGCTTAGAGAGAAAAACAGAAAGACAGACAGAAAGAAAGACAGATGTAGGATTACATAGCTTCAGGTAGTTTAGGTTTATTGGGTTACTCCCATCACAGTGCTCCCATTCCTCTGTGTTTATTTGTAGCTTCTTTCTTAGTGTTCTGTTGACTTGTAAATAATGTCTTTCTCTTCTCCTTGAGTCCTTTGCATAGCTTATTCAGAGCAAGTCCTTTTTGTATGGACAAAGAAAGACATTTATTAATATGCCTTTGCAATTGGGATTTAATTGACTTTGAATATTGTTAATTCCCGGGCATCTGCTTTCTTGACTGTAGCCTTGGTTGCCCTCGGTTCCTAGCCCTCCAAGAGGCAGGGTCCCAACGGGGGACGAGACGGACCCAGGGCAAGTGGTAAATTATGTGCTACCCTGGCATCGAGATGGGCCTGGCCAAAGTGCCTCATTCTTAACTATAAATTAAGAGTCTGATCATGGACAAGTGCTGTCATGATCTTAAAGTAATGACGAGACTAGGACCCTGCTAGGGATAGGAAAGACTAATCTGGCCCAGGCACTGTAGTCTGAGATTGAGATGACCCCAGGAGAGCAATTCTAAAAGTTTAATGCATCTCTTGCTATGCCCATACAAAATGATTAATATTATGAATGCTCATATGTTTGCTGGACAAGGAGAGGAGAAACACAACCATGGGATTTCATCATTGATGGGTCCTGCTGAAAAAGTATCTGTCCTAGAGAATAGGTGTTCTGCTATTATTGAACCTTTTGTGCCTAGCATTCTATTTTCGTAAACAACACCTGTTTCTTGTTAATTGTACCATGCTTCGAAAACAACTCCTAATAAGGAAATAGGATGTCCTGTTATGCCCATGAGGTGTAACTAGCCTATCAGCTGTAGACACTTGGGCATAAACAAGCAGTGAGAGGGATAAAAGGGGGGAAGTCGCCTAGCTAGAGGCTCCTCCTCGTTTGTCCCTCGTTCCTCCTCCTCGTTTCTCCTCTTTCCCGTTTCCCCTCCTTCCCAATGCATGAGAAGGTCTCTGAATAAATCGCTGCAAGAAGAATCTCCAGGTTGCGTGTTTTTTAAAGAAAGAAAGAAAGAAAGAAAGAAAGAAAGAAAGAAAGAAAGAAAGAAAAAGAAAGAAAGAAAGAAAGAAAGAAAGAAAGAAAGGGAAAGAGAAGGAAAGAGAGAAAGAAGGAAAGAAAGAAAGAGAAGGAAAGAGAGAAAGAAGGAAAGAAAGAACGAGAGAGAAAGAAAGAGAAAGATAAAGAGAAAGAAGGAGGAAGGAAGGAAGGAAGGAAGGAAGGAAGGAAGGAAGGAAGGAAGGAAGGAAGGAAGGAAGGAAGGAAAACTGGCTAGACAGAGGGTGGAAAGATAGTAGGATGGATAGGGCTCACATGCCTTGCTTGTGGCCTACTGAAGTTCAATCCCCAGCATCCCATATAGTCCCCTGAGCACCACCAGGAGCAATTCCTGAGCCAGGGGTAACCCCTGAGCATCACTAGGGTGTGGCCCCCAAACAAACAAGCAAGCAGCAACAACAACAAAAACAATTTGCTAACCAAGATGGAAAGAACCATAGACTTGCCTAAGTCTTTGGCTGAAGGAACATCTTTAGATCTCCCTCAAGTGTCCCATGGAGTCTCTGTTAATGGGAGTTTTGTACCAGTTGGAGTACCTTGGATATATGCTGGCACTTGTTTCCCCATGGGGACAAATTGTATTTCAAGACAAATAACACCGCCTCTCCTCCAATGGATCTGTGACCACGGTAGAGTCTGGGAGGTGCTGCTCACAGCCCTAAGTGGGAAGGCAGCTCGCTGAGTCAGCCAAACAGAGTGTGAATGGTGCAGCATCATTAGGGAGATGGCTTCCCTGGGAAATGGCCTGAAGAATTTCAGTAATGGGATTCCATGCAGGAGTCTTGAAAGTCCCGAGAGTACCAATCCATTCTAGACTCTGTGCTCAGAGCAAACTCTGTCAAGCATACAGCGGAGTACTTTCAAAGCATGCTTTGACAAGGCTTTAAACAAAGAAGAGCAAGAATTTGCCTGTGACTTTCATCCACTCACACCAGATCTCAAAAAAGAGGATAGACTAATAGCCTTTGTGCATGTTGTCATGGGGTTGGCCTTTTGGTCAGTCAGAGGTCATGCTGGAGACTGTATAGGTGATGATTAGGGAAGAGCAATATTCCTAATTCCTGGAGCTCCTGAGTGATAAGGGATAGGGATTTGTGCTGAAAATGGTTTTGGTTTCGTTTTGTTTCCCAGGAAGGTGGGAATCCAGAATAATGCAATAAAACCAATTTAGTGACCAAAATCAATAACATGGAAATACAATCACTCCTGTTTTTCTCAATCCTATTGTTTTCCAATTGGATGGGTAAGAAAACAAATTTCCACATGGAGTATGTAGGTAGGCACAGGCAGTACAAATCCCATACTTGGAGTCCTTGGCAGGAATGCACACTGCCATTATGCCTTCTAAATGTCAGCTGAGGTAGAAACTGGCTCCAGATCTGAGAGGTGCCAGACACCTGCTCCTTCTGCTCCAAGTAATCCTTCTGCTGCTCAGTTGCCCATACGCAACCTTTCCTCTACATGCCACCCCTTTGCCACCAGGAATGGCTTAGACTTCTGCTAATATCAGGCTCCTCCTCTGTTCTCAACACCACCTTATCCCTCTCCCACGGTTTGGTCTTGTGATAGGAGGCTGAGTTGGACAGATATGTGTTTTCATTTGCTACCCTAGTTCTCACTGGCCCTGAAGTGCTACCCCATACCTTTTGCCCAAGACTGTGACATTTCAGAGTCATATGTCTCAGCTAGGAAACAACAATTTTGTGGACCACCTTCCTTAGAAGAAAAACTTTCAATTTAGACAAGATAAACTGTGTTGGTTAAACTGCTTCACAAATGTGAAGTAATAGAATGAAATTAATTAACAGTGATCATGAGTTGTGTTAGCTTTCTTTTAATATACACAAATATCTTTAAAAGTTTTTATCAAGGCACTGTGACTTACACAGTGACACATTGTTGAGTTTCATGCATATCATGTACCAGCTTTAATCACTTAACCAGTGTCCACTTGTCCCCACAAATATCCCCAATTTCCCTCCCATCCCCAAGCCTGACTATCTGACAGGCAACTTTTATTTTCCTTTGAGGCACTGTGCTTCATAGTTCTGTTATTGATATGTTCTTATGCATAACACTTTACAGCCTTACAGCACCCCCTTCTCCTTCTGAGCTACCACTTTACACAAATAATCTTTTTAGGTGATTACACTCTTTCTAAGACTGAATTTGGGAGCTACTCTACGTAAAATCAAATAGGTCCATCAATTTAGATATAGCTACAGTAGCCTGCTTGTGGAATATGGATTCTTTGTGACCAGTTAAGTCACCAACTTCATTATTATCAAAGGTAATAATAGCTATCACCGATAGCATTTACAATGTTCTTAACAGCAAAAACTAAAGATCATCTTCTTTATACTTTTTTGTTTTTGTTTTTGTGACACACCTGCCTATACTCAGGGCTTACTCCTGGCTCTGCACTCAGAGATCACTCCTGGAAGGACTCAGAGAACCACATGGGAGGCCAGGAATAGAATCCAACTTGGCCATATGCAAAGCAAACACCTACCCACTGTACTATCTCTCTGCCCCTAGCATTCCCTTTATACTTTTAACATACTTGTTTGATAGTTTTTATCTTTATCCTTATTTTGTAAGTGAAGAGACAAAGAAACCAGGTGAGTTTCACCAAGATGTTGTAATCATAAATGCAATATTTATATAGTGTTTTCTTTGTGTCAGTCACTGTTATAAATGTTTGAGACACTTGCCATGTATAAATATGATAGCTAATTCACTCTTACAGCATCTAGGAATAGTACTATTAGTATATTCTATGTCACATGAAAAGTATTGACACAGAAAATGTCTCACAGCTGAAGTAATCCAGCTAGAGAATGGGACATTTGGAATGAACTTAGATTTGGGACTTTCTAACCCTGTGCTCTTAATCAGGAGGCTAAATTTTCTCTCCTGTATTCTTAGAACTAAAACAATAATGTGTTTTAGTTCTTGTTTTCCTTAATATATACTTTTTAGAGTTGCTATTGATCGGCATAGTTGTTACAAGTTATATAAATAACTTAGCACAGTGCCTGGTTCAAGTAAATGCCACAATTTTTTTTTTTTTTTTGCTTTTTGGGTCACACCCGGCAATGCACAGGGGTCACTCCTGGCTCTGCACTCAGGAATTACTCCTGGCGGCGCTCAGGGGACCATATGGGATGCTGGGAACTGAACCCAGGTCGGCCACGTGCAAGGCAAACGCCCTACCCGCTGTGCTATTGCTCCAGCCCCAAGTGCCACAATTTTTATTGGTTACAATAATATTCAGGCTGAATGAATTTTTCTAGCAGAAAATAGAATGAGGACATCCTTCAAATAATAAATGAAAATAAAAATCATCTTTAAAGCAATTGTACCAAAATGCTGATCTCTATTTAGTTACTAAAACTTTTTTTATGAGGATAAACATGAATAGATTATTATTTGTAATCCTTCACTTTACTCTGGGGCATTGCAGCCATTTCTCTCCTTTGAAATATTTATTCATGGTAAATCCCAGACCAAAAAGTCAAGTGAAAAAGAATATGGAAGTCCTATTAGAGTTTAAGTAGGAAAAAAACAGAAGAACTTCTTTATCTTGAACTCACAGATGACAAACTCACTTTATGTAGATCTCAGTGAGAATGTGAGATTCAATCCAGATGGCAACTAGGAGGAGACTTAACAAATGCGCACCCTAACCAAGGCAGTATCCTTGCTAGGAGAGAATGGTCTCAAAGGAACCAGATTTACACAAGTCACAGACACTGCAGGTATGGCACATCATAGTGGGAGACTCAGACACAACAGAAGCTCATGCAGGGAGGGAGAGAAGAGGGTTTTAGGAGGTAGAAGGGAAACTCCAAGGGAACAACAATAGGAGGAAGAGGCTCCCGTGTGAGCAGCAGGTACTGGAGTGTCCAGTTCATCACGTCATGCATTTCCCTCTGCACAGCTGCACATGAGGCTGCCCTTAGATGGCCCTGCCTGGCAGGTCAGCCTGCCTCCTTGGAGTAGGAGAACAATAACATGGTGGCAGTTGCTATAGCAAACCAGTGACAAATCTCTACGGGTGGGGGTGGGGTCAGCAGGCAGTGCATTCCGAGCAACATTATTCTGCTGCTGGAGCCACCTCTAAGCAAACTGGAATGTGGGACTTCAAGGAAAGGATTAATGTGTTTAAAAGCCCAGTCCAGCCCACCGCCAGAAAACTTATAAAGGAACCAAGGAAACACAGAGGAAAGGCTCAAAGAGAATCCACTCTGCATGGCCTCTGTCAGTTTCTTTAGGCTTTTCACTAGGTGTCTCAACAGCTACAGACAAGGAAACGCTGACATTTGATGCTTGCTGGAGTTACAGAATGATGAAAGATGTAAATACCTTTTTCACTCCATGGCCAGTCAATTAAGGGGGAAATGGCATCTGCAGAATGGGATAGTTCACCATATTTTCAATAGCATCATCAACTAAAATCACATCCCAGGGCAAATTCCCTCTAGTCTGTGCTTAGAGGCAAGTCTGATAGAGGCCTTTGATCTGGCAAACCTGTGGGTTTAGAGGACTTGCAATAGGCTCATTTGTTAAAATGGAAAATCATGATTTAGTATCCACAAAACCAGCCAGATTAGGAAATGGGAATGCTCTCTAACAATAAATTGTGCTAATTTGGGTTTCATTGGTCAAGTGAGCTGTTATTCAATATTTTACAACCAAATCTGACAACAGGATTTACTGAAGACTGCAGACGTTCCAATCATATTTGGGGAGGGTTTGCAGACGTGTTTCTGCCAGGACTCCAAACAGTTCAGCAACAACAGTTGCCTCATATTCCCTCTTAATAAACAAATTTGGCATGTTTGTGTTGTGTTCCTTGTGGATTTTTAAAAAATAAGTTCTAGCTTATCTGGATAAACTATTTCATAAGGGTTCATGAATATCAACACATGGATGATACACAAATTGAACACCATTCATCACAAGCAATTTTCAAACCCTCTCTCCCATACACACAATTTTTGGTGGGAAAATATATGCACATTGTTGGTGACATAGAAATTCATAAAAACAGCAAAAACCTCAAATCAAATCAGCTTAACTGGCTCATGTAGGAAGGAGATCCAACTGGACTGGATCATTTCAGGCATGACTAGATCCAGGATTCAAGCAATGAGTCCCTTGCCATATGTTATGGGAGGGGCAGATAACAACAATAACAACAACTAAAACAACAACAAACAACCAAGAACTGTGGCACACAGAACACTGCAGCTAGCCAGAAACAAAATGAGACTTCATATTCTCAGTACTCAAAACAATCATGCTTGATGCTTTGGTGTATTTTCTTTCTTCCTTTTCTTCATGCACATATTACCTTGTTCACATGAAAATCTTAAACCAAGCTAGCTACATCTCTTAGAAGATGCAATAAAGACATAAATGCATTCTCATTAACTTCATCATGATAGCTAAGTAATTACTGTACTGACATATCCACGTGACTGAGTGTCCAGGAGGGCATATATGTAATGCCCTCTCAGAATTTTCTCAGCTGCCATTCTTTGATGTCAATATCATCTAAGAAAACTATCTACAGTGATGGAAATTTTCTATACATGCACTGTTCAATAGACTTGACACTAATCACCAGTAGGTATTGAACTCTTGAAATGTCCTAGTGTCACTAAAGAAATAAAATTTCACTTAATTTCATTTTGGTTTGTTTAAAACTTGCCACATTGCAGAGATAGCTAATAATTGATGTGTTAGACCACACATGGTCTCCACAATAAATTATGTATATATATGTATGTATATGTATATATATAGAAGGAGTAGAAATGAATATGTATCAACTATGTCCCTCAGGGCATAAGAGAAGCATTATGAAAGCTCATTTTATAAAAGTCTAATTAAGACACTTTAATAAGCTTTTGTGGTTTCTTTGTTTTGGGGTTTTTGTTTGTTTGTTTGGGTTTTTTTTTTTTTTTTGGTCTTTGAGTAAAGCCCTTAGCTGTGTGTACTGGGAGGTGTAACTCTCCCTTCTTCCCCAATGTCAGTCTTTCATGCTTGCTTCTCCCCCACACAGAGCAGCATTCTCAGAAAAATTAGCAGGCTTCCTGGCACTGTCTAGATTTGCAAGTTATTTCCTGTTTTGCACTGAAGAGGGAAATATATGCAGAAGCAAAGGAAGGTGAGGAGGAGCCTATCTGAATGATAGACCCTGTCTGTAAAATCCCACAACTATATAAAAGGAATAGCTAGAAGTGTAACATCACGGTGACTGTAGGGTTTCCACTGAAAAAATGTGAACATATAGTCATGACTCTGCTTTCTTGCAAATTTTCTTTTTTAGTCAAAGAAGGTTTATAGAGCTTCAGAAATTAAAATACAGACCTCATTACTATCACTGTGATATTTATTGTCATCAGCATTGTAACCTTCAAGGTGCATCAAGCATAAGACTTCGACAGCAAGCATATGATCCAATATGTTAGTCTTGAAATCACAATAGCAAAACCATTTCAGGAAGATCCATGATACTGTGAAATCTGTTATGTGCCTTCTGTTCTAGATTTCAAGCTCTTAAAAGGCAGGAATCCATCTGCCCAACGTTCAAGATGGTACACTTGTTAGTAGCGGAGCAGGAGCCCGGAGGCAGGGCTGTCTGGCTCAGAAGGGAGTGTGCTTTCCAGACACTGGACTGTCTTATCTTCTGGCTTTGTTTTGTCAACATTCAGGCCTATTTTGTCACCATCAATGTTACCTCAAAACAATAACAACACCAACAAAATAATTCAAGTTATGAAATCCAATCTGACTCAATTGCATTAAAGTTTATTGAGTTCTCCTAGGACAAACTCAAACTGTGCACAATTAGACATATAGAGAAAATGAAGAATGACTCCCACTCGCAAGGAATTTGCAAAGTGGATTGAAAACTATTACCAGTGGGAGGTTTTCCTCCTCTTCTAAAAGGTCTAACTTTAGTTGTGAAGGGCTTTCTTTTTAAAATGCTAACACTATATATTAAAGTTAGTTTTCTCATGGAAAGCACAGAAATGGCACAATCTTAAATCAATTTTCTCTCAAAAGACTTTTCACTTTTAAGATCTTCCAAAACCTAACCTTGAATAAGAAATTTAACCAAACCTACAATTATTCTTGGTTAATACAAATCTAGTTGATGTCTATCTAATCTATGGCCTAGGTTTTTCTTCTTATAAGGACCTGAATAAGACAACTCCAAAGTGTTATCAATGGCTGAAAACCATTCCTTTGTGAATACAGATACTATCTTTTTTGAATATATTCATATATGTATATTTTTCTCTAATTATATTATAGGCCTCTAAAAATGGGAATTACATCTTAAAAATTTCTGTTCTCTTTTTTCTAAGTACCAATTTTAGCATGTATATTTTAGTAACAATAACATGCATAATTCTTATTATTGGCTGAGTAATGAATAGATATGACTGATTTATTCCTTATCCATATCCTCGAAGTTAAAGAGATGAAGGGTTACAAAGGTTAAATTAATTGCCTCAAAGAGTACAGCTAATCAAGTGGGAGATGATTGAGATCATCCTTTCTCTTTCTACTTCTGGCTTATTTTGTTCAGCATAATACCCTCCAGTTTCATCCAAATTGCTATGAAATGCGTTACTTTATTTTTTGTGTGACTGCATTGTATTTGTGTGTGTGTCTCAAAACTTCTTTTGTGGTATATAGAGAAAGGAATCAAGCGTATGGACAATATCAGTTTATAATCATCCTTGGATACTGGAATACAAATGTGTAACACCAGGTCTGGGAGGAAAGGAGATGACTGGGTTGACTAGAAGTTACTCAGAAATATAGATGGAAGGTCTGGAGCACTTGGGGGTGCTAAGGGAGGTGACATTTTGCACCCAAACCCTAATTGTCAAGTACCAAGAGAAAGGGATCATGGATGGGCATGATGAAAAGAAAAGCTGGATTCTAGGTAGATGTTGGGGTTATGGGTGATACAGCAGGAACTGAGGTGTGGAGTGCCAGATCACTTTAAATCTTTACCCATGGAACAGGCAGCCAATCAGAATAGATAATGGGATGTCTGGGAGTGGGATTTGGCAACAGATAAAAGGAAGCCCCCAGCGTGCCCCTCCCTCCTCACCACCACCACCACCACCACTCTCTCTGCGCATTACTCTCTGGAGTCTCTCCTCTCTCAGGCAGGACTCTGATGTTGCAAACATGGCCTAGTACAGGCAGATGACATAGAGCCAGACAGTGGAAGGATACAGGCAGGCCTTGGATGTCCAGGAAAGCTCAGGTTGAGGCAGGGTTTGGACACCATGGGAGGTGAGAAGGTGCTGAAGTACAGGTGTCTCACACATGGGCATGTGGCTGTGGCCTGAGACTAGGAAACCCAAGACAGGATGACAGGAACTGCTAGGGTACAGGTGGAAGGCCCAGTGACAGGCACAGAGCATGGGGAGCTTGCCCATGTGGGCAGCCGTCGACAGAGATAGAGGAAAGCATACATGGGATAGAGAGAGCGGCACAGGGACAGGACCAGGCTATCATTCATGGGAGATGAGTAGACTGCATAGGACCAGAGAAGTCATCCACGGCACCTGGCATCAACAGAGATAGGTCTGGTGACATTTTTCTTGGATAAGAGAGGCCTGGACATCTGGGGAGGGACCCGAACGCATCTACTTTGTACAATAAACTAACTTTCAAACTTCTGAGAATTTTTTATGCAAGTCTTTCATACAATTCTCAAGAAGCCACCAGCACAGAAAAATATACTTTCATGGTAATAGGTGCACTTAGAGGTAGTGATGTGTGGTAATCCTGTACATCAATACCTATAGTTGAACACTATTGTAATCCTATTACTTAAAACAATAGTAAAAAATAGTAGTAATAATAAAGAAAAGAGGGAAAACATGGGTCAAATATTTTACCTCAGCAGCCCTATGGAAAAAGCTCTATAGTCTCCTGGACCTCTCCCCAGTTCAGCTGACAAAAATGCCACATACACAAGTTGCTTACTTGTGGGACAGGAACGTTTCTCCCCCAGAACATGTGTGAGGCATAAACAATAAGCTTCCATGGTGTGATCACAAACATCTGCAGTCTCCCTGTGCAACCAACTTAATGTCTAGCTGAATCAGTTTCACATATTCTATTGGAAAAATGCTCTGCAGTATTTTTTATGAGAAATGCTTTTTTCTTTCTACAGTCATCCAAGGAGACAGACCATTCACAATCTTGCTTTTATTGGTAAGTAAAATGCAGAAAAGGAGGAGTAGTTCACCCAAGTTCAGGTGGGAAATTCAGAGGGAAAACAGCTTTGTTTCTACAATCCTTGAGTTTTCAGCAGTCTCTTAATTAAGAGTTTTCTTCCACCCCATCAGAATAGAGACTTATGAAGAGAAACATAGTAAAACCAAGAGAAGAGGGAGGGAGGGAACAAGGGAGAGAGATAAAGAGACAGATAGACAGACAGACAGAAACAGAGAAAGACAGAAACAGAGAAAGACAGAAACAGAGAGAGATAGAGACAGACAGACACACATAGAGGGAGAGTGGGGGGGAGAGAGAGAGAATAAGAAAGACTACTACATTAGATAAGAACTCTCCTCACAGTGCTCAGGGTTTACTTCTAGTTCTTTGTTCAGTGGTGCTGGAGGTCAAATCAGTTCACAGAAGAAGTGGCCAAATATAAAACAAGTGTCTTATCTCCTGAACTATCTGTACTCCAGCTATAAAATGTGTTAATTTGCACTTCTATGTATGCAAGCACATAGAATATTCTTGGAATTCTGAGTACACTTAATGCCTTCTTGGAAATACTGAGAGATTTTGAAAGGTGCCCATTTCAACCAATGAAATACTAGTGTTCATACCACATTCTTTGCAACATATTCTTTTTCCCTCGTGGAGTTAATACTTGTAGGGACCAACTTCTGCCTGCATTAGAAATTCTGTGCTTAAATGTGGAATATGGAAATGGTCCTAAAAAAGAAATGATATATTTAAGATACTTTAAGCAGTGTTAGGTATATTTAGTATATCCACTTAATGCTGTTTGGGGATGATTTATAGTCGGGGCTCTGCTATATTTCTTACAAATTATTCTGGCTATATTTTAAATTTTAATTTTAAAATATTTTTAAGAAGTACAAAACAAACAAAGGCAGGTCCAAGTTTTCTTGGATTACTGGAGCAATGATAAAAAAGACACTGATACAAATTCTGGGCACAAAGTGGCTCTAGCATTGTCTATACCTCTTCATAATTTTTTACTATCTCTGGCAGTAAGAGTAAGGAGACAACTTGCTGAATTTCAAATGTCCTTCAGTAACTGGAACATTGCATTCTAATGCATTTTGATGAGTCAGATTAGTTATTTGTCACATATGTTGGTAATGCAAGGAAATGTATTCAGTCCAGAAAATTAATCCAGGCAGCCAGCCATGAGCAGATGAATGAAAGTGACCAAAAGCAGATCGGAACAGAAAGCTGAGGAAAGTACTTTTAAAGGCTATTCAGTAGCCAAATCCTTTTAATATTGAGTAATAGGTTTAAAAGGTTGAAATTTGCTCCTTTTTGTGAACGAGCAAAATTTCTTTTCTTATTGGTAGTGGAAGAGCAAAGATATTGGAATGAGAAGACTATATGATTTTCTTCTTCTCTGAATACGTGTCTCACTTCTAGGACACATGTGGATTCCACTAACCTGTGGAGAAAAGAGATGGGGGAAAGCTCCATTGCCAGCAAGCTGTTTACTAGAGATTAGAAAAGTGTTTGGAATCCCTGACACAGCTGGCTGGGGCCCCCTTGCTTTGGAGATCAACAGGAAAGTGAAAAGTCTGGGCTAAATTCTTCTCTGTCGCTGGTCAAATTTCTCCCAGAGCTGAAAATGACATTGCCCTCCCCAGGCTGTTGAAATGAGATAATGTCACATCCCAAATGAGATCACTAGGTCATAATCTCATCCTCAATGTGATTTTCTTGGCATGTGTGAGCATTACAGGGAGAAGGGGGAAAGGATGAGCACAGATTGAACAAAACCATCCCTTTAATTAAGCTCATAGCTATGTCACCTTCTGCTCTGATGCCATCAGATCTCAGCAGTTAAGTGGGGGTGGCTTGGGGGGTTGGCAATTACTTTGTATCTGTGACATGTACTATTGTTAAGGTGTAAGTTGAAGCCTAAAGTGTGCACTGCTTTGTGAGCTTCTCAGAAAAAGACGGTTAAGGATGCAGCCCTCCAAACATACTTTGGGCTCTCCGAAAGGATGGCATGAAGGTAATGCGTTTCAGTGTCAATTTACTGACATCCCAATTAAGAAGTTCCTGGAAACAAAGCTTCTTTCAGCAAGCCGGACAGGACCTGCTGACAACTGAAAAATCCCAGCCTTCTTGAATGGGCATGACCATCAAGAGTTAGTGTCGGAGTGTTGTCTCTGGCAAACAAATCCCTAATCCTGACTCAGGAAATGGTTGAAACAGTAGGGCTTCTAGGACATGTTTTCATCAGATGTGACAGAAACTTGTCGAGACTAACAGTGGATACTGAAAATCCCAGCAAACGGTTTGGTTATGTCTGTTTTCAAGCTTCTCTTTACATGAAGAGCTTCTACCACAACCAGATATGGCATTGACGCTGAAACTAAGAAAGGCACTTCAGAGACTGAATGATCCCATCTTCCTGGCTAGAGGCAAGTTCAGAAATAAATCATATCTACCCCAAAGCCTCAGTGTCTTCACAATGAAATGCAATGCACAGAGAAATCTGAGTGAAAATAGGGCTGTCAGTGGACAAAAGAACAAGAAAGGAAATCTCTTCATGATTAGTGTATTGAATATCATCTACATTTCTAATTTTATCCTCCCCTTTAGTCCTCTATGTCTCCAGACATCTCAAAATAAATCCCAAGGTTAAACTTTCTGTCATTGTAGACTGATTTTTATTTTAATTTGGGGACATTTGTATTAAATTTTTATTTTTATTTAATATACCTTAGGAAATTATATTAATCTTAAATTCTATGGTATTAATATTCAAGGTTATTACACAACCTAGACTGGAGTGATAGCAAAGCAGGTAGAGGGTTTGCCTTGCATGCGGCCCACACGGGTTAGATTCCTCCGTCCCTCTTGAAGAGCCCGGCAAGCTGCTCAGAGTATCTGCCCATACAGCAGAGTCTGGCATGCTACCTGTGGCATATTTGATATGCCAAAAACGTAACAAGTCTCACAATGGAGACGTTACTGGTGCCCATCCGAGCAAATCGATGAATGACAGACGACGGTGATACAGTGCTACCACATCCACAGCACCACCACTATTAAAATACTCATGACCCTCCACCACTCTTCCTATGTCTCCTCTAGTCTGGTTTTCTTTTCCTTCTTTCCCCCCCTCACACTGGTCATCAGTTGTAAAAAACTAAGGCTCACCGAGGGCGAGGGACCAGTGCACTCGCGGGCTCTCCGGGTGGCTCTGTCTCACCGCCCGAGTTCGGTGCCCCGGAACCACTGTGTGTGCTGTCGGTCGAGGGCAGGCTACGGGAAGGAAGAAGGCCAGACTGGTTGCTCGATCAATTTATTTCATTCTCTCTCCCTGCTTCTCTCCCGCTCTCGGTCTCTCTCTGGATCTGTGGATCTGGCCCCCCAACCCATTCTTACAGCCTAGTTAAATCTCTCGCATGAGGGGGTTGGGGTCTACACCTAGGTGTGGTCACCATCAATAGGGTAAGGTTCCTTTCCCTTAGGGGATGCTTCTCCTAGGACTTAATTCTCTTTCAGCAGGAGGATCCACCCAAGGGTGGAGTCCCATGAATGTGTTTCTCTTCTCCTCAGCCAGCAAACATATAAGAATTCATAATATTAATTATTTTGTATGGACACAATAAGAGATGCATTAAAGCTTATAGAATTGCTCTCCTGGGGCCATCTCAATCTCAGACTACAGTGCTCAGGCCAGATCAGTCTTTCCTATCCCTGGCAGGGTCCCAGTCTCATAATTACTATTGAATCATGACAGCATTTGTCTATGATCAAGCTCTTAACTTATAGTTAAGAATTAGGCACTTTGGCCAGGCCCATCTCGATGCCAGGGTAGCACATAACTCGCCGCTTGCCCTGGATCCTTCCCGTCCCACGTCGGGGACCCTACTTTGGGGTGCTAGGAACTGAGGGCAACTGAGGCTTAAGTGGAGAAAGCAGATGCCTGGGAGGGAATAATATTCGAGGCCAATTAATTCCCAAGTTATAAAAACATAATATTGTCTTCTTGTGTCTATACAAAACAGTAATAGCTTTAAAGTAAATTATTCAAAAGGCACAAGAAGAGGAGAAAGGCAATATTATATAATATAAATTCAGTATCCTAGGAATGTCTGACCTTGCAAATTAGCAGAGTCAGATTAAGGGAAAGCCGAGGATTAACTCTTTTGGGGAAGAGAGCATGGAGAAGTGATTATAGCTAAACAAAGGGATGGGAGAGATTCGGGAACACCTTGATGGGTGTGACTGGGGTAAGCCTAAACTCTGGGGAAAACCGGGACAAGCTACTTGTGGCAAGCAGGGAGAGGACAAAGTAATGTCATCCTACAATCAGTCTTGTGTACTAATGCCATTGGTTTGTCTTCATTCCGTATGATTTATTCTCTTGTTTTCACTCTCTGTATTCATCATATGAGCCAGATAATACCTTTGTTACTTAAAACATTATTAGTGTTTTGTGCTGGAGCAATAGTACTGTGGGTAGAGCTCTTATACATGTGGCCAGCCAAGGTTTGATCCCCGACACCATGTATGCACAACCAGGAGTGATCCCTGAGCATAGAGCCATGAGTAAACCCTGAGCACTGCAGGGTATGACCATAAAAACAAAACATAATATACAAAAAATAATTAATATTTGGTTCAATAAATATCCTTGCCCTTGACTCTCATTAATTCTTAGGAAAGGAGTGAGTAGGAAGGTGAAAAAAGATAGAAGGGGAGGAAAAGGTAAGTTGGGACTCAAAGATATAATCTTCAACTCTTATTCATAGTAGCTCACTCACACAACAAACACAGACCAATACTAAGACACGTTGAAGATATTTGACACTTCACCATCTAACTTTATTGCTCCTGATCTGATTTCATTCTATTGTTCTTCAGGCCTTAGGCTTCCCTGATGATTTCTTTTTGACTGTCTATAAGCAGTTACCAATACGAGGAGAGGTTATTTTGAGAGGGCTGTCTGAGAGGACCCCAGTCTTTGATATAGGAAGGCAATCGTCCTGTGGACTGACTAGGACAGCCTCTTAGTATAGACTTTACTTACCGAAACTTGAAACAGTAAAGAACTAAAAGAGATGGTTGATAATGATAAAGATGTGATAACAATGATGATGAAACCAGGTGTAAAGAATTAAACCTTTCTGTTGTTGTCTTCTGCTTTAAGCCAACCAGTAATCAAGTAACATGAGAACATGTTATTTTTTTCTTGAGGTACCTCATTTATTTATTTATTTGTTTGTTTGTTCGTTTGTTTGTTTATTTATTTATCTTATTGAATCACTGTGAGCTACAGTTACAAAACTTTCATGTTTGAGTTTCAGTCATGCAATGATCGGACACCCATTACTCCACCAGTGTACATTTTCCATCATCAGTGTCCTCAGTATCCCTCCCCTCACCCCTTCCTCTGCCTCTATGACAGACAATTTCCTTCTTACTGCATGAGAGCATATTAAGGAAGTTCCAAGATCTTGAGTCAGAAGCAAAATGGAGGAGCAGCACTAAAGAAGTAGATGGAAACTCTTGATAAATTTCACACACTCTTGCTATCTCTGGCTTGTTTGCTTTCTTTAAAATTTAATTTTAGGCGGCCCCACGCGAGATCGACCCCGGAGGCAACTGAACCACTTTGGACACGAGCGGCGCCCCCAAAATGCCTCCAAACGGTGTGCTCGGAGCTTCTGGCCCAGGCGCTGCCAGCGAGTGATGCAATTACCAAAAGAATTTTCCTTGGACTTCATATAGAAATCCAAAACCGCACGGCTGCAATAGCAGCCGCTCGACCTAATATCTTGATCGTCAGCAATGTGTAAATGTTCCTTTTTGGCAGGGCTTAACGTGGGGGGAAACTCCAAACAATAGTACTGAGTTTTTTGTTGAAGGGTAAAAGATTGTAGCGATAGAATTTTAGGCAGAATTTTCCCTGGACTTTATATAGAAACCCAAAACCGCGCGGCCGCGGCAGCCTAATGTCATTTAATCATCAGCAATATGAAATGGTTCCTTTGTAATGGGTTGGACTTTGGGGGGACCATAATAGGGTTAAAGTTTGTAGCGACGTGTAATTTCTGGCTGTACTTTCCCTGGACTTTATACAGAAATTCAAAGCCGCGAGGCCGCTGCCATGGCCGCGCAACCTATTGTCATTTAATCATCACGAATATGAAATGGTTCCCTTTTAATGGGTCGGACTTTCGTGGGAAATCCTAACAAGAATAGTAAGTCTTTTGCTGAAATATTGAAGGCCACCAAAGTGGTAGCCATCTCTATAGACTGAACTAAGCCATATCCCCACGCCGGCTGAGAAGAAATATCCTTCTTTCTCGGGAAGAAACGCGGCGTGGCGTTAACCATAGTATGATGTCCATTAAACTGACACGGACCTGGTGGCATGGGAATGGGATACAAGGGAATAAATTATTATGTACTTGGAACAGCGGGACGCTGGTGGAATCTTGAGCCGGGGCCGATACCAGCCTATTACTTTTGGTTCCAGAAACTGCTTGCAGACATTCTACCAGACTATCAACTAAGCCAGAGCCCCACGCCGGCTGATGACGAGAAATAACCATCTCTTTTGGTTTGTTTTCCCTTTGTCAGGCAGCGTGGTGATTACTAAACAGGCGTGATCTCGGTGGCACGGGACGAGGGGGGAAAAAAATAGAAAAGTTATGTAACAAACAGCGGGACTTAATATCTCTACATTCTCAGCAATGGAGAGCCATCAAATGCTTCCTTGACAGTGGGACTGTCTTCTCTTTTTTTGGGGGAAACCCTAGCAACAATAGTGAGTTATGTGTTGAAACATGGACTGTAACCAAGATAAAGCGTAAACGAAGTGAAACTTATCACTTACAAGGGCGGGGACTGGGGGGGCAGGAGGGGGCGGGAGGTATAATGGGGTGGTTGGTGATGGAATATGGGCACGGGTGAAGGGAAGGGTGTTTGAGTACTGTATAACTGACATAATCCTGAGAACTTTGTAACCCTCCACATGGTGATTCAATAAAATTTGAATTAAAATAAATAAATAAATAAATAAATAAAATTTAGTTTTATTTTTATAAAGTTGTTCACAATAACCAATTACATTTAATATTTGAACACAAATCTACCACCATTATACCTTCCCACCACCTTACTTCAACTGTTTCCACTCTGAACTCCAAACCCTGTCCCAAAGCAGAACTGAAATAATTTATTTTGTATCGCTTATTATAAAAAGTACATTAAAAATGATCCAAAAACTTTCCTTGGAGGAACGTGTGTGAAGATTGTATTTCAGTCTAGAGCCGTTAAACGCTTCTATAAGAGATTACTAACATGTTGTGAAACATTGAGCTGTGTATGTGTGTGTTCTTTTTTTCCCCTTGAGACTGGTTGTCTTCTATTTTAAACCTCTTCAAATGTGGTGTGCTACTGTTGGTGCATCAATGGAGTAAAATATTCTTGGCCTCAATTCCAGGAATTCTAAAATTTAAAATACAGTTGCACAGCAGATATACTCATGGATGAGGCTTGTCTGAGCCTGTGGAGAGTGGCCATTAGCATGGGGGTGATTGAGTTCTGGAGGTTTTCGGCTGCTGAGGCTCTGTTGGGGAGGGGAGGTGAACTCACCTGCCTGCCTCCGGTTTGCCCCTAATGAGACAGTCTGACGTGGTTAGTTTTTTAAAATCCAGTCAGAACCAAAGAGCTACCTTGAAAGCAACACAATCCAGAACTCAAAATAACTTTTATTACACCAGATAAACATATAGGTTTAGTGCCCAGTCAGCAGTCCAATGAATTTGAGTCAGGAATTGAAGGATTACTCTATAACATCAGTTTTTTATTCTTTAAAGATATTTTTCCCCATCATACATTTGCCTACAAAGTACTTTTATATTCTTAAAGTCCCAAATGTATACCACTAGCTCCAGATGTGTTAATAATCTAAAGTGATTCACAACAGGCTACATGAGTTATTGAATAAAATAACTCAACAGGTAGCTACGTCTTCTAACCACTCACTTTCACCTTTATGTGCTCTGATTCTGCTTTCAATAGTCATTATATTCTCCTCCTTGTTTTTAATATTTGCTGTAGTAACTTTAGTAAGGACATTTTAATAACTGACCTACAACTAAGAACCTTAAATATAGTTTTTTTGAGAGATCTCTGTGTGTACGCAAGTTCTATGAATAAGTAATGTCCAACAGGGAGGCTAAAACACTGAAATTCTGCAATAAAAAGCAGGAAGTCTGAGTCCTACTGTGGTCTTTTATTCTTGACTAGCCCTCAGGGTAACCATAGAAAAATGTCTTTACCTTTCTGGGATACATGTTTTGCAACTTCAAAGTTGAAACAGAGTCTCATTAATCAGAGAGGAGATGTGGGCTGAAACAAGCTCTACTGCCTAACTTTGGGCTTTGCTAATTAGAAAAAGTGAATTTTGTTGTAGCATTTGCTTCTAGGTAGTTGTTTCCAGAGTATTTGTGGGTACACATTTTAAGAGATAGCCAAGCATGAGGATAAAACTTTCATTAGATGACACCCATGTTTCTGGTACTGTGATAACCCACTGGGCCATGTTCCTTGGCTTGGTTTATTAAACTTTCACATCTGAAAATTTTTACATTGCTCCATTTCCTACTGCAGTTTAGAGTCATATCCTGAAAGTATTTCACGGTGAGTTATTTATTTAGTGTGACAGGAAAGGGATTAAAAAATGCACCACATTACCAAAATCATATCCTATCTTCTGGATGTCCACATAATATACCAGAAGTTGCAATAACATGATAACTCTGGGCTGGTATCCAAAAACAAGTAAATTTGAGCCATCTTTTCTATTCATCAAAGCTTCAGGCTGCTGAAACTCATTTTCTATTTTCCTCAATATTTGTCCAACTAGTGCATTTATAGACATATTTTTCCAATATATTTATAACACCAGAAGCATTCAAAATTTTTCTAGATTATTTGAAATTCTTATTCAACACCTTCTGGAAAGAAAACCAAAAATCATTTTTTTCTAAACTATTCTTTTGACTGCTTGGCATTTGAAGTTTAATTTTACTTTGGGTTAAATGTTATAATTCAGATATCCAATGTAACTTCAATCACTTCGAAAAGAGAGAGAGAATAGGTAAAATCGACTTATCTCTTATCAAACCAAATAAATTATTTCAATTGCGTACCTGTCTCATAGAAGAAATAATTAAATAAGAATATTTTCCGAGTTTATTATTATCACCCCATAATTAAATCAAGTCTTCAGAATCCTTATATTTTTGGAAGTTTTAAATATCAGAAAGCAGCAGTCACTTTTCTTTGGTTAAAGTTTATAGCAAAAGAGGTACTCTGTTGAATGTAGAAGGCCGAATTGGAAAGCCAAGGAACAGACAGAGAGGCACATGAGTGGACTTGGAGTGGGATGGGGATCAGGGAGAGGGATAAGGGAAAAGAGAAACAGTATAAAGATGAAAAGAAGCATCTACTCATGGTCTAAAGAAGGAACTTAGATCTACCACAAACTCATTTATTTCTTTGCTTTCAGGTACAATAATTTTCCTTTGTCCTCAGACTTTTAAGGACTAGCATTTTAGAATGATATAAATGGTACTTCAATTTCTTAGCAATTATGACAGTATCACATATCCAAACATTCACACACACACATATATTCTACAATTATTATTATATAAATGTGGTGGTAGCCTTGAGAATGAAACTCTCAGATTTCTCATTTTGTGGAGGGACCAATGGAGAGTTCCAACTTCTGCCTCTCCAAATCCATGGTGACAATTTCAGTGAACCATACTCCCCACAGGCTGCTGAGTTCAGTTGTGATAGTCAGGTGAAACATTAGAGGGAGGAAGGGAGATGTTCTTTAAATGGGTATGCAATTCACTTGGTAGACAAGTTGATTTTAGGTGCCATGCCTAATGTTTGATATGTGGTATTTACTTTCATGTGTGATTTTATAGTTTACAAGGAGACAAATAATTGAAGTTTGAGGCAAACACATGGCTTGTAGACTGATATGGAGAAGCATCCCAGGAAGTAGAAGCTGAGGGTTAGGGTTAGGAATTAAATAAAGGATAAACCAGTGCATGAAAGTGTGATTGAATCAAACACTATTATAACATGGGTTTAGGATTCCAAAGATAGCCGTACCACACTTTCCCTAGAACTGCACTACAGTTGGAAATGTGGTCCCCTTACTTTCTTCCTGTCTTCTCACTTCCACTTAGGGTCAAACTTAATATAACCCTGATGGTTCTTGGTATTTTCAGTCTCCCCTTCCATTTTCTCTTTCACTGTATCACTGTCATCTCATTGTTCATCTGTTTGCTCGAGCGGGCGCTAGTAATGTCTTATTTGTCCTAGCTCTGAGATTTTAGCAGCCTCTTTTTACTCATCCTTCCCAAATGGTGCCACATTGGAGACTCTTTTAGGGTCAGGGGAATGAGACCCATCATTTTTACTGTCTTTGGCATATCGGATATTCCACGGGGAGCTTGCCAGGCTCTGCCATAAGGGCAGGATACTCTTGGTAGCCTGCCAGGTTTTCCAAGAGAGAGAACTAGAAAATAAGAGGTTGCATAGCCGTCTTCCAGGAGCTTGGTTTTATAGTCTCCAGATCTTGGCCATTGATGGGATTTTACAGTGCTGGGGGCAGTTTGTGGGTATGACTGGCTAGCTACTGGAAACACAGGGCATCTGGGTGGAGGAGGCTCAATCCTGATAAAAGCAGGCTTGGAGATCTCAGCCCCGGATCCCACACACCTGGGTTCCTCTGACGGTTCCTTCCTGCGTGAGGCTTGCCCCAGCATGTGGAGAGTGGCCTTGAGCATGGCTGTGGCTGGGTTCTGGAGGTCTTCATCTGTCAGGGCTCTGCTCAAGGCAGGAAGAGAAACTCAACCCGCCCCCTTCCAAGGGGCCCCAGTGAAGACAGCCAGGCACAGGGGCAGGAGACCCTGCCTTTACATGTTTATTATAGAATAATAAATTTCCTTGCACATTTGGTTCCATCTTTTTATCTGCTTTGTGGAGGACCTAGATTAAATCATATAGGTAATATAGCAGCTAGCATATAATTAACATACTATATACTTCCATCTATAGTTTAATTTATTATATATGTATATATGATGATTATAACCAGAGAGTCTCTTGCCCGAACCCCTGGCTGTCTTCCCCAGGGCCCCTCAGAGGGGATGGGCTCCAGCTTTCCTCCCTGCCCCGAGCAGAGTTCCTGGTGGCCGAAGACCACCAGAACCTAGCCACAGCCATGCTCGAGGCCCCTCTCCACACATTTGGACAGGCCTCACACATGAAGGTACCGGCAGAGGAACCCAGGTGTGTGTAATTCCATCAACGGCCAACATCCAGAGACTTAAAAGCAAGCTCTCAGAAGTACGAGGCCGCTTGTAGGCTTGTAGCTTACTTCTCCCTCGGGGAGAAACTGGCAAGCTTCTGAGGGTTTCCTGCCCACATGGGACAGCCTTGCAAGCTTCTCATGGTGTATTCATATGCTAAATCCAGTAGCAAGCTGGATCTCATTCCCCTGACCCTGAAAGAGCCTCCATTGTGACATCATTGGGAGGGCCAAGTCAAGAGAGACAAAAAATCTCAGGAAAAGGACGAATGGAGAGGTTACTGAGCCCACTCGAGAAATTGACAATTAATAGGATTTTGTGATTTGTGATTCGTGAACCATCATATATACGTATATAAATAATAAATTAACAGTGGAATATAGTACACCTCCAGTTCACCATTTATTTATTCTTGAGTCCACCTTTTACTCCAGTCACTGCTATAGCTTGCATCTGTCATAACCATCAGTCTCTCATGCAACCTAGAAGCATGCATTTTTAATGTCTGTGGGAGTATCTTCAAAGAGTGGAGGATAAGTGTCAATTGATAAGATAGTTCTTCTTTCACTCTTGAGAGTCATGCCATGAGGTGCCTTAGAAGGTTCTGTGAGCTGAATGCTCTCCATATGTAACAGGGATCAGCTCAATCATGCATCCATCTAATGGGCTGCCCCATGCTTGGGTCACTCTCCTGGGCTCTCACTTTCACTTTTTGAGTTGAAATGAACTCTTTGAGCTGTGACTTTCAGAGAAAACCACACGTAAACCTTTCTAAACCATATTATTTATGAAATAACAAAAATAAATATGGAAGTATTAAACTAACATAATGCCTAAAATCAACTCATATAATACCTGCTCTTTCTTGATGGGATTCTTTTTTCAGATTCTTCTCTCTCTTCCCATATCCACATTTAAAATAAAACCAGTGACATACAATTGAGTATAAATGACCAGTTAGATTAGAAGTAAATAATAGAAACCAGGGCTCCTGGTATAAATTGTTTTCCCTTGTTCTACACATCTTTGGTAATGATGAGCTCCTGTGTTAACATTTTGTTTTGTCTCACCTTTTCTAATTATTTGGTTACAGCTTTGTTACTTGGAAATATTTTCTCAGGTAGCTAGAATTATGGACTATGAACTAGGTGATATTCTAAAGATATCTCCTAAGATTCTCATCCCTTGCTTATTCAGTAAAACTAATTTAGGAAGTGTCAAGTAACATAGCAGATGGAATGAAGGTTATATATCAGCTGATCTAAAGATAGAGCAACTCCACTAAATGAGGGGCTGGGGGCAAAATGTAAGCAATAGCATAAATTCTTAAAAGCAGAGGGGAAAACAGAGAAGTGTATTCAGCGGGTGGGGCAGATGAAGCAGAAGGGGTGGCAAGAAGGAGTCAATCTATTGCAGCTGCTTTGAGGACAAAGTAAGGGGAGTATATACAGAGAATTGTATAAATTTTGAAGTTTAGGTCAACCTCCTGGCCAATACCAGAAAGGAAAGAGAACATCCCTCAGCCCTACATATTCTGGCATACTCTGGGAATAAAATCTGCCTCACAAGAGTGGACATGGAAGTAAAATATTTTCTAGAGTCTCCAGATAAGAGTATATGTTCATCAACACTTTAATTTGGACCCTGTTAGACCCATGTCATCAAAACCAGAAGAAACAACCCCCACAGAAACATACCGTGTTTATATTGTTTTAATGACAAAATTTGTAGTATTTGTTATAACAATAGAAAACAAATATATTTAGTATGATCAGACCTCTTTAATTATTAAGTTCTTACAAATTAAAAACAATATACTACAGAGATTTTCATTATAGAGAAGGGGTTACAAAGAATGACAATGCAGAAAATTTTCATAGCACTAATATGATTCACAGATTTATAAGGTGCAAATTATATGTGTATTTTTGTGTGTATTTTTTAGTTTCTGAGCTAGTATCAATTAAATTTTGTAATTGCAAGCTATAGAAACTTTTAAATTATCTTAATCAAAAATTCTCTTTATATAAATAAAATTTATGAAGAGTGGTATAAAGTTTATACTATTGATTGAAGTCTATGGGCCTAGTGTTAAAAAAAAATATGAGAATGAACTGTTTTATATGTCAAACTGTTGGAAGGAGAGGTTAGGGAGAGAGTGCAGCATTTAAAGTAATTGTTGTGACCTGGCTGACTCAAGTTTGATCCCCAACATTTATTTATTTATTTATTTGTTTGTTTGTTTGTTTGTTTTGGTCACACTGGTGGTGTCCAGAGGTTACTCCTGGCTCTGTCAGCATTTACTGCTGGCATTTCTCGGGTGAGCATGTGGGATGCCTAGGATCGAACCCAGGTTTACCGCCTGCAAGACAAATTCCCTACCTGCTGTACTGTATTTGTGGCTCCCGATTTCTGACAGTTTATATGGTCTCCTGAGTCTCACCAGGACTAATCCCTGAGAACAGAATCAGCAGTAAGCCCTGAGACCACCAAATGGGGCACCTAAACAAGCAAATAAACAAAAGAAGGAAATTGGAAGGAAAACACTGTATTCTATTCTGGGAACCTGGTCACCAAAATGTCCATTACCAACCAGATGCCTCACTTGAAAGATCAATCCCAATAAATCACTTTTTCCCAAATTGCAGCCTCCTCCTTCTCTTTTTTCACCTCCTCCTCCTCCTCTACCTCTTCTTCCTCCTCCTTCCTCCTCCTCCTCTTCCTCCTTTTAATGCATATATGAATCCATCGTTTCATTTGCAGTAGGTAGTAAACTGGAATCCTTGCCTGGGGAATGATGAAAGAAATTTTACACACCCTTCACCTCCACACTCTACTTTTGGGGAAAATAGCACAAAGGTTTGCCCTCTACTCTGGCAATGAAGCAGAAACATTCCCACCCAAAACAGAGAACACTGCTATGAGAATCAGCCAAATGTGCACATATGTGCATAATAAAATAGGCTTCCGGTTTTTAATTATGATTACTCATAGAATATCTAGACAAGGCAGTAGATTGGTAATAGGGGTGAACTCATGAGAGGAGTGAGATGTGATATCTATATATGATGAAGCTGCATATTTAAATGGAAAAGTGTAAAATGAGTTTCACATTTGTGACTGAGATGGATTGCTACCAAAAATTATTTGTCTTTACAAATAAATATTTCCAGTTCTCTTCCTAAAGCATAGCAAGAAACAACTACCTTTGGATTTTTGATTTGTTTTTGTACTCTTCACGTATTTATAGATTTTTTTCTTTAAATTTAGAATTGTTGGCAACTCTTGTCCTATTTACCAATCAGAAAATGATAAAAGTTTCCTCCATCAAAGTATAACAATATATTGTCATAAGACTCTTTTGAGTCAAAGTTAAAATAACCCTAAAATCTCACACATGACCAGGAAATTCCTTTCTCAAAGAGAAAAGCTCCTATGAACACCTATCCTGCATTTATAGTCTCTTTCTGCAAGAGTCCTATGCAGAAAAAAACTTTCCATAACATGTCATGATCCTTTATCCACAAATATTGTTGAGAAGCAGTCAATATTATATAATATTATGGAAATCTGTGAACCTAAAATATTGAAAATATGGCTGAAATATGGATTACATTAGATGAGGTGCATAGGACATTGACATTGAACAAAGACAGACCATTTCCATTTTTCAGTTCAGTGAGGGAGAGATTTTGCCTTCAGATTTATGTCAGGTATGTAAAATTGATAGAAATATGTGTTATTTCAATGCATATTGACAAGCTTATATATCTCTCTCCCCAACTTGAATACAAAATACCAGGCATTATTATATAATATAGCAGAAGAAAATCATGGCCTTTATGGAACTCATTATCTATTGAAGATGAGTCTTTTGCTAGTAATTGCAAAAACAAATATGTTGTATGAGAGATTTTCTTATTTTATTGTAACATGCAACAAGAAGGTATACTGTGAGTTTGTGTAACAGGTGCATCTGACATGACACATAGGTGAAATGGGAGAAAATCCACAATGACATGCCTCAAAAAATCATGTTTGAGTTTCAATTTTAAGGATATTAAATAATTAATGAAATTGTATATCCACAAAAGATGATGAAAATAGTAGTAGTTCAAGAGATCAGAAATAACTATATGTAACTTCCTTGCAAGTTGAGATTAGAGAAATTTAAATGGATTTGAGACAGATATAGGAGACTATACATTCGGTATGTGTAATAAAGAGGACTTGGATTATGTAATTGATTAAAAGAGGGCTTCATTCAGTCTCAAAAGTAAATTCTGAAAAAGGACAAGATTTGAAGGTAGTGAAGGGTAAATGTCATCTATAAATTTTAGGAAAATGGTAAATTTGAATTGCCTTTGAGATCTCCTAGCAATGATGTCAAACCAACAACTTGATTCTGAAGTCTGAAGCTCAAAAGTAGAGGATAGTCTAATAAAAGGTAAATTTGTAAGTTTATTAATTGGTTGCAGTAAAAGGTCTGTGTCTGGGAGGGGTTACTGAGGAGGATAATAACACAGAAAGAGACGACAACATAGAAACTAGTCTTGAACTCCAATTGTTTGTGGCCAGGAAAAGTATGGACATCCAAAACAAGGGGATCGAAACAGCCTTTAAAGAAGAAAAAAATGCAGCTATACAAAGCTGATACAAATGATGAGTGCCTGATACAAATGATGAGTGCAGAAATATTTGTTGAATAGATGTATAAATAAGTATATTAAGTGTTTTCTGATCCTTAGAGTCCAGTTCAAGTGCTTGAAAGTTTCATCCCCAACACCGGAGGATCACCTGATAAAAAGTGCATTGCTTATTAGCATCACACTTTTTTCTCCATAGAGACACATATTTATGAATATGAGTTCAGTGACATTGAGTAGCTCAAAGGAAAGCAATGAATTACCTGTTGAATCTCTGAGATGTTTTGCTTACCCATAGTTATATTTCCTGATTTATCTTTTTAATCCTAAAGTTCTAATATGTGATGTTAAGTTTTTACCTCTTAACCCAGCCAGTGGTTTGAAACCCTGATAATCTTATTCATGTGTCCATTACCTCCTGAGTAGAGCACTCGCAGTTGCCATAGAGTTCAATCAATGGTGCTTCACTCTCTCCCACAGAACAAAAGCACTTTCCATTTGTGGTAGAAATCACCCCATGTGGTTATTTGTCAGCTAGTTGCCACGCAGCTGACAAATCTCAAAATCCAGTTGTGAAAGACAACCCTCTCCTGACTTTTCCAGCACTTCCACTTTGCAGCCAAACTGTAAATGCCATCCCAGAGGTATTAGGTGACTTTTTTTTTATGTTCTTGACAAGAAACAAGAAAATGAAAAGTTGCACGAAGCTGGGAAAATTGCAGAAACCTGGCAGGGGATGACTTTCACCTGAACAATTTGTCAGTTCCAAAGGGACATCTGAAGCAAGTTTTAAGAATAAGTATCCTGTTCTCATTTCAACTGATTTGTCTGGCAATAATTAAAAAAAAAAAAGGACAAGTATTCCCCAGCCCTGAAATGCACTTGTATGGGCTCAATAAATACAATCAATCTGCAGTATTAATTAACATTGATGACAAAACTCAGAAAGGTTGCAAGTTATTACAATACATTTTTTAAATGGGGGATATATTGCTGTTTCTAACTTCAGTCTCTCAAAATATACTTGCACATATACAACTTTTACCTCATGGAGAGGAAACCTAATGACTTCCACATCCCCATTGCCAGACTTCTCTTCCCTAATGCCACCGAAGAGCTAACCTTGCAGTGTGAAAGGTAGTGCATATCACTCCAATAACAGGAATCTTCAGGAAATCAACTTGGTAAACATCTGTGGTGGACTCAAGTAGTCTAATTTTAGTCCCCCCACTCACTCCCACTGCCCAATCCCCTATTTCTATTAGATTTGTCAGTACCTTATAGATTATAGTTAATACCCAAAGTGAGAGGTTGGTTTATAAAAAAAGCGTCGTAGTTCTGAAAATAATTCAAAGTTAAAGACCGCAGATTCCAATTCTTATTCAGTCATGAGTTTATAGAACTCTTGAAGTTTCTTAATCATCGTGCCTTTGTGTATAAAGAACTGGACTTATACCTCTTACATTGATGTTCTGAGGATTATCAAGTGCTGGGAAATCTCTCTGCAAATATGAAATGCTGTGTCAATAATAACAGACTACTTGGGCAGACATTACCGAAGAGATCTTGAACCAACTGTCCTTCCTTGTTCTGTCATAGGAAAAGCCAATGCACATTCACACACCAGACATATTAAATAATTAATTGACGATGTTTCTCAGGAGGATGGATGACTTGAATGAAGGTTTACCTGATGCCTGTGACAAGCACTAATTGATGTTTAAAAGGTTCATTCTAGACCTATTTGCCCATAGTTTTATGCTGATAATACTGTCACTGTCATCCAGTTGCTCATCAATTTGTTTGAGCAGGCACCAGTAACGTCTCTCATTGTGAGACTTATTGTTACTGTTTTTGGCATATCCAATATGCCACGGGTAGCTTGCCAGGCTCTGCAGTGCAGGCGCGATACTCTCGGTAGCTTGTCGGGCTCTCCGAGAGGGGCGGAGGAATCGAACATGGGTTGGCCATGTGAAAGGCGAACGCCCTACCGCTGTGATATCTAATAAATATAGAGTAAGGATTTTAGCAAATGCATTTTCAGAAGTTACATTTATCAGTATTATGGAGTTTTGTTCTTCATTTAAAAAGTATATTAGCATTCCCAGGTTTGATTCCCAACATCCCATGTGGTCCCCCAGCACTGCCAGGAGTAATTCCTGAGTGCAGAGCCAGGAGTAACCCCTGTGCACTGCTGGGTGTGACCCAAAAAAAGCAAAAAAAAAAAGTATATTGGCATCAATAATTTAAAAAATGTATATTCCACAAAACTGCTGTCCTATATAAAACAAACAGAACTCTGAACTACTATGTGGACAATAAATGGCACAATGCTAAGGGTAACAAAACAGTTGTGTAATTATTCCCAGCATGATATATTGATGCACAAAATCCTTGGCTTCCTTTAAACACTGTTTGTCAATTTCCCTACATTAGTATGGGAATCACTAACATGCACTATTTTATCCATCAGCAGGACGTCCAATTATTTGAAAAGGGTGAAGACTTTATGCCACTTTGCAACTTGTCGGACATAACCTTTGTATTCAGCAATTGCAGAGATGTTCCATGTTGTGATTTTTCTGAACTTGTTCATGAGTTTTCTCTCACCATCAGCTTCAGTTTCTACTAAAACAGTAAATTTTTAACATTTTTGCATGTCTCTTAAGATTCAAATTCATAGCTATAGAGAATAGTTAGGGATACTACAATGGTTATACGGTAACTGAAAGATTTTGAATCTACTTTGAGGGATTCTTTAAAATAAGAATTCTCTTACTGGGTGCTTTATATGTAGCACCTGTACTTCAAACATATACGAAGATAACGTGGATTCATATGCTTCTACAGTCCAATCTGGATATATTTCTTAACTTACCATTCTTTCAAAACTCATATTCAGTTACACATAACAATGCTATAAATATGGCTCTATGTGAGACTAAAGAAGTTAATGCTTTTCCCTAAATAATATGCTGAATTTTTATAATGTTAATTTTCAAAAAAATAATTATAGCTATTTATTTACATATATTACACAATTTTAATGTCATTTTTAATGCTGCCCTTATGTGCAAATGATATTGATAGAAAAAAATTCAGGGCATGGATGTTCTCCAAAATATATTGCCCCGGGTTTTAACAATTTTTCCACTTCTTTCATACACAGAAGCATTTGACAGTCTTCTCCTAGAAGTCCTGTCAACCCTTAGTAACCACGCAAAAAGGTTTTAACTCTTACTTTAAAATAGGCTCTTGGTTGAACTAGGGTTTTGGGGTTTTTAATTTTTTTTTTACTGTCTGATATCTGGATTGCTTTTGTTCTTGGAAATAACTATGTCCCTCATAGAAAAGTCAGGTAGTTGTTCTCTAGAACCCTGGTGACTAGTGTCAGGACATATGACTTAAGTTTAGCCAAACAGTTATTCCACCCAAAACTCTGAACTTAGAGCAAAGGAATACAGAGGAGCAAAACCAGTTTAACTCTTAGGGGCTCATTGTGGATGAAAAATAATTACTCATGTCATGTATCTTTGCAGCTGTGCACCTTTGGCCACTAGTGATATCAATGGAGACTACACCTGCTCTAGAATTTCATATAATCATGAAATCATGCAAAATAGATGCTTTTGTGCCTGGCTTTATTAACTTTGCTTATATGTTTGTGTGTAAATATTTTTAAAATTGTTGAAAGTATTCTATGACATGAGCAAACTGTATCTTGTCCATTCACCTTCACCTCCACCCCTTTGTTTTTTGGGCCATTCCCAAAGTTTTGGTTAGGGACCTGAGGGTCTGAGGGTCTGTTCTTAGGGATCACTTCTAGTAGGGATTGGGGAGCCATATGTAATGCCAGATATAGAACCTGGGTCAGCTGCAAGGCCAGTGCCATTCTTACTGTACTATCTATCAAGCCTATTCATTCACCTTTTAATCAACTTTTTGGAGTTTATTTTTAGATTTTTACTATTTTTAATAAAACCATTAGAATTAATGTAAAAATAACATACTGGATGGTGTCAGTGAGACTACCACTAGTGTCTAGAGAATTCATAGTAGTGAAGTAGGAGTCCAGTGGTAACTACTGTCAGGCTTGTGTGTGTGTGTGTGTGTGTGTGTGTGTGTAAGTATTGGAATTCTAACTATTCTCTAACTATTCAGTAGTACTATCAGCTATGTCAAAGCCTCTGAAATAGCCTATTTTCCAAATCTTCTTAATCTTGTTTATTTGTCTTTTTTGGTTTGGGATCACACCTGACAATGTTCAGGGATCACATCACTCCTGACTCTGAGCTCAGGGATCAGTTCTGACAGGCTTAAGGAACCTTATGGGGTATTGGGGATTGAACTGGGTGGACCATGTGCTGGGTAAACTTCCCATCTACTGTACTATTGCTCCGGCCCCACCTTCTTAATCTTGATTCTTACCTCACAGCATGTTCTCTACTACTGAGCTGCATCCTTGCCCCTAATAAAGCTCTTTTGAACTTAACCAATTTTTGTTTGTTGCAAATTGTAAATTGCAGTGTAGATTATACAATTTATTTGTACAGAATCACTTTACAGATCACGCGCTAAAATAAATAACTTCTTATCTTAGCAATTTAAAAGCCATGAGCAGTTTTCTCAGTTCTGTCATGGTTCTTGACATCTTCTCTCCAGCCAGATTTCAGTCTTTACATTTCTACTCTCCAATCAACATTTTCTGACCATACCGTTCCAACCACATGCCTCAATCGATATCCTCTTCCATGCATATCAGACACTCACGTGTCATTTAATTAATTGATGTTAATTTGGGTGGAATTTAGGTTGATATTTAATATTGTCTGTCACTATAAGTATGATAGGTTTCAGATTCCTCTAGATTTCTACTCTCCCATCAAGACTTCCCTGATTACCCTCAATCTATGGAAATCAGATATGACCATGATCTTCCTTGACATTTTATAGCATTTTATGTCTCTCAAGTTAACTATCATATTCCAAGTTGGAAAAAGTTGTTTTTTTGCCCAACATATCTTTAATTGTGAGCTCTCCCCAAAATGCTAAAAGATATACCGTATTAGTTTTTATATTTGTGGGTGAATATATGTGTGTGTGTGTATCATTTAGGAGTTGAGTTGAATAAGTAAATTATTATTGTTTTTACTTATTTAGCTTATCAAATTAGACTTTTTCAGTTAGTGTTAAGTAGGATTTGAAAGAAGATCCTTCTTAATGCTGCCATATTTGGGGGCTCTTTCAGTGTCAGGCAAATGAGGCCCATTGTTGTTACTGTTTTTGCCATATTGAATATGCCATGGGGACAGGGTACTCTCAGTAGCTTGCTGGGCTCTCCAAGAGGGATGGAGGCTTTTAGGGTGGCCTCCAATCCCTTACAGGTGTTCCCACGGTTCACACCATATTTGAACCCCATCAAATATGGTGCGGAAGTTATGGAAAAAGCAGCCTGGAGTGTGGTGGTGGCTGGGTAGTGGAAGTAGTGGAGGTCAGCTGGTGAGGTATTTATCTGGCTCCAGTAGGATGGGGCTTCTGGGTTTGGTCCCTGGAGCTCCAGAGATTGGAGGAGGCAGACAGAAGATCTCTGAATGCAGCAGCTATGTGTACCTGAGTCGAGAACTCAATATGAGGAACAACTTGGTGCCAGAACGACGCAGGAGGAAGAGAGTTGCGTGGAACACCTTCAAGAGTGTCGAAGAAGTGGTTAAGAGGATGAAGAAACTCTGGATCTGGGCACATCTTTTCGACTCCACCATTCTTCCTGCACTAACATATGCCTCAGAGACCTGAGTCCTATAAAAACAGGAAAATAATGCGATTCAGGTATCCCAAAGAGGAATCGAAAGAGCTATGCTTAGAGTATCACATTTCACTCAAGTGAGAGAAGGAATCTGGAATTCCGATCTCCATTGACAATCGAGAATCAGGGATCCTGTCTTGTTTGCAAGGCATCAAAAATCAGATGGGCCAGACACGTAATGCAATTCAGAGACAACCGCTGGACTAGAGCTGTTACCAACTGGATTCCACAGGACATCAAAAGACCATGTGACCGCCCACCTACAAGATGGTCAGACTTCTTCTTCATCAAAACCCTAAACGAATTGTTTGAGGCTCTTTGTGTTCCTAGAGCGAGCAGATACCATTGGGCTATGCTAGCATGCGACAGGAACAAATGGAGATGTTACTGTTGCCTGCTTGAGCAAATCAAAGATCAACAGAATGACAAGTGACAAGTGAAAGAACATAGTATATAAGTAAATAAGAATAATTTTATGGTCACTACTACAAGTTTTTTTCTTATCTGGTAAAGTTCACATATGCTTTGATGCACTCTGAGTTTCAGAGAAAAATACAAAGGAACATTGATAAATTTAGGGTATGCAGTCAGTATCTGTTTGTATATTTAGTTTCTCATTGGAATTAGATTTAAAGAAAGCGTTGTTGTATGTCATTAGTAACTGATACAGATAAGAGAGTGGCAAATAGCAAATAAGAATTTTTTAATAATAAAATCCATGTGCCTAAAATTTTCCTCCCTAATTTGAAGAAGTATGGCTTATTAGGAGAAATAAATTAGCATGTAAATAATATACTTCCGGAAGATTTTCTGCAAAATTTATTTCATAGAGGTTTTTTGGTTTTCTTCCAAAAAAGAAAGAAATTAGTGATTTTCTTTTTCATGTAAATCCATTTAGAATATAGTAGCTGATAAATGCTTTGTTGCATAATTAGTTCTGAAGGCTCCCTTCTTTTATTATGTCACAGTGCTTTAAAGACAGTTCTAGATTAGATCATTGCTTTGGGGAGGGTTTCTATACAGTGAGACCAGTTCCTGCAATTCACAACTCTCTCTCCAAGCACTCAAACAACAAGCTGTCTTTGCTCTTTCTTTTCATCATGGCTTCCATCCAGAGCCAATTACACAAAACAACAGCTCCCTCGCACTATTGCCGACAATAATATCAAGGAAAGAATTGCACCTACTCAAGCCTGAGAACATATTCAAGAAGTTAATTATTTTCTTAGTGTGGTCCTTGGAGCAGCCTTTAAAGGAAGAAACACATACACACACACACACACACACACACACACACACACACAGAAAAAAAAGCCCTTGTTTCACTATAAAGTGCCTTGGGGTATTATTCCTGTGGAACATATGGGGTACTATATAAAACTAAGTTGTTGCTGATTTTACTTAAAATCAGTTTTTATCTCTTGTTTTATGTCTACTGGTTTACAGCACCTTGAAACATCTTCAGTTTGTTTGCCCATTGCAGAAGCATTCCAATAGAGCTTCTCCCTGCTTCCCAGAATGTTCCTTGGGCTGAGGGGGTGGGGAGTGGGGTGAGTGGGGAGAAAGTGCTACTTGAGCTTACATGCTGAGAGCAGAAAAAGGGGAGTGCCAAAAATTAATTTTGAAATAAAATGGCAACTTGATTGAAATGCATTCTCTAAATTCAGTATCAATTAAATTTAATGGTCAGAAGTTTTCATCGATTTATAGGGCTGTGTATATCATGATTTTGAGAGAGAACATTACTCCTGAGATAGCTCTCTAATTGAGAGAAGGATTCTATTGCAGAGAATTTAGATTAGTTGTTCTATACAAGTAAATTGTGGCTTTGTATTTGGGTGATCACTGGGCCAGTCATTCCTGGGCTTCTGTTAGTAGGTTGGGGAAATAACTGTAGCCACAGCAAACAAGTGTTGAAAACAAACTTTTGAAGAAAGTATTTTTTATTGCAAGAGCTTTTGTGTTTTTGTATATTTCTTTGGTACTGAGTATCTCATCTCATCGACCTACATGGAAACCAGGACACAGATCTGAGCCTGTCCTTCATCACCACTCACCGTGCTCCTAAACTAAGTGGTGGTCTCAATCCATTTTGAACTATTCCTACCCATACCACCTTGAGGACTTACTGATTATGAAAAATAAAATAAAATCAAACTCCCATGAGGCTGGAGCCAGATAGGGCACTTGCCTTGCTCGTGGCCAGCCTGGTTCAATCACCAGCATCCCATATGGTCCCTGAGCATCACTAGGAGTGATCTCTGAGTGCAGAGTTCTGAGCACTAGTGTCTGTGACCCCCCCCCCTGAACAACAGGAATTAATATGAATATTCATTCCTAGCTTTGGGACAAGTCATCTAATTTTCCAGAAGTGCAATCTTCTCACCTGCAATAGAGTTCAAAGAATTATCTATTGTAAAGTTGAATATGCTAGTGTCCTCAGAGAGTTAGTACTTACCAAAAAATACTTCTCTTTTGACTCCTCAACATCTGAGATTTGAATTAACTGAGCTGGAGGTAAACTCATGGGAATAAAAGCCCAGCAGTTTGGGGCCCAAGCACCCAATAGCACGGTGGGTAGGGCATTTTTCTTGCACATGGCCAACCCAGGTTCAATCCCTAGCATTTCATATGATCCTCTAAGCACTGCCAGAAGTAATTCCTGAGGGCAGAGCCAGGAGTAACCCTGAGCATTGCTGGGTGTGACTCAAAAGAAAAAAAAAATGCACACCATTTACCAGTTAGAAATCTCAAAATGGTGGACATAGGTCCAGGAGGATAATATGGCAGGTAAGGCACTTGTCTTGCATATAGCCAACCTGGGTTTGATCTCAGCACCCCATATAGTCTCTCAAACTCCTACAGGGTCATACCTGAGCACAGAGCAAGGAGAAAGCCCTGAGCACCATCAGGTATAGTCCAAAGAAACATAAACAAAAAAGTGGATGTGGAGTAGGTGTGTCCATATTCTCCCCTACCCTTGCAGATAATTACACTACAGTTGCCTCTTGGCTTTTTGTTTTATTGATTTTGGTAGCATGCTGGAGCTAGGTTCATTGATTGTTTATAAATCCAGCTTCCCCCAAGAACTAACATGCTAATTTGAGCTTCCAAAAAAGCAGGGTAGTGATTAAAATGCCAAAGGCCTGAGCGTGTCAAGATCCAAGGAACTCCAAAGAAAGAATGGCAAGAAACAGAAATATGGAAAACTAGTCGCAGCTTAGGATGTGACTAATTTCCTTGGACAAAACATACTCCTTCCCTGTGTCTTAGGCCTCTAAGATCTCATGCTGTTCTGATATTCTGCTAGGAGATTAGCAAATGGTGCTATGACAGAGAAAAGTTAAGGTCAGCACACAGCAACCTCAGAATGAAGGGCTCAGAAAGGCTGATAGGCACATCTCAGGACTGGTCCAGTCACCATCATATCTTCATGAGCTTAAGAAAGTGGTTTGGATCTCTCTGGGGCTTCTATCTGTGTATGAAGTTCTTTGGGTAGTGTTGGTGATTTGGTGAGAAAAAAATGAATTTAGAACCAATAGTCAAATGATATGAATGATATTAAAATAAGATCGTAGGCTTAGAAAGATTGAGAAAATCTCTCCAAGGCTCCTATAAAATGACTCTGATAATAGCTCCCATTTCTAAGGCTACTGGGTGGGATTTAGTGAACTAGTCTATTAATATTACACACAAATACCAGCTGGCACTTATTATTCCACACAAATATTCTGTATTGATAGCTCCTTTATTATCCCATTCTTTGGACAGTTTGCCTTTCCCACTTTGCATATGTGCATCTCCAGCTCAGTGTTAGAATCACCTGTTTATTTTTTTCTTTTCATATATTCATAGGATCTCCCAAAGAACCTTTGAAAGCAAACTTCTAGTGGATACCACATCTTCCCAGGGGTATAAGTCCCCTGTCCCTTTGTCCTCATAGTCATGATTAGTCACTTTGAAGTTAACTTCAGCCTTCCCTAAGAGCAATAGGTATTAGCCAAGTAAATGTGACACCTCAATCTCTTTTATAAAAGTGAGGTGAGTACTAGAAATATTGCTGGCTATTTCACAGTTAATTGGCTTCCCCTTGAAGAGGTTTTGTGCCTCTGTCCTTGTGGGGAATCTTATGTTCCCTTCTGGTCACCTTGTTTCAAGAGAAATGGAACTGAGATTGAAAAATGCTGCAGAAGGGCATGATCTTGCTCAGAGGTTGAGAGAGATTTATGGAATAGGAGAAGCTGCGAAGAATAGGATTAGCTAAAGATTAGGATAAATTTGATAGCAGGACTAAGCATTATGAGGACATAATAAAAGCTTATTGGTCGCACTATGTCAACATAACAGCAAAAGATGAGGGCAAGTGAGTGTTCCACAATCAAAGGGCAGCAAATGAGAATCAATACCACCAAACAGTTATTTACACTGAATATTTGCTTATAAAAATCTGATGTCAAAGACATCTCTACAACCAAGAGTCTGTTCCTATATTTTAAAATACCTATTGTATGAATTTAAGTATGTGATTATGCAAGTATGTCCAATAGGAGTAATTAAATTTCATGCTTCAGTACAGAAATTGGTTGTTGAAGGAAATCTGGACAGCAATTCAGCATATACTTCATTTCACAACTAGCCAGCTTTGCTGATGAAACTTTGTCTTCATGTGGGAAAAGAATAGGGATTTCATCTCGAGAAACACTTAAGGCAAACACCTTTTTATTTTATATTTTTAATATCTCTTACCTTCGGGGCTGGAGCAATAGTACAGTGGGTAGGGTGTTTGCCTTGCACACGGCCAATCCGGTTCAATTCCCAGCATCCAATATGGTCTCCCGAACAATGCCAGATGTAATTCCTGAATGCAGAGCCAGGAGTAACCCCTGTGCATTGCTGGGTGTGACCCAAAAAGCAAAATATATGTATACATAAACATATATATGTATGCATACATATATATATGTATATACATATATGACTCTCAATCTAAGGGTTTTTTAAGTCCTTGGCATCTGAGCTAGGTCCTAGGCTGACCTCAAACTAAAGGACCTTGAAGACACCAGGTCAGTTGGGACATTTAGTTTTCCAGGGTTTCCTGAATTATCTAGCTAGAGGTTCTGAACCAAAATCTTGAGATATTCCCAGAAAATTTTATTTTATCTTTAAGCCCTATTTTGATCTGCAGAATTTGTTTTGAAGAGTTCTGGTTTGCAGGAATGGAGGTCCATTAAAGAGTTGGTGACTCAGGGATTGTGGGACTTCTAAAGTCCTACTTAATTGCATCAATAAAGAAGACACTTTTATTTACTTATTCACTGCAAAAAAAAGTATATAATTCTTCATTAAAACAGTAGAGTGAATTGGGAAAGAATTTGCAATAAGATTTGATTTCCCATGAAACAAAACTCTATCTTTTGAGGAAAAAAATGGTTTTAGAAGTCTCAAAAGGTATTTGGAAGGGAGATATACCAGAGCTCCAAATTAGATGTTGTTTGGGCCAGAAGATGGTATTTTTATACTAAATTCCACATATCAAACAGAAGTATTAAAAAGTTAGAAAACTTCTGAGATGACTTTATTTCAATAAATTGCTTCTTTCTGATATCTTTGCCTACATATTTATCTTACAGAGCTTTAAGGGCAGAATCACTGACAGTATGAAAGCAACTTTTGTAGTACTATGCCAATCTAAGTTCTCAACTCCTCAAGTCCCTGTCCAGCATATATAAGTGTATAACTCTCTGGCTTCTGTGAATAGATCAAAAGGAAAAGAACACTAAGCCCAGTCTGGTAGTGATCAATTTCCAGTTTTTTACTTACACTTGAAAGATTAATGCTCAATAATATGAGTGTCCAAGAAGACACTGTTGCCATAACTCTGTATCACCTGTTGTCCCATTGCTACTCAATTTGCTCAAGCAGGCACCAGTAACATCTACATTCATCCCTGTTGTGTGCTAGTGTAGCCCAATGGCGTCTGCTCACTCCAGGAACACAAAGAGCATCAAACTGTTTTAGCAGCCTCTCCTTACTCATCCTTCCCAATGCTGCCATATTGGAGGCTCTTTCAGGGTCAGGGCAATGAGGCCCATTATTGTTACTGTTTTGGGCATACTGAATATGCTATGAATAGCTTGCCGGGCTCTCTGAGAGGTATGGAGACTCCAGGAGATTCTGCGTTGCTCTCTTCGGGGAACTTTGTTTTATAGTCTCTGGATCTTGGTCGTTGATGAGATTTCATGGCACTTGAGGCAGTTTGTGGGTGTGACTGCCAAGCTACTGGAAAACGGGGGATCTGGGTGGAGGAGACCCAGTCCTGATCTGAGCATCTTGAGATCTTGGAGATCTCAGCCACAGGTTCCGCATACCTCAGTTCCTCTGCCTATTTCTTCATGGGTGAGGCTCATCCCAGCATGTGGAGAGTGGCCTTGGGCATGGCTGGGGCTGGGTTCTGGAGGTTTTTGGCTGCTGGGGCTCTGTTTTTGTCAGGGAGGGAGACTCAACCCACCCCATTCAGAGGGGCTCTGGTGAAGACAGTCTGGCACGGGGGCAGGATATTCTTTGTAGCTCTCTTCGGGGAGCTTTGTTTTATGCTCTCTGTGTCTTGGCATTGAGGATATTACATGGTGCCAGGGGCAGTTTGTGGGTGTGGCTGCCAAGCTACTGGACAACTGGGAATCTGGGTGGAGGAGGCCCAGTCCCAATCTGAGCAGGCTTGGAGATCTCAGCCACGGTCCCGCATACCTGGGTTCCTCTGACATTTCCTTCATGGGTGAGATTTGTCCTATTGTGTGGAGAATGGCCTTGGGCATGGCTGTGGCTGGGTTCTGGAGATTTGCGGCTGGCCTAGCTCTACTGCCCATAAATAACTCAAGAAATCTCTTGAGAGCATGGTAGGGAGCAGATGAAAGAGTACTGTAATCTCTTGTTTGGGGATTTTAATCAAAAATCATTTGTTGGGGGGACTGAATAGTATAGCAGGTAGGGTGCTTGCCTCTGAGGCATACATTAGTGAGGGAAGAATGGTGGAAGTGAAAAGATGTGCCCACAGCTGGAGTTTCTTCATCCTCTTAACAACTTCTTCGACACTCTTGAAGGCGTTCCACGCTGCTCTCTTCCTCCTGTGCAGTTCTGGTGCCAAGTCATTCTTCATGTTGAGTTCTCGACCCAGGTACATATAGCTGCTACATTCAAGATGTTCGTTCCATTGAGAGCAAATGGAACATCAGGGAATAGTTCGTTTTTCATGAACATTGTCTTGTTGAGATTCAGCTGTAGTCCCACCTTTCCACACTCATGGTCGAAGTCAGCCAGCATTTGTGCTGCTTGGCAAATGTTTGGCATTATGAGAACAATGTCATCAGTGAAGCAGAGGTGGTGTAGTTGCCGACCATCTATCTTAATTCCCATTCCTTCCCATTCCAATCATCGCATGATATTCTCAAGGGTGGCACTGAAGAGTTTCAGTGAAATGGTATCACCCTGCTGAACCCTTCTCTTTACATCGATGATCAGATGATCATTTCCTTGTAGAATGGTGAGATATTGGTGAGGCATCCTTAATATAGCTCATGGAGGATCCTGATGTATTGAGTTTGGACACCCTGTTTGGCTAGGGCTTTGATAACTGCTTCAGTCACAACAGACTCAAAATCCTTCTTTATTATTTTTTAATTTTTTAAATTTTTTTTAATTTATTTTTTTATTGAATCACCATGTTGAAAGTTACAAAGCTTTCAGGCTTAAGTCTCAGTTACATAATGCTCGAACACCCATCCCTTCACCAGTGCACATATTCCACCACCAAGAACTACAGTAAACCTCCCCCCCACCCCCAGCCCCCCATCCCGCCTGTGTAGTTGATAAATTTCACTTTACTTTCTCTTTACTTTGATTACATGCAAACAAAAAAAACCTCACTATTATTGTTTGGATTTCCCCCCTCAGATTCTGACCTGCTGGAAAGGAAGCATTTGATAATTTGTTTTCCATTGCTGAGAATGAGGAGATATAAGGTCGTGTGGCCACAGTAGCGGCCTCGAGGTTCTAGATTTCTGTATTTTAGTATTTTAGTGACTAAGTCCAAAGGGCTTTCTGCCAGAGGTTGCATCATTGCTAACTCGTACCTCTCTGCTACTTTATATTCCACATATGAGTGCAATCTTTCTGTGTCTGTCTCTTTCTTTCTGACTCATTTCACTCAACATGATACTTTCCATGTTGATCCACTTATATGCAAATTTCATGACTTCATGCTTTCTAACAGCTGCATAGTATTCCATTGTGTAAATGTACCAAAGTTTTTTTTAGCCAGTCATCTGTTCTCGGGCATTTGGTTTTTTCCAGATTCTGGCTATTGTAAACTGTGCTGCGATAAACATACAGGTGCAGATGTCATTTTGACTATACTTTTTTGCTTCTCCGGGGTATATTCCCAGGAGTGGTATTTCTGGGTCAAATGGAAGCTCAATTTCTAATTTTTTGAGAATCGACCATATTGTTTTCCAAAAGGGCTGAACCAGTCGGCATTCCCACCAGCAGTGTAGGAGGGTTCCTTTCTCCCCACAACCACGCCAACAGCGGTTGCTTTTGTTCTTTTGGATGTGAGCCAGTCTCTGTGGTGTGAGGTGGTATCTCATAGTTGTTTTGATCTGCATCTCCCTGATGATTAGTGATGAAGAGCATCTTTTCATGTGCCTTTTAGCCATTCATATTTCTTCCTCGAGAAAATTTCTGTTCATTTCTTCACCCCATTTTTTGATGGGGTTGGATATTTTCTTTTGGTAGAGGTCAACCAGTGCTTTATATACCCTTGATATCAACCTTTATTGGATGGGTATTGGGTGAATATTTTTTTCCATTCTGTAGATTGCCTCAAAAGCCTTTTTTAAATCAATGACCTTTAGACAGAGTGGCATCTTGATCTCTCGCGAAACTTCAATGAGCTTGTTCACTGTATGGATATGGTTGATCATGCTGAATCCTTTTTGGAACCCAGCTTGCTTGCATGGTTGTCCTTAATCTAGTGTTTTGTCTATTCTATTCAGGATGACTCTAGTGAACAAATTGTAGACAATGGACAATGGGCAGATGGGGCGATAGTTGCCAATGTTGTGGATGTCTCCCTTCTTGTACAACAGAACGGTCCTGCTGGTTTTCCACTGGTATGGAAATTTGCATTTGGATAGATAGTGTCTGAAGAGCCGAGCCAGTGTATTGATGAGTACTGGCGTAGATTCTACAGGTGTTCAGGTCTTATCTTGTCTGGTCCGGGTGCTGTCAGTGTCTTTACCAATGAAATGGTGTGTCGGATTTTGGAAGGGAGAACATTGGGAATGACATATCCATCCTGTGGAATTTGGTATGTGGGCAGGTGAACGTGGCTATCAGAGAGATCCAAGTAGAATTCATTAATTGTCCTCTCCATTGCCCTTCTGGAAGATGTGACAGATCCATTAGGACATCGGAGCGCAGTCATCTCTGTCATGGTTGGCGAAGGACAGGCAAGCGTTATGAATACTTTTTCCGGCTTCTGCCCCATCAGAAAACACTGCTGCTCTTCTCTCTTTGAGGTCTTACTTTATCGTTTCTCTGCACAGCTTTGTGAGCTTGGACATTAGCTTGTGATTGCCTGTGGCTCGTGTCAAACCAAATTGACTAATGAGCTTGAGAGTTTCTGAAGACAGGCATCTGTTTGTGGCTTTCCCACTCTCGGCATTCCTCGTGCAGTCATGGAGGTACTGGATCAGTCGATTGTATTCCTCATTGATGTTGTCAACGACGGCATCATCCCACATTGCCACAATAGTGCCAAAGAGCTCCCAGTTGATGGTCATTCTGGGAATTATCTTCTTAAAATTTGCAGACCTTTCTCCCCGATCTGTGAAGCAGAATTTTGCATAAAAGAGATGGTGTTACGATCTCATTTGGAATTTTGGGACAACAGAAACATCAGTCAGACAAAATCTTCTATTGAATATGATGTGGTCAATTTTGTTGTGGAACTGTCCACGAGGAGACTCCCATGTCCAACGTTTAGATTCGGCCTTCTGGGATTCTGAGTTATCATGGATGGTCTTGGTTGACATGATGAACTCAGACATTCTCTCAACCTGTTCCTTCCATTCTAGGCCATGGGTCCCAATGTGGAGTTCTTCAGGCAACCTCCTCAGTCCTATCTTGTTATTGAAATCACCGACAATAATCTTGTAGAAGGTTTACTCTTTTTAATATACTTCTCCAGCTCCATGTAGAACTTCTTAATTTCTTCTTTATTGTAGTTGGATGTTGGTGCATAAACGACGAAGATAGAAACTGCAGGCAATGAGCCACATCTATTCAAGCGTATTCGTCCAATTCAGGTTGTTAGGCATTCTAATGAATCAATTCTCATGGCCAAGTTCGTGTTGACAAGGACACTGACACTACCGATTCCTCTATTGTTGCATATTCTGAGGAAAAGTTCTCCTCCAGTGTCGAAAATGGCGTGATGTGATCGATGCCTTTTAGTTTCAATCAGACCAATGACGTCATACTTGATATTCTGCGCTTGCACCATCAGGTTCTCAATGCATGCTTCCGATGCCAGAATATGTGCATTGAATGTACAGACAGTCATTTTAGTCCTTCTTTGTTTTAGCAATCTAGTTAATCCCTGAGATTTTATCAACCTCTCCTTGCTCATTCTTCTTAACACTGCTGTATTGGGGGCTCTTTCAGTGTCAGGGGAATGAGGCCCATTGTTGTTACTGTTTTGGGCATGTCAAATATGCGACAGATAGCTTGCCAGGCTCTGCTGTGCGGGCGGGATACTCCCAGTAGCTTGCCGGTCTCTCTGAGAGATATGAAGGCTTTTAGGGCATTCTCTTATTGCCTATAGAGGTGTTCCCATGGTTCACACCATATTTGAACCCCATCATTCATCAATAATTATAGAAAATGTGTATTAAGTGTCTTATGATGTGTCCCACGGCCGCAAAGCAGCTATGCAGTCTGGAAGGCAGCCTGGAGCATGGTGGTGGCTGGGTATTGGAGGTAGTGGAAGCAGAGGTTAGCCGATGAGGTTATCTGGCACTGGGAGGGTGGATCATCTGGGTGTAATCCCTGGGGCGCAGAAGATTGAAGGATGCAGGCAGATGATCTCTGTTTCTGGGTCCTGTTTAGCCTGGAGTCCAAAGTCACAAAGTTATGCAATATTTTTTAAAGAGGCTAATGAAAGGTGGCAAAGTTTTTAGCTCATAAATGGTAGAGCAAGAAGTTAAACTCTCATTCTTTTTCAAATGCTGTCTTCTACTCATACTCAGATGAGAAAAGAAAGGGGAAAGTTACTATTGTAGATCGTATTTCCAAAAATAATCACGTATTTCCATTCCCACATGCCCTTTTGCAAACTTGCCCCCTTTCATTAAATTGCATAATCTTTATCCCTCTCTTCAACCCCCATCATTGAACATGGATAAGACTTTGTGACCATCTTGATGACTATTTGTAATTGAAGTGACATCCTGATGTTTTCAAAGATGGGTTAAAAAGATAATCTGCTCTTTGCTGTCTTCCTCTGAGTGAACCTTCAAATGATTCCCTTCATAGTCTGAGCTGCCCGAGCTGACATCATATAAGCTATACCTGTCAGATTCAAATTGCAGATTTGTGAGGAAAATAAATGCTATTGTTATAAACTGCTATCTGTTGGGATAATTTGTTATATGTCCACAGTATTAGTGACAAGTACAGAAGAATTTATCAACTCTATACTTAGAATCATGATTTTAGCAAAAAGGGCAAGATCATGTCCCTGTTGAAGCATGCATCTGCATATAGATGCCTGTATGCATAAATGAGAATATAGAAGTATAGAGGCCCTGACCATCCACTGATAGAATTAATGTCAAGAAAGCATAAGCATATGCCTCCCTGCCTGTTCTATCCCAAACCTACCCATTTCCAGGGTAGCTGAAGAGTCAAAACTCATTTGCATGGGAATGTTGAGGTCTGTTCCTGTCAGTGTATAGTGGGCAGCTGTGATGTTTACCTGCTATGCATGATTTTCCATGTCCTTTTTTATTCCCTGGACAATTTATTCTGTGTCCCTGAGCTATAGTTATGACATCTTGTTTTTACACCTCAACACCACTTCCATTGGATGCACTGGATCACAGAGTCACCCAGGTTAGCCATTCAGAACTCCCCATTTCTATCCCAGAGAATGGTTTGGGATGGGCCTATCACAGATCAGGTTCTTTTACATGTAGACCAATTGGCAACTGGGTTCTAGGAAAGAAATGTCTTTTAGGGTTCTTTGAATTATTAATCCTAGTTTTTCATCTCTCCTTATATCATGCCTTTGTAAGTATGCAGTTGCTCTCATGTTAAATGAAATGAGTCAGAAAGAAAGAGACAGACACAGAAAAATTGCACTCATTTGAGGAATATGAAACAACAGAATGGGAGACTAACACCCAAGAATAGTAGCAAAAGTACCAGGAGGTCTGCTCCAAGGCTTGGAAGCTGACCTCACATGCTGGGGGAGAGAGCAGCTCAGATAGAGAAGGGAACACCAGCTAAAGTGTAGTGGAAGATCCACTCAGGATGGGAGAGGTGGGTTGAAAGCAGACTATAGATTGAACATGATAGCCACCCAGTATCTCCATTGCAAACCTTAACACCAAAAAGGAGAGAGAGAACAATAATAAGGAATTCCCTGTCACGTGGAGGGGGAGAGACATCACGGTCGGGGGGACCCTGGGGCCATCGGTGGAAAAGAATGGGCACTGGTGGAGGACTGGTATTCGAGTTTTGTATAACTGTAACACAGGCACAAAACTCTGTAACTGCACCCTCACAGTGACCCATTAATAATAATTTTTAAAAATTTTAAAAAACAGATTTATTTGTCTTCTGATTTTGGATTAGGACATTCAGATTATTGTACAATGAGATATTAGTAAATATAATGCAAGCAGCTATTTAAAATTCATTTGTGATATGCCATTTTACCTCACTTTTGTCTTGAGAAGTTGTTTTCCTGGATAACTTTGGCCCCATCACTTATGACCTAAGACAGAATTACATGTGGAACACAGCTACTCTTACTGCCTCAAATCCCCTGGTCAAGCTTCAAATTGATGAGAAATAAATGCTTCTGATTATATGCTATTGAGATTTGTAGTTAATTTAGCATTTAAAAAAAACAGCAATAGCTCACTGATATATCTTCTTCCTATGAAGTCGCTAAGCGAGGCAAACATAAATTCAGTTTACTAGTGGCTGTCTTAGACAGCTCGGCTGAGAAAGAGGACAGGCAGGGGCTGGAAGAGCCAAAATGTGGAAAAACAAATCCATTTGAACCCATAGATCCAGCTGCTGCCTAAAGCATTTGGATTTACGTTAGGACTTTGTAGGGAAAAGATGATAAATCCCCATACCCCACAACACACACATTTTCTTCCAGTTAAGATCATTTAAATTCAGTTTCTGTCACTTGAAGCAAGAAATGCCTAAACTGGTACCTGTGTCATGCAATCCAGGTTTGAAGTGTCCCTCTCTCCAGTTCAATACTCTACTCTGTTGCTTTTCTAAAAACTGCATAACTGAACTTTATCTCCATACTTTTTAAAGAGGATTTTACCATTGGTGTTTGACCAAAAACATAAATTTCACATCTCCTGCATAAAAATGCAGTTGACGTTGTCCTGCAGAGGACTTGGCTTGGAGCCCTTCAGCTGGGATAGGTTTTTGTGGTCATTTGAGAAGACTAACTAGATTCTAAGCCATGGAGTCATGGAATGAGGAAATCCTGAATTTGAATGCAGTTGGCTTCACAATTCTCTTTCTTCCAAGGGGCAATCTTTAGTCTGCCAAAGTTAGTACATAGAATAGGTAGTTTCATGATTTATTTGCACATATTAATCCAAAAAGGCTAATTTATGTCTCATTTGTACACAACTTCAGCTGGAATTGAAGAGTTTCTGTCATAGAGATAGAGATAGAGATAGATAGATAGATAGATAGATAGATAGATAGATAGATAGATAGATAGATAGATAGATAGATAGTGTAAGGTAGGTGTGGGACTGGGGGCTCTCAGAATGTCTCTCCAGATATTGTTCATTCTTAGATCTCCAGGCTCTACAGAAATGTAAGTCATAATATAGTCCAAACAAACTCTAACCCTGAGTTTAAAGAATTGAGATGGTGATGGTGTAGGGGCTACATTTTTCTTATCAGTGTAAGAGATTATAATGTAGTCTCTTCCCATGGTTATTCTTTCCCTTCAAGTCTCTTTATTCTTCCTCTTCATCCTATCTCAAGGACTTTCTCTTCTATACCTCACAAGTCCAATTGGAAAAATAGTACTCCATGCACACTCATTTGCTCAATAAAAAATGGGAAGAGATTAATTCCCCACATTAAACAAAGACCCCAGGCCCCTACCCGCATAAGGGCCAGGCCCAGAAATCAAACCCGACATCCCCTCCATGATAGTCACACCATATGCTAATTACAGGTCCAGCAGGCTTGTGTTCTTTCAACTTTAATTATGAAGCAGGAGTGTAATGAAACTGTGGCAGAGAACTGCTGTAGAGTTTGACAAGGTATTTTATCAACATGTTATTATATTCTGACAAAGGCAAGCCCAGAGGACAATGTAGGGTTCCAAAGACTAGCTAGAAATATGGCAGACTTACCATTCCTGTATACCCAGGGGTGTTCCAGCAGGGAGAGGGACTTAACCACCTTAAATTGGACACTCAGAGGGCTAGTACTAGTGATCCAGAAAGTGGACTCGATGACTCAGAGTTCCTGCAGGACCCATAGAGTATGCTTGATTTTCTTCTTGAACCCACACACCAACATCACTACATTCATTTGAAGTTGGCTCCTTCAAAGTCACTGTGAAAGAAAGCATTACCAAGCAACAACATAGGTGCATTAGGCATTCTCAGTAAACATTTCATTTAATCTTCACAACAATGCGTGAATAGATTGGTGTGAACACTGCTATGGCCTCCAGTATCTGTTTTTCCCTTTTATCTACCCAAACTGGCTGTCAATCTGCTTTTGCTCAGGTTGACAATGTGCCAACTAAAAAAAGCAATTCCCTAGGCATCTTTGCAGCTATAAGAGACCATAAGATAGGGTTCTAGCCAATGAATAGTAAGTGTAAGTTAGCCAAGGATGAATGTCAAGGGTACTGTTGTTTTCCTAATCCAAACTGATGGATTTTATGGTACCAACCTTTTCCTTGTTACCCATATTTGTCCCTTCTATCTGAAGGAAAGAGCTCAAGATGCCCACTGAAAAAACCTATTGTCTCACAACCAACTACAATAGCAAAGCGATCAGGAACTTCAAAGAAGTCCTAAATTCTAAATAAAATATTAGCATTTTTTCCCATTTTTCTGCTGAAAAACTGAGGTTTGGAAAGATGAATGCTATTTGCACATGTTCTCAGCATATTTGTACAAGTTCTCATCACAGGTCATATCTCTGTATCTGTAAGTCCAAATTCTATGTTCTTCGTAGACGGTTTCTTTATAATATAATCTTCAGACCAGAACTTTTAAAAATTTATGTATATGCTTATTCTTAACCTGAATTGAACACACAAAAAGTGTGCTTTTGCTTCTAGCTTGGCTTTAAGTCCTGAGGATAAAGAAGTTAATTATCAGATACCATGAGGAGGAAGGTCAGCACAGAGGCTCAGAAAAACATTTTACATAGAATGCAAACTCCCTTGGTATAACTGTATATATGTATTTATATATAAATGTATCCAAATGATAAGTACAGTGGAACAAAATAAAAGCTACCATGAAGAGAAAGAGCAGAGTCAGTAAATGGAAGAGACATGAAGATCTGAGGGAAGCAAGTGAACTCCTAATGGTGTTCTAGCAGAAACAGACAGGAATTGTATTTTCTTCCCTATCCCTTTTCATCCCACTGAGATAGGTTGAAAGAAGCACCATTACACCAGAAAAGAGTTGAAGAGGTATTTGTGTAAATATTATTATTATTATTATTATTATTATTATTATTATTATTATTATTATTATTATTATTATTATTTGCTATTCAGGAGGTTTAATCTTTGATATCTTTTACATCCAAGTAGGGATAAGATTATCCTGAATATTCTCTTTAATTCCTTGAACCTGGAGTTTTTAAAAACAGTGGTGGGAGGGAATCTTGTCAAGGGCTTCTTTTTCCTTAATGAGCTGCAGTTTCCTGATATAGCCTGAATCTGCTTTAAATGCTGGTTCTTTATTCACATGCAGTTTAGCTCAAGGAGAATTAAACAGGTCAAACCTAACAAGTTTTTCACTTATATCAAGGATAAATGACTTTCTCTTAGAAAGACTGAGAGAAAAATATTCACAGGAGATATTGTATACCCAAACTTTAGCACCCAATAACACTGAACTCTGGGATATTGTTTTTATTTTGAGAAGATATATGAAAGAAATAAAAACCTAATAGCTTCTTAGCTATGTCTTGCTATTAGATGGGAAACTCCATATTGAATTTATTCCTCCAAATAAGGAAACATGTAGATAACCTAAAGGTAATTCTGGAGAAATATGGCTTTGTACTAGCATTCCTCCATCTGACTTAGTAGTGCTTAGTCCCAGATCAGATGGCTTAGTACTATTATTTCTTAATGATCAAAATGTTTTACAGAATTCTGGGACCATCCAACAAATATTTCACTATTTACTGAAGTGCATTGTAGGAACCTTAATCTTATAAAAGCAAGGAATCATAGAAGATATGAAATCTCTGTCCCTTCTCCACACTAGTCATTTTAATTCCGGTGTGTTCTGATAGAGATCAAATATAATACTAAATATTGAAATAGTGCACAATGACTATAGTCAAGGGCCAACAAGATCACTCAAAGTAAATCTAAAACTCAAGGGACAGCCTGAGGATAGGATGGATACTGGTATTCAGAAGAGAAGGCCATTCACATACATAAACCCACCATAAACCCAAGAAAGGGAATCTTGAGGAATTAAGACATGACTGATATATGTACTATTTGTTGAGATTTTAAATAATAATACTAGCATCTTTTTTAGATGCTAGTATTATTAGACACTCCTTTATACAAGGCAGTGTGTTAAGGACTTTAACTTAAATACCTTGTTTTGTTTTCAGGACCCTATGAAGGTGAACTCGATTGGTTTCTTATTGGAACTTAAATAAAATAGAGGACAGAGACTTGGAAATTAAATAATTTGATTAAGTCACTATGATAAAAAAAAAGTTGTTGAACCATAACTCGCATATGAACAACCAATCTTCAGACTTCTTTTAGCTCATTAAAGTCTAGGGCATGCTAAATGATACTTTAGAAACAGCATAATAATCAAGACATCCCCCCTCTGGGAAATATTGGGTTTTTTTCTTTACTTAAAGTTTTTAAAGCAAATTATTTCTTGACATATCCCAGTACTTAAAGGATTTTCCAGTTTTCAATCACCTAATTCCAGGAGCTGCTTGCATAGTACCTTTATTGATGATATTCCCATTAGTTTCTTCTCAGGCATGAATGAAGAGTATGCCAAATCATCATTTCAAGATATGTGGTCAGAGTATTAGGAATTTTTTTATATGCAGGAGGCCTGGGGACTCCTGGTGTATGTCAGTCAATTATGCTAGTGGTTCAGTGTGAGGGAGAGGTGGTACTGCTTTGCCAAATGATGCCAAGGATTGCCTAAATATCTCAGAGGTGTTCTGCAATCTCCAGGGCTTCACCTGGTTGGTTTGAGAATCATATAGTGCTGGGGTCCAAAATAGGATTGCAGCATATAAAGTATGTGGTTTATCCTGCATGTAAAGTATGTGGTTTACCTTATGTACAATCTCTTTGACCCATTATGGGCAATTTTTTATGATTTCAACTGATTCAAAGCTTATCTAGAGTCAGGAGCTTTTATTAATGATTCACTGGAAGATGATCTCCTCTTTTGATTGTGTTCTGACATCTCTTCAAGTTTTCTGCTCTCATCTTACTTTCTGTGGCAGGTGACCTCTGCTTGTATATAGGATTATCTTCAACTATGTGGTGGGAACTTTCTTTCTGTTTAGTACACAAATATAGACAGGGTGTAGACAGGATCCTACCAGAAAATGTAAATAAATTAAAGTCTGAATTTAGGTCTAGTCTTCATGTTTCCCGAAAGCTAGATTGGAAGAAAGGGGAGCCAATACAATTTTAAGACGTTAATAGGAACAGCAGAATTTTACTTCTATTGAACCCCCGTGGGAGGAACTAAAGAATCAGTAGAAATGGGATGACAATGTTCAGAGAGTCATTAGTTCTAATGGTGAATATCACAAAGTAGGTTAATTATTTCCTGCCTATAGAAAGGACAGCTGAATGACCTTGGGAATAGATATTGTAAAGACCTCTATTTTATCTTACTTACTAGTCATCTTCCATTACAAAAATAAAAATTTTATAACATGCTATTTCCTTTAAAATTATGTCTAGTAACCATATTTGGCTAAATTCATTTATTAATTAGAAGTGTGAGGAAGTATCTTGGTGAAAATTGCCACCAACTAACAAAGGTCAGCAAGAATCATCTGCTTATAGTCTGTTTATTCCACTTAAATTACTTTTTCTCAAACACCATGCCAATGGCTCCTGATTACACGTAGTTGCCAGCAGCATCACTAGTTATTATTATTAAGTGGATCTCACCTAAATACCTCTAGATTTGCTATCTACCTAATCAAGATCTATACCAGATACAGAGAGAGCTTAATAACTACCCCTAAAGGATTCATTCCAACCACATCTTTCCTGTGATCTGTGTTCTCATTCAAGAAATGTCTGCAGTTACTTCTCAAGAAATTTAACAGGAATATGAAATGGCCTCACAATAACAGTCAACCCCTAGGGCTTTTTTTCTTATATATAAAGTTGTTGGCTGTCTCATTCCTGTTTACCACTGAATTTTCCAACAATTACAAATAATCTGGAGTAAAATCATAGCAGTGAATGAAGCCTGTACTGTAGAGTTTCCATTTTCTGTCATACTAAGGAACATGAGAACCATGAACAGGTGCTGTTCTGAAGTTTTCTATCCCAGAAAAATTCTCCAATGAGTCCATTTCAGGAAGCCTTGGTGATAGATTTTGAGATTTTTCTCAGCCTCAAAGAAGTGGATAAAGTAAGTACAAAAGGTTCCTACATTTTGTCCTTCTGTATGGGTGGGGGGAGAGAGAGGAAAAAAAGAGAGAGAAGAGAGGGGAGATAGAGAGAGGTGGGGAGAGAGAAAGAGGGTGAGAGAGAGAGAAAGAGAGAGCTTTATGTAAAAAATCCTGCCGTTATTCCAGAGACATCCTGGTATTGAATTCATTGCCCATTCATTTCCTTGACAGTGTTAGGTTTCTGATATCCCGGGCCAGGATATCATGAGTATTCATGTGGGAGTGGGTGCAAGTCATTTCTGATGAGTCTTGTAGCTTCTCCTTTCTGCAGAAATCCCACTGAGAACAAAGGCTTCTCTCTCCTCTGACTCAATATCTAAACCAAAACTTTGAATTATGTGGGAGAAGGCGGAGAGACTATTGAAGGCCTGGCAAATGAGTCCTCCGAGAATAAGAGGAAGAGTGGAGATTATTGAACCTGCGGAAGGCTGTGCAGCAATTTAACATACCTCCCCTTCTCTTTGGAATCATCTCTCACAGCCAGCTGTTCAGCATCTCCACTGAAGACTGACCAGGAGGAAGCAGGATCAAGCTACAGCATTAGGGATTTAGGACAAAAGAAGGAATTTCCTGACTTTGAGAAATGTTAAACATTGGGAAAAGTTACCCACAAGGATTGAGGAATCTCTTTCTCTTGCGATATTTAAAACAAGAAAATTTCTTAGCTATCTTAAATGATTAAAATAAAAGGTTTGCCAAACATTTCTGGGTGCAGGAGATCTGACCAGATATTCTCTTCTAGATTACCTTTTAGTTTTAAAACTAAGTAGCCGATTCCAGTAGCTTGGCAGTCCAAACCACAAATGCCTCCTAGCCATGTAATCTCATCAAAGGCCAAGATCCAGAGACTATAAAACAAAGCTCCCGGAAGAGAGTGATGCAGAATCTCCTGCCCCCACACCAGACTGTTTTGACCAGGGCCCCCTCGGAGGGGGTGTAGGTTGAGTTTCCCTCCCTGCCCAAAGCAGAACCCTGACAGCCGAGAACCTCTAGAACCCAGCCACAGCCATACTCAAGGCCACTCTCCACAAACTTGGATGAGCCTCATGCATGAAGGAACCAGCAGTGGAACCCAGGTATGTGGGACCCGTGGCTGAGATCTCCAAGCCTGCTCAGATTGGGACTGGGCCTCCTCCACCCAGATCCCCAGTTTTCCAGCAGCTTGGTAGCCACAGCCACAAATTGCCCCTGGCACCATGTAATTTCATCAGCGGCCAAGATCCAGAGACTATAAAACAAAGCTCCCAGAAGAGAGAGCAAGAGAGCAATGCAGTTTTTCCTGGAGTGCAAGGCCAAATTTGCAGCCACATGACCTCTTATACTCTAGCCCACTGATGTACTTAAAGCAGCACACATGTGTTTGGTTCTAACATACTTGCTTGTATTCTTTTATATACGGACTTAAAGGGCCCCAGAATGAAATCAACAACCTTTGCACACTTCCCTCTTTTGTGGTCAGAAGATGCTTGCTGGTTGGGTGAGTGTTTGAATGTTATCTGTAATGAGCTACTGTGAACTACTTTATGAAAATAAAATGTATGAAAATTGCAAAAAAACTAGGCAATTTCAGTTTCTTTTCAATATAATAAAGGGCAGGAAATATATATATGTATATATATATGATTCTCTATTGATCATCTTGTTAATTTAGTGTAAATTTTATGTTGATGAAGAAAAGAGGAGGGCATACTATTTTTTTTTAATTGACCCAGGTTTATTTACTTATTTATTTTGCTTTTTGGGGTTGTACCTGGCAATGCTCAGGGGTTCCTCCTGGCTCTGCACTCAGGACTTACTCGTAGCAGTGCTCAGGGGACCATATGGGATGCCAGGGATCAAACCTGGGTCAAACTTGTGCAAGCAAATGCTCCACCCACTGTACTATCACTTTGGTCCCAGGCATACCAAAATTTAAGAAACAAAATTATTCCTCATTCATAGTTTCATGTTTTTAAGTTATTTGTACTTAAGAAGATATACAGTCTTAGTTTTTTGACCTACAAATTGGAGCCTTAAAACAGTATTTTCATGGAAAAATTACTATAATACACTTTGAATAAAAAATTTTTTAAATAATTTAACAGTGAAAATAATTATGTTTTGCATTTGTACACTGTAATTATTTTTAATTATGTTTTTTATACAACATAATTATGGAAAATCACCTTAACATAAACATAACATTTTTTTTCTCTCTCTCTCTCCCTCTCCCTCTCTTTCTCTTATTAGTTTGTAAGTTCTGATTAACAAAAAAAAATGAACTCTTCAAGCTGGTTGCTCTTGCCACACCTCTGGCCCATGGTCAAGAAGAAAGTTTAGAAAAATTCACTTTGAAATTCAGCCCTGGAATATTTTCTGATTGTCTGACAAATGCAAAGGTTTCCAACTAGTATTATAAAACTTCAGCAAACATATGACCTCCCAATCAAACTTTCAGCTTGGTTGAATTCAGGTGAAGAGATTACCATCTTGTTCCAACTATTCCCAGATGATTTCCACAAGGAAAGTACTAGAGAGGATCACCTGGCTTCAAAAGCAGCAAGGGAGCATGGCTGGAGATCCCAGCATGTCACCACTGCTCTGGAAAATGGCTCAAGTTACAACATGCTGGGGCCATTTGCTTGGCTAAAAAGTTATCAGAGAAATGACAGAGAAGACCTTGGAGGCTCAGCCTTCACTCCTCTTGTGCTGCTGGTTCCTTAATTTGGTGAGTGCTGACTAATTGGGAAAGTGTTGATTAAGAAACCACATACTACTTCAGGCCTGTCCCCAGAGGGCCTGGTTTTAACGCTGGAGGCAGGCTAAGCTTTAACTACTGTGTAGGGCCCCTGTCACTTTCTTTTCTTCAAAGTTCTCTACCCTGATGGGATAACTTTCTTCATTTCTAGAGCTCTCTGAATCCAAGATATGGTTGTTGTTTTACCAGAACTTCACTGCGATTTCGCTGAGGAAAAAATATATACATATTCTGTAATCTTCAGTTTTTCTCTTTATCCTCAGAAAAAAAGTTTTCCTCTGTTCTCTTCTTTTCTTCTTCTTCTTCTTTTTTTTTTTTTACGAGGGGAGATGATTGTGTTTGGGCCACAGACAGCTGTGCTCAGAGGCTTACTTTGGCTTTGTGTTTAAGGATCATTGCTTGAGGGCTCAGGGGATTAACTTGGATGTGATGGATGTGAGGAATTGAACCCAGGTTAACTGCAGGCAATGCAAATGCTCCTGCCACTGTTACTATTTCTCTGGTCCCAGAAAATTAAATTCACCTCCAAAATATCAGACCAGAAAAGAAAAATGAAAACTGTTTTTGGTGATAGGAGGTGGAAAATTTCTGGCAAACCAAAATAATCATTGCTGTAAAATTGTCAAGCTCAGAAGTTGAACAGAAGACTAACATGGCAGTGTCTGTTTGACCATCATTGTGCTGCATCACCCACTCACTCCCAGGCAAACAGTCACAGGGGAGATGTTCACCAACACATCCTGAAACAAGTCACCCCAAAGTCACCCTCTTGCTCCCATGATCCAGACCTTCATTTCTAGCAAACAACTAAAAAAGATAATGTCATAGACTATTTCCATTTTTTATTTTAACAATAGTTAACTTTTTCTGATACCCGACTCTGAAAACATTTCTTTTCTCTTCCTGCCAGTCCCTTGGCAATTTTTTAGGTGAGAGAAGGAAAATGAGCGCTAAAACAAACGCTATTTCTGGGGGAAAGCCACACTATAGATGAATTTCTATTGTTTGGTGCGTTCACACTTTTCCTTCTCCCTCAGGTGTAAGGGTTTTTTTTTTATCCTTTTAATTCTACTCTACATGCTGTTTGTAGTTATAATCGAACATAGTGGAACTCACATCAAATCAAAAGTGAGGGGCATAAAACTAAAATTCCTTGAGTCATGCAGTTTTAGCCTTCACATTAATATTTGCAGGAAAACTGGATGGACCCCTCCCCCATATAGTTAGACACCATAGCAGATTGTTGGAAAGAAATGATATTGATGAAACAGTTAGACAGTGATTAATATGCGCCATAACTCATTGAGATATCCCTGTTTCAGCATCCTCCTTCTCACCGAAGGATGTCCAGTTATTCACTATTGATCAGCGATTCCATTGCAAGGAATCCTATGGCAGCATCAATTTATTTCAGCCTATTGAGTTTCAGCCAATGGCAATTGATATTTGGCACATGCTTCCCAGAGACATTTGTCTGCCATCAGGGAGTTGATTAACAGGTTGGCAGTTTGTATGTTTGTGAAAAGGGGAAGAAAAGTGTAAATTCTGCTTATGAATTTGTTGTCATACCTGATGGGGAGAGAAAGGCGGTATTCTCCCTTTCTAATCTAAATTTAGATTCTAAAATCAGCTGTTGGCCCCTGCAAACCTGTTCATATTCCACACTGTTCTACCCTTATTTTTTATTGATAATCATGTGAATAATTAAAGTCCAAGTACATGAAACCCACATAAATCATCTTCAGTGGGCACGTAATGGACCTGGGCTCAGCCATTGCTCACAGCATAAATTAAGGGCAAAATATTCACGATGTAAACTAGGCATTTCTGTTGCCTCCTGCAGAATTCATAGCAAACTGCTTGTCATTCAAAATCTGTCACCTTCATGGGAGTCTGCAAGAAAAGACCCTTCTCTCTGCAACCATCATGGGGACCACAGACTTTCATTTGCTGCAACCATTCATGTTACCTAAGCAGATGACATGCTATTTGTTTTGAAAATCCCACTTGCTTCATTTGGCCATTCCTGCTGTGGCTGTAGCATTTGTTCTTTGCTTACTTTTTAGAAGCCCAAGCAGCACTGTCCAGAGCTATTAACCTCTCTTGCTAATGTCATCAATCATGTGCTTGGCACATGGGCTTTGCTAGACAAATCTAACAACATCTGCCACACATTCTGCAACTTCCTTTTGATTCCTCACACTTTATTTTCACTTTCATCTCTGCTTTCTGGTGAGATATATGTCTGATCCCATTCAGATGCCAGGTTGCTGGTAACATGCCATTCTTCCACAGGGCAGTCTGTCTTGTGAGACATAGGGGTTGCTATTATTTGGGAGCTCATGAGTTTGATGCTGGCAGACCATCCTAGTGCTGATAGCCAATGGTGTCTGGAGCATCTTACTAAACAATTTCCTTGATTCAGAGTTCATTGCCCCTGAAAAACCACTCCTATGTATGCATGAGAACAGCTAGCACATCAGAGACATCTTTAGGTGTAAAAAATATATATATCATTGTGTTTAGAAAACAGACAACACATTTCCTGCCCATATCTTGGGACCATCCAAGAGCACAGTGTCGGTAAAAGCCCTGCTCTTTCATCTGAGCCTCATCATTTTTCACCCTATAGGGAAGCCCCGGTTTCCTTTTGTGTCCCAGCATGATGTGTTTGTGATTCTTAAATATCTAAGATGACACACAGCCATGTATAGTGATCAAAATGTTCAGAAATTTGGAGATCAATAGCTGTGGCTCCCCCTGCAGGTGTCAATAAACCCCAATCTGTGTTGAATAACAGACATCTCCAGAGGTGCATGTTCTCAGGACTTCTTGTTTCACAACCTTTGTTGTTTTTTGTTTGTTTGTTTGGTTGGTTGGTTTTGGTTTCTTGGGCCACACCCAGCTCTATGCAGAGATGCACTGCACTCTGGCTCTGCACTCAGGAATTACTCCTGGTGGTGGTTGGGGGATCATAGCATAGATATTAAACACAGGTGAGTTGTGTTCAAAGCCAATTGTAGCCTCATTCCTGCCCCTTGTTCCACAATCTTAAAAGGAAAATCCAATGTCCTAAACTATCAGGCCTATTATTTCATTTGTCACCTTGTGAAAACTTAAACTTGTCCTCAGCCTTTTGTGATGGAAGATGAAGTGCATGCAGGAGAGAGAGACTGTTAAATAAAAAATATCTGCTTTCATGAAAATGTCATTAGTAATGAAGAATGCTTTTAAAATTTCTCTACAAGACATCCAGGGTTATTTAAATGATCAAGGAAAATGAGCACTCATACCTCAAAGTTCTTTTTATTTTTCAATATTCAGTAACCTCACTCTTAGCTTATTCTATGTAGTATTTGTCTTTTTCAATGAGAATTACACCTTTTGAAATCTTTTAAGTAAAAATACATGTTGATATTACTTACTCATTTATCTTCTCGGCACAAAATTTATTTTATATGATAAGACCATATAGTTGGAAATCATATTTCCAGGCCTTCCACATCATAAGCAATTTTTGAAACACCAGTACTTGGATGAAAGAGGAAAATAAGAGACATAATTCAGTTTACATGGATGTATCCTAATTCAAAAGAGGTCTCAAATATTTAATGTAAAGAAATTCCTTAATAGGCTTAAGTGAAGGATGCAGCAAGACACACATGACCTGATGCTTGTGATAAAGGGATCTGTAATTGAGGTGGTGTGAAAGAACAGGAACCATCCTCAAATACATTGATATTACATTTTTCCACTTGGCTGCCCTCCCCACACTCACTAATCCATGGATCCAAGAGCGAATAATCCACTGACATCCAATTTTCTGGGAGAATTTTTTTTCCCCTTCTGAATGAGGCAATTTGTTCGTGAAGTAGTGTAAGTATTAACTCTTTCTAAGCTAACTAGCCCTCACAAAAGAAAGATTAATTCTGTCATTAGAGATTACGGCCACAAAATCAAAACGTTGTCAGATGCCCTCAATGGTTAGCCCCTTCTAGACATCACCTCCTCTGGAAACATAACAACTGGGAAAATTCAACGTTAAATCTTTAATTTTTTTTTAAAAAATGAACCAAGACAGTTGAACTCGATTCTGGCTCTAAATGTTTTCTACATCCAAGACAGATCTAGATAATTATGTGTGTGTTTATATAGAGTTGGTAATTTAACAAAACTTATATGATATTCAATTTAGGTGGAAAATTATGAGTTAGAGTGTTCTGGGGGAGACAGATGTAAGCAAATTATAGAATGCATGCTAAGAATTAAGAATAGGGATATTGAATAGATGCTATGGGAATATAGGGGAGGAAAAGTCTGACTTTTCTTCGCAGACATCCAGGGAGATTTTCTGTTGAGGAGCAGCATCTGAGAAAGAGACTATGACTGGGGAAGATCAGATAACGTAGCAATCAATAGGGTGCTACCAACAAGTAAAAAAATGACTTGCTTGATGTGCTATTATAGATCTTTTAAGACACAAGTTATTTTGCAATCTTCAATCTTCAGGTACTTTCACATTCATCACCCAAGCTCCATCAGAAGTTTTTTATGGAATTCTCCCAAAGGTAGTTCATATATGCTGATGAGGGAAATAGTCAATTATCTGATGTCACTGTTTTATCCTTCTCTGTATTCTGGTCTCCCGGTGTTAGGCAGTGGTAGATCCATGGGGGCTTCTGCGTCTATTCACATCATTTCCGGTTCTATTGAACGCTGCAGCTTTAGCTTGACCCTGCCTACTAACTGAGCGCATCCCCATTCGGGAAGAATAGAGTTGCTTCTGCAGGGTACTTCCCTGACTGCTGTTGCTCCCCTGCTTCCTTTCTACCACTCTGGTATTCACAAACACGATATGGTTAAATGGTCACAATCATGGTGTCATAGGTTATAGAGGATGCCAAATATGTGGGATCTTATAGAATTCAGTGAGGTATTCATTCCATTTTCTTACAAGGACTTCTTTTTCTTTTCTTTCCCCTTTTTTCTTTTCTCTTTCTTGAGTAAAGACAGAGCTTCATAGGCAACAAGCCAGCAGGTTGAAATATGGTGGACTCAAGTCCTCAGGCAAACATTTTGTCTGCACAGTCACAAGAAATGGAAGGCTGGGACTGGAGCAATAATATAGCTGGTACGGTCCTTGCCTTGCACACAGCCAACCCGGGTTCAATTCCCAGCATCCCATATTATCTCCCGAGCACCTCCAGGAGTAATTCCTGAGTGCAAAAGCCAGGAGTAACCCCTGTGCATCCCTGGGTGTGACCCAAAAAGCTTCTTACAGCAATGCACTGGGACTGGGAGCTGGGCTACAACTCCGCGCTGCCCGGGGATGGATCTTTCCTCTCCACCCTGTTTTTCTGCACAGAAAATGGTGGCGGCAGAAATATCCACATGGCGGGAGCCACCTTCTAAGACTCCTAACCCAGAGGTATATGGTTTTTACACTTTGGGGCTCCCAGGCAATCATGGGAAGTGGGTTTTACTGGCACGACCTTGGCCCAGATAAATCCGGAGCTGCTGAGAGTGAAATGGACCCTCTGTGCCTAAAAACTTTGATTCCAGAGGCCTAACCCATTTTGGCATCCAGAGAAGCTTCTTACAGCAATGCACTGGGACTGTGAGCTGGGCTATGCAATTTCTGGCAGAATTTTCCCTGGACTTTATACAGAAATCCAAAACTGCGTGGCCGCTGCCGTGGCTGTGCGACTTAACATCTCTTAATTGTCAGCAATGTGCAATGGTTACTTTTTAGCAGGTCCGTCTTTGGGGGGAAACTCCAAGCAATAACAGTGAGTTTTTCATTGAAATATTGAAGGTAATCAAAGTAGCAGCCATTTCTCTAGACTGTGAACTAAGCCATAACCCCACGCCGGCCGAGAAGAGGAAATATCCCTCTTTCCCGGTTGTTTCCCATTTTCAGGGAGAAATGCTGCATGACGTCTACCATACTATGAGGTGCAGGAAAAGGGAGGACAAAAAAAAGGAAAAGGGAAAAAAAAGAGAGTTATGTACTTGGAGCAGTGAGGCTCCATATCTCTTCATTCTAAGCAATGGAAAGCTAATTATCAAATGCTTCCTTGGTAGTAGGGCTGTCTTTGTTGCGGGGGGAACTCCAACAATAGTGAGTTTTGTGTTGAAATATGAAATGTAAATAAGGTAAAGAGAAAATGAAGTGAAATTCATCAGTTATGCAGTTGGGGGTGGGAGGGCAGGGGCGGGAGGTATACTGAGGTTCTTGGTGGTGGAATATGTGCACTGGTGAAGGGATAGATGTTTAAATATTGTATAACTGAGGCATAAGCCTGAGAACTTTGTAATTTTCCACCTGGTGATTCAATAAAATATATATATATAAAAAGAAAAAAAAAGAAAATATCCTCCCTCCAAGGGAAAAAAAAAAAGAAGGAAATAAATTGAGGGCTGTGAGTGGTGGGTTCCAGAACAAGAAGTGGATTTCTTTGTGGGCCAATCTCCTGAGACTCACCTCATTTACAAAGCTACACACTGGAAGAACAAAATGAGAGACACTGTCCTTATTTTTAGAATCTTCGGCAGAAGGGAGAATAAGACAAGGACAAGTGTTGGTATCTGGGAGTCATACTTTCTTTGGGCAGGTTTCGGGTTTCAGTACCCACTTTTTGTGCTTTTATCCATTTTGATGAAAGTTGGGGTATCAATTGGCTGCTTCCTGCTGAAATAAACCATTATCCCTTTCCTAATGATCTAACATAAGGGGCAATTGTCTTCTATAATATATTTCCCATTTATACTAGTTTTTTTCGTCCCTACTGTCAATTATCCAAAAGAAATGTGGTGTCAACTCAGTTCTGGTCATTTACTGCCCAAGAGAGTTGCCATGGAGGATGAAGAGAGGAATAGAACAAACTGATCTGGTAGAAAGAACATCCCTAGAAGAGTAAACTATGTTCTACATTTAGGGTTGCTCCTATAAAATTTACCTTTTTCCCCAAGATAGATTTGGCAGTGACAGAATTTTGCTGCTTTATAATGCCACCTTCAAAACTTCTAGAGAAGTTCCATTTTTCAGAAGTTGCTTTATCCAACTAATTACATAAAACCAGTCTTTTCAGTCCTAAGGAGAGATCAGTCCACATGATGAGTTGTACCTAAATCTTTGACAAGAGATGGAAAAAAAAATAAAATTAAAAAGGCAGACTTCATCTCAGTAAGAGCATATTCAGATGATAGGCTTTCCTGTCTTTATAGTGTGACTGATATATAAAAAACTTTTTCTGAAGATTCTAACACTAGAATGAGAGACAACTCCATACTCTGCTTAGAACCACAAATTCCCAACCAGGTTGAACATGTATAACTGTTTTATATCTCAAGCAGTCTCTGTCTCAGAAAGTAACTCAGTTCTATGTATAAATGCATATTGATCCCTTACCAATTTCTCTGATCCTTTGATGGTATAGTTTTGTTCAACCCTTTTCTTGGGCATGGTTAAAAAAGTCTCATTAAGTCACTAAATCAAAGAAAGTCTTTATGTATTAGTACTCTTACCTACAAGAAGTTATAAGAAGACTTTTTTATTTGTTTCCAATAAGGAAAAGGGGTTAGGTCTTATAATAGAATGGTCAAAGGGATCCATTCCTAAAAAATATTTTTATTTTTTAAATTTTATTGATTCACAGTGAGATATAGTTATAAGCATTCATGTCTGAGTTACAATTACATAATGATCAAATACCCATCCCTCCAACAGTGCACATTCCCCACCATCAATATCCCCAGTATACTTTCCCACGCTCCCACTATCTCCATGGCAGATAATATTCCCCACACTCTCTCTCTACTTTGGGGCATTATGGTTTGCAATGCAGATACTGAGAGGTTATCATGTTTGGTCCTTTATCTACTTTCAGCACACATCTCCCATCATGACAGATTCCTCCAACCATCATTTTCTTAATGATCCCTTCTCTACTCCAGCTGTCCTGTCCCCACCTACTAATGAGGCAGGCTCCCAACTATGTAACATTCTTCCTAACCCTTCTATCTACTGTCCTTGGGTGTCAGTCTTGTGTTATGTTATTTTATACTCCACAAATGAGTACAGTCCTTCTATATCTGTGCCTCTCTTTCTGACTCATTTCACATAGCATGATACTCTCCATGTCTATCCAATTATAAGCAAATTTCATGACTTCATCTCTCCTAACAGCTGCTTAGTATTCCATTGTGTAGATGTACCAAAATTTCTTTAACTAATCATCTGTTCTTGGGCACTGTTTTTGGGTTGCTTCTAGATTTGGGCTATTGTGAACAGTGCTGCAATGATGTCATTTCTACTGTGCTTTTTGCAGCCTCGGAATATATTCCCAGAAGTGATACTGTGGGGTCATATGGAAGCTCAATTTCTAGTTTTTGAAGGACTGTCCATATTGTTTTCCAAAAAGGCTGAACCAGTTGGCATTCCCACCAACAGTGAAAGAGCGTCTCTTTTTCCCCACATCTATGCCAGCATTGGTTGCTTTTGTTCTTTTGAATTGTGCCAGTCTCTGTGGTGTGAGATGATATCTCATTGTTGTCTTGATTTGCATCTCCCTGATGACTAGTGATGTGGAGCATTTTTTCATGTGCCTTTTGGCCATTTGTATTTCTTTTTTGAGGAAGCTTCTGTTCATTTCTTCTCCCCATTTTTTGATGGGGTACATCAAACTAAGAAGCTTCTGCACTTCAAAAGAAACAGTGACCAAAATACAGAGACAGCCCAAGACAGCCCACAGAATGGGAAAAAGTATTTACCCAATACCCATCTGATAAGGGATTAATATCCAGGATATACAAGACACTAGTAGAATTATATAAGGAAAAAACCTAAAAATATTTTGATGTAGAGTACAAAGATATAGTACAATGGGTAGGGTACTTGTCTTGCACATAGCTGACCCAGGTTCTATCCCAGTACCCATATGGTCCCTGAGCCCACCAGGAGTGGTTCTTGAGTGCAGAGCCAGCAACAATTCTGAGCATATATGGGTATGCATCACTCCCTCTGGGCCCTCAAAAAAAATTGATCCAATATTCAAAAATGGGACCAGGACATAGTTTGTCCCTTACATTTCCTTTCTTTTTTTTTTTTTTTTTGGAAAAGGGGGCACACCTGGCAGTGCTCAGGGCTTTCTTCCTGCTCTGTTTTCAGGAGGCATATGAAGTACTGAGAATTGAACCCAGGTCAGTCATGTGAAAGACAAATACCCTATCCACTTTACTATCACTCTAAACTTAAATATTTTTTCTATGAATATATTTTTTAATTCCAATTTAAAATATAATGTGACTTATTTAAAAGTTCCTTATTTTCATCCTTTGTGTTCTTTTTTAAATTTTGTTTAAACACCATGATTTACAAAGCTGTTCAAAATTCAATAGTTTCAGGTACTCAATATCTCAACATTAGTCCCTCCACCAATGTACCTTTACCTCCACCCTAGTTTCTCACTGAACCCACAAGGCTGCTCTCTTAGTAGGCACGGATTCATTTTCTATTGCTTATTACAACATACAACTTCTAATGGCGTTTCTAAAGTCATGGCCTTAGGGTTTACTGAGCTGTTACGTGTGAGTTGGGGCTTCAGTATTACTATTTTCACTCATTAAGCTCAAGTTTTCTATCAATGTTCTTGTTTTTCCTGGGCTGCCAGCTCTGTGAAGTTTGGAGGTGTTAGGCAACCATATACTTCAGGGGCGTTGGAACTGAAAGGATCAACTGCAGATGTGTCTCTTGCCTCTCAGAGATTAGTCCTGAAGCTAGGAAGGTTCTCAGGCAGCTGTGGGAACCAGATGTGGTGAATAAAGCTTTGTGCATTTGGCAAATTTGAGACTGCACTCCCCTCCATCCCACCTAGGGTCCAGTGGTCTTGACCCAATGGTAACCAGGCCTGGCTGGGATCACTCAGCTGCTGGTGTCTCTCCCAATCCATTTTTCTTGAGTTATCTTTCTTAGCTCCATAACAAAAGAGTAGATATAGGGCTAGCAGGCAGAATTTCTTAGCACTATAATTCTCTCTTTACCAACAGCAGGATAAAGAGAATAAATTTTTTTTTTCTTCCTGAGAGTGATGGCTAAATATCTTATGTCTCACTTTAACCACCATGGTGGTCAGATTAATACAGTGCACTTAATGGTTTAGGAATGTACACCACGCCTTACCCCTAAAAGTGAGAGTGAAGGCAACTCTACTCAGTCAGTGTGTGAGTGAGAGTGGATGGAAGAACAATTTCCAGGAAATAGAAAACAAATAGAAATCAGCTGACTAGTGAGTTGGTTTCTTGTTTGTTTGTTTTAAGGTAGTCATGGTTAAGGGTCATAGAAAGTCAGTGACCAAACTTTATAGATGAATATTATACCACACTCATGTTCCAAAAAGACTTTAGTCATATTGGCACAGAAGTTTTCTAAGAACATAGAATGGTGTTATTTATGGTGTTGTGAGAACTTGATAGGTATTTTCTTTGAGTCTGAGACTCAATGAAATGTGAGAACAGGCAGGAGGAGAGTGGTTATTTGAGCTGAGTCTCTTAGGAGATCTGAAAACTAGAGTCACAGGGTACTTGTCTCCCAGTGAATGAGGTAGGTGTATTATGACTTGGATCAAACATATCAAGACCAAAGAAATACCAGCTATTGACCAGTCAAATTATACAAAATGGTAATGGTATCTCAAAAAAAAATCACTGTATCACTGTCATCTGGTTGCTCATCGACATGTTCGAGTGGGCACCAGTAACGTCTCCATTGTGAGACTTGTTGTTACTCTTTTTGGCATATGGAATACACCATGGGTAGCTCGCCAAGCTCTGCCATGTGGACGAGATTCCTCCGCCCCTCTCGGAGAGCCTGGCAAGCTACCAAAAAAAAAAGACAAAAATATTTCAAAGAAACAGAGATTATATGCATGATCTGTGGGTTGAGTAGTATTTCCTGAAAAAATAGAAATTCAGAAATTAGGTAAGAAAGGACAGTCATATTCAAACATATTAACAACCAAAATCTAATAAATGAATTCAAAACCAAGATCAAATATTTGAAATTACTGATCCAAATAAGTAAAATCCACTTACTTATTAGGAAAATATCCAATAAACAAAATCAAAAGCTAATATCATAACTAGAAAAATATTTGTATCATATTTAAAAGGTTTAATTCTTTAACATACAAATTCTCTAAAATATAGAAACAATGTAACAGAAAAGTAGATAAAAGAAACAAACATGAAAATTACTGGAGAATACATCAAAATGGTCAAATGCTTTTTTTTAATATTCAAATTTGCAAGTAGTCAGGGAAATGCAAATTAAAGTAACAATAAGATATCATTTTAGAACCATCAGACAGACAAATTAGTGAGAATTATCCCAACAAGTGATGGTGAGCTGGTGGGAATATAATGGAAAGAATATTCTCACTTATGATGGCAGAAAAGTGATGTGTTATAGCTACTTAGAAAAGTAATTTAGGAATAATTATAAAAATTGAAATTACATTCACTATTCAACTCAGCAATTTCACTCTTGAAAATTCAGCTCATAGAAATAAAAGCAACCACACATGAAGCTATTTGTGTGTATCATTGTTTAAAATGGTAAAAAAAAAACCAAAAACAAAATAAATGTCCATCAATAAGTGAATTGCCAAAATATTATCAAATATTTGCAATCATAAATTATTATAGAACACCAAAGAGAAAAAACAGAAAAGTATGAATGACATGCTTATGCAGTAAACCTTTTACTTGCTTTTGTTTGTTCTTTTTCAGGGGTGTTCAAGCTTATTCCTGATAATGTGCACAGGAATTACTTCTGCAGGCAGTCAAAGGGTAATAAGAGGTGCCTGGGATTTAATCAGAGTCAGACACGTGCAGAGCAAGCGCCCTGCCCACTGAACTATCTCCTCAGTTCCCAATAAACCTTGAAAATAGTTCGTATAGGGATATAGATAGGGAGAGTAACTAACATCTTGATTTGTTTGAGCTTGACAGATTTTACAGAATGTGGAGTTTTCACTGCTATAATGAAATAGTTTCAAGTAAACTAGAACAGTGGTTACCTTAGAGATGTAACATATACCTCTACGTGAGGAGTAGGAGTAAAAGTGTGTAAAAAAAATGATAGTGGGGGGTATGGTGCCTCCAGCAGGTAAACCTGTACCTGTGGGGTGAGTGCATCAGCAGCTTGAAGATGCCTTCAAACTTCCAGATACCCCAAATTTGTTGCTGTGCCTTTGGCCAGACCCCAACAACTTGGGGCTAAGTTTATTAAGAATTAAACAGACAAAAGTTAGGTATGTGGGAGGCACACCCACAAACCACCTCTGGCTCAGCTGTATAAGCTCATTTATTGGCCTTATTTCAGAGACCCATAAATCTTGAAAGAAATCAAATTATGCAGCTAGGACCTATAGCACAGAGGTAGGTAGGAACCTGTGACTGAGAGCCCCAGGCTCACCTGGATCAGGACTCGGCTTCCTCCCCCTAGGTCCCCAGTTTTCCAGTAGCTTGGCAGTCACACCCACAAACTGCCCCTGGCGCCATGTAATCTCATCAATGGCCAAGACCCAAAGACTATAAAGTAAAGCTCCCAGAAGAGAGCACCATAGAACGCCCTAACCCTGCATCAAAGCTGCCTTTACCAGAGCACATTGGAGGGAGGCAGGTTGAGTTTCTCTCCCTACCCCAAGCAGAACCCCAGCAGCCGAAAACCTCCAGAACCCAACCAACACCACGTCCAAGTCGACTCTCCACATGCTCGGATGAGCCTCACCTAAGAGGGCATGAGCCTTGGGGCTGGAGTGATAGTATAGCAGGTAGGGAGGGCGTTTGCCTTGCACGCAGCCGACCTGGGTTCAATTTCCAGCATCCCATATGGTCCCCTGAGCACTGCCAGGAATAATTCCTGAGTGCAGGGCCAGGAGTAACCCCTGAGCATCACCAGGTGTGACCCAAAAAGAAAATAAAAAGCGGGCATGAGCCTCACCCAAGAGAGGATGAACCTCACCAGAGCGTGGACCAGCAGGATAAACCAGATATGCGGGAACCCATGACTGAGATCTCCAAGTCCACTTGGATAGGGACTGGGTCTCCTCCCCCCAGGTCCCAAGTTTTCCAGTATCTTGGCAGCCACACCCACAAACTGCCTGTGGTGCCATGTAATTTTATCCATGGCTAAGGCCCAGAGACAATAAACTAAAGCTACCAGAAGAGAATGACACAGAATTTCCTGGACATTATATTCTATCCATAACAAGCAATACAAAACAAATCGTCTAGCATTGCCTTTTTGGCAGGTTTGAGTGGTGGTGAGACTGGTGTCAAAATATCGAATGTAACCAAAGTAGAGAGAGAGTATGGGGGAAATTGTTTGCCACACAGGCAGGGGAAGGGTTGAATGGAGGGTGTGGGGGGCAATACTGGGGATTTTGGTGGTGGAAAGTGTGTACTGGTTAAGGGATGGGTGTTTGATGATTATATGACCGAAGCTCAAACATGAAAGCTTTGTAGCTGTATCTCATGGTGAATCAAAAAAAGGGGGGGTAATAATAAAATAATAAAACTAACATCCAGAATAGAATACAAAAATAGTAATGTGAAGTTCATGCCCAATTCAATCAGTTTAATCAATGGCTGAATAAATAGCAGTACTCCTACATTATTTTTTTAAAAAAAGTGATGGTGGGGGGATACATATATTATACATTCATATAAGTTTACTTATCTAGATAGATCTGTCACTGTCACTGGCATCCCATTGCTCATTAAGTTATTCGAGCGGGCACCAGTAACGTCTCTCATTGTAAGATTCATTGTTACTGTTTTTGGCATATCCAATGTAAAAAATATTTTACAAAATACTACTTTTTCACCAGTTTACATAAGATTTGAAGCAACATTAAAACTGGATCACAGAGCCTATGATTTACAGAAAGCTACTCTATAAGTACAATGACTTCTTAGATTAGCTAGGTCCTGCACTGTACTGTAGCACTGTTGTCCCATTGTTAATTGATTTGCTCGAGCGGGCATCAGTAATGTCTCCATTGTGAGACTTGTTGTTACTTTTTTGGTATATCAAATATGCCACAGGGAACTTACCAGGTTCTGTCCTACGGGTGGGATACTCTCATACTCTCGGTAGCTTGCTGGGCTCTACGAGAGGGGCAGAGGAATCAAACCCAGGTTGGTCGCGTGCAAGTCAAATGTCCTACCCGCTGTGCTATCACTCCAGTCCTAGGTAACTTTATTTTTTCTCATTGATTCAATAATTTTTATTAGCCATCTGTATTTATACTAAAACAATACATAGGAGACTATCAATAAATGTGCTTAATGAATAAGCAAATGTATAAAAATAATTGTAACACATAATATTATAACCACTACACATTATGGGTACAACATAATATAATTATAATATCAAATGCTTTAATAAACATAAAACAAAATATATGAGAACAGAAAAAAAAAGGGCATCATGGAATTTCTCAGAAATGGAAATTTAGCAGAAGAGGATTATGGAATATATGAAACACAAGTGAGAGTTTTTAGAACAGAGAGAAGGGAAAATCTAGCAAGCAAGAACACCTGTTCAGACAGAGTTATGTCAAAGCAATGTGTGCTTCAGAAAGAGTAAGAAACAGGCCTCCATCAGGAAATAAGAAAAGGCTCAAATAAATAATTTCATGTCTTAATAACATGAAGAGTCTCTTGCCCACATGCCTGGCTGTCTTCCCCATCCTTGGAGGGGATGGGCTCCAGCTTCCCTCCCCACCCCAAGCAGAGCTCCCAGCGGCCCAAGACCACCGGAACCTAGCTACAGCCATGCTGGAGGCCCCTCTCCACACGTTCGGACAGGCCTCATGCATGAAGGTACCGGCAGAGGAACCTAGGTGTGTGTAATCCAATCACCGGCCAACATCCAGAGATAGACTTAAAAGCAAGCTCTCAGAAGCGCACGGCCGCTCTGCGGCCACGCGATATCCTGTAGCCTACTTCTCCCTCTGGGAGAAACTGGCAATCTTCTGAGAGTTTCCTGCACACATGGAACAGCCTTGCAAGCTTCCCATGGTGTATTCATATGCTAAATCCAGTAACAAGCTGGATTTTATTCCCCTGACCCTGAAAGATCCCCCAGTGCAACATCGTTGGGTGGGCCAAGTTGAGATAGACTTCTAAGATCCCAGGGAAAGGATGAAATGAGCGGTTACTGAGCCCGCTTGAGAAATCGAAGATTAACGGGATTTCGTGATCATGATCGTGAATGACATAAAATTTTATTTCTTATCTCAAAAAGAACGACAAATTAAACACAAAGTGTAAAAAACTAAAGAACGCCGAGGGGGGGCGAGCACTCGCGGGCTCTCCGGGCGGCTCCGTCTCACCACCCGCGTTAGGTGCTCTGGAACCGCAGTGTGTGGACTGGATCGGGACAGCCAGTGGTCAAGGACAGGCGAAGGAAGAACGAGGACCAAGCTGGTTGCTGATTAGTTACCGTTTATTCAATCTTCCATCTTTCTCATCTCCCGCACTCCCAGCTCCGGCCTCTCTCTGGATCTACTGCTCAACTGCTGCCCCTCCCTGGCTTCTCTCCCTCCTCCTCCTTGTCTTTCCCACCTTGCCCTCTAGGCTACAACCAGCCAGGTAGCCAAATCAACATAAGAAAGCCCTTCCTGAGGGCAGGGCATTCCAAAGCCCTTCCTCACTCTTAAGGTTTTTTTCTTTTACCTTAGTCCAGGAACTTATTAACATCTTAATACTAGTTATTTTTGTATGGACATAGCAAGGGATACATTGGGGCTTGCAAGGCAGCTCTCCTGGCAACATCTTGTCACAGACTCAGACCACAGCACTCAGGCCAAATTAATCATTCCTCACCCTAGCAGGGTCCGAATCTAGTTATCACTGTTTGGATCATGACAACATTTGTCCATGATCAAGCTCTTAACTTATAGTTAAGCATTAGGCACTTTGGCCAGGCCCATCTCGATGCCAGGGTAGCACACAACTCACCGCTTGCCCTGGGTCCTTCTTGTCCCACGTTGGGACCGTGCTTTGGGGGTGCTAGGAAGTAAGGGCAGCTGAGGCTTAGGTCAAGAGAACAGATGCCCTGGAGGAAAATATCATGTAGAGTCAAATGACTCCCAGGTTGCAAAAGCATAACATTTGTTAAGTCTTCCTGTGTCCATACAAAAAGGACTTGCTCTGAATAAACTATGCAAAGGACTCAAGGAGAAGAGAAAAACATTATTTACAAGTCAACAAAACACTAAGAAAGAAGCTACAAATAAACAAAGAGGAATAGGAGCACTGTAACAGGAGTAACCCAATAAACCTAAACTACTGAGGCTATGTTATCCTACAACAAAGTAAGTTGAAGGGGGAAATAATAAAAATTAAAACTCTCCAGGATATGCAACTGAGAGGTATTTTCAACAATTTGGCAAGGATAACAAAAAATAAACAGAAGTGACTATATCAAGTTAAAAAGTGTTTAAATGGCAACAGATACTAAGGCTGAAATAAAAAGACTTGTGGGAGAAAATATTTTCATACTATACATCAGATAAAGAGTAATATATAAGATAACAAAAGTATGTCATAAATCTGAACAAAAAATATCCACTAACCTCCTCAAAAAATGGTAAGAGAAATGTACATATACTTCCCCAAAGAGGACCTACTGATAGTCATTGTGTTTATGAAAAATGCTACTTTTCACTGTTACTTTAGAAAAATCCCATCAAAATGAGAATGAAATATGTCAAAAAGACTTGAAATAGCTGGTCTTGTTGGGGATGTGGCACATAAGGAACCCTCTTTCAATATTGGTGGGAATGTTTTCTGGTTCAGCTCTTATAGAAAACAAAATAGAAATTTCCAAAACAAATAAAAAATAGAGCTTTTATATGACCTGTTGATTCCACTTCTTAGCATCTATCTCCAAAACACAAAAATATTAATGATATTGCACACCTATGTTCGTTGCAGCACGTAGTATCACTGTATCACTGTCATCCCATTTTGCTCAAGCAGGCACCAGTAAGGTCTCCATTGTGAGACTTGTTGTTACTGTTTTTGGCATATCGAATATGCCACAGGTAGCTTGCCAGGTCCTTCCGTGTGGGCGGGATACTCTTGGTAGCTTGCCGGGCTCTCGGAGAGAGGCGGAGGAATCAAACCTGGTCGGCCGCATGCAAGGCAAACACCTTACCCGCTGTGCTATTGCTCCAGCACATAGTATAATAGCGAGAAAATAAAAACAACACCAATGTTTAACAACAAAAGGGTGGATTAAGAAACTGTCATAATTACACATTAAAATGTTATTCAACAATTTAAAAGATGAAATCTTACAATTCCAATGCAATTTGGATGGAACTGAAAGATATCATGTTAAGTGAAATATGAGAGACCAATAATTAATCATCTCACTCATCTCATCGATTTGTTCGAGAGGGCACCAATAACGTCTCTCATTGAGAGACTTACTGTTACTGTTTTTGGCATATCCAATATGCATGGGTAGTTTGCCAGGTTCTGCCGTGCGGGCGAGATACTCTCAGTAGCTTGCTGGGCTCTCCGAGAGGGGCAGAGGAATCGAACACAGGTCGGCCGCGTGAAAGGCGAAAGCTCAACCACCTTGCTATTGCTCCAGCCTCACTCATTTCTGGAGATCAAAAAATAATACACGAAATAAGAGATTAGACAGTATCACATGATGATAAACTCTTGGCCTTGGATTACAAAATCCAGATTATCCAGCAGAAGGGAGCGATCAGGGGGAAAGAAGAGGTGAACAAGAATAAACCTAGGACACTTGTGAAGGGATTGGGCACTAGGGTGGTGGTGTGGTATAACTGTACACTAAAACCACAAATATTAACACTGCTGTAAATAGGGCAACTGTCACTGTCATCCCATTGTTCATCAATTTGCCTGAGCAGGCATCAGTAATGTCTTGTTGTTACTGTTTTTGGCATATTCAATACACCATGGGGAGCTTGCCAGGATCTGCCACGAGGGCAGGATACTCTCGACAGCTTGCCGCGCTCTCTGAGAGGAACAGAGGAATCAAACTCAGGTCTGCCCCGTGAAAGGCAAATGCCCTACCCGATGTGCTATTGCTGCAGTCCATTAATAAAATACATTAAAATTAAATTTAAAGATAATTTCAGTGGCAATGAAAATGGAAAATTAGGAAATATATTTAAAAAAAAGACAAAATAAAACATCAATAAAAGCATGAGGTGGTTATTTGTATTCTGTAGAATAAAGAAGATTGACAAACTCATGTAGGAAAAAAGAATAAAACAATAATATATCAGATAATAAATGAAAAGACAGGAGTTACCACAGATATAACACAATACATAATCATGAAACTTGAGAACCTGAAAGAAACAGATAACATATTGGAATCATACAACCTCCCAATACTGAATAACAAAGTAAGAAAAAGAATTTCTTAACAGATTACTAGTAAGGATATTGAAACAGTGATTTAAAAGCTTCCCTAAAAACAAACATATAAGTTAATATGATTTTTCTAGTCAGTTTACCAAATCTTCAAAGAAGACCTATAATGTATTCTTCTCAGGCTCTTGTATAAAATTTAAAAAATAGGAATGCCTTTTTTCCCTCATTTTGGTTTGAGGGCTATATCTGATAGTGTTTAGTGGATGACTATTTATGATGCTGGGAATCAAACTTGGATTGGCTACATGCAAGGTAAACATCTCTCTGGCCCTAAGGAAAAAGAAATTTTTACAGTTTCTAAGAGACCAACACTATACTGATACTGAAAGAAAAAAAAACCTGACAGAGAATCACTAAAAAAATACTGGTCAAATCCCTATTAAACATAGATGGAAAGATCTGTGCCAAGATCTCAAAGCATCTCACTTTGATGAGAAAGTGGAATTTATTCCAGGGCTCGGTCAACATATGCGACTCAATTAGTGTGCTTCACACATAATAAAAGATAGAAATCATGGTCACAGAGAAATCTTTTGACAAGTTTCACCATGTACTTAAGATCAAAACTCTAAATAAAATGGAGATAAAAGTAACTTACCACGTATCATAAAGGACATATGCCACAAACCCAGAGCTATTATCACATTCAATGGTGGAAAACTGAAAGCTTTCACTCTCTGTTCAGGTAAAAAAGATAAACATATCCTACTCTCACCACTGTAATTCAACATGGTCTTGGAAGTCTCACCACAGCAATTAGGCAAGAAAAGAAAACTACAGGGATTCAAATTGGAGAAGAAGAAATGTGACTATCATGGACATGTAATTTACAACAATAGGACCAGGAACATAACATGGAGTTTAAAAAGCTACTCCAAACCATGTTTTTGGGAAAACTGGTTGGCCCATTTAATAAAATAAAATTAGACCAGTACTTACCTCCACCACCTACAAAGGTTAAAACGGATGAAAGGCATTGATATCAGAGCTAAATCTACAAAAGACATCTATAAAACATAGGCAGAATTCTTTGTCATACTGATTTTAGAGTTCTTTTCAGCGACTTGATTTCTATTTGCAAGGAAAACAAAAGCAAAACCAAAATAGGTCTGGAGAAATAAATAGCACAATAGTTAGAGTGTTTGCCTTGCATGCCCCTGACCTAGGTTTGATCTTTGGCACCATGTGTGGTGCCTTAAGCTCCAGGACTGATTCCTGAGTGCAGAGTCGGGAGTGCCCTGTGCCCCCCCCCCCCCCTATGAGTAAAACTGCCATATGATACAGCAGTTCCACTGCTTGATATCTATCCCAAGAACACAAAGGCACAAATTTAAAATGATATACGCATACCTGTGTCCATTGCAGCACAATTTTTGAAATAGCGAAGATTCAGAAACAATCAAGAGCCCAACAACAGATGAGTGGATAAAGAAATTATGCATTTTGGGGCTGGAGTGATAGCATAGCAGGTAGGGCATTTGCCTTGCACATGGCCAACCCAGGTTCGATTCCCAGCATCCCATATGGTCCGCTGAGCACCGCCGGGGTAATTCCTGAGTGCAGAGCCAGGAGTGACCCCTGTGCATCGCCGGGTGTGACCCAAAAGGCAAAAGAAAAAAGAAAAAAAAAGAAATTATGCATTTTGCTATAACATGGATGGGAGCTAAAAAGTGTCATATTAAGTGAAATTTGACAGAAGGAGAAAGACAAAGACAGCCTCACTCATATGTGGCATATAAAGAAACAAAGCAAAGAAATACATAGTCTGATTAAAACAAATGTCTTTCTTCTGAGCACAAAACTAATAAAGCCCAGGAGTGGTACGAAGTTTCCTATGGATAGTGGGGAATAGTCATTCACCCCTTGGTTGTGGGTACAATATGGTTTTTTTCTTAATTTAAAAAATTCAAACATGATAACACGAGCACCAAGATGGCAAATTGACTTTACGTTGAAGGTTGGTTTGAATTGATTGATCATGAGAGCTTGAAAAACAATATTAAGAAAAAACTGTACAATCCCCAGCATCTAGCCCGAATAGCTAAAGTGCCATAAGCAATTAGCACTGTCTTCCTTGGACAAAGTTGTCCTATGTTTCCCAGTGCTGCACCAGGCAGTAATCTTGTGGAAGGGGCATTGCATGGAAAGGCATTGTCAGGTAGAGCAGGAAGATTGTACTAATCCACCCAAGAGACAATGGATGGCATTGACACGACAGAGCAAGGGTGGAGGCACCAGATCCAGAACCGATTTTAGAGATGAAATTAATAGGACTATGGACGGAATTTAGGAATGGATGCGATCCAGTTGCTAAGGGCATCTCTGGCTAGTAAGCAAGTTTCAGACAAGAATGATTTTTACGATATTGGAACCAAACTCGCTTGCCTTCCATATACCCCCTCACAGAGGGCATGATGACTCAGCTGTTCCAGGAGCTGCCAGGGCACATCCAACAATTCTTGCCACCAAATCACTTTCCAGTGTCTGTCGCCCTGGATGCTTACTCCAGCAATTCTCGTGATTTATTCTCAAGAGCAGTTCTCGGAAGTTGAAAGGTCTTTTCAGAGTCAAAAACAGGAAACTTCACCCTCTTACCCGGCTGAGGGTGCAGGAAGGAATATGTGTCCTCAGACACACCAGCAGTGTAAGTTCCTATTATGTCAGCGGTGTTGACCATTGCCAGGGACTTCCTGTGACATAGAAGTATGGCTAAATCTCTTCTCCAGCAGAAAGGAAATGACAAACCTCAGGAAATCATCCCTGCTCCCTCCACCCCCAGAAAAATACAACTGCTATTGAACTTTCACTAAAAATATCAACAAGAGCTAAAAATAAGATTCATCAACGCTGCCCTTGCCCCAGGAAATCCTGACCAAGCTCATCTTACACCCCCTCTAGCTTTTGTCAAAATAGCCTCTTAGAGTCATACCCTACCTGTCCCCTTGACTTAAAAGTTCATTTTAAAATCAGTTCCCACCAATGAGAGTGAAGAATTACAGGCCACAATTGTAATCGTACGCATCTTCCCAAGGGACAAATGATTTTCCAAAACTTCCATATGCACATGCACTCAAGTAGGTTTATTTCCTGTCTGGTTGACTTCCCCAGAACTCATTACAGGTTTCAGTGTCATTTTCTAGAATAGGAAGAGCACAGGAACCTGGCCTTTGGCAGCCTGGAGTGGACTCGAGGCAGGTGACCTGAAGGAGCCCCAGACAAACTGTTTGTTAGGAAAGCATTGACAGGCACTTGAAGAATTTGATAGTGGTGCTGTGTTTTGATTGTTTTGTTTTGGAACCACACCTGACTGTACTTAGGGCTTACTCCTGACTGTGCCCAGTGATCACTCCAGGCTGTGCTCAGAGACCATAATATTTGTGTTGGAGATTGAAACTGGGTCTTCTGTATGTAAGGCAAGCCCCCTACCTAATGTACTATTGCTGCAGGTCTTGGTTGATGCTGGTTGTTTTTTTTTTTTTTGCTCTTTTTTTTTATGCTGGTTCCTGAATCTCTCTGTTTTCTGCAGTTTTATTTTAGGTCTTGCACTGAAGAAATCATAAGTAAAAGTTGGCTTTGTAGGGGTAAGGGAGGGGGGCACAAGATGTGTTCCAGGCTTACTCCTGGCTCTGCACTCAGGGATCATTCTGGTGGTCTTGAGGGACCATGAAGGGTCACAAGACTTGAAGCCAAGTTGGCTATATGCAAGTCAAGTGTCTTACACACTGTACTATCACTCTGGCCCTATGAAAGTTGGCTTTTAGCCTTTGTGGGGACAGGGACTCCTGATGAGCTGCCAGTCTAGGGCAATGCCTGAAATGAATGCCAGGAGACAGGGTGGAAGAAGTAAGAAATTATTCTAAACTCAACACTGAACTCCTGCATTACTGGAAAATTCTCTCACAACCTAAGTTATTTATTTCACTTCCTTCATGAGGAGGAAGGGGGATATAGGAAATAGAAACTCTGACTCCAAAGCTGAGTAGTAAAACATAGTGGATAAAGTCTTTGAAGTTAGGCCTTACGTATCATTGTTGCAAAAAATTGTGTGTATTGACTATAAGGCTCGTGTTTCTCAGCTGGTAAGATGGGTTGTTATAAAGATGAAGTAACATAAGAATTCTCCGGTGTTCCGTGCATAGTCAGTGCTACTTCACTGCACTTACCACAATCCTTTAGTAAAGTTGTGTGACCTGATTCTGCAGAGCACAGGGCAGGCCTCCCCTGCCACAGCAGTGTGCAGTGGATAGATCTGGAGTGATAGGCGGGTGGGTGGGAAGGACGTGTGAGCTCAGAAGTTAAGACCAAAGTGAAATGAATGGTACCAAGAAAGATGGTTTGTTCTCAGTTCAATGGAGATGTGTGGTGGACAGCAAGTTTTCAGTGTTGGTGCCACAGAGCATTGGAGGAAGACGGAAACTCTGATATGTAGAAACAGCCAGGTGTGTCCAGGTGAAGCTATGCTGGAGTGGGTTCTGTCTCCTAAGACCTCAAAGTTGGGGTGAGCACTATCTCTACTATGTCTGGAAGAGCCCAGGCCCAGCTTAGTGGTCTCCCAAGGTCTCTCAGGAGCATCTTTGCAGGCAAATATCTGCCTCCACTGCAAAAGGGACCTGGACAGTGTCTCTCCAAAGTGGTCAGAGGGAAGGGATTGCGAGCTACCAGGAGGTGATTTCAGAAACCTGGGGGTAGTCACAGAATGAGAATAGTGAAACAGTTTAAGAAGTAAAATCACACTAATTTTTTTTTTCTTTTTTGGGTCACACCAGGCGATGCACAGGGGTTACTCCTGGCTCATGCACTCAGCAATTACTCCTGGCGGTGCTTGGGGGGACCATATGGGATGCTGGGAATCGAACCAGGTCGGCAGTGTGCAAGGCAAACACCCTACCCGCTGTGCTCCAGCCCCTAAATTTGTGGTTTTACATGGACCCTTTGAACTAAAGTAGTCAGGACTTTAGGAGGCCTTTCTGAAACAGGAGTCAGCTGTAGTGATTCTCCTGAGTATCACCAACACCTCTGACAGGGGAGAAAAACCTTATGGATTTAGAACCTCTGAGTTCTTCAGAAACTATGAGTCGGAGCTGATGTGAAAGAGGAAAATGACTAGGTTCTCTGTGAGCTCCTTTGGAGTGAGCTAGCTCATTGGTCGAGACTTTCTTTTATTCCAAGGGCCTCCCTTGGAATATGGGCTTCCTCTAGCACCAAGGAAATTGCACAGGAAGTTGAAGGAGATGGTGGGGAGGATGAGTATGTACTCAGCTCTAGGAATTAGAAATGCAGGTCCCAGATTCTTCACATCCCCTGTTCAGAGAGAAGCAAGTGCCCTGAGCACTGCCTCATATACAGTAAGGAATCTCTCAACAGTTACTTGCCAAATGTCACTAATCCCACCATTCCGTTTCACCAACATATTAGGGGTAATATCTTTGGGATAAATTTCAGAGACTAAAAAATGTATCATGTTCTTATCCATAAACATAAGGTGTTTAAGTTCCTTTCAAATATTGCCATTATTCTTGAGCCCCATTGTAGTTGATCCCTTTATTACTAACATTTGAAGGATAGCATAGATAGCAAACTCTTTCATGTATCCTAGTGAGTCCCACAAATACAGATTATTATTACTCTATACTCGTAGAAACCCAGTAATAATGTCAAAGTTGTACAGATTGTCACAGTCCAGGATATAGTTCTTTTCCTCTGAGCCAATTTCACCCCTCCCCCATCCGTTCCTCCAGCCCCTTGGTATTGTGGGTCATGACAGAGCATATCCCCTAGGGGGCAGTGTGTACATATGTTTTAGCCAAGCGAAGAGCATATTACATGGCCGCTGGAGGTAATTGCAAGAGCAACAGGAGATTTGGGAAACAAAATGCACTGTATGAAGTTCTTTAGGTGCAGTGGAATGGAGGCAGCCTGAAAGAACTGCGCAGCAGAGGAAAACCGCGTGACACAGCAGAAAATTGGGGCACGAAAATTTTCAAGGCTCCACTCATCAATTTGCTTGATGTTCAACACTGGAATGATTTGACACGTGGTTTGACATTTTAACATTTGCTAAAAGAGTTTTAAAAAATATTTTTATTTGTTACCTTTTACCTTATGCATTTCTGAGCTCCATGCAGAATTGTATTCCATTTTCTTGTCTATTCAGGGTGTTTGTGCAAATTCAATTAAAGCTAGCCAATGAGTAATAATAATGGATACTGTACTATTGGGGGCTTATAATGAATGTTTTATTTCCATGGAATTATTTAATTATTTACATTTCATTATTTAGGGCTCTTACAGCTCTGTGAGAAGAGCCTCCACATATAGATAAACTGTGGCATGGAGAGTTTATGTCATCAAGACCCCAATCTTTTTTTTTTTTTTTTTTTGCTTTTTTTGGGTCACACCCAGCAATGCTCAGTGGTTACTCCTGGCTTTGCACTCAGGAATTACTCCTGGCGGTGCTTGGGGGACCATATGGGATGCCGGGGATCGAACCCGGGTCGGCCGCGTGCAAGGCGAACGCCCTACCCGATGTGCTATCACTCCGGCCCCAAGACCCCAATCTTTAAGACTAAGTTTGGAACCCCTTCTTGTATTTATTGTTGTTGTTGTTGCTATTATTATTATTATTTGGGGGGCAACACTTGTCAGTGTTCAGAGGCTACTCCTAGCTCTGTGCTCAGGGGACATTCCTGGAAATGGCTCTGGACCACTTGTGGTGTTAGGGAGTGAACCATTGTGAATGGCCATTAGGACTTAAATCCCTGCTGGCAGAAGATAGTATAGCCGATTGGGGATTTGTCTAGCACTCAGCAGACCCAGACTCAGATTCAATCCCAGGTACCACATATGATCCACTGAACTGGCCAGGAGTGATTCTTGAGTGTAGAGCTAGGACTAAGCCCTAAGCACTACTGAGTGTAGCCCCCAAACAACAACAACAAAAGATTTAATCACCATAGTACCTTAGCCTCTGGTATTCTCTATAGTATCTCTTTGTTTCCTTCTCTGTGCTATTTATGTATCTTACCATAGAACACAGTGTCTTACTGACTTTAATGTGTGCACCTGTGCTCTGAGATCTTGTTAAAAAATGCACATTCAGACTTAGCCTGAGTAGGCCCAGGAGCCTGTTTCTAATGACAAGCTGGGAAAGTCATGTTAAGTAGCATTAGCCAAAGAGAAATGTGTGTTTAGGAGGGAGAAGGACAGAAATGCAAAGATATTTATGATATAATCCTTACCTTCAGGATGGTTACACCTAGTAGGGAAGGCTACAGCAAGTATATGTGAGAATATTATGAAAGAAGGTAAATGTCAAAGGCCACAGAGGCACACAAGGGCCTCCATTAGGTACCAAGTGAGGAACAGCACCCCACAAAACTTTGAGAGTTACCCCAGGACCAACAAGTCACAGCTCTAAGCCATAGGAATGTGGAGGCTCGTGCAGACACGTGACCCCAGTGCAGGCACAGGTCTTATAAAAGAGGCTCTGGAAAGGACTATGGGCACAGGTGAGGTGAGTGAGAATCTCAGGCATGCGTGGAATGAGAAAGCAACGCAGTTAGGAAGTGCAAGGAGCAAGGAGCCATGACTGTCCTGCTGGCCCTGAGCCTAGAGGAAAGCTTCGTGACAGAGATGGTGTTTAGGATAAACCATGACAAAGACAAGTGGAGTTTTGGTGGTAGCTAGAAAAGGTGATTTTTGAGGGAGGAAACCAATGCAAGCCAAAGTTCTGAAATATGCTGAGGTAAAATTGCAAATTTGAGAAGAAACTCATAAACCCTATTTTCCTATTGGAATGTGGTACGGAATGTTACTCTGGAATGGAGTCTCAGAGCAGAGATTCCCAATTCATATTAAAAATCATGAAAGGAGCTGAAAAAGATCTTGGTGCTGGAGCCCCATTCTCAGAGATTCTGATTTCATTATAGATCATCTTTCCATGGGAGATGGGGTTAAGTCCCTGTAATACAAACCTATTGTAAGTTGAAAATGCATTTAACACACCTAACCTACCAAGCATCACAGCTTAGCCTTGCTGACCCCAAACATGTTCACAACACTTACATTAGCCTACAGGTGGGAAAAATCATCTCACACAAAGCCTAGTTTATAATAAAGTGTGGAATACCTCAGACAGCTGGGCAGTCTGTAGACAAGATGAAATGCAAAAACACAAACGTAATCTCCCACTAACTATGCTGGCAACACATTCCCCTGAAAAGCATTGATCATGGACCCTCAGGACCTTGGGGTGGAAGAAAGGGGCGGATGGTCCCATAAGCAAGTGTCCCACTGCTAGTCCAGAAAAATATCAGAAAGGAACATTTAAAGTCTGGTTTCTACTGAATGCATGTTAGTGTTGCTGGTGGCTTATAAAGTGGAGAGCAAGAAGAATCTTTCTACCTTTCTGCCCAGCCAACGTTGGCTGCCAGTGCTCAGGGAAATGCCAGGCCTAGATCAGGCCAATCCTAAGCTCAGCACAGTCATTGTATGTTCATCTGCCTTGCCTTTACCTTACAGAACAGAATTTTAGGAGGAGAAATAGTGAAGCAAAGTAATTTTTATTGAAATTTATTAATAAGGAAATGAGGGGGGAGAGAAAGAGAGAGAGAGAGAGAGAGAGAGAGGGAGAGAGAGAGAGAGAGAGAGAGAGAGAGAGAGAGAGAGAAGTATGTGCTCAAGAGAGAATATAGCCTTATCCAGAGTGGAAATTAGCAAAGATACATAGTATGTAAGTGGGATAAGTGTTCAAGGGAGAACACAGACTTAAAAAGTATGACCCCAAATGGCTTTCAGAATTTTTAAAAAATTTATATATATACATATATATTTTAAATTTTATAAAATAGTTCACAATATTTCATTACATTTAATATTCAAACACCAATCCCATCACCATTATACCTTCCCACAACCGTATTTCGGATGTTTCCATCCTGAACCTAAATCCTTGCCCCAAAGCAGAATGGAAATAATATATTTTGCATTGTTTGTTATGAAAAATTGCTGAAAATGCTACAAAAAGTATCTTCTTCTCATAATATTATAGATTCTTCTATAGCTTCTCTTTATCTGAGAGGTCACCATTCTTTGAGCAGGTCCTCAAATTTCTGCATCTGGATGCTGCCTCAATTTCTGCTCTCCAATGAGCTTAGAATTTGCATGACAAGGGGATGTGGTCTTCATGACTTTGGGCTACTTTAGGGGTAGGAAATACTTTTATCTCCTCTTAAGTTTTATTTTCCAAAAATACAACACCGGGGTCCACCATCTGCCTATAATATTACTTTCATGAAACTATAGAGCAGGAAAAAATTGCCTGGTGGGGGTTGGGGGATGTGTTTTGGCGAGTACATTTGGCCCTGTGCTCAGGGAATCACTCTTGGTGAGGTCCAGGGGACAATGTGCAGTACAGGGGTTGACTGCCTGTGAGTCAAATGTCTTTCCCACTGTACTGTCTCTGGCCCCTAAAGTAGAAAACTTTTAAGTCAAAGCATGTAAATGCTGGGAATCAGTATGTTTAAAAACATTTGTGCATTTAATAAAGAAATAAGTAAGTGCAGTGGGGTCTGAAGACTTGGGGTTTAGAATATCAAACACCCCCCCAATGCCCCAAAACTTGTGGGAAATGAAAACTTTGTGCCCTCTTCTAGGTCCTAACCTCTTAAACTCTGAGTTTCAACCCCATAGGGGTTGCATAAGTGAATACAGGAGTAATTTTTTTTTTTCCTTTGGGTCACACCTGGGGATGCACCGGGGTTACTCCTGGCTCTGCACTCAGGAATCACTCCTGGTGGTGCTCAGGGGACCATATGGGATGCTGGGAATCGAACTCAGGTCGGCTGCGTGTAAGGCAAATGCCCTACCCACTGTGCTATCACTCCAGCCCCAAATACAAGAGTAATTTAAAAATACATTTCTTTGTGATTTATTATCAATGATTGGTGTTATGGGCTGGGGTGATCGCACGATGGGTAGGGCATTTGTCTTGCACATGGCCAACCTGGGTTTGATTCCTCCTTCCCTCTCGGAGAGCCCCACAAGCTACTGAGAATATCCTGCCCTCATGGCAGAGCATGGCAAGTTCCCCATGGCGTATTCGATTCACCAAAATCAGTAACAACAAGTCTCACAATGGAGACATTAGTGGTCCCTCTCAAGCAAATCGATGAACAATGGGAGGACAGTGCTACAATGCTACATTAGAATATTATATATCATAATGCATATATATATATCTACATATATATGTAGATATATAGTCTTGGGGTTGTAAAAGATGACTGGTGAAAGGGATTGCAAGCAAAAAATATAATTAAGAAGTTCTGCTCTAGGTCAGCTGTATCAGAAATTCTGTGGCCTGGGAGAAGTATTTCTGTTGTCACCCTTCTGGGTTTTGAATGCAAGTCCAAATTTGAGAACTATCAAGTGTATAGAGCCTTCCTGCTCAGAGTGTGGTCCAGTAGCAGGGACTTCATTGAAGGCTTATCACAAATGCCAGATCTCAATCCTCACCCCCTGACTCATGAATAATTCCTGACAGCAGTTTAACCAGACCCTCAGGTGACTGGAGTGGGAAAGCAATTTAAATGTCAGAAGGAGAAACTCTAGCTTTTGCAGGAATGCAGGACAGCTGAAGGTTATATGTTAGTGTCTTTCCCCTTTGCTTTCGTTATTGCTGTCCTTGTCACATCCCTGGAGCACAGGGTTGGGTGCAGGGCACGGGGATCATTCTCAGCAATGTGAAGCAACGCGGAGAATTGAATATACCTCTCGCCAGCAAGGCGGGGACTATACTACCAGCCACATCCCCAACTGGCTTTCGGTTCAAGGTTAGAGAGTGGTGACCATAATCATGAGGACCCAAGAAAGAATAATTTGATAATGTGTGTTGAAAGTGGACCGAATAAACACCCTTCACAATACTCCTATTGAATCATACAAGGTAATCATAGAAAATTCCTTTGCCACTTCCTCGTCCCCAGACTTCCTTTGCCATTTGCCCTTCCTCTCTGGCCTCCCGTGGAGAGCTGTGTGCTTGCTCCCAGGGCCTTTAGTGGTGGAATCCTGCCAGCCATTGATCCAACAGTGGGAGTTATCTCAGCAGTGCCACTGCACTCAGGCCCCAATTCCAGCTTGTATAATATTTCTGATAATAGGAGAGCCTAAATGAAGCAGCCTTTAAAAGGTCTTCACTGTTAATTTGGCACAGGGAAAGAAGCCAGCACATTATACTCGGTTTTCCAGTCATTGTGCCTGTGCTATATAGACTCTTTGAATAGACGTCCATAATGGGATTACTCAAAATGGAATTCATTACCTGACTTAAGATTTATTGCTTTTTAACTAGAAATATAAGGCCACACACACTCTGCTCCCAGAGTTGGCTGTGTGACCGCTGAGCTTCTCCGTTCCAGGATCAGTCTGAGAAACCAGCGCAAAGGAAACTCTATGTGATTGCATTGCAGAGGACAGGTAGAATGTAGTAAGTGTAGCTCTAGCGTATGGGTGAAAGGGAACTCTAGGATTCTGGTGCCAAATTCTTCTCCCATCTCTGGGCCACATAATGAGACCATGGAAGCAGAAACTGGCAACAGAATCCTCGGGTTCCCTGTTCCCATCCTACGAAAGCCGCATTTACCTCCCCACTAGCATAATTGAAAAGATGCTAAGGGGCCCTGAAATGCTCCAGTGCTGTAAATTAGCAGTGTTCAATTCTGATGAACATTAAAGGGAGGGTGCAGTTAATTCTGCACACACACTGATTACAGCATCTTCCCACTAAGGGTTTGTAGCCAGGAGCATAAGAGACCCATTTGTTCTGCCTTGCATCTTCACTGGGCCGAGAACCTAAAGGTGAATGGCTTCTCAGCATTTAATTTCAATCTGTATTTACTATCACCACATCTATCTTAACCACTCCCTGGGCCATCCCTGCCATGGAATACAGCACAAAGCAGACAGAGGAACACAGTCCTGTCTCTCTGGCAGAAGGCAGCAACTGCATTTAAGAAGATGGTGATGGTGTCTTGCCTTGCATATTGGTTTCTGATACAGCATGGCCCACCCAGGTGGTACCATCTGCCACATGGCTTCCAAGGATGCCTGGGGCGTCCACCAGCATTCTGCATCCTCTGTTTTATCCTCCTTTTCTCCCAGAATTCTTCCTGTAGCATTCAATGTAAAAATGTTACTGATAGACGCTCTATACAAGATAATGATCTTAAATAGATGATACTTGCATGGATAATAGGATAAAGTAAAACAGAACAGGCACATTGATAATTGCAGATTAGAAGGAAATGTAATTACCAAACCAACAAAAGCCAGATTTAGGGGGTAATAGGCATGATGTGTTAGAACTGTTGTATGACACAGTTTCGTATAGAAGCCTTTGTTCCGTAGGCAACATCTAAGCAGCTTTCTTATGTAGAGTGGCAGGGCATCTGAAATGGCCCTTTGTATTTGTTTCTTTAAATATTTCACTGTTAAAAGAAACTATTATTACAAAGCTTATTTTTTTAATGGCTTTAGGCACTAATAGGAGGAACAATGTCATCATAGGTTATAATATTGCCCTAGACAATCGTAGGACAGGCCACTAACTTAAATTCTTGTTATTTTAATTTGTACATAAACCTTGTCAGATAGCCAAACATATTCCTTTATAATGCAAACTAATAGCCATCATCATCTGCTCTTCCTGAGACAAATATGACAATGACAACATGCTGTTAAAAGCCATGTTTGCCTTATCAAAATAATGAGACCATGGCCCATACTATATGCTTATTTCAGCTATCTTTAGTCAATTTGGATTGTTACTTAGGTAGCATAAGAGAATAGTGATCATCTGTTTAGAGAGACAGAAAACACCATGTTTTCCTCGTTTAGTGAACCCCAAATAGGACAAGTTCTTTGGGCCTTACAAACTTCCAAACTAACGAGAAATTTACCTCTAACTCCAACTCTCAGTGCTGACCAGTGCTCATACTACACCACGTGGCATAACTTTCCAGACTAAAAGCCCAATCATCTTTCAAATTTTTTGCAAGTTACTGATAATCCACGGACATGGATTCTGTGAATTCCCAAGGCAGGTCAGACCAGGCCATGGCAATTTCAGCAGAGTCTTCCTGACTTCAGTGTGAGATTTTTCTGAAAAGACTGGGTCAGTGGTTTAAGGAAAGCAGGTTCCCGGTGCACTCCTGCTGAGTTCTCAGGTCAGCCAGTCCCCTGATTGCTCTGGCCTAGGCTGATGGTCAGTAGAGTCATTTGCAGATGCTGCCAACAGCACACACACTAAGTGTGTGGATTAATGGAACAGGTGACCTAATGCGGGTTTTATTATTGTTGTTACATCACCATATCACAGAGCAGCACCAAGACTATCCTCTGAAATAACTTCTGGGATATGTTTATAAAACACGAACACTCTTTGGTATATGACCAAAGTGGTTGGAATATCCACTTCCCTTCCATTTTTATTGCATGAGTAAGTAATGAGTCCTTTCTCACTATAAAAGATTCAAATATTTATATGAATTTATGGAGTAAAAGTATAAATTTGCTCTTCATTTCCCCCCTTTTTCCCAACTATATTCTTTTCATGAAAGTATATGTTTTCACTCTTCTTTCTATAATTTTATAATAATCACATATGTATGAATAAAAGCCATTCACACATACATATGTACATGATGTCATGTTTCTATACAGACATATACATTATGCATAATGCTCATATCATACTTTTTTAAAAGATCATGAATGGGATTATACCATACATACTGTTCTGCCACTTGCAAAACTTTTTTCTATATCAGTAATATAGCACTACTTCATGCTCTTATCAGCTGCCTATGTTCTCTCTGAAGGATGAATCATAATTTACTTACATATTATTATCCTATTGATTATTATTTATGGCAATCATTAATTTAGCTTGTTAATATATTTTTTTCTAGTTTTTATATTTGAATATTCTGAAATTCAAATGAAAAATATCTAACACTATTTAAATGGGCTCCCCAGTTATATTGGGACATTTGTGGATTTACAGTCAGGGTACTCCCCATCCTTCGAGAGAAGGGGGTAGTAGGTTCAGTATTCTGGGAATAGATAAATCTGAGTTTTCCTTGCATTTGACACTCAGCTCCCTGAGAAAGTTGTTTAACTCCCTAAGCTTTAATTTCTTCACACAGGAAATAAGGATAACATTACCAATGAGGGGTGTTGGGAGGGTGAATATGATAACACCTAAAAGCACTTGCCACATAGTGGGTACCCTTTGGGCCACAACTTTATTAATGATTCAGTCTTGACCTGAATTCCACAAACTGAGAAAGGTGGAAACCAGCAGCTTCCCCACAAAAAGCAACATACTGAGAACAAAATATCCAGATAATTATGTACCTAAAAGCTTCATTTTGGGGACTGGAACAATAGTAGAGTGGGTAAGGTTATTGACTTGCATACGGTCATGGTACCCTATATGGTCCCATGAGTCTGCCAGGAGTGATCCCTGAGTACAGTCAGAAGTAAGACTGAGCTCAGCTGGGTGTGGCCCAAAACCAAAAATAAAAAATAAAAGCTTCATTTTGAAGATTTAAAACTTCATCAGTTTTTTTAATCTTCTCCTTAAGATCAATTGATAACAGTTATATTTGCTTCTTCAACTTTGGAGTGATATCTGCAATGTATCCCTGTATCACTGTCATTCCGTTGTTTGTCGATTTACTCGAGTGGACACCAGTAACGTCTCTATTACACTCAGCCCTGAGATTTTAGCAGCCTCTCTTTACTCATCTTTCCCAATGGATTGGAGGCTCTTTCAGGGCCAGGGGAATGAGACCTGTCATTACTGTTTTTTGGCATATTGAATATGCCACGGGTAGCTTGCCAGACTCTGCAATGTAGTCTCCAGAAATACACTGGACACATATAAGCATTGCTTCTGGATAATTATATGATGGGTAGGTTTATGCAAGGAGTTAGACATTGTTAATCATATGCTCCCAGGTTAATATTAAGACTCACTGGCACTCCCTGAGCACATACCATTGGAAATATTCAATCTCATTCATCACTCTGCTTTACTTAGGGAAGTTGTCTCCCCCTGTCCAACCCTGAGCTACTTCTGAGGCTAGGGTTATCCATTCTATTCTCTTTTCTTCAGTTTCTTAGCTTGAGGTAGTGGTGTGATTGTTGGTCCCACCAGTTGTCTTTATATTTTTGTGATTTAGGGGGGTACTCCAAAGGGAATACTTATTTTAAAATTAATTTGACTCACTTGATTTCCTACCTTCCGGCTGTGGTATCAAACCCATTTGTGCACCTGATCACTGATATTAGATGGAAATATTTTCCATGTTAGTTAACCTAGGTAATAGCTAAGGCAGGAATAGTCATTTGTTGCCAGGAAATCAATTGGGCTTATAAATCTCCATGTCCTGTACTGTCTCATCACCCTACGCTTTATTTCATGTATTTAATTCCTTCTCTTAGTAACAGCTGCCATCCACAAAAGAGAAGCAGAAGCAAACCTAAGGGAATACTTATTAGAAGTCCATTGTCTTAAAAAAAAAAAGAACCAAAATTTTTCATGGTGAGAAAGAATGATGTAATTTTACTGAGAAAATGAAGCTCTATAAGCAGACATTTGCAGAGGTATTTTGAAGCCTTATTATCTGTTTGGAGAAGGGAGAAGAATACCACAGTTGAAGGTCTCTAAGACCACCCTGCCTTGCCATTTACCAGGAGGGTGACCTGGGCATATTACATCTATACATATTTCATTCATTTCTCTAACAAACAATGATATTAGTTTTAACACTTGCCTCATAAGGTCATTGAGAAGGTTAAGAAGGTTAAATGAGCCTCAAAAAGTAAAGCTTTTATGACTGCATAAGTCATTGTTTACACTAAATATTGATTATTATATTTGTTTATAAGAGTTCAATATCTGGAGCAGGTTGCTTCGGATAAAACCCTTTTTCTGTTATTTGTTTTCTGTGTAACCTTAAATAGGTTATTTACCTCTTCTGAATGCACCTGCTATTTTTTAAAGCAAGAACTATAGCAGCATAGCATAGACTCTTTTGAGAAGCAATGGATACTACATAAAGTTCTCATTAGTGGCCAGAGAGATAGTGCAGTATAAGATGCTTGCCTTGTATGCATATACTCCCCCAAGCACCACCAGGTGTGTTCCCTGTGCATAAAGCCAGGAGTAAACCCTGAGCACTGTTGGATATGGCCCCCAAACCGAATATATAAGTAAAAAGTAAATACCAGTATAATATCGGTTTATATTACTTGTGATAAACTATGCCACAAAAAATATGTAACACGTCCATATGAATTTGTTCTAGTCTGAGTGACCATGGTTTCCAGAACTATTTATTCAGTTTCTTATAAAGCCTCATTTTAAAATATACATAGGTCCAGCAGAGAATTATCTGGAGACATGGAATGACTTTCCTTATTAATACATTTTGGATTTTATTAATGTAGCTGGTGGACCTTGGGCCTCAGCCAAACCAGTCATTTCTAAGAAACAAATGGACCTAATTATAAGGTGGTTTCACCTACGAGGTTAGTTTAAGCTATGTAATTGGATGTTGGTATTATAGGAAGCTTCAAGTATATTACATTGCATGTCAATATTAACACATATTCTGCTGCTGCCATGTGAATGTTGTTTAGAGGCCTTGGATTTCTATTCTTTGTAGAACCCCACCCCCACCCCCCGCCCCTGCTCCATAGACCCAGGCATACGCATTCTTTCAGCTAAGATCACTCATCACTCCAAGTCCCATGATTCTGAAAGCCAAGTTTGTTGCTTAGGGACTCATATTTTTCAGGCTAGTTGCACTGTTGAAATGAGTCCTTGCTGCTTATAAGTCTTGTTCCTTAATTTCATTTGGTTGAGGCAGGAGACAAGTGCCTCATTTTAATTAGAATCTGAAGCAAACTGCTTTATGTTATTGTGTGTTATTCCACAAGAACATACTGCATCAAGGACAGCTGTTGATGGAGCAAAAAGCATCTTGTTTATTCAGACTAAGAAATAAAAATCCTTTCGTTCACTGCACAAGCTCTCTCATGATTGTGCTTCTAATACATCCCCTGGAACCAAAAGACGTGCCCCAGGGCTCTCCAAGCTAGTAAATGTGTTAAGCAAGATGCAGGTAATAACCACAGGGCCCATGAAAATGTGGCATCACCATGTCATTAGAGGGCAAATCACAGGTTTTATCCTGCTCTTCTTCGTGTCTCTGCTGGCTCCCTGCAAATCACAGAACCCTCAGAGGGATCCACTCTCACCTATTGCCATGAGGAAGGTAGTAGCTTGTGCTGAAGAAAACTAGGGCTGTGCTGCTTTAGACCTGCAATTAAGTCCCTGCTGCCCTCCAAAACCAATGAGTCCTTCCAAGTAGTAATCTAATTTATTTTTCCCATTTTCTAAGTAATGCCAGCGTAAGCGCGTTCATCATTTTAGACTCACTGATTCTAATTCCTAATTCAGACTTGTTTGTTCAGTAGAAGGTAAACAACCCCCAAGCCATCACCCACCCCCATTTATTTGGAAAGAGAGAGTTTCAGTTGGAGAAGATAAATAGCATGTCAAACCTGGTTTGGAGGGGCTGCAACTGAATAATTTCTACTTTCCTATGCCTGTCTCCAGCTGTTGTGGCTCAGTGTGACTCTGGCAATAGTGTGCTGGCTTGGCTGTGCTTCTATTTAGTCAAATTGGATCAGTACTTCTGAGCATTTTTTTCTATATAATAATCTCAGGCTAATCTTGGAATTTACAAGTTGAAACAACATGTGGATAAGGATGATTTGCTTCCTACAATATGTCCATGCACATAATATCAACTGGTTGACTCTGCAATCCCAAGATCCCTTTGAAAACTGAAATGAAGGCCACATTTAGACAGTGGGTTGACTCAAATGGCCCTTGGGATGCATCAATTCAATTCTGCAAATATTTATTGGGTGCTAGTATATACAAGGAAACATAAGAGATATAAAGATCAGTAAGACATAATCTCAGCTTTCAAGTATAATTTAGTATCAGGCTGTAAAAACATCAGTAGTTAATTAATTGTTATTTAGATGTGGCTTTGTTCCAAAAAGATTTAAGAGAAAAGAGTGCTTGATAAAAGATATAAAACTGGTCAAAATTAAATAAAGAGGGTTTCTTTTAAAAGGAATTGAAGAAAACGAAGGCTATGGAGGTGCAAGTTAAACTGCAAATGAAGAAAGTTGAGAGAATACTTACCAGGAGAAATAATGCTTAAAAGTGGTATGCCATGAATTTATCTTGGACTGCACAAATCCAAAACAAGACTCATTGCATGATTGACAATGTCGGTATTGATTTTACTCAGAAAAAGAGAGTGATTGCCGGAATGGAAACAATGAGGTCTTTGCCATAAAGAGGTTGCTTATTGGTGATAGCATCCACAACTTAGATGTAGAGAATGTTTTCAGTGGTTAGGCAAAAAAGCCAATTGTTACCCTCTATCATCATATACATATACCAGGGGCAAAAAATTTTAGATATAGACTCAATTTTCCTAAAACAAACAGCCCAATTTTGTCTAAGTGAACTCCGCCCCCACCCCCCCACCCCCAAATTATGTTAGTAAACTCCCAAGAAAACTTTGTCATTCTGATAAAAAAGATACTTAGGAAGACACTGAATTCCTGCCTGTGATGTGGATATAGAAGACATATGCCTGAGGTGAGGATGAAAGATGAGTCTCCAGATCAAGTTAATAGGAGTAACAACAAATCTATCATGAAAATACCACAAAAACAAACACCCCCACCAGTCAAAAACAAGCAACTAATCAAAATTTGAGATATGCAAGAAAACTCAAGTCTAAATCTAGAAAATTTAACATAAATTATAAGGAAGTGGAGCTGGATAATAATACTTAGATTTTATAGAAATGGTCTTATAAAGGAAAAAATGTTTTACATAGCCAATACCTGTTTCAATGAATAAGTCTGGTATCTTTTCTATCATTACTTTACACCTTTACACTGGGCTGGAGCGATAGTACAGTAGGTAGGGCATTTGCCTTGCACTCAGCCAACACAGGTTTGATTCATCCGCCCCTCTCAGAGAGCCCAGCAAGCTACCAAGAGCCTGCCAAGCTACCCATGGCATATTCAATATGGCAAAAACAGTAACAACACGTCTCACAATGGAGACCTCACTGGTGCCCACTCAAGCAAATCAGTGAACAATGGGGTGACAGTGCTATGACAGTGCTACAGAGCTACTTTACACTTCTTGTCCAGGGATCCTCCTTATACATGCAGGCTGACAGTAAAAACTTGTGCAAACAATTGCATGTGTAAGATAAAAGTGCTGTAGGCAAGTAGGTGAGGGAAGGCCCCAATCCCCCACAAGACAATGGAATTCCTGGGGGAAAACCACCCAGTTCCAAGACCCTCAGGACCTGCCTATGGCTACTGCAACAAAGACCTGATAAGAACTTTACCTGGGGCTAGTCTACACCAAAGAAGCTGAACCCACCCTCCAAGAGAAGATCCAGCAGGAACAAAGGTCAAAAGAAAAGGAATTTTCAGAGACCATTCCAACTCCACCCCCACCCGCTTGGCAACCACCCTAGCAACGGACTCAACTTGCTAAAAGCCCCACAAGAGGCAGCTTGGGAAAAAAAACCTTCAAAAGCCAACTTGAACTGAGAAAGCAGCATGCGTGTATGCTGCATAGTCCATGTGCTACTTGTGCTCATGTGGCTGAGTGCATGTCGCCTGCATCTTCCTTCTTGAGATGCATACTGGGGCACTCTCTGCCTTTGATGAAGTCTGCATTCTCAATTAAACTCATTACTCCCACCTCTCTCTACCTCCTTCCCCTTCTTCAAAACCTCCAAACAAAATCTGTACTTTGCTGCTATCTACTCCTGAAAATCTTTTCTGCGAGAACACAGAAACCATGTGGAAATTCCTCGCTCCAGTCTGAGTCTGTGGATCCCCAAGAAATCCTGTCCTAGGGATTAACTCCTATGTCAAGAAGACCAAGCAGACTGTGTGGCTTAACAGTCAACTGGTGGATTTGGCAAGGGTCTGACCCATGCCAGGGAGGGACTCATCTGTAGACTTTATCAGTCTTAGCTTCCCAGTGGTCCAGGGGTGGCAGAGGTGGATCAAGGAAAAGTGACCATCTCTTTCCTCCTCCCTCACAGAAGTCACCAGAAATGTTCACCTACTTCAATAGTAGTGGGGAAAGAGGAAGAGGACAGATAAAAATATGGAACCAGACTGTTAGATGTCAAAAGAAATTATACCTGGCTAAAACAATTGGACACCAAACAAGACTTTGATGGGGACAGTATAAAACTAGACACTCTTTATGTCAATTTACCTTCAGTGTGAGCTCTAAGAAGGGCATTCAACTATCACAGGGCTAGTTATGGAACACTCATTCTTTCAAAAAGCATCAAGGTAAAGTTTTTTTTCTTTAACTTTTTAATTGAATCACTGTGAGATTAGACCCCCCCACAAAACTGTTCATGATTGAATTTCAATCATAAAGTTTTGACAAACAGAAATGAGATTCATAAAAATGCTACAATATGAATAAATAAAAACATTTAGCTCAAAAAAGAACTTTTCCCTAAAAATAATCAAGTATGTGAATCAGAAGATAACATCAGAGCATAATTGGGATTCACTGGAAGAAACATAAGACAGACCACTCAAAATTAGAGGCATAAGGACTGAGAAAGTTTATATTAAAGGAAAGAGTTAAATCCATATTAATAAAATTAATAAGGTTCCTGTGGATCTAAAAAGACAATGGAACTTCTAGGAAAATAATAAGCTGTGAGGTTAAATCTCAGCTGATGCCCTATCGAAGCTATTAAAAACCTATATACAAACACAGGCTAGAGATATATAACAGAAAATAGTGGCAAAATTTTGTAATTGGAAAAACAGATAGAGAAACAAGAAAACAATTCTAAATTGTAGTGGAGAAAGCTGAGAACCAAGCCAATTTATGCACAGATGACCCCTTCAGGAGAGTCAAGAATTTGTAGGACTGGTACTAGTAGAAGTAGGATGAAAGGGAAAAAAAGACCACAAATTAGGAAGATCGGAATAATTCTGGAGCAAGTAGATTCCCAAATCCCTCCCTCTTGCCAACTATTGCTGTTGAGTACTATTGCTCTACTCCTTAGCTACTGTCTGGAAGATTATACTAGGAATAAGGCAAAACAGAGACACTGGGCTTGGGGACAGCAAAGGAGACCATTCAATGTTAGACTAGTCAGATCAGTCAGACTAAGTGCTTATTCCTATGTTGAATATTAGGCTCAAGTGAGATCTTTCTTCCCTTGAGAGTACAGGTCTTTGTTTTTTGTTTTACTGTTTTGTTTTTCTTTTTGGGTCACACCTGGCAATGCACAAGGGTCATTCCTGGCTCTGCACTCAGGAATTACTCCTGGTGGTAGTCAGGGGACCATGTGGGATTCTGGGAATCAAACCTGGCTCAGCCTCTGCAAGGCAAATGCCCTACCTGCTGTGCTATCACTCCAGCCAGTACATGTTTTTCAAATTACATAAAATAAGATTTTCTAGGAGATATGAGCCCCCTCCCTTCTATGGTGCAGAACATTAACTTTATACAGACAATGGGGGTAGCAAATGTTTTTCAGTAAAAACTTTGTTCAGAGTCACAGAACACAGATCACAAACTGCAGCACTGAGTTAGCACCCCTTTCATACTTGAGATAGCAATCAAGGTTTTTCATAAATGCTATAAGTAGTGTGAAAACAAGAAAAGAAAATAAAAATACAAGAAAAAAGACAGTGCATATTAGGAAGAGAAAATTAAGGATTAAAATTAAGCTGATTAATAGAGTTCAAAAGAAAATAGAATTGCATAAATGAGTGTAGGATGTTCTAAAAATGGAAGAAAGAAACAGCATGTAAAAGATGCTGAGTAAATGCAATATGAAAATAATGAAATTTACATGAATAATAGTAAAAATGTTCATTATATTGGAAAATGCTAAATCATTTAGAAAAGGATGAACTTGAAATGTTTTCAAGAAAAATCAGAGAAATTAAAATGACTGAAAATAAATATTAAAGGCATATATTCAGAGCAAATACAGGTCATAAAATAGAGGTCAGTTTAAATTTAAATGAAAGAGAAAAAATATATAAAGCTAAGAAGTAAGTCTTCCTAGATTTTACACACATATGTACACATTTCCAATTGTTTATATATGTTCATATATGATATATAATATGTATTTATATATAATCTGTAGTTGAAAGCAAGTATTTGAATTGAGCAAAATGTTTTTCAAAAACTCAATCGAGGTACGTTCTGATCAACTTTGGGATTAAAAGAATAATGGGGGAAAATTCTAGTTCCTTCAACAAAAGAAAAGAAATGTTAGCTACAAAGGAATAATAGAAGACTGATTTCAAATATATTTTGGAACTCAAAATATCAGAAGACCATTAATGGATTAATGTCTATAGAATTATAAAGAGAAAGGAATCTAAGAATTTTATACTTGACTGAATTTTATTTGTGTAGACAAAGAACATACTTACAAATATGTTATATTTATATCATTCATATAAACACCTTGAAAATTTGTTTAAAGATAAAATTGTACTGCCAGACAGGAAAAATAAAGTATTTCTGTTTAAGTGCTGGGGATAATACCTAGGATTTCACACATACAAACCATGGTCTCTATCATGGAATCACATACCCATTTGAGGGGGAAAAAAGATTTTTTTCAATTTTAAATTGTAAAGGTAAATCTTAAAATGTGACTTATGATTATTAAACTTTTACAATAAACAAATATATTAATAAGTTTTAAGTATGTTATAAAACTAGATGTCAATTTTTCTACTGGGGGAACCACACACCGCTTTGCTAAAGGTTTACTCCTGGGTCCATGCTCAGAGATCACATCTAGTGAACTTGGGGTCCAGGTATTGAACCTCGGTTAGCTTCATACAAGGGAAGCACCTTACTCATGGTGCTATTGCTCAAGTCCTATGGATAACAATTTTTTAAATACAAATTATGAATGAAGAAGAAATTAAGGAGTAAGGATACAAGAGAGGGAGTGGCCAATAAATGGTTTCTAATTTTATTAATAATGACACAATGGGAAGAGAAAAAAAATTGTGCTTAAACTCAGAAATTTTCCCTCTCTTTGCACTAATCTGTGGAATATAAAATAAAATAACACAATAGGAGACTGACAGCCAAGAATAGTAGAGATAAGTACCAGGAGGTTGGCTCCAAGGCTTGGAAACTGGCCCCACACGCTGGAGGAAGGGGCAGCTCGCATAGAGAAGGAAACACCAGGTAAAGTGTGGTTTGAGGACCCACACGGGATGGGAGATGCACGCTGAAAACAGAATATAGACCAAACACCATGGCCACGCAGTGCCTCTGTTGCAAACTACAACATCCAAAAGGAGAGAGAGAGAGCAAAAGGGAATGCCCTGCCACAGAGGTGGGGTGGGGTGGGGGGGATGGGGTGGGAGGGTGGGAGGGATACTGGGAACATTGGTGGAGGTGACTGGGCACTGGTAGAGGGATATAAACAAAATGCAAATATTAAAGTTCATAAATTTGTAACTGTAACTCATGGTGATTCACTAATAAAAAATAAAAATAATAATAATAAAATAAATAAATAAATAAAATAAAGAGTCAGATAATAAATATATATGACGTGGTAGGCCATATGGTATCTGGTATAATTATTCAACTCTGTCATTATATGGAGAAAGTGGTAAAAACACCACATATGAATGAATGTGTATAGCTGTGTTCAATAAAGCTTTACTTATAAAAAGAAAGAAAAAAACTCAGAAATTTTCCATATTTTTCCTGTGCCTTGGATTCTGCTGGGGATATTTATGAAATACTAATCTCAGATTTCCTCCCCCAGACATTTTCATTTTATTGGTCTGGAGTACAACCAGAATGTCCTCAGCTATTTCCAATTGATAACAATATGTAAATACTTCTACATATTAACATAAGACAAAATAATGATGTCAAAAAGACCAATTTATGTTCTAATTCCTGTAATATGGCAATGAATAAGGGCTTGTTTGAGAATTAAACCAGGAATACGGGATTAGTGCTCTCATCACTTACGCTATCTTCAATGAAAAAGAAGAAATTTGTCACCCCTGAATTGAAGAAAACTTTGAAACTAAATCAACTATTAGTGATTAAAAAAAAAATAAACTTTTCCCAAAAGGTTGAAGGCTATGAAATAAAACATATCAGTCATACAATAAAAGGCAAAGAAGTGAAGGAAAAAGAGAAAAGGAAGACAGATTGGTGAGAGAAACAAAGAAGGAAAGAAATAAACTTTAATAGAATTATAAAACATAATGGCAAAATAATGTCAACTGGTAATTAAACCTATAAATGCAACTGAAACCACTTTCTTTACTAAATTGTTCATTTTGGATGATTTAAGAAAAGTAATCTATGTTATATTTTTCTAAAAGTCTACCTGCTACAAAATTGCTAAGGAAAAATATATTAAATGATTGCAAAGTAGGCAATTAAAATAATCACAATTCTAATGACAAATATGATAGAAACTAAACCAGAAATATGAAATGGACTGAAGATGTTCTGTCAAAAATTATATATCACAATGAATATAAAATTGTCATGAAATTATATACATCAGATATCATTGTACCCAAGTATAGATAATGATATCTTTCATAAATTTGGAAAAGTGGACAGAAATAAATACTACTGGAAGTTTTAATAATACTTTATTCTCTTTAAGTAGCTGATAAAAATGCAAATCAAATATTGTACCACACAAACACAGACTATGTATTTATTTTCAATATTGATAAAACAATAATAATACAATACCATTGAACACTAAAATAAAATACAAAATATAAGTAAAATGATTATGTATCAATTAAATTTCAAAAGATAGTGCATTGTTCATTAGGATTAGAAAGTAAGAAGTCATTATTGTATCAAGGAAAAAATTAGCATTGCAGAAGACATCATAATTAACAATAAGTTATTTATAAGGTAATGTATGATTTACCAAAGCAGAATATAGAAAAAAATTATAGATTTAAGTGATTTTTTTAAATATTTTTTAATAAAGGAGGATAAATTTCCTACAACACTGATTATGAGAGGGATGCTTTAATCAGAGGAAAATTTGACTGATGGTGCAGGTTATAATGATTTCATTATATGAAATCTGCTCCTGCCACTTAGTTTTTTTCCTTAAAAAAAAAAAAGTTTGTGGCGCTTGGGATATGGTTAAGTGGATTAGCATATTTGAAGCCCTGGGATCTCATGGTTCCTTGAGAGCAATCTCCAAGCACTGACATCAGAGCAGCCTCTGAGCTCTGCAGGATGTGGAGGGAAAGAAGAAAGGAACAAAGGAATGGAGGGAGGGAGGGAAAGAAGGAGAGAGGGAGGTAGGGAGGAAGAAAGGAAAGAAGAATGGAAGGGAGGGAGGAAGGGAGGGAGGGAGAGAGGAAGGAAAGAAGGAAGGAAGGAAGGAAGGAAGGAAGGAAGGAAGGAAGGAAGGAAGGAAGGAAGGAAGGAAGGAAGGAAGGAAGGAAGGAAGGAAGGAAGGAAGGAAGGGAGGGAGGGAGGGAGGGAGGGAGGGAGGGAGGAAGGAAGGCAGGCTGTTTTAAATTTATGCTTCAATCCTTGAGTTGCAAAAATATTTCTCTCCATCCTCTGTCAACCCATTATAGTTGAAAAATTCAGAACTATACATGGGATTTTATTTTTTGCTTGTAATCAAGTTCAATTAGCATATGTGAATTATAAGAATATTAATAAGAAATTACTATAGTGCCATTTTTACAAACAGAAATAGAAAAAGCTTCTTTCTGAATTCAACAGTCTTCAATTTTAACCACACTAGTTTTTGGTAAGGTCTCCCAAGTAGTACTGTGGGGTACTCCTTGGGCACTCCTGGCGTTATTTGGCTTGGCTCTGAAGTCTCAATGATCAGTGAGTTGTGCAGTACCCTCTACTGGTGTGATGCTGGGGGTCAAAGGGACACAGCCAAAGTGTCCAAAATTCAATGTAGGGTCTTCACATGCAGAGCATGCACTGCATGCCTTTAAGCCATCTCCCTGGTATCCACTATTTCAAAAGGGGGTAAAGTTGCCTACTCTTTCCATAGACACAGAAAGAAAAAGAGACATCAAATAAATTATCATTCCCTATGAGTCCATCTGACTAAAATATTAAATAGGAGCAAGTTAAAACTTTAATAAAAGTAAAATATATAACTATGGTACAATAAATGTATATGAAGCATATATTAAGACCAATAGAACTTTACCACAAAGGGATCACTTTTAATATCCTGTTGCTCATTGACTCGTTCGAGCGGGCACCAGTAATGCCTCTCATTGAGAGACTTATTGTTACTGTTTTTGGCATAGCCGATACACACGGGTAGCTTGCCATGCTCTGCCACGCGGGCTCGATACTCTCGGTAGCTTGCCGGGCTCTCCAAGAGGGGAGCAGGAATCGAACTCAGGTCGGCTGCGTGAAAGGCGAACACACTACTGCTGTGCTATCGCTCCAGCCCTACTTTTAATATATTTAATACATATTTTAATATATTATGAATTTAAAAACTATAGTTTAGCTTATTGCTGCGTGACAATATTAAATGAATAAATCTATCAAAATATATAAAATAATTTTATTTAAGAGGATACTCTAGAAGTTAGTAAAATATTTAAGCTAAATGTATTTGATACAATCATCTTCCATAGGAATACAAATAAGTACATGCGTTTTGGAACTTATGTTAATGAATAACAAATGGCAAAAGTCAAATGTCTCACCTTTGTATGAGAAATTCCAAATAAGAAGAAAAATATAGCGTGAAGTTAAAAATAAGCAGAGAAATATAGAATGATCCACATGGAAGTGGATCAGAGTCAGGGATATCGGTATGAAATATTTTACTCAACTTGAGAGAAAAAGAAATATTTATAGAGATGTGGATATTCATGGATTATTATACACATGTATATTTTCTTATTCTCTTACTCCATCCTTTGGGAGAGCTCAGAACAGTGACACCCCCATAGCAACAAGCATACATAGTACCCAGGTTTGGTTTACATTGTCATTCTTTAATAAAAGAAACCAGCACTCCCATGAGAAATTGCTTATTCTAGGATTGAGGAAGAAAATATACAGGATGGGCCTGAAACAATTTGTAATGGCAAAGCAATAAGGAAGAACTCAAAACCAGAAAGCTGATGGAATGTCAAAGCGATACAGGAGTCGATGAGAAGAGTTTTCAGAGGCCTGAGCTGTAAAAATCTTAGAGTAACACTGATTAGAGATCAATGGGATAAGAGACATTGCTCCTGCAGAATTACAAATAATTTACATATGCTCTCAAAGATGTAGAATATAACTCTTACTACTTGAGTATGTGCTGTACATAGTATCAACCCCTTAAGCAGGAGACTCTGGAAAAGTGAAGGGGAACAGAGTCACTTTATGTGGAGAAAGCTGACAATCACAACTTCAGTCGGATCATCTAGATTGCCTTCAAGAATGATAAGTCATGTTGATGGGATGTACATCATATTATGTGATGATAATAGCATTGCACAAATCTGTGGTTTTTCTCCCCTTAGCCCATATCCAAAATGTAATCAAAAGAAAAACATCAGATAATCCCACCAAAGAACTTTCTGCAAATTACCTGGCCAGTTATTCCTCAAAACTGTCAAGGAAGGGGCTGGAGCACAGCAGGTAGGGCATTTGCCTTGCACGTAGCTGACTCAGGTTCAATTCCCAGCATCCCATATGGTCCCCTGAGCACCACCCGGAGTAATTTCTGAGTGCAAAGCCAGGAGTAACCCCCGTGTATCGCTGGGTGTGAACCTAAAAGCAAAACAACCACCACAACAACAAAAAACTGTCAAGGAAGAGCAAGAGTAGTCTGAGAAACCCGTAATAAAAAGTAGTTAAAGAAGACATGATATTAATTAGAAAGTGACATAATACAGAGGATTGTGGTCCAATAAAAGGACATTAGAAAAAACAAAGCTTAGGTTATAGTCAATAATAATGTGCAAGGATGAGAGAGCATTCATTAATCACAACAAATGCATCAGGCTAATGTAAAATGTTTATGATAGGGAAAATGGGAGCTCTATTTTTTTCAAAAATTTTCTGTGGAACTTACCTTCTGCCCTAAATCATAATCTGATAAGATTAAGTATTCTTGGCTGAAAATCCTTTTCCTTTGGAATTTTGAATATCTCCTGCCATTCATTTCTTTCTATCTCTTATGATTTCTGTTGAAGTCTGAAGATTATCTTATGGAGGTTTCTTACATGTAATAACCTTTCCCCTACATACTGATGGTTTTTTTTCCCTTAATATTTAGTTTTAAATCACGTTACTTACGATAGGTCTTGCTGTATTGGTGTCGGTCCATTTTGTGTGAGAATATTTCTATCTTCTGTGTTTTTATCAGTTTCTTTCCAGGTTAGGATCACACTTTGCTAGCATTTCTTCAAAGGTTTCTACCCCTTTCTCTCTTTACTTCTGGGACCCCATAATGTGTATATTGTTCCTCTTAGATGTTGCCCCACAAGGCTCTTATACTGTGTTCACATTTTGCAGTTCTTTTTATCCTATTTGCTATTCTATGCTTTCCATCTCATTGGGTCTATGGACTGTTTCTTTTTGTTTACTGTTAAATACCTTTATTGCAGTTTTTAGTTCAGTTGTTTCATTTTTTAAGTCCATTATTTCTTCTTGAAGCTTTTTAAAGTTTCTCTGCCTCCTTATTGATATCATATCATTAGTTCCTTGCTTTTTTTTTATTGAATGTTGCCATAAGTGTTTTAAACTCTTCTTTAGGCAAGCTACTCAATTCTCGTACATTTAAAATCCACCCCTCCAGGTTTTTGTTCTTTTCCTTCTTTCATGTAAAATTCCTCTGTTTCCTCATTATTTTTAATATTGTATATTAATGACTATGTTGAATTGAGCTGTGAAGGCTTTATATCAGATTTTTAGAATGCAAGATGAAATATCATGATATTTACCAAGGTGTTTCCATATCCCTTGCTTTGAACAATGGCACCTGTCACCTATTAATATGATTGAAAGTCTATTGCCAATACAGGATAAGAGTCAAGACAGCAGGAACTGATGAGATGGAATACAGTTACTAGCTTATAAGCATCTGGGGGCAAGATCAGCATCCTCACTCTTTTCTAGGCTAACTCCATTTTCCATGTCCTCTCAATGATTTCGGGTTATCAGCTAGTCCTCTTTTGTGTTCTAGTCCTGATATGTAGATCCTGCCACCCAATTCTTTAAGACAGATGCAGACAGGAAGAGAACAAAGAATTGGGCTTTCAAATCAGGCATTTCAGTTCATGAAATGCAATTCTACACTGATCTCAATATTTCACATGTGGATGCAGTGAGGGTAAGACATGGAATTCTCCCTAAAGTATTCTGCTTCCTCTCCCTGTGAAGGTACTGATCTTGGATGTCGGATTCTGTTTCAGGACCAATTTTACATCATTGATCATTTATTTGAGAGTGTGGGTAGGAGGATAGTTATCCTTCCCTATTCATCCTTCATCTTTCCAGAATTACAAAACATCTTTTTTGTTTGGTTTTGATTTTGTTTTTTGTGCCTCACCTACCCGGTGCTCAGGGATTACTCCTCATTCTGCACTCAGAAATCACTCCTGGTGGGCTCAGAGAACTATATGAAAAGCTGGGGATCAAATCTGGATTGACTGTATACAAGGCAAGCACCCTTCTGGCTGTACTATTTCTCTGGCCCCACATTTTTATAAATATAAATCTATTTAGAGATCTGTTCTAAAATAGAAATTCATGAAAAATAGGGCTACCATATGAGCCAATAATCTAAAAACATTAACTAAAAAGATGCACTTATGCCCATGTTTATTGAAACACTCTTGAAAATAACTCAAATCTATTATCTTTATAACATCCAAATGTCTATTATCAAATTGGTATATAAAGAAGTTGTGGCATATCCACACAATGAAATACTAATCAGTTATGAGAAAAGATAAAATATTGCCTTTTGCTATAATAGAACTGGAGAGTCATGGCAAGCAAAATAAATCAAGGGGAAAGACAAATGCCATATTTTTAATCCATCATGTGTGGCATATAAAGAAACAAAGGAAATAGACATTGTCCTTTGAGAATCCTTGGACTCTGACAACAGAACTGAGATGACCAAAAGAAGGGGTAGGGGGCTGGAGCAATAGTACAGATGAGATGGTGTTTGCCTTGCATGCTGCCGACCAGGGTTCTTTCCCCTGTATCCTGAGCACCACCAGAGGTAATTCCTGAGTGCAGAGCCAGGAGTAGCCCCTGAGCATTGCTAAATGTGACCAAAATAGAAAAAAATAAGGGGTAGGGACCATTGTGTTGATAGAGAAGGGGTCAAGGAACACAGCTGGAAGGATTTGGGCACTGTGGTGATAATGTCAGAGTAACTTTGTATATTACAGGCACTTTGTACAGTTTTGTAAGCCATGTCATCTCAACAATTAAAAAAAAGGATTAATTTTTTTTTTAACTTGACTAAGAGCTAAAATCAAACTTCTATATTGCATTCTTTCCCATTCTGTTTTATGGACATTACTTTTTAGTAACCTTCTGCCCTGGTGTCAAAATTCACTGGCCAGAAGGAGCCCTGAACATGGGTCAAGTGTGAGACTCTAACTCTGGGCCGAACAGACTGAGCCCCTCACTCACTCTTTGTCTAATGTGGTCAGTGCTTTTGCATCTGCTTGCTGAATCTCCATAGACTAACACTAAAATCTGCTCCAAAGTGCTACAACTGCTCTCCCTTTCCAATCAGGCCCTTCAGACTTAGACAACAACATGAATCAGACTCAATGGGACGTGTTGATCAGTTAATTTCCCCCATCACTAGCTCCCTCCTTCCCTGCTGGGAACCTCCAGCATGCTGTGTAGCCAGGGCCGGGCTGCTCATGATAGAGTTGATTAACCAAATTAACCAACTGCTTTGCTTGAGCACATTTACCTCCCACTGTTTATTCTTTGGCCATTTTAGAGCTTATAAACATATATCAAAACAGCAACAGCAACTAGCTCTGAGCCTCTGATATGGCATTCCACATCAAAGTGGTGCACATATGCACACATATGCACATATAAGTGGTGCACATATGCACACACTCATGTACACACATATGTGTATACACATACACACATATATATATACACACAAATATATATGCATCAAAAAAGTTCTGTAAAAGACGGCATACAATTCTTTTAGTGACTCACCTCTACCTCTAGAAAGAATATAATGGGAAAAGGTGAGAAGAGAAATCCTGTTGTGTATTTACCATTTGCTCTCAATTTCTACCTATAAGGATTCATTAAATGCAATTCTACACTGATTTTTTTGGGTTTTTGTTTATTTTTTACTTCACCTGACTGTGCTCAGGGTTTATTCCTGGCTCTGCATTCAAGGATCACTCCTGATGGGCTCAGGAGACCCTATGGGGTGCTCGGGATTGAACCCAGGTCCATCATGTGCAAAGCAAGTGCCCTACTCACTAGACTCTCATACCAGCCCCCAGACACTGATTTTTTAAGTAAAAAAATGACTAATTTTTAAAATTTTGTAATTAAAAGTGCATTTTAATGAGTATACACACTGTTAGCTGAAATTATTTGTGTGGGCTCTTAAAATATTTCATTTATATCATGTCACAGAAGTTGAGACTTTATTACAGTATCTTGTAGCATCACATCCAGGGGGAAAGGACAGTGGAAAACTATAAATAGGATCTCAATAAATAGATGACACCATGCAATTTGCTACTTTGTGCATGGAACTGGAGAGTATCTTGCTAAATGAAATTAGTTAGGAAAGGGGTACATACAGATGATTTCTCTCATAAAGGACATAAAGAGACATTAAGGGAAAAACAAATGGCCCAAAGCAACAGAATTTAAGAGCTTGTCTACAGAACAGGACAGTAAGAGTCAGGAGTGGGGTGGGTAATGTGAGGGGGAGTAGGCACTTGGGGGGACCCTAAGAAAATGATGGAGGGAAACTACTCTGGTGGTGGGGGTGGAGATGGTACTGGAATGTTGTATGCACAAAACCCTGCCATTGACAGTATTTCAAATTGTGAATCACAGTGGCAAAAAAATAATAAATTATGATAGTTTATTTATTTAAATAAAACTAAGGAGAGAACTAGGTAATATCTTGTTTTGACTAATGGCAGAAAGATGATAGTGTGGAGTAGAGAAAAAAGGGGTCATCAAGGCACCAACAGCACTAAGATCTTTGGTTTTCACTATTATGTCTGTTGGTAGTGTCCCACAACTTAATCATTTTACCCATTTTCCCTTTCTTATTTTTATTGGAATAAGTTTTACTCTCTTTCTCCATATACATATGTGTGTATACATATATATACTACCACCTGTCTGGATTTGATCTCCCAGCAAAATAATTTTGAAATTTGGACATATTATTGTGTATACAAATAATTATTTCATTTTAAAATGGTATTCCATTGTTTATCTCCTCAACTCTTGATAGGTTATATGGGTTGTTTCAGTTCTTGGCTATTATATTAAGAAATTTAAAAGATGCTATGAGCATGTTTTTATGTTTTTGTAAAGATAATATCTTTACAGATAATATCTGTAAAGATATTATTTTTTCAGACATACACAGAATGGTATAGGTGATATAGTAAATGCATAGATATTACCAAAGTTATTGTATTATATGACACTCCCTCTTGAGTTATATGAAAGTTTGAGTTATTCATGTCTTTGCCAAAATGTTGTGACAATGCCTTTTAACTTATATTTCCTAATGTACTGAAATCGATTTTTTAAAAAAAAAATGATATTGTTCACTGTAGGTATTTCTTTGTAAAATATTGGTTCAGTATTTTACTGGGTTTTTTTAATCACTATGATTTAAAATTTCACAGTACTGTTAGTGAGAGGGTTTTATGAAAACAACATTCCAACACCGTCCACCCTAGGAGTGTTCATTTCCTTCCACCACTGTCTATGGTCCCCTCTCCCTTCTCCCTTCTCAACACCCATGTACCAACCTCACATATCTCACTGTCATGGTTAGCTCTGTTCTGTGATTCATTTGTTCTGGGCCTTCTGTTATTCCCTTACTGTGCTTCTTTATATCCCATGTATGAGACAAATCATTCTATGTCTGTCCCTCTCTTGACTAAGACCACTCAGTATGTTATGTTCCAGTTCCATTCATGTAGCAACAAATTGCACAGTTTGCCTCTTCTTAAAGCCAAGCAGTAACTCATTTATTTACATATATTGTAGTTTCTTTATCTAGTCAGACATTTTCAAACACCCCTTGTCTCCAGTTTTGGCTTATTATGAGGTAGTGCTGCAGTGATCATAAAGTACAAATGACTTTTCTGATTAGAGTATATGGATCCTTGGGATGATATCTTGAAGCAGAGTTGCTGGGTCATATGGAAGTGCAATTCTTAGTTTTTTGAGAAATATCCATATTGTTTTCCCTAAAGGTTGAAACAGTCATTATCCCGATAGTAGTGGATAAGAATTCCTTTTCCCCACATCCAATAAACACTGGTTGCTTTTGTTCTTTTTGATGTGTGTCACTCTCTCTGGTGTGAAGTGATATTTTGATTTGCATTTTCCTGATGATAAGTTATAAAGAGAAATTTTGGCCCTTTATATGTCTTTTTTGGGGATTTTTTGTCCAATTCCTCCCTTCTTTTGATGGGTTAATTATATTTTTTTCAATGTTTATAGTGCTTTAAATATCTTGAATAGTAACCCTTTGTCAGAAGAATGATGGACAAATTTTCTCTCCCAGTTTGTAGCTTGTCTTTTCATTCTGTTCATTGTTTATTTTGTGGTGCAGAAGTTTCTTAATTTTATGTAGTCCCATTTGTTTACTTTTGCTTCTGTTTGCTTGACCATAGCATTAAATCAGTAAATAAACATTTAGATTTCATGTCATAAAATATTCTGCCTCAATGTATCTTACAAATTCAGGTCTGATATTGAGAACTTTAATACATTTTTTGTTTTGTTTATATTTGATTTTTGAGCCACTGCCGCATTTCTCACAACTGACTCAAGGATTTGCTCTCAGAGATATGTCCTGATGGGTTTGGGGCACCATAAGGGATGCTGAGATGGAACCTAGGCCTAGTGCCTTACCTGCTATACTATTTCTCTGGTTCCATGTTTAATCCATTTTTTTATTAGTGAATCACCGTGAGTTACAGACTTACAACTTTTCGTGCTTATGTTTCAGTCATACAATGCTTGAGTAACCATCCCTCCACTAGTGCCCATTCTCCACCACCAATGATACCAGTATCCTTCCCACCCACTCATCCTATCCCCCCTATCCCACCCCACCTCTGTGGCAGGGCATTCCCTTTTGTTCTCTTTCTCTTTTGGGGTGTTGTGGTTTACAATAGAGGTTAAAGAAACTTTGGTACATCTACACAATGGAATACTATGCAGCTGTTAGAAAAGATGAAGTCATGACCTTTGCATATAAGTGGATCAACATGGAAAGTATCATGCTAAGAGAAACGAGTCAAAAAGAGAGAGACTGACATAGAAAGACTGCACTCATCTGTTGGATATAAAGTAACAGAATGGGAGACTAGCACCCAAGAATAGTAGAGATAAGTACCAGGAGATTGGCTCCATGACATGGGAGCTGGTTTCACAGGATGGAGAAAAAGGCAACTCAGATAGAGAAGGGAACACCAGCCAGGTAAAGGTGGTTCAAGGCCCTCTGGGGATGGGAGATACACACTGAAAGTAGACTATAGATCAAACATGATGGCCACTCCATTTATTGTTTTAATAATGTGGGACTACTGCTATTTGTTCAGTCATTGATTAAGCTGATTGAATTTGGCATGAACTCCACATTACTTTTTTAATGTTTTATCACCATGAGATAGAGTTCACAAAGCTTTCTTTCATGTTTGAGATTCATTTCATAATGATGAAATGCCCATCCTTCCACCAGTGCACATTTTCCACCACCAATATCCCCCCTGCGTTCCTCCAACATCTCGGTCTTCACTCTGCCTCTATGGCAGACAATTTTCCCAATACTCTCTCTCTAATTTGGGCATTATATTTTGTTCAAATTTTACCACTACCATTTAAGCCTACCTGCCAGGGTCAGATGCTAGATATTTTTTTTTTCCACTGCTCATTTTGAATATCTTGAGAGCTCACATGGCTGAGACTGTAAATGTAAATTTCTAGATTGTAAATGGTTGGGTTCCAGAGACATCTCTGTATGGCACTAATCCATTTTGGGATTCATTTGGAAGTCTCTGGCTCAGGGCTGTCAGTGTGCTAAATGGCACCCGGAGGCAAATTGTGGGGGGGGGTGACAGCCAGTCTGCTGGGCAGGCATGGACCTGGGGAGGGACAGCCTGGGTCCTCTGCTGCCATGTGGCCTGGATATTGGGTCCTGGAACCACGTACCGAGATCCTTGCTTGTGGAAGCTCTAAGTCTCTGGGATTCCATTTGGAGTAGGTGGGGAGACTGAATCTGCTCTATCAGGGGTGCCCCCATGAAATTGGCTCAGTATGGGAACTGGAGAAATCTCCGGCACTATGGTGTCTTCCAGGACTTGCTGCTTTGTCTCTGTGTCAGGGCTGTTGGTGTGCTAAGATGGTACCCAGAGGCAAATTATGGGCATGATAACATACTGTTGGGCAGGTGGGGACCCAGGGAGGGACATCCCAGGTTCTCTGCCACATGCAGCCTGGAGAGTCAGTCTTGGAAACTGCATACCTGGGCCTTGCTTGTGGAAGTTCTTGGTCACTGGGATTATATCTGGAACAGGCGGAGAGACTGTACCTGTTCCATCTGGGGTGCCCCGATAAAATTGGCTCAGTATGGGGCCCAGAGAAATCTCCAGCACTGTGGTGTCTTCCAGGACTCGCTGCTATGTCTCTGGACCAGGGCTGTTGGTGCGCTAAGATCCACATTACAAAATTTTCAGCAGATTACATGGTGGTGCTGCAGTTGTTCATGGGCGTGACTGCCAGTGCTTCCATGTATATTGGGAAATGGGGGTAGGTAGCCCACCCCAACTCTGAAAAAGCCTGGAGATTTCAGTCATAAAACCACATACAGAATTTTCATCAGATTATAACTTGGTGAGGTCCATCCTGAGGCAGTGGAGTCAGGCCCGGTGAATGGCAGTGATTTTGGATTGTGGAAACAAGTGTCTGCTAGGGGCTCTGCTTCAGCGAGCTACCAGGCCAAACCCACCACTCTCCGATTTACCCCAGTCTGTTTAGCCATGTTTAGGTCTTCGATTAACTGTGGTTTTTTGATCTATTTCGAGATTTATCTATGGGTCTCTGAAATAAAGCCAATAAATAAGCTTGTATAGCTGAGCCAGACGTGGTCTGTGGGTGTGACTCCCACATACCTATATTTTGGCCATATACTTTCTTGGTAAACTTGGTCCCATGTTATTGGGGTCTGCTCAAAGGCACAGTGGCAATTTGGGGGTATTAGGAAGCCTGAAGACACCATCAAGATGCTGATGCACTCGCCCCACAGGTATAGGTTGACCTTTTGGTGGCACCATCACTTTCATCCCACTGATCAACAATTTGCTTAAGCGGGCACCAGTAATGTCTCCATTTGTCCCTAGCTCTGAGGTTCTAGCAGCCTCTCTTTACTTGTCCTTCTCAACGGTGCCGCATTGGAGGCTCTTTCAGGGTCAGGGGAATGAGACCCATCATTGTTACTGGTTTTGGCATATTGAATACACCACAGAGAGCTTGCCAGGCTCTGCTGTGTGGGCAGGATGTTCTCGGTATCTTGCCAGGTTCTCTGAGACGGAGAACTAGGCTATAAGATGTCTCGAGTCTCGATTCCGGGAGCTTGGTTTTATAGTCTCTGGATCTTGGACATTGATGGGATTACACAATGCTGGAGAAGTTTGTGGGTGTGGCTGCCAAGCTACTGGAAAATGTTCATATATATATATATATATACACACACACACATATATATATAATATAAATCCTATATTTGTAGGATTTGGGCTAAAGCGATAGCACAGTGGTAGAATGTTTGCCTTGCATGCAACCGACCAGGGTTCGATTCCTCTGCCCCTCTCAGAGAGCCTGGCAAGCAACCTAGATATCTCACCTGCATGGCAGAGCCTGGCAAGCTACCCGTGGCATATTCGATATGCCAAAAACAGTAACAAGTTTCACAATGGAGACGATACTGGTGTCCACTCAAGCAAATGGATGAGCAACGGGATGACAGTTACAGTGATCTTTGTAGGATTTATCTATTTAATGTAACCTTTAAAACCGTATTAACATAAAGTTCTTCATACTATCTTAATTCTTTAAATTTATCTATCTATCTATCTATCTATCTATCTATCTATCTATCTAGTTTGGGGAACCAGAGAGAGTATAGTGGACAGGACCCTTGCCTTATACACAACCAACCTGGGTTCAATAGAAGAAACTTAAATGTATTCAAAATAAAAATGTTGCTGGAGAATCATCTCTAAAGTTGATCTAGCCCATGTCATTTCATAGATCCTACAACTTTCAACAGATCATGCCATGTATTGTCCTATATTTATTCCAGAACAGAAAAAATAAAACATGTCCAGGTATTGAAAGTATTCAGTGTTGATATTTCATTTACTTCTCTAAACCAAGAGGTTTCAGAGTTGGTTGGTACTGGTAGAGGTTTCTGTGCTGTTATCTTCACTCATTTAGAACTTTTCCATTTTTTTTCTGTTTGGATCACCCCTGGAAATGAACAGGGTTTACTCATGCACTCAGAAATTACTCCTGGAGGTGCTTGGGGGACCATATGGGATACTGGGAATCAAACCCAGGTCTGCCGCACGCAAGGCTAATGCCCTAACCTGTGCTATCTCTCCAGCTCCTCCATTTTTTTAAATGTGAGATTCATAGTTTATTTCTTGTGCTTGTCATTATAGAATTATATAAAAATAATTGAGGCAGTACCATACCCCAGTTTAATCCATTTTGAATTGATTGTTGTGCATGGTGTGAGAAAAGTGTCGGATTTCAGGTTTTATATCTATGACTTTACAGTTTTCCAATGCCATTTGATGAAGAGGCTTTTCTTGTTCCATTTATAGTCCTAATTCTTTTGTCAAAGATTAAATAACCATGTGATATAGTTGAGGGTCTGTCTTTGGACTTTGAATTGTATTCCATTGGTCAGAGGTCTGTCCATCTTCCACTTCCACTCTGTCTAAACTACTATGGCTTTATAGTACAAAATAAAGTTGGAAAAAGTGAATCCCATCTTCTCTTTCCCTAGGATTGCTTTGGCTATTTGGGAGTGGGGTAGGGTGTTGTTAGTTTATATAAATTTCAACTGCATTTGATCTACAATTTTAGAAAATGTCTCAGGTGTTTTTATAGAAAATGCCTTGAATCTGTATATTGCTTTGAGTAGGACTGTCATTTTGATAATACTAATTTTTTCAATCAGTGAATAGAGTATGGTTTCCATTTCCTTATGTTTTCTTTTATTTCTTTTAGTAGTGAAATATAGCTTTCTTTATATGTCTTTCACTTCTTTTGTTAAGCTTCGCAGGTACTTGAGTTTTGTGAGCACAACTATGAATGAAACTGTTTCCCATATTTCTCTCCTGTTTCATTATTTACATTTGGGATGTCTTGGGCTGTATTCTAAATATTAAAATGTAAGTTTTCTCTACATGTTGAGGACGCAAGTCCATTGTTAGAGATTGTATCAGTACTGTTAGCTATCAGTCTGAGTTTTGCTCTTCTATTTTGATAATGCTATCTTATCAAAAGCAAAATATTTTACTACTGATAAAGACCAATTTGTCCATTTTTATAGCTAATGTTTGTATTCAATTCAAGAAATCTTTGCCAACTCCAAGTAACTCAAATTTTGTTCAAAATTTTTTTAAACACTTATAAGTAATTTTAGATTTTATGTTTGAAATTGTAAAATGTTTAGAGTTGAAATGTCCTGGTGTGAAGGAGGGGTCAAATTTATTCCTCTGTGGTCTTAGTATTTCCAGTGTTCAGGGCCAGAGAGACTATAGCTTGCCTTCACATGAACAAGATGGGTTTAATATTTGGCACGACATCTCTCAAGTACCTCCAACAGCGATTCCCCAAGCACAGAGCCAAGAGATAGCCCTGAGCATTCCTGAGTATGGCTCCAAAACAAAACAAAACAAAACAAAACAAAATCCCCAACCCAGTGCAATCACTGATTAAAAACTCTCTTCTTCCCTACTGAATTACTTGGAGATTTTTATGGGAAATTATGTATGGGTCTATATAATAATACTACTGTTTCTTTTTTTCTTTGTGTGTGTGTATGTGTGTGTGTGTGTGTTTGGGCCACTTCCACTGGTGTAGTGTTTCTTTCATTTCACTTGTCATTTGTCATACCGTTGATCCTCGATTTGCTCTAGTGGGTGCCAGTAATGTCTCCATTTGTGCCTGTCACATGCGAGTGTAGCCCAACGATATCTGCTAGCTCCAGGAACAGGAAGAGCCTCAAATCGTTCATTGGTGGGTGGCCAGGTGGTCTTTTGACATCCCATGGAATCCAGTCAGTAACAGCTCTAGTCCAACGGTCATCTCTGAATCACATTTCGTGTCTGGCCCATCTGATTTTCGACACCTTGGGAAATGAGACAGCGTCCCTGATTCTTGATTGTCAACAGAGGAACTCTGAATTCCTTCTCTCACTTGAGTGAAATGTGATATTCCTAGCATGGCTCTTTCACTTCCTCTTTGGGATACCTGAATAGCGTTCTCATCCTGTTTGTGTAGGGCCCAGGTCTTTGAGGCATATGTTAGTGCAGTAAGAACAGTGGAATCGAAAAGATGTGCCCAGAGCTGGACATTCTTCATCCTCCTAATCACTTCTCCGATACTCTTGAAGGCGTTCCATGCTGCTCTCTTCCTCCTGCGCAGTTCTGGCGCCAAGTCTTTCCTCATGTTGAATTCTCGACCCAGGTACACATAGCTGCTGAATTCAGAGATGTTCGTTCCATTGAGAGCAAATGGAATGCCAGGGACTAGTTTGTTTTTCATAAACATCGTTTTGTTGAGATTCAGCTGCAGTCTGACCTTTCCACACTCAAGGTCGAAGTCAACCAGCATTTGTGCCGCTTGGCTAATGTTTGGCATTATGAGAATGATGTCATCAGCGAGGCGGAAGTGGTGTAGTTGTTGACCGTCTATCTTCACTCCCATTCCTTCCCATTCCAGTTATCACATGATGTTCTTGAGGGTGGCACTGAAGAGTTTCAGTGAAATGGTATCACCATGCTCAGCCCCTCTCTTTACATCAATGACCACTTCCTTGTAGAATGGTGAGATCCTGGTGGTGAATCCATAATACACCTGTACTGAGTTTGAACGCCCTGCTTGGCTAGGGCTTTGATGACCGCTTCAATCTCAACAGAATGGAAGGCCTTCTTTAAATCAATGAACGTTAGACAGAGTGGCACCTTGAACACTTGTGAAACTTCAATGAGTTTAATCACTGTGTGGATATAGTCGATCGTGCTGAATTCTTTTCAGAACCCAGCTTGCTCCATGGTGTCCTTTGTCTAGTGTTCTGCCTATTCTATTCAGGATGACTCAAGTGAACAACTTGTAGATGAGGGATAACAGGCAGATTGGGCGATAGTTGCTGATGTCGTGGATGTCTCCCTTCTTGTACAACAGAACAGTCCTGCTGATTTTCCATTGGGACAGAACCTTGCATTCAGACAGGTAGCGTGTGAAGAGGCAAGCAAGTTTATTGTCGAGTACTGGCAGCAGATTCTTTAGGTGTTTGGGTCTGATCTTGTCTGGACCGGGTGCTATGCGTTTGTCTTACCGACAAAATGACCTGTCAGATTTCAGAAGGGAGGATGTTGGGAACGTCCATCCTATGGAATTTGGTATGTGGGCAGGTGGACGTGGCTGTGGAAAAGATCCAAGTAGAAGTTGTGAATAATCCTCTCCATTGCCGATCTGGAAGATGTGATAGATCCATCAGGATGACAGAGGGCAGTCATCTTGTTCTTGTAGTTGCTGATGGACAGGAGAGTGTTATGAATACTTTTCCCGACTTCTGCCACATAAGCCACATTGCTGCTCTTCTTTCCTTGAGGACTTCCTTTATCATTTCTCTGCACAGATTTGTGAGCTCAGATGTTAGCTGAGGCTTGTGTCAAACCTCGTTGGCGAATGAGCCTGAGAGTTTCTGAAGACAGTCGTCTGTTGTGGCTTTCCTACTCTCGGCATTTTTCTCACAGTCATGGAGGTTCTGAACCAGTCGATTGTATTCCTCGTCGATGTTGTCAACAATGGCATCTTCCCACGTTGCCACAATAGTGCCAAAGAGCTCCCAGTTGGTGGTCATTCGGGGAGTTCTATTCTTAAACTTAAACTTTGCAGTCCTTTCTCCCCACTCTATGAAGTAGAATTTTGCATGAAGGAGACAGTGGTCCGATCCCGTTTGGAATTTTGGGACAACAGGGACATCAGTCAGGCAAACCCTTCGATTGAATATGCTGTGGTCAATTTTGTTGTGGAACTGTCCAGCGGGAGACACCCATGTCCAACATTTAGATTCAGCTTTCTGGAACTGTGAGTTACCGTGGATAGTCTTAGTCGACATGATGAACTCAGTCTCTCACCCTATTCATTACATTGTAGGCCATGGGACCCAATGTGGAGCTCTTTGGGCGATCTTCTAGGTCCTATCTTGGAATTAAAATCATGACAATGATCTTGTAGAAGTTGTGGTCTTCTTTACAGAAACTCTCCAGTTCCATATAGGACTTCTCTATTCCTTCATCATCATAGTTGGATGTTGGTGTGTAGATGATGAAGATAGAAACTGCCGGTAGTGAGCCACATCTATTCAAGCATAATCGTCTGATTCGGATTGTTTGGCATTTGAATGAATCAATTCTCATGGCCATGTTTATGTTGACAACGACACTGAAACCACTGATGCCTCTGTTTTCACATGTTCCAAGGAACAGTTTCTCCAGTCTGTTCCTTGTCAAAAATGGTGTGATGTGACTGATGCCTTCTTGTTTCGGTCAGACTACTGATGTTGTACTTGATGATGTTGTGCTTGCACCATCAGGTCCTTGATGGGTGCTTCTGATGCCAGCGTACGTGCATTGAAAGTACAGACAGTCATTTTAGTCCTTCTTCGTTTTGGCAGTCTAGTTTGTCCCTGAGATTTTATCAGCCTCTCCTTGCTCATCCTTCTTAACGCTGCTGTATTGGGGGCTCTTTCGGTGTCAGCCAAATAAGACCCATTGTTGTTACTGTTTTTGGCATATTGAATACTCCATGAGTAGCTTGCCAGGTTCAGCCGTGCAGGTGGGGTACTCTCCCTAGCTTGCCGAGCTCTCCAAGAGGGATGGAGGCTTTTAGGGCAGCCTCCACTGTTCAGCCATTTCTATTCTCTAGGCCTCTTTCTGGACACTCGGTCTGAAATTTACAAATGAGTGAAGCCACACAGAACCAGGTAAAGCAGAACTCTGCAACCTTGGACTCCAGGCTCAAGGAGACCTCCACCAATCTGCCTCCTCTGGTGCTCCAGGGATCAAACCCAGATGCCCCACCCTACCAGGGCCAGATAAATACCTCACTGGCAGACCTCCACTACCTCCACTACCCAGCCACTACCCCGCTCCAGGCGGCTTTCCGGATACAGCATAGGACACTTAATACCCATTTTCCATAATTTTTGCACCATATTTGATGGGTTTCAAATATGGTGTGAACCATGAGAACACCCGTATGGGCAGTGTTTCTTTATCACTTAATTTTATAACAAATCTTGAAATCAAATAATTATGTTGTCTAAATTTTCTTTTCAAGAATTGTTTTGTCTTTATACATCTTATCATTACAAATTTTCTAGGATTGTTGGGATGGAGGGCTGAGGAGGGGGGGAGAGGGTGAGGAGGTGTTATTGAACCACACTTGGCTTTCTTCTAGATTTCAACTTGCAGATCATTGTTGGCAGTGCTCATAAAATCATAGGTGGTACTGCAGATTGAACTGTAGTCCTCCAGATGCAAGGCAGAACTTCACCCCTTGTTCTCTCTCTTTGGACCTTATCACTGTCACTGTATCACTGTCATTCCGTTACTTATTGATTTGCTTGAGCGGGCACCAGTAACATCTCCATAGTGAGACTTGTTGTTACTGTTTTTGGCATATCAAAATACGTCATGGGTAGCTTGCCAGGCTTTGCCATGTGGGCGGGATATTCTTGGTAGCTTGATGGGCTTTCCGAGAGGCCCTATATCCTTATATAATTCTAAGAATAAAATTGCTTGTTAATGCAACATAAAATCCTGCTGAGTCTTATTACTGATATTATATTAGATGTAAAGATCATGTTGGGTAATTTTTATTTATCCATAATATACATCTACATTTATTTTTAATTTCTCAAAAATATTTTTCAATTTTCAACCAGCAGTGAAGAATTGGGACCACTCTGGCAACACCACAGGCTGGAGATCGCTCCAGACCCCAGACCAGGCCAGCAACACTGGGGTGCCAGACAGAGAAGGTACAGCCAGCATGTCCTCTCCAGATGGAGCCCCGGCTTCTATTAACACAGATCCAGTATACGGGACTGGGACATCTCCAAACCGCGCGGCCGCACGACATTTCCTAATATACAAAAACTATGCTCAGGAATGGCTCCGTCACCCCTGAGTGTCCACTATCCCAGAGGCACAGAAACCAATCTCAGAAACGCAGCGGCTGCTGGCAGATATACTCCTGGACTCTGAACTAGGCTACGGCTCAGTGCAGCTCTGGGAGGGGAAGGGTCTCCGTCCCTTGGCCTTTTGGCCCCTGGACAGCATGGCGACCACCACCATTCAGAACAAATTGGACAGAAAGGTAGGAGTTTGCAGTGATGGGACGAGATGCATGGAGAATCTTGCGATGCAGGAGGCAGAACTTGCCCAACCTCCTGCCCAAATTAAACCCTGAGCGGTCGCCCATGTACAGCTCCTCCGCTCCTGAACAGTCATGATCCCAGTGCCACAGAAACCAATCTCGGAATGCAGCGGCTGCTGGCAGAAATACCTCTGGACTTAATACCAGAATTCCAAATCTGGACGGCCACTTTCGCAACCGTGCAACATCATATGATCTTTGTTACCAACAATAGAAAACATACAATCTAATGATGCCATTCCGACAGGTCTGACTGTTTCAGAAAAACTCCAAATAATGATAGTGAGTTTCCTGTCGAAAATTGAACATAATCAAAGTAAGGAAAGAGTAAAGTGAAAATCATCTGCCACACAGGCAGAGGGGGAGTGAGAGGAGGGTATGCTGGGGTTATTGGTGGTTATTGGTGGGTTATCACGTGTGCACTGGTGAAGGGATGGGTGTTTGAGCATAGTATGACTGAAACTCAATCATAAAAGCCCTGTAACTATTCTCATGGTGACTCACTTGAAAAATAAAAAAATAATAATAATTAAAAAAAAAGAAAGCTTGTAATATTACAAATCTATTCGCTATGAAATGCGCAGGCCTTGCTGTAATGGCCAGGGAAGGCCTATATAAGATCTCCTTTGGAGAAGCTCGAGGTCTTTCCCAACCTGCTGGACTTGCGTGTCCGTGTAGGTGGCTGGACCCTGGCTAGTCAGTCTTACAATAAACCCTGCTTGCTGTTTGAAAAAATAAATAAATAAAAATGTTTTTTAATTTTCAGTTTATAAGTCTTAGACATAACTTGTTAAAGTTAGGCATATAAGAATTACATAATTTTTATAATTTAAATAACACACGATGAATTGTTTCTGTTTGATGCTAATGTATACAAGTATTATTTTGTTTTGATATTTACTTTGCAGATTGTAACCTTAATAGATTAAAATTATTTTTAATTGCTTTATTTTCCCAACTTCTTTATGACTTTATATATATGTAATTGACAAACAAGTTTTCATCTCTTTTTTTGAATCTGTATCCCTCTTTATTTCTTTTCATATCTTATTGCATTGATTAGGTCTTTTACCTAACTAGAAATGGTGATCAAATAACCTTATCTACTGTAAAAATAAGATATTTTAGGTTTAAACACTAAGAATGATATTTATTCCCTTTTAAATAGAGGTTTTTTGTTTATTTCTAATAAGAGTCTTATGGGATTTGACTCTCCCAGCCAACCCCTTATATTCTTTCAAGTGTGCCATAAACCATATTTCCTGGAATAATACCTATTTGGTTTGGGTATTTTGTGCATATTATGTTTGTCCCATATAAAGAATAACTTAAGAATACATACTGTAAAACTTATGTAAACTATTTTTTTAAAGAGAGAAAAATAAAAGAGGTTTGAATAATAATATAACAGTGAGATAAAAATTGGTTTTTGGAATTTTTCCTCTTCCTGTTTTTCTTTTCTCTAGTACTGTCTAGTAAATTCTAGTCACTTCACCTTGCTCAAGCTCTAATCCCTGTTGCTTTAATGTTTCAGTACAGCTGTGTTCTACTCCAGTTTTCTTTCCTTGAGACATTGTCCAGAAATTACCTTCAGACAGAAGGCCTTAGTGATTCCAGTGCTCAATCTTGTCTGCTTACCAGCCATCAAGAATTGTCTTCATCATCATCATCTTCATCATCCCATTGATCATTGAATTTCTCGAGTGGTCTCAGTAATGTCTCCATTTGTCCTAGCCCTGAGATTATAGAAGCCTCTCTTTACTCGTCCTTCCCAATGATGCTGCATTGGAGGCTCTTTCAGGGTCTGGAGAATGAGACCCAGCTTGTTACTGGTTTTGGCATATGGGGCATCATGGGGACCTTGCGAGGATCTCCCATGTGGGCAGGAAACTCCCGGTAGTTTGCCAGTTTTCTCCCAGAGGAGAAGTAGGCTATAAGATATCTCAAGGCCACTTTGCAGCCACGTGCTTCCGGGAGCTTGCTTTTAAGGATTGTCTAATAACTGAAAATACTGGGTTAAAAAAAATGTCTTGTTTTCTTGTTATTTACAGTGGGAGAGCAAGTCTGCTACCAATAAATATAAGACTGCCAAAAATAAAAATCACTAGATTATTCTACTTTTACATAGACATTCTATAAGTGTTAATAAACAAGTAGATAATCTTAACACATTTTATCAATGCTTCTGTTTCAAGTATATCTATACATCAATAAGTCAATAACTAAATGGCATAAAAATTGACTACTTTTGTGCTAGTAATTAAGGTGTAACTGAAAAATAGCATAGGGAAAAACATGACTTGAAAAAATTCAACTCAGCATTAGGTAGTTATCCTTTAAAAATCACTGTAAAGGAAAATCCAATTGCAAAAGGGAAGAGAAGTAAACCAATTGAAATATATATGCTAATTATAGTAAAAGACGGACAAAAGTGGGTGTTTTTTAAAAGATAAAAATAAAACAAAAATTAACTTCTTTGAAGCATTTCACTAATGGGGGGAAATGGTGATCATTAGTCTGAGAATGTTTAGGTACATGCAGAGGGTAGATCCTCAGACCCTTTGGGAACTTTTCTGGTTTAAAGATTCCATTATTAAAAACAAAAACTTAAAAAGCCATTAAGTTAATAGACCTCATTTAGAAACAATCAACTAAAGTATCATCACCCAATAGATATCTTGTTTTTAGTTTTGATAGAAAGCAAAGTGAAAGTCTTTTTTTCTTTTTCACTTTTGAGTGCATTTATATATTGGAGATGTGTATGAACAGAAAAATAAAAAAGTAGATTGGATTTGAGATACTTTTTTGTAAAATATTTTACAAATCACTTTATTATAAATGCCACTTTACCGACTTTTACATTTCCTAACTCATTAATTATATTCCTTCTACTTGTAGGTGAATAACTAAATAAATTAACTGACTCTTTTTCAGTACCCTTAATTCTTGCATTTTCTATTTAAAAAGCAACCATAGCTATAAGTAAAAGGCTAAGGGATGTATACATTTTTCTTAAAAGAGTAAAACTAAAGATTGTTTGTAATCAGGCATTGAATCTTTCAACAAACTATTTTTCCCATCTAGGTCAGGAAAAATAAATAGATTTAATATTTAATACCATTTATTGATTATAAGTAACTGATTGGAACTCTGTATTATAAAAGATGCTTTTGGCACAGCTGGATTAACTTTCAACATATTCCTGCCTTGGGTACAGAAGGAGGAAGCATCACAAAGGTGTGTTGCCTTCCTTCTCAAAATTAATATACTTGGCTCATAGTTATTGTTGTACATATGATAAGATCTTGTTTCTGAGTTCTAGTGGGAAACAATTATAGCCATAATAATAACTGTAATAATATTAATAATAAGCACTATCACTATCATCCCGTTGACCATCAATTTGCTCGATCAGTCCCAGTAACATCTCCATTCATCTAGCCCTGAGATTTTAGCAGCCTCTCTTTACTTGTCCTTCCCAGTGGTGCCACATTTGAGGCTCTTTCAGGAACAGGAAAATGAGATGCATTATTGTTACTATATTTAGCTCATGTATACCTCACGGGGAGCTTGCCAGGCTCTCCCATGCAGGCAAGAAGCTCTCGGGATCTTGCTAGGTTCTCTGAGAGGGAGAACTAGAGTATAAAATGTCTCGACGCCTGTTTGCTTCCAGGAGCTTGGTTTTATAGTCTCTGGATGTTGGCCGCTGATGGGATTACAAGGCGCACGGGGCAGTTTCTGGGTGGGACTGCCTAGCTACTGGAAAATGGGGGATCTGGGCAGAAGAGGCCCATTCCCGATCTGAGCAGGCTTGGAGGTCTCAGCCCCGGGTCCCACACATCTGGGTTCCTCTGCCAATTCCTTCATGCGTGAGGCTCGTCAAACATGTGGAGAGTGGCTTTGAGCATGGCTGTGGCTCAGTTCCGGAGGTCTTTGACTGCCAGGGCTCTGCTTGGGGCAGGGAGGGAGACTCCACCCATCCCCTCTGAGGGGCCTTGGTGAAGACAGCTAGGTGCAAGTGCAAGAGACTCTGCATTGCTGTCTTCTGGGAGCTTGGTTTTATAGTCTCTGGATGTTGGCCATTGATGGGATAACATGGTGCTAGGGGCAATTTGTGGGTGGAACTGACTAGCTACTGGAAAATGGGGGATCTGGGTGAAAGAGTCCCAGTCCCGATCCAATCAGGCTTGGAGATCTCAGCCCCGGGTCTCACATACTATTATGTAATCATCATCATCATCATCATCATCATCATCATCATCATCATCATCATCATCATTGAACCTATCAGGCTTGGTCAGAAAATCAGATTCAACTTCAGGTATTTCTGGTAGGAAGGAATTTCATGCTGGAGTTTGGTAATCATTAACTAATGTAAAGACCAGGAAAAACTACCACCTGATCTCTTTGCTCCTGGTTTTCAGAGAGGGAAGTTGAAAGAACTTTTGGAAAAAGTGCTGATTAGCGCTGCCTATAATGCTAAAGAATATATGAAACTGAGTTGTAGAGGATGGAACTAGGGATAGAACTCATACCTTACTCTTGATTCACCAATCTCTCTACAATCCTGTTTCACTTCTCCTTATTGAATATAGACATGTTGCTCTGGCATGTATAACAATGTCTTTATCACTGCTTGCTAGCTTTTACCTCTTATCTTTAGGGGTTATTTTTCTTACAAAAAATAATTACCCATAGTACAAAACAGTATGTGTCTTTGGAATACTTTGGGAACTCCCCTACTTTATGCCATATAAAATATATTAGTATGCATCTACATTTTGGGTAAAGATGCAGTTTTGCGTATAAAATAATTTGGCTAAAAGAACTAATTTAATTTGAGATTGGCTATGATTTCTTGGCATTCACTTCACAGAGTTGGAAATTCTTGCAAAGCAAGAAATATTTAACCTTCAAATTGTTGTAAGTGTAATGAAATATTTAGGAATGGTAAACATGACAATTAACAAAGTTGATCCAATTATATTTTGTAGGCGTTTAAACATTTATTAAATTCAGTTTTGCAGTTTTCTCTTTTTTGGAGCTAATGCATTTTTCTGAAGGTATCAGAGACTAAGTCTATGCTTCCATAGTGCTGAATGGCAAACAAAGAGTCCAGGGGCATTCCAATCCTTGCTCCTATTGCTATTCTGCTTATTTTCCTATAGGCAGATTTATATAGAGAGGGAGATGGATACAGACATACTTATACACATAGATATCACCAAGTTTAGCTCCTGGAACTGTATCACTGTATCACTGTCTTCCTGTTGCTCATCGATTTGCTCAAGCAGGCACAAGTAACATCTCCGTTCATCCCTTTGTGTTCAGGGTCAGGGGAATGAGGCCCATTATTGTTACTGTTTTTGGCATATCGAATGGGTAGCTTGCTAGGCTCTGCCATGCCAGATTCTGCATCACTTCGTTCCAGGAGCTTTGTTTTCTACTCTCTGTATCTTGGCTGTTGATGTGTTGGTGAGATTACATGGCGGTGGGGGGGTTGGAGGGAGGGGCGGCAGCAGTTTGTTGGTGTGACTGCAGGCTACTGGAAAACTGGGGATCTGGGTGGAGGAGGCTCAGTTCCGATTCAAGAAGGCTTGGAGTTCTCAGCCTTAGGTCTGTATACCTGGGTTTCTCTGTTGGTTCCTTCAAGGGTGAGGCTCTTCCTAGTGTGTAGAGAGTGGCCTTAAGCATGGCTGTGACTGGGTTCTGGAGGTTTTCCGGGGTTCTGCTTGGGGTGGGGAGGGAAACTCAACCCACCTCCCTCCAAGGTGCCCTGGTAAAGACAGCCTGAAGTGGGGGTAGGGGATTCTGCTGGAACATATGTAAATATTAATTCACATTACTCCCAATGAATGGGATGATCTCATTATCCCAAAATGCCAGAGGCACAAATATTTATCTTTTTCATTCTTTTTAATTTTTATTAAGACACTGTGATTTACAGAGTTGTTCATGATTTAGTTGTTTAAGGCATACAATATTTTAACACCAATTCTACTACCAGTGTCCCTCTCCCTCTACCGGTGTCCATAGATTTTCTTCCACCTCCCTAGCATTCCCCCTTGTCATATATATATATATATATATATATATATATATATATATATATATATATATATGTGTGTGTGTGTGTGTGTGTGTGTATACACACATATTTATGTGTGTATATATAGATATATGTGTATGTATATGTGTGTGTTAAAATCACTTAGTAATCAATAATTAATTGACCTTTGTTGATTTACTATCCAGTATTTTCTTTTACAATTCCTTTCAGTTTTGTCAGAGCAAAGATCTATCTTTTCATCAAGTCATTTGAATTCTATTCATACCATCCACCTACTATAGAGTGGATGTAACCTTTTTTCATGGAAACTAATGTTGGAGAGTTTTTCTTTCCAAACATGCTTCACTTCTCAAGACATGAATCATTTTACTGCTGTTAGGGTTAATTTTTAACCTTATGCATGTGAATTCACAACTAACACATTATGAACTAATACAAATCTATTAGGTAGCTATTAAGTACCTTTCTATGCAATGTTGTAGGGGAAATAAAGCAATTCCAACTTCTCCTTTGAGTTTTGACCTAGGAGCTAAGAATAATAAATGTCATGTTTTGCTTAACTCTGTCACTAGACCTAAATTAAAGATTTTCATGTGATTTATTTAAGTTTATTCTCCAAAATTTGTGGGTAAAGGAGTATAGTACAATAATAATAAGTCCCACTATAGAAAATTTTCAAATATCAAAACACACTTATCTGCATAATTTTATTTGAACCATGTAGATAATGTGGCTGAAGCAGAGCTGTTAGTGTCATCCCCACTTTACAGATAAAGAAACAGAGGCTTCAGGAGGTTAATGGGAGAGGCAGAGTTAGATTCGAGGTCAATATTTTATCTGTTTTCACACTCTTACCCCACAGTTTGCCCCAGGTTGGTTCTACAATGTTAAATTGAAGACAGAATGGTTATAAATTAGCAAGTTGGCTAATTCAGCAGTGAATGTAAATGAGAGTTATAAGATAAATGACATTTAGTGACATTAATTAACTGATTAAATTAAACCTGATATTTTAATCAGAATTTGTTTGCGTAAAGTGCTAGATAAAATGAAATGTAGTTTAACCTAGTTACTTTAAAAATTCCAGTTACCATAACAACTTCTTTTGATTTCAATTAAAGGTGGTCTTTTCTTTATATTATTTTTAGAACTTTAGTTACCATAACAACCAGATGCCGTGCATTTGATCAGTTAAATTATTCCCAAAGAGTTAAAATATGGTGTTCTCTTGGAAACAATCAAAATATAATAAGTGGTGTGTCAGGAATTAATGCCCAAATGGCGACGCAGACTCAATTTTTCAAGGAGCTCACATGTGAAATAAACGACCAATGAATCTTCCTTTGTATGTTGGGCTTATGATGTTTCTCAGTTACAGAAATCAAAAAGAGATGATTTATCAATTGGAGGGAAGTGGAGATGTCAGGTTCTAGGGTAATATGAATTGTCAGAGCTACAAAGAAAAATGATGTAAATGATAAATTTATTTTCACTGGGTTTGGGGGCTTTACAGGAAATGATATTACCAGAGCGTTATCCTAGTTGGGAATGGGAGAGGCATTTGACTGTATAAAACAATAGATTACATCTGAAAAGAGCACTGCCTTTCTGTGTTCATTTCCTCCTCCATTCTTCTCTCCTTGTAGGAAAATTCTTAAAGGAGTCTGCTCCAGTCTTAAAGAAACTGGTTACCTGTTATCAATGAGAAGAGCCACTGCATACTAATAAGCCCTGCAATTAGTAATTGAGAACAAAAGAGTTCAGAAATAAGAGAAAAAGAGTTCAGAAATAAGAGAATGGCAAATCAGTGTTGAGAAGGGAGCCGGGGATGGGGTAAGTTGTAGGAGGAGGTTGGGCTGACCGACAGAGAAGGGTGGAAAATAAAAATGCAGCTGTGATGTAGGAAAAACAACCTTATCTTATCCATGTGCTCTGAGCAGACACAAAACAGGTAGAAGTTGAAAATGCTGACGGCTCTTCTAGTAGAAATACTCCTGACATATTGGACCCAAAGGCACGCTGAGGTAAAGTCAGAAAAATTCCCTTGCCCTCGGAATCAGAATGCCTCACCTGTTTGAGGTAAATTGGCCCATCTGGGCAGATAACTTACTTTATTTGATGGGTGCCCATCCATTGAGGAGATGCTAAAAGACAAAAGACACAACTGGCTGCCCTGAAGGAAGGACCACGCTGCCCACTAAGTGACAGATAAAGATGGCCTCTCCCCATTCTATCCTTATGCCCTCTGACCACAAAAGGTGAAAGAAAAGAGCTGCCTTTTTACCCACGGCAGCAGCAGAAATCACAGACTGAGGGAAGGAGTGTCAACTGTGGATTCTGGGTTTAATTATACTCCTCTTCCTTAATGAGCTTTCATGAGGAGGAGGAGGTGGGGGATTGGTGTGTGCTCTTGTGGCTGGGGGTTATTTAATTAAAAAACAATAAAGCGACCAGCTGCGGCTGGTTAACAATCTGGAACCCTCCTCATCCTCCCCACTCCGATGCACGCTGGATACAGGGACATGGTGCTGGGAGGCCTCTCTCTAACCTGCCCTGCACTGCTCTGACACTTCTCTTGGCACCCCGCACGAAGCCCCCTCCTCGTATTTCTTCCTAGTTTCTCTTTAGTTGCCAAAAACATAACTGTTAGATCTCTATAGATCTATAAAGATCATTTCAGAGCCAAAATGTAAAGAAAGGAAGAAAAAGAGAAAAAGACAAGGAAAAGAAACCCTATCGTTTCTCTTTTCTAGGTGTGTTTGTGGGGACACAGAACTATCCTAATGGCTCGAAGGGTGTTAGAGTGCTGGCCTTGCACTCTAATCTACAGCAGGCTCCAATCTACAGCACCGCATATGCCTCCCTCCACTAGCCCACCAGGGGGGATCCCTGAGTGTGGAGCCACGTGGAAGGAGTAAGCCCTGAGCCCTAAGCCCAGGTATAGCCCCCAAACAAATAAAAAGCAGTATTATGCTTCCGGAAACTGGCCGCAGGGAAGCTGAGCAGTAACTAATATTCTCTAGCTCCTGGGCTTTCTGTGAATCCTAACTATAGGTTTCTCAGCTTTGGAGAGGAGGATAGATGCTCAGCCCCCTAATCCTGAGTTTCCAACATGTAGACTTGCTCACTTTTAATAATCACTATATATATATATATATATATATATATACATATATATATATATAATGTCACTTATATATATAAGCTCCCTTTCTGGAGATTTATCCCCAAATCTGTACTTTTAATAAATGCCTTAGTTGATTTTCCCAGCCAGGAGAATTTGAGAAATCCTTGTGTCATTGCTTGCTTTCACTGGCTCCCCAGAGCAAGAACTGGAGAGAAGAGGAGGAGACAGAAGAGCCCTTGGATCAGGGTAGATTTGGCCTTTGATATATTTCATGGTTACCGACAAAGGGCAGAAGCTCCCATTACAATGTTCACTGACCCTTAGTGGACACTACCTTCTGCTCACACCTCTCCCTCATCTAGCAGAAGGCAGCAATATCACATCACTACTCTGCTGTTGGACTGGAGCAATAGCATAGCGGATAGGGTGTTTGCCTTGCATGTGGCTGACCCAGGTGCGAATCCTCCGTCCCTCTTGGAGAGATAGGCAAGCTACCAAGAATATCCCACCTGCACGGCAGAGCCTGGCAAGCTATGTGTGGCATATTCGATATGCCAAAAACAGTAGCAACAAGTCTCACAATCGAGACGTTACTGGTGCCCGCTTGAGCAAATAGATTAATAACGGGAGGACAGTGCTACAGTGCTACTCTGCCGTTGGAGTGTTAGCTGATGGTACTACTTGATAGCATTTTTTGTTTGTTTCATTGCTGAGGTTTGTTCTCCGAGATGGGGCACACCCTGCTGTGCTCAGGGTTTCCTCCTGTCCTTGTTCAGGGAATCATTCCCAGCCAGCTCAGGGACCATTTGGGGTGCTGGAGATTGAACCTGGTCCCACAGCATTCATTTTAAAGACAGTATTAGTTAAAAGTTTCCCTTTCCGTGTGTGTGTGTGTGTGTGTGTGTGTGTGTGTGTGTGTGTGTGTGTGTGTGTGATCATGAGGGACTTTGAACGTGATGCCAGTCGCTGGCATTTGCACATTCAGCATGGTGCTAGGGAGGGAGGGAGGGGATCCCACACAGCATTGCTGCTGGGATACAACTGGAGAGCAAGGGGTGGATCTCAGGATTGAAACAGAATCTGAAAAGGCCTCACTCTTGTCAGGCAGGTTGAAAGTTACTGAGCAGTATCTCAGGCTTCTGACAACACTTAATCCGAGCAGAGGTTGCAAAGATTCTTGTGGTAAACAGACTCACTAAGGCTATCCATAAACTAGGCGGTTCACTTCCTCATTAGTCATGTTTACAAAAGACTTCGAGCTTTCAACACTATGCAGGTGAAACAAGCCTTTTGGAGTTAGCATTGAAATCCCATTCTGGGGAACTCCCGCTGTCCCAGGCACACCAGGCCACTGGCCACTGTCCCTCAGTAACCTGGTCACTAGCTCACACCAGGAGGGCCTTCCTAAGGTTCTTTAACTTGTTTATTTTGCTATTTGCTAGACCAAATGTATCAGGGACCTTCACACCAAATTTGTGCATCTGGGAACTCAGCCTCCCGAGCATCTAGTCCTCAGTATTCTCAACAGTGCCTATGAGTTAGGGAAAGAGACAACTTACTCTCTTTTCAATAGCATCGAGTTCTGTGAGTATTTTCACACATGTCTGAAAGGCCTACATTTTCCAAATCAAGATTCTCCTGTGACTTTTGCATGCCCTTTTAAGTCCACCAAGTAAACTGGCCTGGGATTAAATCATCTTTGTAATTACACTTTATTTTGCATTTCTAATGTACAATTTGCATGCCAATTGCTTATGCCTCAGTCACATTGGGTCTGATCTAATCCATATTTATTTGAGGATGGGGGGGAGGGAAGCTTCCAGCCTTCAGACACAGAGACACTAGTCAGAAAAGCTGACTCCAAATCCTGGCTGTAACATTTACATGCTCTGCAACTTCAGATCAATCTGTTTAGTCATCTGAAAAATGGAGGCAGAGTTAGAGGCTCAATTGTGTGTCATCCCATCCTCCCCATTCATGTGTGTGTGTGTGTGTGTGTGTGTGCCTGCGTGTGCTAACCCAGAAACTTCAAAAATATAACCGTTCTTGACAATGGGCTTTTGTAGAAGCTATGGGTTAAACAGAGGCAAACTGTAGTTGAGATCCCCAATCCAATACTATTAGTGTTCTGATATACTGGATTTAGAGACAGGCACAGACCGAAAGAGAATACCATGAGAAGATAGAGATGATGCTACCACAAGGAAGGTGTGCAAAGATGATAACAGAAGAGAACCATGGGACAGCTCCATCATCAGTGCCATTAAAAGGAGCATAACACTGCTGACATCTGGGCCTTGAACTTCCAGCCTCCAGAGCAGAGACACAATATATTTTTGTGGTTGAAGCCCCTGATTGTAGTACTTTGATCTGGCGACATTGGCAAATTAATATAGATGGCAACTGTACTTCAGAAGACTTTTATGAAGATCACATATAATATTTATAGGAAGTACTTAATACATAGGCATTATTAACACATGGCAGTTAAAATAACAAATAATGGTGGTGTCCCAGGAAACAAGACTTGGAAGTGTGGCATCCAATTCAATTGGATTAAAGTTCAATTTTCTGCTTTATTATAATTATTATAATGTGTAGAAAAACTGCAAATCACTTCCGCCTCTAATCTATTTGATCCTCACCTATAAAATGGGTACAGTGATGCAAGCTTTGGAGGGTAGTTATGATGATTAGATTAGACAAATCCAAAGACACTAGATGTTCTCAATAGTCTGCTATTTAGAATAACTTTTCTTGGTAAAGGTAAATAGTAAAGATGGCAAAACAATGGCTTTAGCTTACAGAAACATAAAAGAGAAACAGAGCAGGGGAAGCAAGCAGAGGGGTTTAGAAGTAGCACAGAAGCAAGAGTCAGGGGTCTTGTACCCTTCTATGGAGTAGAGGCTATCTCTCTCTATATACATACACACACAGACATATATATATATATATATATATATATATATATATATATTGAGATCCAATACTTCCAGAACCATGGGCCTCAAACTACCACAATTAAACTTAAAAACAAAAACAAAAACATAACACTCAAGAATTCATGTTGGGGTAGGTGGGGGAGGTTGTCTAGATTAAGTCGTAAAAGAAATGGAGACATTGGGTGGTGGAAGTGGAGATGCGAACTTTGTATGCCTAAAAACTCATTGTAAATACATAAATCACAGTGTCTAAACAAAAGTGGAAAATAAAAAGGATGTATAAAATTTTCTATTCAAAAAGATTTGTATAAGAGATAATGGAAATAAGTGAAACTTATAAAACTTAAATACCTTATCCAGTGTCTCACCAGAGGACCCTACAGGTTTTTGTCTTTACAATGCTAAAGGCAAAATTTCAAGTGCTTCTCAGCAATTTCCCTCACCTGTGTCTTTTAGGCCACTTAATCTGGGACCAAGAGCTCTGACAGCTCACAGATAAGCAGGAGGTGCTGCCAAATCTGGTGTGTTAGGGTTAGATGGAATTGCACAGATTACCCCTTTTCTTTTTTTGTAGGGATTTGTTTTGCTTTGGGGGCCATGCTCACCAGTGTTCAGGCTTTCTTCTGGCTCTGTGCTCAGGGATGGCAATGCTTGGGGAATCATGTGGGATGCGGGGTCACCTGTGTGGAAGCTAGCAGCCTACCTGCTATATTATCTCTGCAGACCCAAGATTTCCCCTTTATTTTCTTGCTCCCTGTCACCCTTCCTGTCCACATTTCCATTTGAGAGAAATGTTCTTGCTTTTTTACTAGAGTATCAAAAATTGATGCCTTCAATATTAATGGTTTGAAATTCCCTTTGCTAATTTTTGGAGAAAAAAAATAAATTTTACATTTACAAATATTTTTGTAGACTAAGTTACTTTCATGGAATAAATGTTTCTGTGGTTGTACTTAAATAGATTAATAATGCATATTATACTGTGAACCTCCCCCACTTTTTTTCCTGTTATGTTGAGGAAATGAACAGTTGAGTGTGTTATTTTGTGTAGTATTTACTGATAAGAGGTACAATTTGAAAATCACAGAGTTGGGTCAATTGACCCATGATTGTGTTCATATATGACTGTTTCCAGGATTATGTATATAATATTGCTAATGAATATTGACTCCAAAATTAATATCTAAGGTCATAAAATATAAATGCCCTTTGACCTAGTAAATCTACTTACAGAAATCTATTCAAGAATCTAATGACACAAAAATTTGTTTACTAAGAAAATTCAGTAAAGATTATGATATATATCCTTAGGGAAATAATAATTTTCAGTAATAGAGAATTGACTCAATAAAGTATAGTTTTATCTTGTTACATATTAATCATTAATGATGGAGATATATATTTTTGCCTATTGACATGAAAATTGGTTAAATAGAGTAATTTAAAAAACAGCATGTAAAGTATTCTATTTTTTAGCTAAATGTTGAGGTGTACTAGAGAGACCTGTGAAAAAAGAAAGACATTGAACAGAAATGATTGGATATATACTAATGCATAAATATTAAATAGTTATTATTCCTGAGTAGAAATAGTATGATGCTTTTTTATGTATTTCTTTTTTATTTTTGATTTTGCGTTATCTTTATAATCATAAAACAAAACTAAAACATTATTAGTTCAAAACCTTAAAAAGAATTTGTTTTTAAATCAAAGGAATCAACAGGGTGCAGCATTGCCCAGACCAAGTTTTGAAATATAGGGATTTTGAAATTAAGGGCTTCCTTATGAAATTAGTTCAGAAATATCTTTCTTATGTTCTCTTTTTTCCTGTCTCAGGATCACAATGAAAATAAGTAGCATCCGTAAATAATTACCAAAACTCATTTTGATCACTAGTCATTATTTTTTCAGGTTCATCTCTTAATAATATCCCCTGATAACTTAGTGCCCTGAGAAGCACATTTGAGTGGGAAGTGCCAATCAAAACAAAAACTTTTATGACTAACAATTTACAGGGATGGAAAAGATTTTTTTTGGTTTTCTTTCCCAGCATATTCCTACTTTTGTCCATTCCCTACCTCAATCAGATTTTTCTTCATAAAATCTTCCACACTGACCAATGGCCATGTAAATTGAATTTGAGGGCATATATCATCAAGATTATATTATTTTTCTAACCATAATAGATTAGAGACTAATCCAAATCAGAGAATGACATTTCCCTAACCACAGTGAGTTGTACAGATTAGTCCAGTTGAACCATAAATTAGGACATTTGTTTAATGACTGTGGTAAGTGTTGTGCTGGCAACTCCTAGATGTAGAAAATGATAAAATGTAACACTAATTTCTATAAGTACTGAGTTCCATGAATGAACTGTGGGTGCTGAGTGGGAGTCATCATCCCCCAAACCATCCTGGGACCATGAGGATGGAAGTTAACCTTAGTATACAATAATCAAAACATAGAATTAGAACCTTGATCAAATTGTGTCTGAAGTTGGTCAAATATATCAAATAAATATCCTTTCAATTTGCACTTATTTTGCTATTCAACCTGAAAGAGTTCTGGCTTAGTAGGCACAGGAAGAACCTCAAAAAGACATCTGGGAGAAATAAAATGGAGGTTAATTGAGTATCTTAAAAGTACGATAGTTACAGTTAATATCTCACTCGTCTGTCCAATTTGGTGAGCAAACTTTAAATTAGGCACATTTTATGTTCTATGCCTTTGATATTTACATTTTCTAGTTTTAGACTGTTCTAGAATATATATCCACATTTTACATGGAGCTTGAGAAGGAGGCAGGTGTACCAGGTGTTGTCACTGGTTCTTTTTCTTACACCCTTTACATCCCATTCGAATGTGGGATTCTGACCATCCTTGAAGGACAGCAATGACTTGGTGAGCATCCTGTTATTTCTTTCCTGAGACACTATGAAAGTGCTGGTAAGTTACAGCATCTTATCCATAAGCAAATTTCCACCCAGTCATGTCTTTTCCTATTCAAAAATGTATTCTCCACAGCTTTGGAGTTTCCTAGAAGTGCCAGCAGTCTAATAGAAAATGGAAGATTCGAAGGGGTACACTAGCTTTCTTGGCTTAGCTTTCTTTCCAACAACTGCTATTTCATCAGTCAAGTGACATCTGCCTCAAATTTTGCCATAAAATAATTAGAAATAACTTTCCTGAGAATGTAATTGGAAATATCAAAGCTGGCACTCCAATCCTGTTTTGAACATGATAAAAGTTTTTCTTTAAAAAAAAAAAATCCATGTTGTAACTGTAAACCATGTCCCAAGAGGCCTGAGAGCCCATCTGCTAGTTTAGTGTATAATTTCTGTCTACAAATGGGTCTTGTGTGTACATAAGCATGGTAGATATAAAAGACTGGTTAAGCTTTGTGCTCTAGAAAAATCAATTAAAAATTAATAGGTGTCTGTTTGGATACAAGTCACAATACAGTTCACACAAAAAAATGAAGACAGCCATACAGATATAAGGAGTTATTCATTCTTAATGAACTTATAACCAACTTGTAAATGAACAACTTTGTTCCTTTTCTAAAAATTAAGAGCCTTTCAATAATTTGTCTGTGACAGGTGCTAGATATTCAGGCACATGTGCTATATTTTTGTTTGTTTGTTTGAGGGGCTAAATCTGATGGTGCTCAGAACTACGCTTAGCTTAAGGATCATTCCTTGCAGGGCTATTTGCAGGGCTCTGGGAAGCATATAGGATGCTAGGAATTGAATTTGGGTTGAGCATGTGAAAGGCAAGCATCCTCCTCACTGTACTATCACTCTGGCCAGCATGTGCTATATTCTGAAGTGCAGACATACTCTACTAGTTCCCCCACTACCCTAAGTGGAAGGATAGCAAATTCCTGCCCAATAAGCTGGGGAGAGAGAGAGAGAGAGAGAGAGAGAGAGAGAGAGAGAGAGAGAGAGAGAGAGAGAGAGAGAGAAAACTTGATTATAACCCGTCTATAACTGGTGGCCACTCAAGACCAGGATTTTACAACTTTGGCACTATTGACATTTAGGATGAGATGATTTGTAAGATGTTTACAGCTTCCCTTATCCCTACTCACTGCGTGATGCAGAAGTGTGGCAATCAAAAATTATCTCCAGAACTTGTGGCAATGTCACTGCGTTATCCTTATTAAGGAATATCAGTAAGATTATCCTTATTCTTACTGCTTTGTGCTATTTGAATTTAGTTAAACTGGGAGCTAATTCTAACCAGAATTCCTTCCCTTGTATGGTTCCAAGTTAGCACTGACCCGAAATAATATTTATTTGAGATTTGGGAAGGGAAGGGAAAACTCAGTTGTTTGGTTTTTCTCTGAAGTTCAATACAGAGAATTAGACACTGTGGAAACCTATAAATGGTGTCCTGTTTCTGCTAGCTGACCCTGTTTGCATGTATAGAACCTAAACCTGCTGTTTCTCCAGCACCTTCCACTTCTCCTTATGCTTCCTTGAAGCATCCTGTGGTGAGAGGTACCCTCTTTCCTTCCTGACTGTTAGTGTAATTGACTTACAGTGATTTCAGACTCAAAACTACTCGAAGGGAACAGCCTAGAGGAACTGTTTCTTCAGCTCCAACAGTCGAATAAGATCTAATCTCTATAATAAAGGTTTTATTCTAGTCCCTCATAACAGTTTTGCTTCTCTGATTAAATTCTAAGTTATATGCTTATAAATGGGGATTTGGGGCTACAGTGACATTTAGAAAGAGATCTGGGATGCTTCCCAGCATTCATCCTACTCCAGATTAATTAGTCTAAGCTAAACTTGTTGGTTCTTCCCCCTTGCCAATGATCAGTTCAGAGATGGGCAGAACTTAGTCCATTTCAGCGAACTAGAAGCCAAGAAAAATTTGTTTGGTGTTCTGGAAATAAAAAGTCATTCCATCTCATCCAAGTAGAAATAAACACCAAAGTATGCTCTACCAGTTGCTGCTGGCAGACATCATGTGACCATGTGGCAAACCAGCTTTAGGAGAAAGCTGATTCCATTGACAACAAAGAGGAAAAACAGAAAGAAGTTAGGTCTGAAAATATCTTTGAGTTAAGGAATCAATAAGCTCTGAAGCCTTCCCTACTGCTAAACTTAATGCAGTAGGTAATAAATCACCATAATGTCTAGCCTGGAATTGTCATATTCTTTTTTAAATTAGTTACTTATTTTATTGACTCACTGTGAGATTCACAGTTACAAAGTTGTTCCTGATCAGGTTTCAGTCATATAATGTTCCAACACCCATCCCTCTACCAGTGTATATTTCCAACCACCAATGTTCCCAGTTTCCCTCCTGGCACCCCCGCCACCAGCCTGTCTCTATGGCAGGCACTTTCCTTCTCTTTTTCTCTCCCCTTCTCTCTCCCCCTCTCTCTCCCCCTCTCCATTTCTCTCTCCCTCTCTCTATCCTCCTCTCCATCTCTCTCCCTTTCTCTCTCCCTCCCCTTTCTCTTTCGCTTCCTCTCTCTCCCTCTCTCTCTCTCTTTCTCCTGTTCTCTCTTTCTCTCCCTTTCTCCTCTCTCTCTCTGTCTCTCTCTCCTCCCCCTCTCAATCCCCATATCTCTCTTTTTTGGACATTTTGATTTGCAATGCAGACACTGAAAGGTTATCATGTTTGTTCCCTTACTTACTTTCAGCATGCAATTCTTATACACAGTGAGCATTTCAACTATGTTTATCAAAATGGTCCCATCTCTATCCCAACTGCCAACTCCCACAGCACTTGAAGTAGACTTCCAACCATGGACCAATCCTCCCGGCCCTTGTTTCTACTGTCCTTGGGTATGTTTCATATTATGTAATTTTTAATATCCTACAAATGAGTGCAAAATTCTATGTCTGTCACTCTCCTTCTGACCCATTCCACTCAGCATGATACTCTCCATGTTCATCCAGTTATAAGAAAATTTCATGACTTTATTTTTCCTAACAGCTGCATAGTATTCCATTGTGTAAATGTACTGTAGGGGTTTTTTTTTGCTGTTATTTTTAACCAGTTATCTGTTTTCATGCTCCTGGGTTGTTTCAAGATTCTGGCTGTTGTGAATAGTGGCACTATAAACAGTAATGAGATATCATCTCACACCACATAGTCTGGCTTACATCAAAAAGAACAAGAGCAACCAGTGCCAGCATGGATGTGTGAGAAAGGGACTCTCCTTCATAGCTGGTCTGGCCATTTTAGAAAACAATATGGACAAAAAGCTAGAAATTGAGCTTCTATATGACCCAGTAATATCACTTCTTGTAATATATTTTGGGGAACTAAAAAAAAGCACAGAGGAGAAATGCCATTTGCACTTCTATGTTTATTGGAATTGTCATATTCTGAAGGTAACTTTGGAGTCTGTGTTAGATCTTGGAATCAAATTACTCTACCATTGGGATCAAAGTGATAGTACAGCAGATAAAGCAGTTGCCTTTCGTGTAGCAAACCTGGGTTTGATCCCTGGCACCACATATGGTCTCCCAAACCCTGCCATGAGACATCTCTGAGCATGGAGCCAGGAGTAAATACCTGAGCACAGCCAGCAGTGGTTCCAAAACATATATATCTACCAACTGAAACCCAGAGAGTGGAAACAACTTTTTTTTCTAAATCTTTTTCTTTTTTTCTTTTTCCAAAGTGTCTACTGTTCTCATCGTTTATGTATTCTCAGTTTGAATAATCTTATTTGGTTGATTATGTCAACTTCAGTGGGGTCTTCACTGCCTGCTTCTTTAAAACTAACATTTCATTTAAATTAAAAGCAAAGAACAAATGGAACTTGTCAACACCATTTCCAGGAAATGGGCTTGTATGGATCTTAATTCCATCAAGACTGAGACTTCCCTGCTGGACTGCCTCCAACTATAATCAACACCTAGCAGTGCAGGGCCCCCAAACACTCAGCAGGAAAAGGAAATAATAAAGGCAGTAAGTTAAATCCCAATTGGACTATCTGTGCATTCTCTTATTTATCTGTCCTTGTGCATTCAAAGTTTTATACTGCCACTTCCCATTCTTTGGATGTTCAATTTGTAGGAGTAGCACTGCACTGTAGCATATTGTTCATTGATTTGCTCGAGCAGGCACCAGTAATGTCTCCACTATGAGATTTGTTGTTACTGTTTTTGGCATATCGAATACGCCATGGAGCTTGCCAGGCTCTGCTATGAGGGCAGAATACTCTCGGTAGCTTACCAGGCTCTCTGAGAGGGATGGAGGAATCAAACCCGGGTCACCGAGTGCAAGGCAAACACCCTACCCGTTGTGCTATTACTCCAGTTCAATTCGTAGGAGTAGTGGAATTAAAAGGAAGAATCATGGAGCGGTTGCTTCTTACCAAAGGGGCCTTTGACCTAGTCTGTCACATACTTCTCAAAGTCTCATTGTCTCATTAATAAAACAGAATGAGAACATCCATAATAATTATGGTAGATACTAAATAGATACTGTTTTCTTTGATTTTTCTTCACCTTCTTATTGCTTTAGCTTTTCTCTCTGATCCACTTCCTCCCTCTCCTGAGTATTCATCCAGACCAGTCAGGTCTCCTAGATGGCTGGTCCTACCTTCAATAGCCCTGCTATTAGCACTTGTATTAGGAAGTCTGTTCAGGTTCATAGCCAGTCATGAATACTTATGGCTCTGTAAATAGAGAAAGGCGCATAGCTCACAGGGCCAGAGCAGCATGATTTTGGGGGAAAGAAATGCAATTGTCAGAAAAACTTGCAGCTTTGTAGTAGCAGAGCATTTACCACATACTTTTATCATGCCTGATACAGGGCACCTAAGCCTAATGTTTAAATCCTGGTCACACTACTGATCATCAAGTTTTCTTAGATACAAATGGCTTAAAAGAAATATAATGTGCATATGGCTGGAATCCAGCAACCCTGACTTAATCCTGCTTGACTGTTGATTAACTATGTGACTACAGATAAGCCATTTCAGCCCAGTTTCCTCAAGAACCTAATTGGGGATTATCTCACCCCTTGTTACATCTTGCATCATTTGAGGGTGAGGGTGGAAAGTGTACATTGTGAAAAGTTCCCTCCTCTGATCTGCTCAAAACTCTCTGCATCTTTTATACTGCATAATTCCCAGAAAGTCTTAATTTCCTTAAGGGCCAAACAATGTTGATGCTACCCCACATCACTTAGCTGTAGTCTATGTTTGATTAGCACTATAGCACTGTCATCCGTTGTTCATTGATTTGCTCAAGTGGGCACCAGTAACATTTCCATTGTGAGACTTGTTGTTACTGTTTTTGGCATATTGAATATGCCACGGGTAGCTTGCCAGGCTCTGCTCTGCGGCGGGATACTCTCAGTAGCTTGCCGGGCTCTCAGAGAGGGATGGAGGAATTGAACCTGGGTCAGCTGCATGCAAAGCAAACATCCTACCTGCTGTGCTATTGCTCCAGTCCATATATATATATATATATATATATATATGTATATATATATATGTATACATGCTCAAAATGTACTATATAAAGCAGCTTCCTTAAGAATATTTCTGTAGAGAAGCCAATTGTTTGGGAATTTAAATTCATCCTGTCACTTGTGAAAATAAGCAGAAAAAGGAAAAAGAGAGAGAGATGAGAGGCACGAATATATTGACAGATGAGAAGAATAAATGTATTTTGTTGCATGCATAGTGCAGAGGTGTCACACATACCAAATTATGACATAAGTGTTGGAGTAATGGCTGCAGCTGTTGCCTTTGTAAAGTGACCCTGAATCCCACCCCAACCCGCAATAAGCACAGCAACGTGTCCTAGTCACTTCACACAATGAGGACAGCCTAATCCTATGGCACGTGATCTTTGTGCCAAACATGGTCATATCATAGCAGCAGGATCAAGCAAGGAATAATCACATCCTTAGGAAAGAAATCCCCTGTGTAACACACTGAAATCCCCTTAACCAGAAAAAGTGTGCGAATCTTCTGATGAACAAGGAAATTCCTTGATGAATTGCCAACTAAGAGCACAAGGCTAAGATACCATATGCTGCCCCATTTCCATGGGAGTAATAAATACTAGTGAGAAATGATTGACTTTGATGAATATAAGTGGACTCTGCAAGACTCTAGTCATTCATTTTTTTCACTCATTTGTTACACAAATGTTACTTTAACACTTGTGCCAGTGTACGAACCAGAAATATAATGTTGAGCTTTGAGGGGGAAGTAGCAAGGAAGAAATAACACTAAATCATTAATTCACTGTAAGTTGTGATAAATACTCTTAAGAAAGAACTGGGTACTTTGAGTAGAAATTGTATTAAAGATTGTATTTTTTCCTTAAGAGTAGGTTGAAATGTATAAGCATGCAGTCACTCTGAACCTACTTTGTATAACAAGAGATGCTGGAATAGGTATGCAGAAAACTAAGAAGTTCATTGAGGACTTACAAAAATCATCTTTTTAACATTTTAGTTGGTTTTATGTTTCTGCCATTGGATATTTAGAATGCAGCACTGAATCAATCAGCATCATCTCAGCTGAGTGATACATACTAATGGCAATTGTGGATATGGAGAAGCCCACCCCATCATAAAATACACTTCCCTATTATCCGTGTTGACTTGCAAGCCAAACAAGATTGTGAGTTCTGGATCCAGTCTGACTGGGTTCAAGTTCATTTCTACTGCTCATTAGATATAGAAGTCAACTTAATCAAACTATTGAGACCCAGTTGTCTCATTTATACAAAGAAAATAACACTATGACTTTCATCATTGTGTCATTGTGAAGAATGAATGACTACATATACTTAAAGTACCACAAAGAGCAACCAGATTATCCTAAATACTATTTATATTATATACTATTAATGAAATAGAAGCTTAGGACCCCACAGTGAAGCCAAATTATTATGTCCTACCTTAATAGCAAATTTTCTGTTTCCTGTAATCACTCACATTTGGGTTCTCTCTTAATCTCAGCCCTTTATTTTTACTTTTTCCAAAGGTGAAAATCTCTTGACTCTTAGAACATTCTAAATTAATTAATTTTATTCCATCAACAAAAAATAGGCAGGGATTGCTTTGTGAAACAGACTATGCACTGTGACCAGATGTCATTCAAAGGAGGAATTGAAGACTACCTTCATATCTGCTATTGCATTGTTTCACTGTCACTGTCATCCCATTGCGCATCGATTTGTTTGAGCGGGCACAAGTAACATCTCTCATTGTGAGACTTATTTTTACTGTTTTTGGCATATCCAATATGCCATGGGTAGCTATTGGATTGTTTAATAAAAATTAGATAGAAGACCACAACAATCAACTCCCATAAATCTCAAGCATTTTCTTGCATTGGATACTGCCAAAGAATAGAAACCATTAAGAGCACTCTTGGAGAGTTCAGATACCAATATATATATATATATATATATATATATATATATATATATATATATATCACTTGTCCTTAAAGCTCTTAGACCAGAAATGAAAGAAAAGTCCTAAATGTTTGATGGATAATGGATTATTTGGCCTTTGGCTGTTATTTATCCTGGGAAGTAAAGGGCATCTTTGACTTCTTAAAAGCAAATCAGACTTCTTGAGTAGATGATAGTGAAATTTTTGCTGAGTTTTAATCATTTGTATATTCCCAAGTTTCTCCACACAAGCAGACTGTGAATGAAAACAACTCTAAAGACGTGTAAGCACTGTGGTTAATTGTGTATGCAGTAAATACAATTTACTCCTGAAGAAACAGTTTGCTGTTTATTCACTGGGAAAAAAAACTCAGCTTGATAACATTGACAGAACAGGAATATTGTGGAACAGGTTTGAGGAAAATTTTATTTTAAATGCTTCTGTAAGGACATTTAAAGCGATCTTATTTTTCTTCCTATTGTTAATTCTCCTGCTTTTTTTTCTCATATATTTCTTTCTTTACCCTACTTCCTTTTAGCTCAGCCTTCTTTCCTGCTTTTCTTGAAGAGTTTATAGAGACATACCAGTTAATTATTTTTCAACTTCATTTCTATACCTGACTTCTGATCTCTCAGCAGCCCTTTAGAACACCTTGATTCATTCTTCATTCACCCACAAAAGATTCTGGAGTGTGTGCTTAACTGAAAAATGGGGGAAACTATGTGACCTTGAGATACACAGAGCATTTAAAAAATCATTAAGACACAAGTTCTTGAACCCTTCTATATCTGTTTACCTTCCATGTCTATAAATCCCCCAGAATGGGGAGAAGAGGGACATGTGGTCCATTTTCTGACTCAGCAGAAAGCCTCCTCTGGGCAAAGACAACAAAGACAATTTAACCTGAACTGCATGAAAAGTATAAAAGATTACACTTTTCCCACTGCTTTGACTAGGGTTCCCCAAACCTGGCAAAGATATTACCTGATGAGCACTTCTCTTTACTGATCAGGGTGGTGATGATTCTTGCCCGCTGACTATTGATTATATCAGCTGTTACTTTCTGTCAGGGTGTTGACTATACGTATTACCTTCATTTGCCCGACAGCTTCCCTTCCAAAATGTGTAATTTATCCTCCATCTCAATTAGAAATACAATATCTGACTTCTGAGGTTCCCTCCTTATATTCTTTTATATTTGGCTACCCAGGTTTTCTACTTCACAAAATAATTATAGGGATATAATATATATTAATTATAGGGAAGCATAGGTAAAATTCTTTCCAGGTGTTAAAAATAAATCTTCTGACACATCAGAAGTCCTATAGGAACTAATGTCTTTTTCATTAAAGTTCATCACCTAATTGTCAGCAACTACTAGCAATGGCAAAGTAATAATGCTATGGTCAATTATAAGTGTGCCTTTCAAGATTGTGCTCTCGTAGTAAGTTTCCCATTTTATGGCAGTTCAGATACATGACCAAAATTCAACACAAATATGAGATTCTGGGATTTTTCTTTCTGGGGACCAAATTCTACCAAGGCTTGGTCTCTTGCTCATCTAATATTTAATGGCTCCATGTGCGTATTCAGTTAGCCTGTATTACCTTGCACACATAGGACATTCAGAATTCCCATGAACTGAGCAATACATAGAAGCCATAAGGGGTTCATCCTCCCCAAATTCTTGCTTTTTTGTGTGACCATCCAGAGCTTAGCTGATGGTTTCTCATTACACAGCTATGAAATAAGATTCTTTTCTTTCTTATGAATAATAAATAGAATCATAAAAACTAAAAAGAATATGATGGGATTGGGCAATTGGAACTGACATTTAGTTAGCAGAAGTAAAATTATTTTCAAAAAAAAATCAATATGCTTTGTGAAACTTTCCATATTGTTAATTCACTTGCAACAGATAATTAGCTCATAAATTTAAATTAGCCTGCTGCATTTTATTCACCAATATTTTAAGGAGATCACATGCTATTTTATTCTTATATTAGTTCAACTGCTAATACAGTACACAGACAGAACCATAACCCCTCCTTAAAAAGCTATTTAGGGCTCTGTTTTCAGCAAAATGATCTGGACAGTTTTCTCTGAATGTCATGCATCACTTTACCAGTGAATCTTTAACCAAAAAGAGGGGCTGGGAAATATAGAAGAAGGGAATAGATAGATAAGGGGTCAAGGGAGCATTTGGAATAAACTTTCTTTTTTAAAAAATTTATTTATTTTTAATTAGAGAATCACCGTGAGGGTACAGTTACAGATTTATACACTTTTGTGTTTATACTTCCCTCATACAAAGTTCGGGAACCCATCCCTTCACCAGTGCCCATTCTCCACCACCCGTAAACCCAGCGTCCCTCCCACCCTCCCCAATCCCATTTCCCCCCCACCCCACCCTGCCACTGTGGCAGGGCATTCCCTTCTGTTCTTTCTCTCTATATTTAGCTTCTACGGCCCTCAATAAAGGTGTTGAGTGGCCACTGTGCTCAGTCTCTAGCCCTCATTCAGCCCGCAACTCCCTTCCCCTGCATGGCCTTCGACTACATTATAGTTGGTGATCGCTTCTCTGAGTTGCCCTTTCCCCAGAACGTGAGGCCAGCCTCGAAGCCATGGAGTCAACCTCCTGGTACTTATTTCTACAGTTCTTCGGTGTTAGTCTCCCACTCTGTTATTCTATATACCATAGATGAGTGCAATCTTTCTATATCTGTCTCTCTCTTTCTGACTCATTTCACTCAGCATGAAACTTTTCATGCCCATCCACTTAACTACGAAATTCTTGACCTCCTTTTTTCTAACAGCTGCATAGTATTCCACTGTATAGATGTACCAAAGTTTCCTCAACCAGTCATCTGTTCTGGGGCATTCGGGTTTTTTCCAGATTCTGGCTGTTGTAAACAGTGCTGCGATGAACATACATGTGCAGATGTCGTTTCGATTATACTTTTTTGCCTTTCTGGGATATATTCCCAGCAGTGGTATTGCTGGGTCAAATGGGAGTTCAATATCTATTTTTTTTTTTTTTTGGTTTTTGGGTCACACCCGGCGATGCACAGGGGTTACTCCTGGCTCTTCACTCAGGAATTACCCCTGGCGTTGCTTAGGGGACCATATGGGATGCTGGGATTAGAACCCGGGTCGGCCGCGTGCAAGGCAAACGCCCTACCCGCTGTGCTATCACTCCAGCCCCATCAATATCTAATTTTTTGAAAATCGTCCAAATTGTTTTCCAGAAGGGCTGAACCAGTCGGCATTCCCACCAGCAGTGAAGAAGGGTCCCTTTCTCCCCACATCCTCTCCAACAGCGGTTGCTTTTGTTCTTTTGGATGTGTGCTAGTCTCTGTGGTGTGAGGTGGTATCTCATGGTTGTTTTGATCTGCATCTCTCTGATGATTAGTGATGTAGAGCACTTTTTCATGTGCCTTTTGGCCATTCATATTTCTTCCTTGGTAAAGTTTCTGTTCATTTCTTAAACTTTCGTTTGGCTTCGTCTTGAGTCACGTGAAGGACTTCTAGTTAGTGTGTATGGATCTATATCTTCCTTGTCAGAAGACAATGCTATATATATATATTAGGTGGGAAAGCCTTGCCGGCAAACTCTTTCAGGAAGGGATGCATTAATAGGATAGATCAGGAAACACAGCATCTCCCATTCGGAATCAGGTTTCAGTCCAATTTGTCACTTAAAGTGCATCCCATCTTGTTGGGGTCACGGGTGAGAAAGGGAAGTTATACAATGTCTGACTTGTTACTTAGAGCAACCAAGTTAAAGGGGATCCTCACTGAGACAACTTCAGCTCTGTGTTTGATTGCTATATGTATAGAAACTAACTGTGGGTGATTAGAAGTATCATACGGTCTTTTTGCATTCATCTTAAAAAGATTCTTTTGTTTTTTTCTATCCTTTGCTGTTTCTTTGATCTCTAATAAATTGCTTATCCTTCCTCTGTTTCACCATTTTTTCCTTCATTGCCAGGGGCTCCCTATTTCCCAGGTTTACTTTCTTTCCCATGTCTGGCCAGTCCTTTTTCCAACCATAGCCCATCACAAAGGAGAACATTTCTTCCTGTCACATTTTCTGCAGGCAGGGCACATTAGGAACCTGTCTGTATTATGGCTATCTGGGAGAGGGTCATGATTGTTTACTTTCTCAGAAGGCTAAACATCTCAGTTGGGAGTCCTTGACTATGTGCTTAAGGACACAGGCAGAAAGGACAAAGGGCACCAGAAAGTGCTCCTGCCACTGTGATTTGCATCTGAGTTCAATTCAGCTCTGCTTTAAAGAGTCTCATTTGAATACACAGTACATTAGCTCCACTCCTGTTTCTGATCCAATATGGGAAATACATTCATAGCTCAGTAACCTCTCCCCCATCTAGTCCAGACAATTGGGGAAGAGAGTAGGGAGGGGGATCCAACAACTGCAGAGAAATTGTATTTCAAATGAATGTCTTTTCATCAACTGCCTATGTATCCCTCAGCTGCACTCGGATAGAAGATTTGCATATTTTTTTCTGGCTAATGGAAATAAATACAGGATAAAGATTTTGTTTTGTCCATTTAAAAATACTGCTTTGCCCTCATGCTTGAGGGCTTCTAAATATGTAATGGGAAGAAATGGCTTGTTAGACTAAAGGAAATCAGAAGAATTTCAGATGACATGTCTACCATTATCATCTGTCTGAAGAACTCTGACTAGAAATTGCCTCCAGTATACTTTCTGCCAAAAAATTAATAAGTAGATTTATAATATAAGTTTTTGTGAATGTATTCATGGAAAGGACCACTGATATAAACTAAATCAGCCTGCAGAGAGCCCTAAATTATGCACAAGTTTGAAATGGCATTAATGCATATTGTCTATTCTCTTTATTTTTAGTTTTCTTGGGAATTCATAAATACTTTGCAATCCCTGATTATGTTTTCTTAACTCCTTGTCTTATTTTGGCCAAGGAAAGCAAAACTCAGAGTGAAATTGGCAAGTATTTGAATCCTTTATTAGTTCTTTATTAAACTAACACCTATACATTTGAAGCATGATACTCAGATAATGCTATGAACTTTCTGAATACAACAAAAATCTTGCCAGAACTTATGTAGCACCCAGACTCTATATTATAAATGCTTCATCTGTGGTCATGTAAAGGACTGAAATTTTATCATTTTAGTTTTCTGTTTTTGATTTTGTTTTAACACAGCAGTAAAAATTCCTGCTATAGGCTATAGCATTTTCTGCTGAATAATGTCACAAGAGGAATATTTTTGTCATCTGAGATTGGGTTTGAGTTTTGCTAATAGTACAATATTAGGAGGATTTGGAGGTAAATAGTAAATGAGCAGATAAATTATGGCTTTAGATAGTCTTCCAAAACTGAATGACCCTGGCAATGCAAAATGTGTACCATGCTTAGTTAAGTTCCTGCTGAAAAATGCAAGTTATGTGGAAATTCAATGTGCCTTCAAGCAACAATTGTAGTGTTAGACGAAATCTCTGAAGTTATGAAATTCATCCCCTTTGGTTGAGGAAAATGCAAAGACTTAATGGTAAAATATTACTTAAAACAATGTTTATTTATTAATGTAAATGTTTAAGTAATTGCAATTTTAACTCATTCTTAAGTACTGTTTTCATTTGGATGCTCTTTCTGTAAGAGATAAATAGAATGAAGGAGAGAAGAGAGAGAAAAGAGAATTGTCAGTGTAATTTTGATTGTTACTTTTAGAATATTTGTCCAACTCTTTTTAAAAAAAATATTGAATCACCATGAGATACAGTTACAAAGCTTTCATGTTTGACTTTGTCAAACATCCATCCCTGCATGGGTGCACATTTTCTACAACCAATGTCCCCAGTATCCCCCATTATTCCAATTCTCCCTCTGCCTCTGGCAGACAATTTCTCCCATACTTTCTCTTTACCTTGGGGCATTATGGTTTGCATACAGATACTGAGAGACTATCATGTTTGGTTCTCTATCTACTTTCAGCACACATCTCCCATCCCAAACAATTCCTCCAACCATCATTGACTTAGTGATTCCTTCTCTGTTCCACCTGCCTTCTTACCTAGTTCATGAGACAGGTCTCTAACCATGGATCAAAGTTCCTGGCCCTTGTTTCTACTGTCCTTGGGTGTCAGTCTCATCTTATTTACTTATTTATTTGTCAGTTACTCATTCCATGAATGAGTACAGTCATTCTATGTCTGTACCTCTCTTCTGACTCATTTCACTTAGCATGATACTCTCCATGACCATCCACTTAAAGCAAATTTCATGACTTCATCTTTTCTAACCACTGCATAGTATTCCATTGTGTAAATATTCCAAATTTTCTTTTACCAGTTGTTTTTTCTCAATACTGGGATTGTTTCCAGATTCTGGCTACTGTGAACAGTGCTGCAATGAACATGCAGGTGCAGATGTCATTTCTATTGTGCTTTTTTTGCACCCTTGGAATGTATTCTCAGAAGTAGTATTGGGGGGTCATATGGAAGCTAAATTTCTAGCTTTTGAAGGAATGTCCATATTGTTTTCCAAAAAGGCTGAACCAGTTGGCTTTCCCACCAACAATGAAAGAGAGTCCCTTTCTCTCAGGCCAGCACTGATTGTTCTTGTTCTTTTTGGTGTGTGCCAATCTCTGTGGTGTGTGAGATGATATTTCATTGTTGTTTTGATTTGCACTTCCCTGATGATTAGTAGTGTAGAGCATTTTTCATGTGCCTTTTGGATATTTGTATTTCTATTTTGGGGAAGCTTCTGTTCATTTCTTCTCTCCATTTTTTGATGGGATTGGAGGTATTTTTCTTGAACAATTCTTCTAGTGTCTTCTCTATCCTGGATATTAACCCCTTATTAGATGGGTATTGGGTAAATATTCTTTCCCATTCTGTGGGCTCTCTCTGTATTTTGGTCACTGTTTGTTTTGAGGTGCAGCAGCTTCTTAGTTTAATGTAGTCCAATTTATTTATATTTGTTTTTATGTGCTTGGTCAGTGGTGTTTCATCCTTAAAGATGCTTTTAACTTTAGTGTCATGGTGGGTTCTGCCTACATTTTCCTCCATATACCTATGGATTCAGCTCTGATATTGAGGTCTTTAATCCATTTTGATTTGTCTTTTGTGCCTGGAGTTAAACAGAGGTCAGAGTTATTTTCTTTTTGTGTGGGTAGCTGCCCAGTTTTCCCAGAACCTTGTATTGCAGAGACTTTCCTTGTTCCACTTCACATTTCTTGTTTCTTTCTCAACGATTAAGTGATCATATATTTGAAAGTCTGTGACAGAATATTCAACTCTGTTCCATTGGTCTGTGGGTCTGTTTTTACTCCAGTACCATGCTGTTTTAATCACTAGTGCTTTGTAGTACACTTTGAAGTTGGGGAAGCTGATGCCACCCATCTTTTTTTTCCCCAAGGATTTCTTTAGCTATTCGTGGGGTTTATTGTTCCATATGAATTTCAGAAGTTTTTTGTTTATTTCTGTGTAGAATATCATGGGTATCCTTATAGGGACCACATTAAAACTGTATAGTGCTTTGGCGAGTATTGCCATTTTGTAGTGTCCTCTTTATTTCTTGAAGTAGTGTTTTGTAATTTTCTTTGTATAAGTCTTAACCTCTTTAGTTAAGCTGATTCTGAGGTACTTGATTTTTTGAGGCACTATTGTAGATGAGATTTTATTTTAAAATATCTCTTCTCTTTCATTATTTGTATATAGGAAAGCCATGGATTTTGGGGTGTTGATTTTGTAGCCTGCTACTTTACTATACATACATATTGTTTCTAGGAACTTTTCTCTAGAGTCTTTAGGATTTTCTAAGTATAGTATATTGTCCACAAAAGTGATAGCTTGTATTTGTCCAACTCTTAACAAATTCCTTGGGAACTGTTTCCTTCCATCCCATATCCACCCATTCAAGCCAAAGGTGGAATCTTATTGACCACATTGGGAGGGGGATACCTTCACTAGAGGGATTTTATTTAGCCTTGGCTATGCTAAACCCACAGCTTATAAATTAAATCCCCCTTTCTAGAAATACAAAATTGAGACTTAGGCGAGTCTTTCAAAATGACTGTATTGACAAGATATAGTGATGGATATTAAAAATTTTCTCATAAAATGATTTAAGAAAGGTAGTCCAAAGAGAAAGCAAAGTAATGCAGACAATGTAAAGAAAGATATTAAAATGAGATAAGGAGTTTGTCTGTATATCTAAAGTCTCCAGTTTCTAGTTAGAATCTTTCCAGATACCTGACTTAGAGTTCTTAAGTATTTTAAATATTCATTTTATAAAGTTAGATTGAGCTGATATTTTTCTTGCAACCCACTACATCTAACTGATTATGCTCTCAAGACATATGAGAATCTGCCAAACCATTTTCAGGAACCAAAATTATTTTCTTGAGGATCTGATGCACAAAGAGAATTGAAAATGGGATAAGGGACAAATTCTGGGCAACAAAACCCAAGTCATCTGCCAAAATTTCAGTTTACCAGAAAATGTCAGGGGAAGGTAGAAATAATTTGGAAGTAAAGGAGCTTTTAGGAGTCTGGACCACAATACAATGGTGGATGGTTGGATTTTTTTTTTTTTTTGAGGAGGTGTGGAGGGCATCCTGCAGTGCTTAAGGTGTTGCACTCAGAAATCACTCCCGGAAGGCTCAGAGCCATATAGGATACCGGGCATTGAACCAGGTTAAGTTGCATGCAAGGCTAGCTGCCCTTCTCACTATACTATTGCTCCAGTCCCAGTGATGCATGCTTATAAGAAAGAGTTTTTAGTATGGTTTGCATGGGCCTATAAAAATTTGTTATCTAACACACTCCAAGGGAAACCTGGAAATGCAACTATCACATTTCCCCCCCTGTTATTGACTCATTCAGCAATAGTTCTATTTCCTAGTCTAGAAAAGAGAACTGCAGCTCATAGAAGATGTACAAGATGAATTCCTTATCTTTATCTTCACTCTCATCTCCCTGCGCATCTTGCCTCAAGATCTTTAATTCAGAAGCAAAAAACTGTTTTTCCCTCATCCAGTATATACCTCCTGGCTTCTCTCTGCTTGGCATATTTTGATACTCTGCCCCTGCTGGTTCCACCCTTGCTCCCTATTCCCTTGAACAAGAAAATTCTTATTAAACTTTCAAACTTTCTTAACAATTCTATTATGGAAGGATTTCCCTAACCCAGGACAGAGTTATCCCCTCTTTTTCTGTAACGACTTCAGTGTCTTAGAAATTTTTCCATTTCTCTCTTCTATTATACTCTCTTAGAATGATTTTTCTATTTGTTCTCTTCCCAGCTAAACTGTGAACATTGCAATGGTGGGAATCATGTTTCATTCATTTTTAAATGCCCAGAAACTAACAGTTAGTGGGTGTTCAAGCATTAATCTGTAGCAGATGCTCTAGTGTTTTACACCTTTTATGTGTTTTATAAATGCAGAAAGAAATTAAGTGAAAGTGTATAAATTCATCTTTTGAGAAAGCAATGAAGTATTTGTTCTTATGTCATTCATTTCTTACCTTAGTGAGAGTGACTATTGAAACTTCTTGCATTTTTAACTACGATGCCTGCTGCTTCCCCAGGAGGTTAAGTAGGTGTTCCATACAGGAGAGCTATTAGGAGTTATGTTGCTCAACAGGGATATTTCTGTATGAGGAGTTCCTAGCAGCTATGGAAACCATGACAGTAAATACAAATGTCAATTGTTTTCCCTTGTTTCATACAGTCCACCTAATATTACCAAAAGGTTTTGTACTGGTACAAATGTTCAAAAATTATATGATGCAGAAATGCATCTATTCTGTTTTCATTTTCTGTAATATATCTTGCATCTGATTACAAACAAGACAATCAATAAATATGTGTTAATCATAAGATGGGAGAAAGAAAGAAAGGGAGAAAGGATAGAAGAGTATAGAAAATGTAAACATTTCATGAGAGGGTCAGGGATGTAGCTCAGTGATATAACATATGCTTTGAATGTTTAAGATCCTAGGTTTCATTCCAGGAACTATAAAAATTAATTCAATTAATAAAAATAAATGTGACAAAGTACATTACAACCGGATGAAACAGATTGTCCTTAACCTGGTACTGGATTTTACAAAAACTACTTGAGAGGCCAGAGAGATAGTACAGTAGCTATGTCACTTTCTTTGCAGGTGGTCAATGCAGATTCAATCCCTGGCACTGTATTTGGTCCTCTGAGCACCAATAGGGATGATCCATGAGCACTGAGCCAGGAATAATCCCTGAGCATTCTGGTACCACTAAAAATTTACTTAAGAAAAAATTCACCCTCTAAAATGAACTGCACCCCCTTCACCAGGTAACTTCGACTCCGGATCAAGGTCTCTTCTTTCCGCCCCTCTGAAAGAACTCTCATGCCAGCTCCGCCCAGCCTGGGGGACTGCCAGGGCCGGGGTCTGGGTACTCTGGCCACCTGCCTCTGTGCACGCCATTCTAGTCAACCACTCCCCTCCTCAGATAATCCTGGGGTTCAGCCCATTGGCTGGTGGGGGAGTGTCCTCTACATCAGGAGGCATGGCCTCAAAAAGGGGCGTGGCCTAATTTCAGAGCAGTTATTTCCCCCCATCTCCTATACTGCACACTTAGGTCACAAATCTCTATGATCTATGTACTCGAAGAATAAGCTGGCCATCTCAATCACTATATGCCAATAAGCCATTAACCCATCCTAATTCCAGAAAAAGTGTCAGGAATACAAGAAGGTACACAAAGCTCTCATAAACAGATCATAGCCTCAAGCCTTGACTAGAAGCCCTACATAAACTAGGAAGATCACAGTAATGTAAGGAACTATTCTAGCAGGGGGGAAAGATTGCCATTATCGATTTAGCTCACCTAGAATCCCCTCCTGGAGCAAGAGGAATAGTGATATAGAATTGGGAGGTTTCACCTCTATTGTTCCATAACAACATGAAGAAACATCGAAAACACACACCACAAAGAGAAAATGAAGAGATTCCAGAAACCTCAATAGAGGGCACCCACAAATACAACCTCCTCTCAGATAAAGAATTCAGAAAAGAAATTGTGAAGATGGTCGAGGAACTCAACGCAATCATGGAACGAACAACCAATAAACTAAGGGAGGATATGAACACAACCATGGAACGAACAAGCAATAAACTAAGGGAGAATATGAACACAACCTTGGAACGGACCACCAAGAAAATACAGAAAGAAATGAGAGCAGAAATTTCACAGCTATGAACAGAAGTCACACAATTAAAGGAATCGGTAGATGAAATAAAAAGCTCAGTAGTAGCCCTCAATAGTAGAATGACTGCAGCAGAAGACAGAATCAGTGAGTTTGAAGATGAGCAGCACAAAGCTTACAAACAACAACATATAATGGCAAAAGACCTCAACATGGCTCTAGGGCGAATCAGCGTCGTAGGGGATAACCTCAAAAGGAACAACATAAGAATCATGGGAGTACCAGAAGCACAGGGAACTAATCCCAATGAAAAAAAACACAGTTAAAGACATCATTGCTAAGAAATTCCCAGAGCTGGAGAATGCGGGCATCCAGATCCAAGGAGCCTGAAGGGTGCCAACTAAAAGGGGCCCCAACAAAAAAACTCCAAGGCATACCATAGTCACAATGATGGATGCCAAGGATAGAGACACAATACTGCAAGCAGCAAGGTCAAAGAAGGAAATCACATACAAAGGATCACTCCTTAGATTTACAGCAGACCTATCAGAAGAAACTCTCCAAACGCGAAGAAAATGGTGGGATATAGTGAAAAAGCTCAACAAAATGAACGTCTCACCAAGATTACTCTATCCGGCTAAACTCTACTTAAACTCGAAGGAACCATACACTATTTCTCAGATAAACAACAACGCAGGAACTTCATAGACTCAAAACCAAACCTAAAAGAAGCTCTAAAGGGGCTTCTGCAAGACAAAGAAAAACCCTAACAAGAACAACAAACCCTACAGAAAGATGGCACATAATCCCATGACAATAATCTCTCTCAATGTCAATGGGCTAAATGCACCAATCAAGAGACACAGAGTAGCAAAATGGATTGGGAAACTAAACCCAACTTTCTGCTGTCTACAAGAAACACACCTGAACAGTCAGAGCAAACACAGGTTCAAAGTCAAAGGATGGAAGACAATCCTACAAGCAAACAACTCCCTCAAAAAAGCTGGGCTGGCCATACTAGTATCTAACAACATAGATTTCAGGCTGAAAAAGATTAGAAGGGACAGTGACGGTCATTTTCTATTCATCAAGGGATATGTACAACAGGAAGAAATCACACTCTTAAATGTTTACGCACCTAATGAGAGACCAGCTAAATATTTAAAACAACTAACAAACTTTAAGGAGGACATCACTAGCACCACAATAGTAGTCGGAGACTTCAACACCGTCTTATCACCTCTGGATAGATTGACAATAACAAAACAAAGCAAGGAAACAATGGCCCTGAAGGAAGACATAGAAGAGAGAGAGCTTATAGACCTATACAGGGCTTTACACCCCAAAAAGAAAGAATATGCATTTTTTTTCAGTGCACATGGAACATTCTCCAAAATAGATCATGTGCTGGGTCACAAAACATACCTCAATAGAATCAGCAAGATAGAAATTATATCAGTCATCTTCTTGGACCATGATGCACTGAAAACAGAAGCTAAGCACACACAGACATGGAGCACCACATAGAACACCTGGAAATTAAACAACTCCCTGTTGAACAATGAGTGGATCAAAAAGGAAATCAAGGAAGAGATCAAAAGATACCTCGAAACAAATGAAAATGAAGACACAAGCTACCAGAGCCTATGGGACGCTTCTAAAGCTGTGTTAAGGGGAAAATTTATAGCCCTGCAAGCATTCCTCAGGAAGGAGAAAAGGACCTACATAGAGAGCTTGACCTCACAGCTCAAGATCTTAGAAAAGGACAGGCAAAAGGAACCCAAGCCAGACTGAAGGAAAGAAATAATAAAACTTAGAGCAGAAATTAACGATAGGGAAACCCCCCAAAAATCCAAAATATCAATAAAACAAAAAGCTGGTTCTTTGAGAAAATAAACAAGATCGATAAACCGCTAGCAAGACTCACAAAGAAAGAAAGAGAACCCTAACAAACCAAATCAGAAATAAAAAGGGGGATATCACAACAGAAACCAATGAAATTCAAAAGATCATCAGAGACTACTTTGAAAATCTCTATGCCATGAAACAAGAGAACCTAAAAGAAATGGACAAATTCCTTGATTCCTACAATCTCCCAAAACTGAATCAAGATGACTTGGAATACCTGAATAGACCCATCAATATTAAAGAAATTGAAACTGTTATCAAATCTCTTCCCCAAAACAAAAGCCCAGGCCCGGATGGATTCACTAGCGAATTCTTCCAAATATTTAAGGAGGACCTGCTGCCAGTTCTCTTCAAGTTATTCAAGGAAATTGAAGAAACAGGGACTCTACCAAACAGTTTATATGAAGCTCATATCTCCCTAATGACAAAAGCAAACAACGATACCACTAACAAAGAAAACTACAGGCCAATATCCCTGATGAACATGGATGTGAAGATTCTCAACAAAATACTAGCAAATAGAATCCAACAACTCATAAAAAAAATCATACATCACGATCAAGTAGGATTCATCCTGGGGATGCAAGGATGGTTTAACATTCGGAAATCAATCAACATGATCCATCATATCAACAAAAGTAAAAATAAAAACCATATAATCATTTCAATAGATGCAGAGAAAGCATTTGACAAGATCCAACACCCATTTATGATGAAAGCTCTCACCAAAATAAGCTTAGAAGGAACTTTCTTCAAGATAGTCGAAGCCATCTACCACAAACCCATGACAAGCATTCTCCTCAATGGAGAAACACTAAGGGATTTCCCTCTAAGATCAGGGACAAGACAAGGATGCCCACTCTCACCACTTCTTTTCAACATAGTACTGGAAGTACTTGCAATAGCAATTAGGCAAGAAAAAGACATTGAGGGTATACAGATAGGAAAGGAAGAAATCAAGCTGTCACTATTTGCAGATGACATGATTCTATACCTAGAGAATCCTAAAACCTCCACTAAGAAACTCCAAGAAACAATAGACATGTACAGCAAAGTTTCAGGCTATAAAATCAATACCCAAAAATCCATGTCCTTCCTATATGCAAATAGCGAATCAGAGGAAAGTGACATTAAAAAATATCCCATTCACAATTGTGCCCCAGAAGATCAAGTACCTAGGAATCAGCCTAACTAAGGAAGTAAAGGATCTCTACAAGGAAAACTACAAAACACTACTCAATGAAATTAAAGAGGACACGAGAAAATGGAAACATATTCCCTGCTCGTGGATAGGAAGACTTAACATTGCCAAATGACAATACTCTCCAAAGCACTAAATAGATTCAATGTGATCCCTATAAGGATACCCATGAAATTCTTCAAAGAAATTGATCAAACAATTCCAAAGAAATTTATATGGAACAATAAATGCCCACGAATAGCTAAAGCAATTCTTGGGGAAAAGACGATGGGAAGCATCACCCTCCCCAACTTCAAACTTTACTACAAAGCGGTAACAATTAAAACAGCATGGTACTGGAACAAAGGCAAAGCCGCTGATCAATAGAACAGGGTGGAATATCCCTACGTGCAACCTCAAATATATGATCATCTGATCCTTGATAAGGGGTCAAGAAATGTGAAGTGGCACAAGGAAAGCCTCTTCAACAAATGGTGCTGGCATAACTGGACAGCCACATGCAAAAAAAATGGGCTTAGACCTCGACCTAATACCATGCACAAAAGTCAGATCAAAATAGATTAAAGACCTCAACATCACACCACAAACCATAAGGTACATTGAAGACAAGGTCGGAAAAACCCTCCACGACATTGAAGCCAAAGTTATCTTCAAAGATGACACAGACCTGAGCAATCAAGTAAAAACAGAAACAAACAAATGGGACTATATTAAACTAAGAAGCTTCTGCACCGCAAAAGACACAGTGACTAGAATACAAAGGCAATCTACAGAATGGGAAAGGAATTCACCCAATACCCATCCGATAAGGGGTTGATATCAAGGGTATACAAGGCACTGGTTGACCTCTACAAAGAGAAAACATCCAACCCCATCAAAAAATGGGGCGAAGAAATGAACAGAAACTTTCTCAAGGAGGAAATATGAATGGCTAAAAGGCACATGAAAAAATGCTCTTCATCACTAATCATCAGGGAGATGCAGATCAAAACAACTATGAGATACCACCTCCCACCACAGAGAATGGCTCATATCCAAAAGAACAAAAACAACCACTCTTGGCATGGTTGTGGGGAGAAAGGAACCCTCTTACACTGCTGGTGGGAATGCCGACTGGTTCAGCCCTTTTGGAAAACAATATGGTCGCTTCTCTAAAAATTAGAAATCGAGCTCCTATTTGACCCAGTAATACCACTCCTGGGAATATACCCCGAAGAAGCAAAAAGTATAGTCATAATGACATCTGCACCTGTATGTTCATCGCAGCACAGTTTACAATAGCCAGAATCTGGAAAAAAACGAATGCCCAAGAACAGATAACTGGCTAAAATAACTTTGGTACATCTACACAATGGAATACTATGCAGCTGTTAGAAAGCATAAAGTCATGAAATTTGCATATAAGTGGATCAACATGGAAAGTATCATGTTGAGTGAAATGAGTCAGAAAGAAAGAGACAGACACAGAAATATTGCACTCATATGTGGAATATAAAGTAGCAGAGAGGTACAAGCTAGCAATGATGCAACCTCTGGCAGAAAGCCCTCTGGACTTAGTCACTAAATTACTAAAATACAGAAATCTAGAACCTCAAGGCCACTACTGTGGCCACACAACCTCATATCTCTTCATTCTCAGTAATGGAAAACAAATTATCAAATGCTTCCTTTCCAGCAGGTCTGACTCTGGGGGGTGGGGAACTCCAAACAATAATAGGGAAGTTTTTTGTTTGTATGTAATCAAAGTAAAGAGAAAGTAAAGTGAAATTTATCAGCTACATAGGTGGGTGCGGGGCTGGGGGGCGGGGGGGGCTGGGTGGGAGGTTTATTGTAGTTCTTGGTGGTGGAATATGTGCACTGGTGAAGGAATGGGTGTTCAAGCATTATGTAACTGAGACTTAATCCTGAAAGCTTTGTAACTTTCCACATGGTGCTTCAAATAAATTAATTAATTAAATGAACTGTATACAACAAAAATACAGGTGTCTTAATAAATATATACATATTAAATGATAGATACTGTAAAGTGTGACTCTTCTGTTTAGTATGCATCAGCCTTTATCAAAGGTTAGGAAAGAACTGAGTTGAAGGGCTGATATCAATCCTTAATCAAGACTACTCTATGGTTTTTGATCCCTAGTCCACCCCCCCTTTCTCTCTGAAAATGACATCCAGGAACTGATGCTTCATTTTTGTATTCAAAAGCCTTCTAGTGATTGTAAGTTTTCTCCACCTGACTACAGTTCAGTAATTTTACTTAAACTATTCATACAATGTTGGTTTTATACATAGCTAGACATATCAAAACCATGGCAATGGAAGCAGAGGCAAATTTAAGTGCTTTATGTTGAGGAAAGCACTTACTTCTCTTTTCTCTAAAAATACCTACTACTCTGTACAGAAGGAGTGCAGCTTTCAGAGATCTGCTTTTCCTGCCCTAACTCAGAGTGAGAGAATCTTATTCACTGTTTTTGTTGTTGTTGTTTATTTGTTTTTGTGGCAGTTCCAGGCACATGAAATTGAATCATGGAAGATTTGAACTTAAAAGGTAATGTTAAATATTATCTAGCATAAAAATTTATTTTACAATGAAGACAGTCCTTGAAAATTCCAAAGTTTGACTTATTTCAGTCTGTGCCTAACACTACAAATGTAGATGCTATCAGGGCAAAGAAAAGATTGTGAGTCACTGTAATCTAGGACAGGTGTCCTTTCTGTCACACTGTTGGTCCCTCTTCAGTCACAGCTCCTGCATGCCTTTCCCACCATGAGCATCTGTCTACTCTCAGGAGACCTTTAAAATATGTATTTATTATACAGCTCGTCCTTTAAATGTAAGCCAGCTACTTCATCTGGTGTACACATGATGAAACACCAATCTGCTCAGATGTTGGAAGAACAGCTAGATGTGTTAGGCATATTCAGTCTGTGGTTTTTTTGGTCCCCAGATTGAGTCCCTAAGATATCCAGGAAACTTTTGATGAGCTGTCATTTTTGCATTAGGCTTTGACTTGATATTCCAATCCTGTCATTAGATATGTTGGCACTTTAAATGCCATTGTCATGATCATCATACTCATGATATATTATAAATCCCTATTGTTGGTCTGGATATCCCTATTTGGGCAATAATTATGCTCAGAGATCCTCTCAAGAGATTATTTATTTAAAATCTTCCTTCCCATATAAAATCTTCCTTCTGTGTCATCAGAACCATTCCTGGGACTCCTCGGGGAAGTGATGCAATAGATCTTCTGGCTGTTTTACATTAATTGATCAGTTCAGGCTCAGGATTAATTCCAGACTCTACCTCCCAAAGCTAGAATTAGGAGACCAAGAGAGGCATTTGCCTAAGGTACAAAATTTGAGAGTGCCTATCAATCATATTAATAATATATTTATGTGTATAGTTTTAGATTTGTCTGAGGTATGTGGCCATAGTACAGCAGGTAGAGCATTTGTCTTGCATGTGGCTAACCCATATATGTACCCCTCCCTAAAATGCCCCCTGACATAGGAGTCCAGCGTGAGTCCTAGAGGTAACCCAAAAAAAAAAAACAGAAAAAGTATTCTTAGATAAAAGAACATGGAAGCAAACGTTATGGAGTTCTCTGGAAGTAACTTATTCCATGTAGGGATTAGGGGAACAAGCAGCACAAGAGAGTCATATATAGCTATTGTAGAGCATGACTATGAAAAACAGTAGTTTTGCTAACAGAGTACAGGGGTTTATGTAGGTGGAGGGTTCAAAGCTATGTCTAGAGCACTGGAATAAAGAACAAGCCTGATAATAATGATAAAATCCTTGTGTTGGTAGTTAAGCGGACACATTCTTAAAAAGCTTATAAATGAAACAAGATATGCTAGGAAACCAATAGCATCTACTCTAAGAGGTTATTTCTTAATAATTGTGTGAAATGAAGTAGCTGTCTAAAAAAATTATCCAAATGGAGGTTATAGGATTATGTAGAAGATGCAGAAGAATATAAAATTAGCATCTGAGTTTGAGGAAAACAGTCACTCTTTCCCTTTTTGTACTTCCCTGAGTAACTAGAAAACAGGTATCAACTCAACATCTGAAGCTGGTGAAATAAAAAGTATTTAATCATTCAAATGACTAATGAGTTTTCTTTTGAGTGTGTGCATTGAGTGTTTCATTATTGGTATACCATTTGCCATATAATTATATGGAATATTATGTAGATTTTAATTTTTAATATTTCAAGGTTTCTAAATAGTGTGTAGTTAATGCTGGCAAAAAAAAGAACCCCGCCAAATTCCAAAATATGGGTGATATGGGTTACAGCAATGGATACACAATCATTGTTCTGAATATCTTTATTGGTATGGCTAGCCTTCATTCTAGTTCTAAATCAAGAATTACTAGGAGACTGGGCTCAACTGGACCAGGTGTGGAGATCCTCTGCCTGCTGCCTCCAGTTTCTGGCGACCTAGAGTCATGCCATAAAGCACCTCCTGCCAATGCAGATAATCTCATCATCCACTACTGCCAGATCCCATGGCTTCTTTTTCCTAAAGAGAGCATAACATGAGGCCCCTATTACCATGCCACTGGATTCTGCGCCAAACTGTTTCACATGGGGCACCTCAGAGGGGGGCAGGTGAGAGCCCTGCCTGTCCCAAGGAACCCAGCTCATGCAGCCAAAAAAACTCCATAACCCAACCACCGCCACAATCAAGTCCACTTCCTACACAGGGTTTAGTCAAGCCTCACACATGAGTAAACATATTCCTGACAGCCCGACACATCATAAGACACTCCTACCCATTCTCCATAATTACCACACCACATTTGATGGGGTTCAGATAGTAGACAACAATTCATAGAGGGAAATATGTATATGCATATATACCTATTTTCAGATATATATACCAAAGCTCACATCACCCCAACTTTAACATGTTAGTGATATCCTGTATAATGTCTGAATGGCTCCTGCCAAAAAATAACAAGCTTCACACTCTTTCCTATATGAAAACTTTTTTGTAAGGATGTTCAGCAGTTCTTCATAACAAACAATATGAAATATATGGGGCTGGAGCGATAGCACAGCGGGTAGGGCGTTTGCCTTGCACGTGGCCGACCCAGGTTCTAATCCCAGCATCCCATATGGTCCCCTGAGCACCGCCAAGGGTAATTCCTGAGTGAAAGAGCCAGGAGTAACCCCTGTGCATCGCCGGGTATGACCCAAAAAAACCAAAAAAAAAACCCCAAAAAACAAAAATATGAAATATATTATTTCGGTTGTGTTTGGGACAGGGATTGTGGTTTAGGATGGAAACATCCCAAATTTGGTGGTGGGAAGGTGTAATGGTGGTTGTATGGGTATTTGAATATTAAATGTAATCAAATATTGTGAACTAACATAAAAAATTTTAAAAAATTATTAGGAGAGTTATTAAAGACACCAATATAATATCTGAAGTAGCATTGTTATACCCAGATATTTTATGTTGAATTCTACTGTGGCATGGTCAATTGATAGATAGATAGATAGATAGATAGATAGATAGATAGATAGATAGATATAGATATGTGTGTGTGCGTATCGTATAGCACTTCAAGGTTGTCCTGTCATTCATCGCTTTGCTCGAGTGGGCACCAGTAATGTCTGCACGGTGAGACTTGTTGTTACTGTTTTTGGCATATTAAATATGCCATAGGTAGCTTGCCAGGCTCTGACATGCAGGTGGGATACTCTCAGTAGCTTGCCAGACTCTCTGAGAGGGATTGAGGAGTTGAACCTGGGTCAGCCACATGCAAGACAAACATGCTACCTGCTGTGCTATCGCTCCAGATCCATGTGTGTATCCTAAATATGTAATTACAATTAGATTATCATTATACAGTAATATCAAAGATTATGAAGACATAGCTGGAAGACTGCTTCATAAGTGGAGGGGAGAAGGCAGATGGAATAGAGAAGGGATCACTAGAAAATGATGGCTGGAGGAATCAGTCGGGATGGGAAATGAGTGCTGAAAGTAGATAATGGAACAAATATGATGACCTCTCAGTGTCTGTGTTGCAAGTCATAATGCCCAAAAGTAGAGAGAGAGTATGGGGAATATTGTCTGCCATGGAGGCAGGGGGAGGGTGGGAAAGGTGGCATACCTGGGATATTGGTGGTGGGGAATGTGCACTGGTGGAGGGATGGATGTTTGATCATTGTGTGATTGTAACCCAAACATGAAAGTTTGTAACTATCTCACAGTGATTCAATAAACTTTTTTTGAAAAAGATTATAAAGATATTTACTTCATTGTTCACTTTTGCTCAAAATAGTGCTTTAATCCTTCTTGAGAAATTCTCTTCCTCATTCCTGTGTATATATTTAAAATTGCTAAAATTTTCTCCTACATGAATTCATGGGTTTTCACATCAGCAGAAAAAATTTGTTTCACTAAGTATGGAAATAAATTTTGAATTCAGAAGGCAAGAAAAAAAGTAATAGAATGGTGGAACCAATACTTTAAGCAATTGCAGAATATAACCTTTTACAATACAACTTTTCTTTAGAAATTGTTTAAAAATACTAAAGTCCTTGGATTAAATTTTTCAGTTTAAATAAAATGTCATTTCATGAAATTCTAAAATCTTATTTCATCTTATACATAATTTCTATTTTGAAATTTTAAAAAATAACTCTGCCAGCTTTCATCCCAAATTTGCTTAGAGCAATGCTTATGAACTTTCCTTTTTCTTCATCTTAAAACTTTATCTCAAATATCCTCATATTGCTGATTCTCTGGTAGACTAGGAGAGGATGTTAATCAGGATACATTGTTAGGGTACTATTGTAAATAAATCCCAAAATATCACTCCTGTTTATTCCATAAATTCTTCTTTCGTGGATCGCAGAAAGTTCTCTGTGTGTGAGGCAATCCTCCTTGTCCTTGTCTAGACACCATCAGGAATATGAACCCTCCACACTCACTATGAGAAGGAAGAGATAGATAATCACTCGGAATTATTTTATCTGCATCCAATAACCAGAACTCAGTAATACGACCTCCAAAAAAACAGGGAGGCTGAAAAATGCACTGGAGCTGATGTGTGGTGCAGTGAGAACCAGTAGCCTTGCTTCCATCTGTCTTATGGTTTCCAAATACCCTTTTGCTCCTTCATCCAAACATTGAAACTAGTTACCAAGCAGCTCTACCCTCCTTCTCAAGGGTCCACCTAAATCCACTAGATTCAGCTTGAAGTCCGGATTTCTGAATCAAACTCAATTGTCTCATCAAATGCAGAATACATTTTTTAACTCAGTGACCTATGAGTTTTAAAATAATTAATTTTTATCACAGGCAGAATAGAGATATTGAATGAAGACAGAAACACCACAATATCATTCTATCTTAGAAAATCCACTCCCTTAATCTAATCTGCACTCAGCCACTTTATTAATATTTTATTTCTCATTTCCTAATTTATAGATGATTTGCCTTTACTAAATTTTATTCTTCTCCTTTTCATTCCATATTTTATAACTTTTAAATTTTATGTTTTTAGCAGGACAGTGTTGAATGATTAGGCTGCCAATTTAATAGGGTTCCTTAGGAGTGGAGAGAATTTTTCTCCAAAGGTGAAGTGGTGTCTTCAATCAGGTAAGCATGCAAAACTGATAGAGTCATAAACCTAAGCCAAATAGAGAAAGAATTGGTAAGTATAAAAGGCCAAATTAAGCAGTAGCAAACATCTACTCAAAGACAAAGTTCAGAATATAGACATCAGAGAACAAGAAAGTGAGTTAGGTTTGGCTGAGTATAATTGGGAAGACATACGAATTGAAATGCTTTGTGTTTTCTATGTTATTTTAGAAGTTAGTTTATCATTGTTGTGGATTGAATCCCTAAAGTTAAAAATCCAGGATGAAAAAAAAAGAAAGTTCAGGATGAGGCAGACACTCTCATCTTTTATATGTGTCCTAACTTTGTTTCCTTGTTCCCTTAATCTCGGCCATTTCCAATCCATCTTTTTAATTTTCATCCTTGTTTAGAAATCTAAGTCAATTTCAGGGGTACAGCTTTCACATGTCTCTATGGGTATAAAACTAGCCATCATTTTAATTTAATTTTATTATGGTTGTCTTATTTTTGCCACTTTAAAATATATCCCTGGATTAGAATTCCCTTTTTTAAGTCTAGATTAAAAAGTTATACTCTTTATAATTCAAACAACAACATTTTGGCAGTAAGTTAGCAAGAACATATGGGCCTTAGCATTTTGATGCCCAGACTGGCTTCTGCCAAAACATTTCTTTGCTGTCACATAGATAGCAGCAATGTTTGGGACTGTTGGGGAATCATCCCACACAGCTCAGGCTAAGGCATGCTACTACCTAACAGCCTTTAGTGTTAGCAAGGGACTTCCTAGCCCCAAGACTGAGGTTTGTCACAAAGCAGAATGAGGTTGGATAGAAAGGCTGAGTTAGACAGTGACTACTAAATTACAGGCATTTCAGGTGGTATCACTTAACTTCAGACAGTACCCAAATGGTGGTGGGACGACCAGGATAAGAATACAAAGGGTATCAGCCAGAATCCATATAAGCAGCTACAATACGATTTATAAAAAGGGAATTGAACAAAAGGGATTTGTTAATCCTAAAGGGACAGGTAAAGGAACATGGAAAAATTGAATAGGAGACAGTAAGAATTTGGAATCCATTAGCAGCTCAAAAAAGGCAACCAAAAAAGCACTGCCAGGAGCTCCATGGAAATGGTAATAGTGGTTCAACGACCACCAGAGATGCCTCCTCAAGTTGACATGGAACTAGAAATAATAGTCTGACTTCCCTTCCTACCACCTTTCAATCTTATTAATCCTCATAAAGCAACAGACTTGAGAGACTGGAATGTCAGCTTCTAGGCACCATTGAATGTGGAACTGAGTAAGTGGGTGCTGGTTTGGATCTGAGAGCAAGTTAGCAGGACTGGCTTGCATAATTCAGAAGAATTAATAAGTAAATTGGAATAAACCATCCAATACTGCCATCTAAAGTAGAAACACAGGGGCTAGGGCGATAGCACAGTGAGTCGGGCATTTGCCTTGCATAAGGCTAACCCAGGTTCAATTCCCAGCATCCCATATAGTCCAAGCACCGCCAGGAGTAATTCCTGAGTGCAGAATCAGGAGTAACACCTGTGCATCTCCAAGTGTGACCAAAAAAGCAAAAAAAAAAAGTAGAAACACAGCTAGACACTATCAGTTTTTTTTTTAGCCAATTAAGTGCTTCAAATATTATACAAAAACTGAAATAATGATCATATCACCATCATATGACATTTACTAAATTCTGTGCTGGGAACTTAATTTTAGTTGTTTCACGTAATTCTAAGTATGTTTTAATATATTCAAATCCCCACTAAGTACATGAGAAAACTAAGACACAGAGAAGTAGAATAGTTCTGCCAGCAATGGAACCAATGTTTGTAGTCCAACTGCTCTCTCCTCTCTTCTCCAATGCCCCCTACCCTAGTGAATCTACTCACTGGGAATCTGAAACTCCTCACATATTATTCTTGGAGGGACCTGGGATTTACAACATGATCTAGAAGTCTAAGAGTCCCGTCTAAGAGTGCCTCTTAAACAATAATCCCAATGTGACTCGTGATAATTGTCTTCAGAATGGATACTATTTCATTGCTTCTATATTTCTCCATTTTTTATTGGATCCTGTGTTATTTATCACTCCTGGTCCCTGCCCTTTTTGTTAAAAGGCATATGTGGAGAAGAGTAGCTGGAGCAATAGCACAGTGGGTAGGGCTTTTGCCATGCACACAGCCTAGCCGGGTTCAATTCCCAGCATCCCATATGGTCCCCGCGCACTGCCAGGAGTAATTCCTGAATGCATGAGCCAGGAGTAAGCCCTGTGCATCGCCAGGTATGACCTCTCCCCCCAAAAAATAAAGATATATGGGGAGTTCAGGGATTTTTTTCGCTATTAAACATAGATTTCACTTATTTCTTCAATTAATTTATGACAGCAATTCGTACCAGATTTCTACCAATCTCTTGAAGCTGTTTTATTTTGAAGCAACAGCAACCAAAAAAGTTCATGGCAGTTAATGTGACAACAGGGGTTACTAGGTGACAGATAATAGCTCTGCACAATACTTTGAATTGAGCCAAGGGAATGCCATGCTAGAAAATAATTAACTAGATCTGTAGATGTCAGGGATAAAACCCTGTCACAAAGTGGCCCAATTTACAGGTCAGTCTAGATCTTTATAGATAGCCTGATATCAGGGAGTGGATGAGAATGAAATAGGATACAAAAGCCATGGCAAAATGATTTATGTGATAAAACTAGTATACTGTGGACTGGAATATCAAACTCAGGCATACAAATCTTCAGAAAAAAAGTAATAGTAGACAATCACTCATCAAAATATGCGACTCAGCTCTGGACAGGGGACTTCATTTATTTGTCCATTTAGTAAAGTATCATTGAAACAACTTCAGCCAGGATATGCTAAAGCACACTTTAGTCTTTAAGGTGTCTGCAGTATAGCGGAATAATAGATGCAAACTAAAAAGAATGCACCACAAATAGAGAAAGGATGATGAGACTGTCAAGAAGAATTCTAATTACTGAGAAGAAAAATACTATGCAGTTATTTCTTAGTCTAAGGATAGATAGTAAATTTAGGAAAATTCAAATGGATATCATGAGAAGAAATGTTTGAAAAATTAACTTATGAGAAACCATACAAAATATGTTCTCTGGGGTTGGAGCAATAATAAATCAGATAGAGCACTTGCCTTGCATGTAAGTCACCCAGTTCCATTCCCAGGATCACATCTGGTTCTCAGGGCGCCACCCAGAGTGATCCCTGAGTGCAGAGTGCAGAGTCAAGAAAAAGCCCTGAGCATTACCAGGTGTGGCTGCAAATGTATTTTCTTATCCGACTGTCAGTGGGATGCTGGTAAGGGAGTTTATGTAGAGGAGGTATATGAACAAATGTGACTTTAGAAAGAGCCTGTTTACAGTGTGATGGATAATGGGTTGAAGAAGTAGGAAGGAGGTTAAACAATTGAGTCAATAAACAGACAAAATTTATAGATCTGGAATGAAGTATTAGCACTGGGATTGCATATGCAGAATTAAGTGATTAAGAACAATGAAGTGATAACAGTGAGTTAGAGCAGGAATGGAATTTTGGACTGTGTCATACTTTTATACTTACAAACTTGTTCTCTAACCTAGATAACACCAAAGGTGGGCTCAGTTTTGGATACGCTGAGTTTAAACAGCTATTGAGGTCACTTAGTTGCCAGTTGCTAGAAAACTTAAGGTAAATATCCCAATTGATAATTTTTTTGATAATTAATAGCATTTATATAGGCCACTAGGATAGAGAAATGTTATCTCCTAGAAAATACACAGGTGATAAAAAATGTCATGGCTAGGATACAAGGGAATGTGAACTCTTGAAAAATATATAAATCCTTGAAAATGGAGAAAGAAATCTTTGAAGAGATGCCTAAAGAAAAATTGAAGAATAGTGCAAGTCACACATGTTAAGGGGAACGATTTTCAAAAATATATCCAAGCCTTTTCAGAAATATTACAAAATCAAAACATTCCCAATGATAAAAGGACTAAAGTATTTCCAGGGACTGCAGAGTCACTACAGGTACTAAGTTGGTTGTCCTGCTTACAAACAACCTAAGTTCAATCCCAGGTACTGCCAGGATTGATCCCTGTGCACAAAGCCAGACATAGCCACTGAGCAACACTGGATATTGTTAAAAAAAAAAAAAAAAGCAAAATTAAAGTGTTTTCATTGGTTTTGGAAAATAGGAAGTCAAATGACTCTTTCCATTTCCTTTGAACTGTGTTACCTTGAGAAAGTAGTTTAATAATATTTCCCATTTCACAGAGTTGTGAAAATAAACAAAATCACAACCAGGAAGATTTGTCCATCTCTAAAATGTACTTCCTTTAGACTTCTTTGCATCCACAATGTTTACAAAAGCACAATTTTTCAAATGCACAATGTTACAAAATGTTTTCTAATGCACAACTTTTGTGCAAAGATAGTCTTTTCTATAATTGATTACAGATCAAATGAGTTTCTATGAGAAAAAAAAAATCAACCACAGTCCTTGTATCATTCATAAGAATGAATGGGAAGTGGATTAATAGACCTTAGTATAAAATATCCAGCCTTAAAAACCCTAGAAGCATATAGAGGGGAATATTGAGATGGCCTTGAATATGGTGATTGTTTTGGCACAACACCGAAGGTCTGATCCATGAAAGAAATAATAGATAAAGTGGATGTAATTAAAATTAAAGCTCTGTGAAAGAATGTCAAGAAAATGTAAAAAAAGACTGAAGAAAATATTTGTAAAAGATATTATTCAATAAGGACTGTATCACTGTATCACTGTCATCCCATTGTTCATCGATTTACTTGAGCGGGCACCAGTCTCAGCCCTGAGATTTTAGCACCCTCTCCTTACTCATCTTTCCCAACGATTGGAGGCTCTTTCAGGGTAAAGGGAATGAAACCTATTGTTACTGTTTTTGGCATATCAAATACCACATGGGTAGTTTGCCAGGCTCTGTGCGTGCAGGCAGGATACTCTCAGTAGCTTGCCAGGCTCTTCGAGAGGTATGTGTATATCTGTTACTGTATTTGGGATATGAATATGCCACGATGAGATTGCCAGGCCATGCAGTCAATAAACTCTTGATAGCTTGCCAGGTTCTCCATGAAGGAGAACTAGGCTATCAGATGTTGCTTCTCGAGCGTTTTTTTTTTTTAATTTTTAAATTATATTGATTCACCATGAGATAGTTATAAGCTTTCATGTTTGGGTTACAATCTCACAATGATCAAACACCCATCCCTCCACCAGTGCACATTCCCTACCATCAATATCCTGAGTATACCACCCCTTTCCCACCCTCTCCTGCCTCTATGGCAGACAATATTCCCCATACTCTCTCTACTTTGGGTCATTATAGCTTGCAACACAGACACTGAGAGGTCATAGTGTTTGGTCCATTATCTACTTTTGGCATGCATCTCCCATCCCAACCGGTTCCTCCAGCCATCGTTTTCTTAGTGATCCCTTCTCTATTCCATCTGCCTTCTTCCCTCCACTCACGAAGCAATCTTCTAGCTATGGGGCAATCCCTCTGGCCCTTGTATCTACTGTCCTTGGGTGTCAGCCTCATGTGATGTTACTTTATACTCCACAAATGAGTGTAGTCCCTCTATGTCTGTCCCTCTCTTTCTGTACCTATATGTTCATTGCAGCACTATTCACAATAGCGAAAATATGGAAACAACCCAAATGTCCTAAAACAGAGGACTGGTTAAAGAAACTTTGGTACATATACACAATGGAATACTATACAGTTGTTAGGAGAGATGAAGTCATGAAATTTGCTTATAACTGGATAAACATGTGTAGGATAACATAGCCTCAGGTACTTTAGGTTTATTGGGTTACTACCATTACAGTGCTCCCATTCCTCTTTGCTTATTTGTAGCTTCTCTCTTAGTGTTCTGTTGACTTGCAAATATTGTTTTTCTCTTCTTCTTGAATCCTTTGCATAGTTTATTCAGAGCAATGTCCTTTTTGTATGGACACAGGAAGACTTAGCAAATGCTATGCTTTTGTAACCTGGGAGTCATTTGACTATACATGATATTTTCCTCCTGGGCATCTATTCTCTCAACCTAAGCCTCAGCTGCCCTTACTTCCTAGCACCCCCAAAATCAGGGTCCCTACGAGGGACGGGACGGACCCAGGGCAAGCAGTGAGTTGTGTGCTACCCTGGCATCGAGATGGGCCTGGCCAAAGTGCCTAATGCTTAACTATAAGTTAAGAGCCTGATCATGGACAAATGTTGTCATGATCCAAACAGTGATAACTAGATTCAGACCCTGCTAGGGTTAGGAATGATTAATCTCGCCTGAGTGCTGTAGTCTGAGTCTGTGGCAAGGTGTTGCCAGGAGAGCTGCCTTGCAAGCCTCAATGTATCTCTTGCTATGTCCATCCAAAAATAATTAGTATTAAGATGTTAATTAAGTGTTTGTACTAAGGAAAGGAGAAAAACACTAAGGAAAAACACTAAAACTAAGGAAAGGAGAAAAAAGGAGTCAGGAAGGGCTTTGGAATGCCCTTAGGTAGTGTTCCCTTTGAACCTGGCTGCCCTCAGGAAGGGCTTTCTTATGTTGATTTTGCTACCTGGCTGGGTGTAGCCTAGAGGGCAAGGTGGGAGAGACAAGTAAGGAGAGAAACAGAGAGACAGGGGATCCTGAGAAGGCAGCAGTAGATCCAGAGAGAGGATGGAGCTGGGAGTGCGGGAGATGAGAAAGATGGAAGATTGAATAAATGGTAACTAATCAGCAACCAGCTCGGTCCTTGTTCTTCCTTCGCCTGTCCTTGGCCAATGGCCGTCCCGATCCAGTCCACACACAGCGGTTCCAGAGCACCGAATGCGGGTGGTGAGACAGAGCCGCCCTGAGAGCCCGCGAGTACACACTCCCGTCGCCGTGTCTTAGTTTTTCACAAACATGGAGAGTATCATGCTAAGTGAAATGAGTGGAGCGTGGTTTTATAGTTTCTGGATGTTGGCCGTTGATGGGATTACATGGTGTCAGGGGCAGTTTCTGGGTGTGACTGCCTAGATACTGGAAAATGTGGAATCTGGGTGGAAGAGGCCCAGTCCTGATCCAAGCAGCCTTGGGGATCTTGGCCCAGTTCCTGCACACCTGGGTTCCTCTGCCTGTTCTTTCATGTGTGAGGCTCATCCAAACATGTGGATAGTGGCCTTGAGCATGGCTGAGGCTGGGTTCCGGGGGTCTTCAACTTAGAACAATAAGGACAGTTATCTAAAATAAAACTCAATAATAAGAAATTCTGACTTAAAAATGGACACAACTTCTGAATGATCACTTCAAGAAAAAATTATAAATAAAAAATAAGCATATGGAAAGATACTCATTATCATTTGCCAACTGGGAAGTGCAGATTAAAACTATGAGCTACCATTATAAAACTATTAAATGACCAAACTCAAAACATTGACATCAGGAAGTATGGTTGGGAATGTAACAGCCAGAACTTTTTATTCATTATTAGTAGGAATGCACTGTGATATAATTACCTTAAGTGACAGTTTGATTAAATTCTTTCTAAGTTAAACATATTTAACATGTAATCCAGCAATTGCACTCTTTGACATTTTCTCAAATGAGTTTTTTAACAAATTATGTATACATGGCCATGTATAGATTTTTGTATAAATAAATTTTTTATGTCGGGGGAGAGAATACCTAGCAGTGCTCAGGATTAATTCCTGGCTCTTAGCTCAGGAGTCACTCCTGAGGTACTCAGAGGACCATTTGTGGTCCTGGGAATTGAACCAGGGACAGTGCTTGCAAAGGAAGTACTTGAACAGTCCTACTATGTTTTCATCCTTATATGCCTGTTTTTCTCATTCTCTGCAACTGACCTGCACTGGACAGAGGTTGAAGATTGATTGGTGTTAGACATATCATATTCTAAATTAGAAAGCATACGCATAAGTTTCTGAAGAAAACTCAGGAAAAATATTATTGTGGCATTAAAGTGGGCAAAATTCAAAAATCACCAGCCACAACTACATGCAAATGGTTTCTCAAAATTTAAGATTTTGCATTAAGAAATATGTCTATTAAAGTAAAACATGGAAGTCCTGGACTCTAAGAAAGTATCTTTAATATATTTGTTAGATATAAATTTATTGTAAGAATATATAAAAAACTATCAATCAACAAGACAATAACAAATATCCAATAAAACAATGGATAAGTCATTTGTCTGCTAAGTGACTTAATTTTTGGTTCCTTTTTTTTTAAAAAAAACTTTAATTTTTTAAAGTTAACACTTAACTTTAAAGTGTTATTCTACAGGGAACCAAAAATTTAAAGCTCAGTAGGACGCATATAGATTTATACAAAGAATGGATATTTTATATTAAATATTGTAAAAAAAATGAAACTGACAAGGAAGTAGAGCTATTGGAACTTAAATATATTGCTAGTGGAAATATAAACTGATGGAACCATTTTGGAAAATATACACTTTGGAAAATATTCTACAAACAAATATATAATTATCCTGCGAGTAATGGTTTTATTATTATATGTTACCCAAACTAAATAGGTATGTAGGTCAACAAACATACTTGTCCAAAAATTTTAACAGAAACTTTATTTATAATATTGGCAAATTAGAAACAGATAAAACATTTATCAACAGAAGACTAGAAAAGTACACGTTGGCATATATTCAGACAATGAAATGCTATGCCATAGGAAACAAAGAACCAATTAAACAAAAATGACATAGCCAAATTTCTAAAACAACCTAGTAATTTATGTTAATTCAAATATTATGGTAGGTAAATTCCATTTAGAAAAAGTAAAAGAAGGCCAATTTAGTAGGTAAAAGTTAGAATAATTGTAATATTTCGGACATTGGTATTTGACAAGAAAATGCTTTCTAGAACTTTTGGAATATTCTTGATAGATCTTGATCATGATTATTTTGATAATGCTCTCTTCTTTCTCAGTTTTCGTTTATGTCACTGTCTTTCTGTATTTTATTCTCTTCTCTTTCCCCCACTTTCTCTCAACATATATATGTAGATATACTTACATATGTGTATATATGTCTTTATATTTATATAAATATTTGTATACTTATTAATATTTATATACTTTCAAAAATTAAAACAATTTTGATATTGCACTATCTCTTTATTGATGGTAAGATGTTGAAGGAGCAATAGCTTGATTTTTATATTAGTGGAAGTATCTTGGAGCACTTCAGGTCCTAAAAACAACCCCAATGAAGAAGGTCCCTGATCTTCATAAGATCTCTATCTCACCTTATTATGCACATTTGCTTCAGGAAAGATAAAGTTCTCACAATTTCCTGTTCAACAGGTCTGATTAACATGGTGTCACTAATATGCTAGATCAACATAATGTCCTTTGGAATATAAAAATTATCAAGACTAGTAGAATATCCTAACCCTGGGAAATACTGGGAAAAGTGAATATACACTGTTCTCATTTCCAGGAGAATTTGATCTTTTGGTCCTCTTTAGAGAAGAGGATTGAAAAAAAAATTGGTTCATTCCATCAGTAGCTCTAAACCAAGTGCCAGAAGCTATTTTGACCTATTTTGAGAAAGATATCACATTCAGCACAACAGCTGAAATGGAGGCTCCCACTTGTTTTAAGTTTATGGTAGTTCACCATCCTATGCCATAATCCATCTGACTTGTGGGAACTTAACAGTGAATTTAAAGAGACTAGCATCCTCTGCCTCAGCATCCTCTAAGTCCTTGAGAATAATACTCATATCTACTTTTGATACAGGTAGAGATCTTGGTTTAATTTCATTTCCTTACAAAGAAAGGAAGTAGCCATGCTGATGTAAAAGCATGTATTATTTTCAATTGCTGCTATAACAAATTTCCACAAATATAATGCTTAAAGCAGTCATTTGCCATCTCATTTATCAAAAGTTCAGAAGCCAAAATAGGTCTCAGTGTGATAAAATCAAGCTGTTGGAGAGCTTCATTCAGGTTTGGGGAATGAATCTGTTTTCTTGATCTTTTCAAGTTCTACCCGTTGCTTTCCTTCTTTTCCCAGGATCTCCTCTTCTACCTTTAAAGCCAGCAACACAGTATCTTCAAGTGTATTACTGACTCTGATTTCCTCTTCTTCTGCTCCTTCTATTTATAAGAACTCTTGTTAGATGGAGCCTCCCAGACAATCTAGAGTAACTCTTTAACTTAAAATTAACCTATTCATAATCTTAGTTACATTTTCTAATTTAATTGCCCTATAGCCTGTGATGTAACATATTCAGAGATTCCAGAGATTAGAATATGGGAATACTTAGGGTCCATTATTCTGCCTACCATGCTTCATTTCCTTGTTATAACACTTTACTCTCTAGTAATAACTTTGAGGGTTCTGTCAATTTCTAGGTAAATTTGTCCTAATTCTCTAGTAATGGGAAAATCATCATTGAGTAGTCTAAAGATCTATTGTATTAACTGTGAAATATAACAGAGGCAGAATTTCATTTACATAAGGCTTATATAGTCTCCTTACATAATAGAATTCATCTGGCGTCACCTACAATCTTTGCTCAATAGTCATTGAAAAATCTGCTTTTCCCAAGGGTACAGTTATCTGGTAAATGTCCCTGTATCTTTTGGGGCTAGATTAGAGAAAGAACTATCACACATGCTTTCTATGGCATCTGAACATTCTTTCAAGCAATGTTATCTTCCCTTCTATTAATGGATTCTGTGTTCGATAATAGTGTGAACAGTTTTTTTTTTTTTTTGCTTTTTGGGTCACACCCAGCAATGCTCAGGGGTTACTCCTGGCTTTGCACTCAGGAATTACTCTTGGCGGTGCTTGGGGGACCATATGGGATGCCGGGGATTGAACCCGGGTCGGCCGCGTGCAAGGCAAATGCCCTACCCGCTGATAACAGTTTTGATTTGCCAATGTAGCATCTGATATTAGCTTTCTGATCCCCTCCTATTGATCTCTTGGAATTGTATGAATCAAACAACACCATCATCAGTTGTAGCTACTCAAATTTCTTTCCAACAAGGAAAACGATGGTATATTAGACATCCTAATAGAGTCACACAAGTTATTGTCACTGCAACTGTGCTACATATTTATGTGTAGCATAAATATGTGCTACTTCTTGATGGTTTTTAAAAATATATAATACTTTTTAAAAATTGATTCTGTGATATATAGTGCTATTAATGATGATTTGCTTCTGATGGTCTCCAATGTGCCATAAACTTGTAATCCTCATTGGCACTGAGTGATTCATTGTGGTCTACAAAAATATCCCATTCTAACATCTGGCCTCAGATTACAACCACCATTACTTTATCTCATTCCTTATTATTTTGTGTATGTGTGTGTGTGTGTGTGTGTGTGTGTGTGTGCGTTTTCTGGTCTTGGAAATAAAATGGTGACTGAATACTCTTTGTTCTTATGTTTCAAATATATCCAAACATGTCCACAAATGATCTTCTTGATTCTTTTCTTAAGAGACTTTGAAGAAGAATTCTGACTTCCCCACTTCGTAGTCCTTTAGAAAATGGAGGCCTTGAGAGTTAAGTTTCCAGCCTTACAGTATATTATATTTGACTCAAAAAAACCCTTTCAGAGTGTTAAATATTCCTTCCACTTATATTAGTGCACTCTTCCTTATTAAAATTTATATTCATCATCTCTAAGAAGTTCTAAGCTTTGCCGAAACATTTTGGCATGTATAAGCACTTTCTTTCTATAGCATGGAATGTGCTTTCTACTTGTAGTATACTAAAATTGGTATTAGTTTTTATTGTAGCAAAGGATTGGCAAACTATACCCAAGTGCTAGATACCTAAAAGTTTTCTAACATTTAACACAGTCATGCCCACTTATTTATGAATTATCTAGCTATTTTATCCTATAATGATAAAGTTGCTACAGCAGAGACAATAGCCATATGTCCTGCAAAGTCTAAATTATTCATTATCCATTCCCTTAAAATAAAGCTTGCCAATCCCTATCTAGATAAATTCTAATTAATATGTCTATCAATGATTATAGAAATGCTGTATCAGTGCTGTTTAACATGGTGGATTATTAACTTATTAAATTGTGATAGTGTGACTGAAAAAAGGAAATCATTAGCTTAATTTAGCTAGTTTAGAATAGAGCTACCATGGCCGAACACCTCCGGAGCCTAGCCACAGCTATGCTCAAGGCCCCTCTCCACAGGTTCAGATGAGCCTCACACATGAAGGTACCAGCAGAGGAACTCAGGTGTGTGGGACCCTGGGGCTGAGACCTCCAAGCCTGCTTGAATCAGGACTGGGCCTCCTCCGCCCAGATTTCCCATTTCCCAGTAGCTAGGCGGTCACACCCAGGGACTGCCCCCTGCTCTGTGCAATCCCACCAACAGCTAACATCCACAGACTTAAAACCAAGCTCCCAGAACATCTTATAGCCTTGATCTTTCTCTGGGAGAACCTGGCAAGGTACCGAGAGTTTCCTGCCCACATGAGAGAGCCTTGCAAACTCCCCATTCTGTATTCATATGCCAAAACCAGTAACAATGCTGGGTCTCATTCCCCTGACCCTGAAAGAGCCTGCAATGCGGCACCATTGAGAAGGACGAGTAAAGAGAGGCTTTTAAAATCTCAGGGCTAGGACGAATGGAGACGTTACTGAGACCGCTCAAGAAATTCGACAATCAATGGGATGATGATGATGATGATGATGATGATGATGATGATGATGATGATGATGATGATAATTTTAGCTAGTTTACAGTTGCATGTGACTAGTAGTTACTAAGTTGAACAACACAGGTAGAGAAGCAATAAGAAAGTTGAGAAGTGATAAAGGTCTTTTTTTTTTCACAACATGCAGAGGTGCTCAAGGGTTGCTCCTGGTTCTGTGCTCAGAAATCACTCCTGATGTCTTAGGGGACTAAATGGGATGCTGGGAATTGAACCCAGGTTGGCTGTTTGCAAGACAAGTGCCCTACCCATTGTACTATTTCTCTGACCCTGGGATAGAGATCTGAAGAAGGCCAAACCTATCTCGAATTCAGATTCTATATAATCTTTAGAAAACTGGAAGCTTGCTTTCTCCTAGTAAATGGAGGGAGGATCACTGCTGCTGATGCAAGACTGAATCTGTGGAGTTGACAGCAAGTGGGCACTTCTACTGAGAAGTGTTTATCATAGGTGTCATACTACTGAGTTTAGTAGAAGACATTGGATCTGTGAATGCAGCCTCTTGAAGTTCCACTCTCTTACATTTAAATCTTAGCACTACCTCTGACTACAGGAGATAAATATTTCTTTAAACACTGTCATCGATGCATTCTGGCTTTTATACTTCACTCTGGGGTAACAGATTTTTTTTTAATCTAGCCTTTTATTTTTCTTTCTTCCTGTGAATGTTAACTTTCTTCTAACTCCCAATCCTCATAATCCCTCCTACCCCAGACACTTCAAACATTAGAGGTATTTTATAAACCCACGCTTCCCCTTCTATATAGCCCCCTTCTCAATATACTTAGGGTGAATTTCAAAAAATCTATGATGTTATGCATACCAGTCATCATTATTTCACTAATCAGTCATGAGGCTATCTCAATACATCCCATAAGTGTTCCATTCTGAATGTCTACTTTCTAGCTGTACTGGACATGAGCTTTCCTAGGATATTTTCCACAGATAGATCCTAAAATAAGAGTTCAAATGCATATGGTTTTGGGAAAACAATTCCAGGAAAGAAGAGTCACAGAGTGACTGGGCCACTCATTTACACAGTGAAAGCAAAGAAAGAGTAGAAAGCCTATAGAAGATATATTAATAAACAACTTAGTATGGTGGGTAATTGGAGTGCAATACTGCTCAATACTGTTAGGACATTTGGAAAATGGTATGGAACATACTTTGAACATTTTTTCTACAACATTCATCCTTAGATATTCTTATTATGTCAATTTTATGGCATTTTCTGTTGGGGTCTCAACAGCCAGTCTGAGACTTTGATCAAATCCCCTACCCCTGAAAGCAAGAGCTGGCCCTGTTTACAGGGGCCCAGGGGCTTGCTCCAGCACTCCCCACACGCAGGCACTCTGGTTGAGGATGAGGGACATAACAGTTACCATTTCCGTGAGCTGATACACTGGCCCTGAGAGCAGGAGATGTAAATCATTAACTAACATCTGTACTGAGCCTGATGAGCTAAATGCGATACACGTGGATTGTCCCCTGAAATGTATGTATAAAAACCCCTGTGTGAGAGCTAATAAACAGATTGCTGATTGACCACCAGCTTTCCCCTTTGCGTGGTTCTTTCTCTGAGGGAGCAGGAATCCACGGTGCATGGAGGGCCAGGGCAGAGGCTTCTCTCCTACCCACTCCCTCTCCTATAGGGAGTAAGTCTGGCGACTTTAGGGGATCATAGTCCAGTGTGCCAGGGTCGACTGGCCAGGACCCCGACATCTGGCACCCGAACAGGTACAGCGTGGATGTGGACAGTACAGAGCAAGGTATGACCCCCTGATTGCCCGAAGTTCAAGCCACTTGCCATCTGTGTCACTGTGACAGCAGGAGTGCCCTGCAAACAGGGCCACTGAAGGACACAGCCAAGGAATCATCTGGCCTGTGGTTCAGCGCTCCTGGGACGCACAAGTCCTTGGATTTTGCAGCATCTCGGGAGTTGGAGAGGCTCTGTGGGTATTTCATTCATAGAAATGAGTACCTAACATTTCTGAGCTGAAAGCAGGGGACTGGGGCTAAGTGCCGACTTCTAGTTTCCCCTCAGTAATGATTCATGGGCCAGCTCCATCTGACATCATCTACTTGGACATCACAGGTGAAGGGGCCAGGTAGTCCTACAAATAGTTCGGTGCAAAGCTGCATGGAGCAAATGCAAACGTGTCTCCCATGTCTGACCGAGGCAATTTTTTCCTTCATTGAGCAAAATCGTCTCTCCTGTGTCTGACTCCAGAAATGTTCTCCTGTGATCCGGGAGGTTCACACTGTCACTACTGGCATGCCACAAACTCATGCAATGTAGCCAGTGCACAGGGTGAGCACACTCTGCATGATCCGCCAGCACCCTGCCTGGAGTAGCCTCCAGACTGATCAGAACTTCAACAGGGCAGAAGGGAACACATCCCAGCATTATCCCTTAGCAGGACCCCAGCCCAGGACGTAGAGGATGACTGTACTGCCACCCAGATCAGTGACAGGGGCTGGCTGTCCTGTCCCACAGCCCAGTGACAGAGGCTTGCACACAACCCCCCCTTGCTGCAACAATAAGTCCAGTTCCAGCTCTCCAGCTCTTACAAAAGTAGTCTGATACATCTCCACGGTTCCTATAGTTTCTTGTTCCTGGGTACACAGAAAAATAGTGCCTTTGGATGCCCACTTTAGGCCCTGGACCTTGACATCCATAGTCTAACGATCGATCTTGGGTCTTGAATAGACATATCCCACTCATGCTCTATTAAGTCACATAGATCAAATTTGATCATTGGGAACCAGGTCCCAACCAGATGATGTTCTGTGATTGAGACCACCAATCTGTCACTCCCCACTCAGCTGAGTTCCCAGGTGAGATTGTACGGCTGGTATCCATGGCATCCATGGCGACTGCAAGGAATGTCATGGTCCAGAAGGTGACTGCCATCTAAAAATTAAGCAGAAGGGATATCCTCCTCAGGGGCATCATCACACCCCTGGGTGTTGTCAGGATCTAAGGGCGCTTTCAGGCACCCAAATAAGTTAGGGCTCAGAAGCAGGGAACACACACCCAAAGCCTCGACCAGAGGTAATAATGGCATGCTTTGCACTTTCTCCTGTGTGGGCAGTAGCCCAGCAGGCCTTAGAGTACGTATCCACACTCCCCAAGATATATTTTTTAATATGTTTGATATACTTGCCAAATGGTGTATGGTGGGTAACATCAGTTTGCCAAAAGATATTGGGCTTGAGCCCATGTGGATTGACTCGGGGCCCTTTGCAGAGGTGGGACTTGTGAAAAGGGTTTATAGGAGGCACAAGTCCTGACAAGTAGCTCTAATTCTGTTACAGCTATATTTGGAAAATGCATCTTCAGCCCTCTCCAATTAATATAGGTAAGTTGATGTAGGACCTCAGCCTGCTCAGCTGGCCTAGTTGTTCATTAACAAACTCCCTTAAAGCCTTTAGCTTTTCTGGACTTAGCGGCCACTGTTCTACCCATACTGGAGGTCCTGGGAGCCATGAACTTTTCAGGACCTGAGGAGCAGTGACCTTTAGAATTGGGGGTGCCGATGATAAAGCCACTGTCATTCCGGAGATCTGGTAACCCGGGCACCAGGCAAGATGTCAAGACCTATGAGGTTGGTCTCTAATCCTCTGACAATCTTTGGTTGGATGAACCCCATGTTCCCATCAGTGTCTACCCACTTGACCAAATCCGTGGTCTTGAGGATCAGCTGTCCTCTTCCTATCCCTTTGATCCCTGGCCCTGCTCTCATGTTCCATTCTTGGAGGGCCTCCTCAGTCCTAATCATAGCCCTATCTGCTGCTGAGTCAAGCTGCCCTTTGAACACCTTGCCGTCCAGCAACACAGTTATCTTTGGTCATTTCTCCCTGACAATGGGGACGCTTCAATGTACACTGGGCTCTTTCCCCCTTCTGTTAATGGGTCTGGGGGTTGCTCCTCCTATAGTTTAAAGGCTCATTACTGTCCTCATTAAGCGTCCTGCATTCTGCTGCCCAGTGGAATCCTCGCTTGCACTTTGGGCATGATGTCCGTGGGGCGGGTCTCTGTCTGAGGGCCTTTGCCTAGAGGACCCATTTCTTTTTCTATCGAGGCATTCCCTGTCGAAGTGCCCTTTTCCCACACAGGCCTAACACTCTCCATTGCCCCACAGTTGGGGGGATCTCTGAGTAGGTTCTAGTGACACAAAGACCTGGGAGTGTGCCTGTGTCATAGACTCCATTTGAGCTTAAAGTGTGCCTGCCAGAGTTTCTGCAAGGCCCTCACTGTGATTCTGTAAAGCTGTAAATAGCACCTGGGTCTGCTGTGTAGGGGACCCTAAATGTTGGGTAGCACATATCCACTTACCTATGGCGCTTGTTTTCATGCCCGCACAAGCGGTCTTATGCTCCGTAGTCATGCCGTCCCATACCAACAGTTTGATAAACTGATCTCTCCCGGGAAGAAACTTGCACTTAATGCTCTTTTGAGAATTTTATTTTATTGAATCACCATGTGGAAAATTATAATGCTTTCAGGCTTAAGTCTTAGTCATACAATGCTGAAACAATCATCCCTTCACCAGTGCCCATATCCCACCACCAAAAATAAAAAAAACCCACAGTACACCTCCCATCCTGCCCACCCCTGCACCCCCCACCCCACCTTGTAACTGATAAATTTCACTTTACTTTCCATTTACTTTGGTTACTCAATGCTCTTTTGGACCCTGTCAATAAAGGTCAGGAGGTCTTCCCCTATCTTTTGTCACATTCCACCTGGGGGGAGCCTCAGTGGGATTTTTTTTCAAGCCGCCAACCAGGCTGATAATTCTAGGGCACGAACCTGATCTCAATAAGGGTTCTGGATGGTAGCCTGCTGGAGGCCTGTGCTCCACTGATCTTCTGTCCCTGACAGCTACCCATATGTTATGGGGATGGGGGGGGTGTTGGGCAGTGGCATTGCGGTCCACTTGAGTCTATGACACAGGCACTCTCCCAGGTCTTTGTGTCACTAGAACCTACTCAGAGATCCCCCCAACTGTGGGGCAATGGAGAGTGTTAGGCCTGTGTGGGAAAAGGGCACTTCGACAGGGAATGCCTCGATAGAAAAAGAAATGGGTCCTCTAGGCAAAGGCCCTCAGACAGAGACCCGCCCCACGGACATCATGCCCAAAGTGCAAGCGAGGATTCCCTTAAAGAAAGCGCCCCATCTTATAAACTGGGTGCTGGGGAACACTGCTCAACAGAGGGCCCTCCAGTCTGCAGTGGTACAGGCCTGATGGGCTAGCCTCTGGAAAATGTGTCAGCTCACGAGGAGTTGGGCCCATCCTCAGCCACTGCCTTTTTCTACTCTTTCAAGTCCCCAAGTTCCCAAGGATACCAAACTGTAGGTCGGGACCCCCCAGATTGAGATTGACTGGGAAGGCCCAAAGGGGTTTCTGGCAATCATTCTCCAGTCTCGGGTCAAAAAAGGGAGCAGAGGCTCCTCCTGGAGGGGCAGTGGGGCAAGAGGGTTCAGGACTATCTTCCCCCAAAGTCTCTATTTTATCCTGATCGGTGAAGGTTTGCCCTGAATGGCTGCTTGCTTAGTATTAGGAGAGACGCACTCTTTCCTCCCATAAGCATGCTTTTAGGGCTGCTACTATCGCATGCAAACCTAGCGATGTGTGTGTGTGTGGGGGGGGGGGGGGAGTTGTCTGCCTTTTTTGGCCTATTCTAAAAAAAGCTTTTCTACCTGGTCCCAGGTGTCCCACAGGAAGAAGTCTTCAGTAGTAACCCAAGGAGCCACGTCAAGGATTGTGTCCCAAATTTTAGATGCCCTATCCTCAGAAAATTCTAGCCCCCAGCTCTTTAGCAGATAGCACAAAGCTTTCAGACCTAGGTGAGGCACCTTCTTAATGGACTTACCCATGATATAGATGATGGTTCTGCTAAGAGACCACTGAGTCAAAGGAAAGAATACAGAAGAGAGGTTCAGCAGTGTCAGATTCAGATGCTAGGCACCCCATAGGCAGGGGAGAAGCAAAAACAATGTAGGAATTGATCAAAACAGTCCTATCTCAAAGAGGACTCTTCTGATAGTTTACCTTACTATCAGGGGGACCGAGCTTGAGTGCCCCTTCGTTCTCCTGCCTGAATTACCACCCGGGTATCTCCAATGCAGTCGCCTATTTTACTGCATGGATTTGGGCCATCAGAGGGTCATACCTTGCAGTCATACCACTGTCCACATCCACGCTTTTTCAAGACTCTCAAGCACCTTTTCACTGGCACTGGCAGCAGCAGGAGGTATGACCAGAAATCCTGGTTCGATGGAAAGATCCCTCCACAAGGCAATGGAGAGGTCCAGACCCACTCATTACCTCTGGTCAAGGCTTTGGGTGTGTGTTCCCTATTTCTGAACCCTAACCTACCTGGGTGCCCACAAGCGCCCTTAAATCCTGACAACACCCAGGGGTGTGATGATGCCCCTGAGGAGGATATCCCTTCTGCTTAATTTTTAGATGGCAGTCCCCTTCTGAACCATGACATTCCTTGCAGTCGCCGTGGATGCCACTGGACACCAGCCATATAGGCACTCTGGTTGAGGATGAGGATATATAAGTTTCCATTTGCCTGAGCTGATACACCGGCCCTGAGAGCAGGAGATGTAAATCATTAATTAACATCTGTACTGAGCCTGATGAGCTAAATGTGATACACATGGATTGCCCCCTGAAATGTATGTATAAAAACCCCTGTGTGAGAGCTAATAAATGGATTGCTGATTGACCATCAGCGTTCCTGCCTCTGCGTGTTTCTTTGAGGCGGCAGGAGTCCACAGTGCGCGCAGGGCCAGGGCAGAGGTTTCTCTCCTATCCACTCCTTTTATGGGAGCAAGTCTGGCGACTTCAGGGGGTCATACTCCAGTGTGCCAGGGTCCACCTGCCAGGACCCCAACAGTTTCCCACCTGCCCTGTGAATATAATTAGCTAACACTGTCCAGAGGAAAATTGCAATGCCTGTCACCTTCATAATCAGGAATGGTGAGTGTTGGAATGGTAATATAGCACCAACAATATCAGCTAAAATGCTGAAAACTTAAAAAAATTGTAAAAGCCACAAATCCATAATAGTATTCAGACAAAGAGATATGGGAAAAGTGACAAAAGCAAAATTAAAATGAAATTTTCAGATGTTTACACATATATACACCTATTTGTTCACTACTGAAGGCAACCAGCATGTTACTTCTATGAACTGTATGAAGAATTAGAGAGCTGGTCAATTAAAGTAAGACTTTTTAAAGGTAAAATTAGTGATTTTTTTTCTTATTGTTTTACAAGGAATAAATAACATGTATTAATTTGAATTACGCTCTTTCAGACTAAAAGGGGAGACAGACTAAATAAGTGAGAAGAAATCTTAAATTATTGAGTTTAGATTGAATCTGCTACGTGGAAGATCATTGTGTTAGTCTTTCCTCCCCTATCTTTTTAATTAAAACACTGTGATTTACTCATCATTCATAGTTGAGTTTTAAACATACAATATTGCAGCACCAATACCATCAGTGTTAACTTCCCTCCACCAATGTTCTGAGTGTTCCTCTTAGATACCCTCTCATCTCCCTTCCATAATGCCCTCTTGATAGATACCATTTTACGTTTAGTTGTTAAAGTTTGGGTATCTTAATTTCAGTGGCATTGACTCTGTGGTTTAAATATTTGGTTCTACCATTCCTTAATACCACTTTTCACCTGACTCCCCTGACCTGGTTCCCAATTGCTTCTTATCTGTCTCTTCTCCCCCTCCTCTCCAGTCTTCGCTTCTCCCTCCCCACATACTCCGTGGCCAAGGTTGAATGGAAGGGCTACCCTTTTTGAAACACTGCATTCCCTCAGCCAATTATTCTAAATGCCACATATAAGTGATATCATCCGTGTTTATCCTTCTTTTTCTGGCTTCATTTAATGTGATGTCTCCCAGCTCCATCCATGTTGCTGCAAATTGCATGATTTCTTCATCTTAACAGCTCTGTTGTAGTCCACTGTGTATATTTACCACATCTTCATGATCCACTTATGTCATTGAACACCTAAGTTGATTCCAAGTCTTAGCTATTGTACTGAGTGTTGCAGTGTATAATGATGTGATACGTTCCTTTGAATGAATATTTTTCTGTCCTGGGGATAGAATTGGAATTACTGGGCTATGGGAGCTCATTTCTGAGTACACTGTGTATTCTTCAACTATTTTCCAGAGGGGTTAGACCACATATCATTCCCACTAACAGTGGATAAAGGTTTCTTTTTTCACTACATCCCCACCAACAGATTGTTCCCAGTATTTTTGGTATGTGTCATTCACACTGGTATAAGATATCTCATTTTTATCTTGATTTGGATTTTCCTAATAAGTGATGAGCATTTTTTTCATGTGCCTATTGGTACATGTTGGTCTTCCTCAGAGAAGTGTCTGTTCATTTCACCTCCCCATTTTTATAGGACTTTTAGATCTTTTTGTTGGTGTTGTTGATCTTTGTGATCCTGGATACCAACCCCTTATCTGATGCCAGAATCAAAACTAAACAAATGGGACTACATCAAAATTAAGTTTCTTTATGGCAAAAAAAAAAGTGGGCTAAAACTAAAAGATAAATAGCTGAGTGTTAGTCTTTTTTTTTTAAATTTCTTTCAGCACTATTATTAATGTTAGTTACACACACATGTGCTTTATAATTCTGAGTACCTGTTAAGATAAACGAAACACCCAATAGCAGCTGAATTATAAATGACAGTTTTTTCCAAAGATTCTAATTCCAGAGCCCATTTCTACTTTAATAACATTATAATTGATCTTTAAGTTTCCTAGTGAATCAATTGACTTAGAGATAGCCAGTGCTTGCCATGAAATGTTGTACATGTACCCAGCTCATAGGTTTGTTGTGTGGATTTTAAAATAGTTGAATTTTAAAATAGTTATCATGAATCTCCCACCAAAATGTCTTGAAGATGCCTACCCACCATTGCCTTCCCTTCTCAAACCTATGGAGGATAAGTTCTTCTTCTTAGTTTCTTCCAAATGTAAATATATTACTAAGTTGACTCATTAACACCTCTTAATACACAAGCAGAGTTTAACATACCACAATAACTACAGAAAAAAAGGTCCTGAGGCAATGGGACATCAGTTGCTTAAATGTTAACATCCCCAAAGTAATTCTGAAACATAATAAATAGTAATTCATCTCATATTTGTGAACATGTACTTTGGGAGTTGCTTTTGCTTTTTCATCTCATTTAACCCTCACAGATGTATATTTAACAAAGGAGTTTCAATTGACATATGATTTTGAGGTCAAAAAAAGGCCTGAATGTTCGGAGTGCAGAATGAAAACAATGGTGTAGGGAAACAGGACTCGAATGAAAACAAAGATGGAGAAGGAGAAATAATAATTGTCCCTTCATAAAGGGTTAGACTTTCCTGGTATGTCTGAGATCTTATTTCCTATATTTTTCGCTATCTTTTTTACTAGGAACAATGGAATATCCTCTTGGTGGCCTAAAATGGTCAAATGTCCAATTCTCAAACTTTTTTCCCAGAACACTTATAATCATGTTATTTTTACACATTGCTGAAAGAAAATTAAAATCTCTGTTTAAGTCTTTAAATGATATATGACTCTGGAAAAATAGTTTTAATTCCCCCAACTCATGACTCTATATATAATTTTAAAAACAATAATTGTCCCTTAATTGGTTATAAAAAGCTTTAAATGCAAGTTTTACTAGTAAAAGGCAGCCTATTAATACATTCCTTCCTGTGGAAAACATTTGAAAGGGAAATACTCTTTTTTATTGATTTATTTTATAAGTTGTTCATGTTGGTAGCTTTAAATTTTAAACATTAGATAAGTAGAATAACAAGACAATGAAGTTTTGCCATAATCCTACTCTTTAGCATGAACCACTGGTAATCATTGAGTCATTTTTGTACTTTTACTTTACAGAATTTACAAAGCCTTTCCACGTACTCCATCTCATTGAAAGCTCACAACAGCAATATTCAATTATAAATGTGAGATTGGGGAAATTGTTTTCCAGTGAACTTTAATAACCTTCTCACAAAAGGGAGCTACCATGACTGACTACCTTCTATTCACATTTTTGCAAACTCAGTTCAGGATTGATTCACTGTGACCTTTGTGCTCCATTCACATAGCAAAGAGCTGAATGGGCTGTGGAGAGCAGAATCAATCCAAAATCTGCAAAGCATTTTGGTTCTATCAGTTACAGCCTTAGCTAAAAACAAAGCATTTGCATGGATAATAAAGATAGAGCAGTCTTCCAAAACACTAGAAAGGGGTTGCTGTGAGATCACAATTTTGTTTGAGATAACAACAACCCAAAAAGTGTGACCAGTCAGTCTACAGTGTGATATACGATTGAGTTCAAATTAGAGTAAAGAGTGATATCTCCTCTCATAGAAGTGGGTATAGAGAGATTTAACACACCAATTACTGCTTGAGATAAAGTAGTAGCTCTCAAATTAATGGAAGCCAAGTCCCCTTTGGCTAACAGTCTTGGGGCTAGCTGTTTAATTTGTGGGTTCTTTGTTCTAATAGATCTTTCATGTAAGATCTTGAAATCAAGTTGTGGGGCTGTTAGAGAGAGCTTGGAGTCTTGGGTGAATTTAGTTGCCATATCTTTTAACTAGACAAATGAAAAGATAAGGATCTTGATTCCAAGAATCTATATCAATTTGATCTCTTAAATTAGTTTGTATGTAATGTTATTTTGACTAGGAAGTCATTTCAAGGAACCTATCATGATGTCAAGGAATAACAAAGATTAAATCTCAAAGAAGAAAATGAAGAATAGTTAATATTAGTCTTCATCTATTTTCCAAATTATGAATAAAATATTTTACAGGTAAATTTATAGTCTTTATTACATGGCATTAACATTTGTTGGTTGTAAACTTCTCTTAAATTCTTTGGTCTCCACCTGAAGCAGGAGGAAATGGTGACTGAAGTGGGTTTAATTTCCACTGAAGCAAAAAGGTAACAATAAGGTTCTTAGAATTTTCTGCTCTATGAGCAAAATGCAGTATCTAGAGTACTATAATGAAGCTTGAAATGTTGTAATGGTCCTTATACAGATTTCATATACTCCCCAAATAAATAGCTCTCTCAAGCCCTTCATAGCTTAGGTGAGACTTCCACCTCAGGGCTACCTTTGGCTAATGCTGCAGACTTTGATGATGAGAGCTTGGCAAGCCAGTCTGAAAGAGAAAAAAGACATTTTAAGAATTTTAAGTGGTTTGGATAAGCGGTTGTCAGGTACAATTGATGTTCATTTATGTTTGACTAGCCAAAATGTAATGCTGCCCCAAATTGGGAAAGAAATATTTCAAATACTAATCAGGTCCAATCCTACCTTAATGTAAAAAGTGAACTGCCCTACCTTCTTTTTCAATCCTCCTCTCAGAAGGGAGATTGAATGTTTCCTGACAGTGCTTTAAATACTTTGCTATTCAGACTTCAATGAATCCACAATAATTATAGCAGTTAAAGCAGCTTGGGTTTTCCAAAGCTATTTCAAGTTTTGAATACTTTTGAACTACTTACCATGGTTTTCGTTCTTTGATATTAGGGTTTGATAGGAAAAATAAAAGGGCCAATACTCAGATGGATCAACTCTTAACTATTTAACTCATATTCCTATTAGTAGGACTGTAGATTTTGTTTTTTGTTTTCCTGTTTTAATCTCAGGCTATAGTTTTCTAGCTTCCTCCTTTCCAGAAAGTTAATTGCATAGAATCCAGGATCCATATGTTGTTCCTAGTAGAGATTTCAAGTAAGTCTGAGTGTTTTTTCATTCTTAGATGTTAAAACAACAAAAACTTCAGTAGATTATCACTAAGAACTGAGTTAATGTTTAGTGCCTAACTAGGGCTTTTGTAGGAGCTTTTTAAATTTTCTCTTTCTATGAGAGAAGCTAAAACTTTATCTTTTATTTCACACATGGTGAGTGTGAGATGAGATGGAGGATGAGGAAGAAGAGTATCAACTCCTTTAGGTGGAAATTATTTCTATTCACCTCTCATCATTCCCTCAAGAAATCCAACAATTTCATCACAGCTTTGGCTTACATGTGCTCATTCTTACTGAATCACACCGTCCCATATAATGGGATTTCCCCAACAGGCTGTACTGGCTATATCCAGCCTTCACCTCTTCCATGACCAAATAAATGAAAGAGTAAAATTGAGAATGATTTTTCTTCAGGACAAATAGCCAAACAGCACTGAGCACATTTGCATATAGCCATCAAGCAAACCTAAGAATCAGAAGTCTTTACCTATATGTGTGTTGTTGGGGAGGTGAGGAGAGAAGTGAGGAAGGGGGATGAGTCTCTTTCTAAAGAACTTGGGAATGGTGAGTACAAAGTATCATTTATAGAAGATAACCAATGCTCACAGTCTATTCAGTTACCATTCTGTGCTCTTCACTACAGCAACCCCCTATGTGCTAAAGGCAACATTAAGCTCAATTAAAATGATCCACTTCTTTGCCTCTCTGAGGTGGCCATATGACACAAGGATGACCTGTAAGTAAGCAAAAAACCTTTTGGCTAGGTTTTTTTTAAAAAATGACTGTTTATTAATGAAAACAGATGAAGTCACTATTGATTTGGCAGCATATTTGCTAAAAATGAAACAATGCAGAGACTAGAATTGTCCTCTCATAATAGTAATACACTTATTTGTGAATCTTTCCATATTTTCCACTCTTTCTATAGGTCATTTGATACCTTCTGGCCAATACTGAGGAAAGAAAGGACAATTAACTTCTGCTTTTGCCCCTTGTTTATTCATCTTCCAACTCAGAGTGCTCTTCCAACCTACAGTTGTAATGTTCAGTAGGGCAGCAGACATTTTATAAGCATAGAGCTTATAACTTCACGTTGAGAATAGCACAGTGGAAAGATAAATAACTTTTAACGACTCAGTACTTGACAGCATTATGGACCCTCAATACCAGCCTGACCTTTTCTGTATCGAGACTTGGGGAAATTCGCAAAAAAAAAAAAATCCTCCCATTTATTTTTCAGTGATAGTTGTCTTGTTATTGTTCTTCCCTTTAACTAAGCAAAATGACTATAAATAGAGTACATCGTGCTTTTTTTTCTATACAATCAGACTTATTATTAGGTTGCTACTGAAGTCATCTCTAGCACAAGACATGCCATTATTACTATTCTAGCCTTTTCATTATTACTATTCAAGTTGGGAAGTCTAGGTATTCTGGAAAGAGTGACCTTATGACACTAGTACTTTGTGCTGAAGAAGGGCTCTGAGTGGTGGTGACCTATGCCAAGAACACAGGATTGTCAAGTCTAACCTCACGGGAGTTTTTACTTACCCAGCCTGAGGTCTGCTTCCTTTCCAAAAATGTGCAACATATTTACTGAGAGGTGTGTGGAATGTCTAAATTAAGTGATATGTGTGTATATGTTTTCTTCATTAATTGTGAATTTCCATTTCTGCCAATACAAATGGAACAAATCCTGCCGCCCTTTCCTACCCTTTTCTTTATGCAATCTGTTTTGTTGTTGTTGTTGTTGTTATTCTAATGTACTTTAAACAAAGCATCTTCCTTTGGAGTGCAGCTTTGGAGTTCATGTGGTTAAAACTGTTAGTGGGAAAGGAGTGGAGAAGAGAAAAGAATCCATGGAGAACAATCCTAGATATGGATAACTCAGCTCTAAAACAAAAAAGGAATCTATAAGCAGAGACCAGACAGATATCTTCCTTTTCCTCAGAATTTCCATTTTTCCCCAAGATAAAAGGAGAATTGGGTTTGTAGCATATTTTTAAGCTCACAGAGCATATCTGCATTTTTAATTAGTGTTTCCTTGAGAGCTACATCTTCAGAGATGAGGTGTTAGAATAAAGCCATAATCATCTATAGTACATATTTATAATACATGGATATATACATACTATATACATATTTATATATAAGACATTAGAATCTGTTACCATGGAAACCATTACAGTACTAACAAATTAAGCATCGTGACTCTACAATAATAAGAAAAAAGAAATTCAAATTGAAACACCAACATTTGTTTAAGCACAAATAGCATTAGTAATTAAATACACAGAGACAATAAGGAAAGCCACAATTAATATTTAGAAGTCTTTTCCAGCATGAAAACCAGCTTTGATGTTGTTTTCCCTGTTCCATGGCATTTCATTATACATCTTTATAAATTAAGTTTGGCGTCGGGCTAACAAGAATAGATCTGCTGCCTTCACATAGAAGCCCTCACAAACCAAAAAAGCTCAGCTCTCATTCTAGTCCCCCCTTCCATCGGCAGTGAAAAAGACTTCATGGCTCCTTTTTATTAATCAAAAGGAGAACTTTTTGAAAAGGAAGCTCAAATATGAAGTTGGTCTTACATCCCGTTTTATTCAAACAACACGTAGAACTACCCCTGGGGTTTTGAATATATTAGCATCCTTTCACAATTAACCCTAATGGGACAAGTGTAGCATTTTTCTAAGTAGATATATTCAAAACTGAAAAATACATAGTGTTTAAATAGATCTCATTATATCAGCTACACCAAATCTCTCCTCTTTATATACAGAGGATTGTACCTCTTTTCACTGTCATGCAACATTAAAATAGGAAGGCATACACAAGGATGACATGGATTTGACAAAAAATTAATGATTTGTACATCACTTTAATGCTTCAAATCTGCAATTCATGTATGCTAATTAGTTCATAATGGGCTGTTGAAGAACAGAACTGTCATTCTGCTGCTTCACAGGTTTCTGGAATCTCCGATTCAATGCAGACTTGCCCGGTTGGCTGCTGGATTCTGGGCTGTAACATGGCAGATCTATGATAGCATTTTCCCCCCACACAATTGTTTCCTGGATGTGGTACTTTAATCTATCAGAGTTACGATGGCATATCTCAAATAAGTGGTTCCTGGGTGCAGCAATACATACCGGGAGCAATAGCATAGCATCACTATATCTAAATGATTGATTTCTGGATTTTAGACTGTCAGGTTATACCTCAGAGGGCAGCTGTCAGCTTCCTAAATGTATGAAGTTGTATTATGCAGCACATTTTGAAAATGTATGTACGGCTTTTTATTTATTTATTTACAGATTAAAAGGGCTGTAATACTAGGACAGAGGAAACAAAAGCGGCTGCAAAGATCAGTTATCTTTTCTTACTATGAAATCATGTATTGCTCCGAACTACAAGAAAAGCAGTCCCTGTTTCTGGGCTCTCCTTTGGTCTTTGTGCTGCTGATGTTTCGACGACAAAGACTGTCACAGCAGTGGGAGAGGGTGAGGCTAAGCCACTTCACAAACCAAATGAAAATTGTCTGGCCTGCTGGAAAGCTGAGCGATTTGAAAACAGGTTGCTCTGTGTCTATTGCAGAGAAAACAGATTTTTCCTGATCTCCTGATAGAGACTTGACCCAATATGTCTCTCATATCACCTCTGCTGATCTGTAAACCCAGCAACTGCGCATGTCCAGAGAAAAGACTGCACAAAGGAAACAAGCAATGCATTTGTTAGGTTTGAAGTATCAGTCGGGTTCCTGATTGCAGAAATTTCATCTTGCAAAATCCATGCTGAAGATGCATCTCGGTTACTTCACAGAAAATTATGAAACAGAGATCTTCATGGAAGATTGAACCAGATCAAGAATAAATTACTCCCAATGTTATGCCACTACTGAGGGATTTTGGATAATTGGGGGTAGATACATTGTAACTGTGTAAAATACTAATACATCAAACTGGAGTAGAAATGCTACCAAGTTAATAAGATGTTTGTTCAAAATTTTATGCATCTTCATGAAAGAATGGAGAGATTTTTTTACTAATAAGGACAGGTATTTAATAAATACTAAATGAATGATATTCTTCAGATATTTCAATGAATTTTAAAAGACTTAAAATGATATTTCAATACTAAAGTTGCATGTGGCTTTTGAACCAGCAATAGAAAAATATATTTTGACAGTATTAGCAATATTTATGTATCTGGGTAACAGATATTTAGATCTCTTAAATATAAAACAATCTTTGTGAAGAAAACTAATCACAAACGTGGAGCTCTCCCTAATGCAATGAAATGATTCAGATTTGCAGACTTAAATTTGTGTTTTGATTATAATTGAACTTGTGTGTAAATTGTACCATTTTGAATTTCATTTTTTACCATTCTGTATTTTTAACAGTAGTTTATGAGAATCTGCTTCTCTAAATCATTGACACTTTATATATCCAATATTGTATTTCATTTTTATTGATTGAAATACTCTAATTTACAATACTATTAATGATGGCTTGACGTATACATACTCCAATACCACACCTATAATCAGTGTACAAACCTTCCTCTTCCAAAGTTGCCTCGGCATTTTTTATCGATCCCTCTCTCTAAACTCGGGTCTGTGGATCCACTCTCCTATTGTATTGCCTTTGGCTCTGTTCTTTCCTTGCTGTGTGTTTTAAGTTACACATGTGAGAATGATCATTATGTACCTAGACCTTTGCTTCTTACTGACTTCACTAAGCAAAATATCTTCTAGTTCCACCCATATTGTGGAAAAATGCATGATTTTGTTCTTTTTTGAGCTACATAGTATTTCATTGTGTATGTATACCACACTTCATCCTCCCCCCATCCCACACCTTTGTTTAAACACCGTGGTTTACAAAGTTGTTTATAATGACTTCTTATAGATATTCTTATTTCAACACCAATCCCACCACCACTGTCACCTTCCCTCCTCCATTTTCCCAAGCACCCCTCAAGCCTGTCTCCTTAAAGGCCCACAATAATTTATTTTATTGCTTGCTACCACTAACTGGTCAAGGAAATGATTAAAAATATTTCCATAAAAGAAAATTTGTAAAAGTCTGTTTCTCACCAGAAGGACATTAAGTAGTAGTCTGAAGGTTTACTAAACTGTTGTCTCAAGTGAAGCCTTCTGTGTTAATGTTCTGTTAGTCAGAATTGGTTGGCTTCTACATTACATCCCATCCAATCTGGTGTGCTACTACTAGTATGTTGATGTTGCAGAGTTTGGAAATGTCTCCAGAAAAATCCAGTGTATTTCACTGAGCAGTCTGTGAGGCTCAAACCTGAAGTGACAGAATTCATCCAGAGGCATGGTGGAGGACTTGTGTCATTGGAACAGCTGCAAGGCTTTGGTAAAAATGCGAGTTAGCCTGTCCCCTCCTGAGATCAGAGGAGGTCTTAGCTAGGAATGGGTATCTGAGAAATTTTAGCACTTAGTTGTTCTCTTTTGAGATTAACTTATGAGTTTATGAAACAAGACAGGTAGATAAACTGACATGAATGAGAAGATGCCCCATGGGTATGGCTGCCAGGCTTCCTGTAAGTTCAGTGAGGTGGAGGACGCTGCCCATCTCCACTTTGAGAAAGCCTAGAGTTTTCAACCATTAGTTCTGCATGAGGCTCAGTATTGAGGTGTTAGAGTATAGCTAGAAGCATGGAAGTGACTTTGGCATGTGGGAATGGCTGCAGGGTCATTACTAGGGTGGGTGCTAGCCTGCCCACTCCTGAGATCACCCCATTGGTTTTCGCCAGGTGTATACCACACTTCTTTTTTTTTTTCTTTTTGGGTCACACCCGGCGATGCACAGGGGTTACTCCTGGCTTTGCACTCAGGAGTTACTCCTGGCAGTGCTCAGGGGACCATATGGGATGCTGGGGATCGAACCTGGGTCGGCCGCGTGCAAGGCAAACGCCCTACCCGCTGTGCTATCGCTCCAGCCCCTGTATACCACACTTCTTAATCCATTTATTTATAGCTAGGCATTTTCTCAGACATTCTAGTAAGATTATAACATTATCTTGTTCTTTTGATTTATGTTTCCCTCATGATTAATGATTTTCAGCATCTTTTTATGTTCTTATTTGCTATTGTATATCTTCTTTGTTAAAGTGATAGTTTAAGTCTTTTTCCCATGTTTACTTGGGTTGCTTGTACTTTTATTCTGTTTTGAGATATCTGCAATATTTTGAATGGAATCTTCAAAGAGGTATATAGTTGGAAAATACTTGTTTCTGAGTTGAATCTTCTCTTTTCATCCTCTTAACATTAATTTTTTTCAAGTAGATGTACTTAATTTTGATTTTATGATACTACATATATATATAAAAACCAAAGATTTAATAGAAACTATTTATACTATAGAATCTTCTTTTCCTGATTATGGTTCCCAAATTTATTACTACCTTTAAAAGTCTACCTGGAGAGATAGTACAAGGGTCACAGTGCATGTCTACCATATGCCAGACTCTGTTTAGCTCACTGGACCCATATGAGCCCTAGGCTGGCTCACAAATTTTGTTTTAGTAAATTTGCATGTTTGTCTTGTTTTTGGTATGGGGGAGGTGGGTTTGGTTTTGAGGCTAAATCCGGTGATGCTCAGGGATTACTTTTGGTTTTATGCTCAGGGATCACTCCTCAAAGGGTTTGGGAGCCCTCTGGAATACCAGGAATCAAAGTCAGGTCAGCTGCATGCAAGACAAGCATCCTAATTGCTGTACTATAGTTTCAGTCCTGCATCTTTTGTTTTTGTATTGATTTCCACCCTGATGTTAATTATTTCTTTTCATATGCTTATTATGCATTTCATTACATCTTCTCTTTCTTCATTTTTAATTAGATGCTGCAGTCATTGATTTTAGACCAAAGAGAAATGGAACTAAATGTGCATACAAAGATTGCAATAAAAATTTTATGGAAGCTTTATTTTTGATATCCATGTCCTGAAAACTGTAAAAATGCTTTTTAGACAGGTGAGAATATCTAAATTGTGTTTTATTTATACACTGGACTATTATTTAGCAACAAGAAGATGTGGCTGCATTTCAAAATAAGTAGACAGTGAAATTAGAAAAAGACAAGGAAACCCTACGATTTTATGTAGATAAAATTATAGAAATTCCAAGTAATTTTCAGTGACACAAGAGAGTAATGCCTTGGGATGGACAGGAAAACATAGAAGCATGATATTCAAAGGGGTGATAAAACTTCTTATAGTGATAGTAGTGCTCATTAAGTTGAACAATAATGAGTTACATGGGTGTTTATCTAAGTGAAATTTCATAAAATAGTATATTTAATTATGTGATATTTACTCCTTTTCTATTATATCTCAACTAAGCTCTTAGAAAAAAAAACATTATAAAGTGGTCCCCTGAAAACTGCCAGAAGGGATCCCTGGGCACAGAGCCAGCCATTAGCCTTGAGCATTGCCAGGTGTGGCACACCAAAAATAGAAAAGAAAAAAAAGAAAAAGAAAAGATATTATTAAAATTATAAATAACACAAAAGACTGTAAAATGTATGTCATAGTTATTTGAGTTATATTTAGAATATATAATGACATCTTACAACTCAATGATACAAAACATAGCCCAATAAGACATTGGGCAAAAGAGTTCAACACATATCTCATAAAGAAATAAATATCAATGGCCAATAACTCTTTGTGAAGATGATCAGAAAAATTAGTCACCAGGGAAATAAAATTAAAAATACAGTAAGATGCCACTACAACCCCCTGGAATGACTATAATTAAAGAGTAATAACAAAAAAATTTGATGAAGTTCTGCAGAAGCCAGCTAGCTGGTACAAGTATAAAACTGTAAAACTGCTTTGGAGAGTTGTCTGACAATTTCTTCAAAAAGTTAAACACACATGGTTTCTTAGACCCACCAACATATCTCCTGGGTGTGTACTTCAAGAAAATGAAAATCTATGCCCATGTCATATGAGACTCTTCAGAGCAGCTTTATTCAAATTACCTCAAAACTTTTAATAAAACTTCTCCTACTCTGGGGATTCCAATTATGACAGCATTTGATGTAGGAAGTTGGTGACCCCCCAACTCACTAATGTGGCTTTGCAGTCTATTTTTCTTTCTCCTCTCTCTACCTTACCTACTTTTGTTGCTGTTGCTTCAATAACCAGGAGAATGGCTGTGGTGCTCATTCTCCACCACCAGATTCACTAAGCATATACACATTGTGTTGTTTGGGGGGGATAAGGGAGGGGCAGGGGATGGTGACACATATGATTCATTTGGAAATAGTGGTCATTGTTGCCATATACATTCTTTTTTTTTATTAGTGAATTTTATTAGTGAAACCATGAGGTACAGGTACAGATTTATATATTCTCGTGCTTGTGTTTCGGTCATACAATGCTCGAGAACCCATCCCTCAACCAGTGCCCATTTTCCAGCCCCCAACCCCACCCCCCAACCCACCCTGCCTCTGTGGCAGGGCATTCCCTTTTGTTCTCTCTCTCCTTTGGGGCGTTGTGGTTTGCAATAGGGGTATTGAGTGGCCATCCTGTTCAATCTATAGTCTACTTTCGGCACGCATCTCCCATCCCAAGTGGGTCCTCCAACCACACTTTACTTGGTGTTCCCTTCTCTATGTGAGCTGTCTTTTCCCCCAGCATGTGAGGCCAGCTTCCAAACCATGGAACAAATCTCCTAGTACTTATTTCTACTATTCTTGGGTGTTAGTCTTCTACTGCTATTTTATATTCCACAGATGAGTGCAATCTTTCTATGTCTCTCTCGCTTTTTGACTCTTTTCACTTAGCATGATACTTTCCATGTTTGTAAAAAATTCAAAGACGCGTGCGAGAGGAGGTGATGTGATGTGTGTTGTGTTGTTCGAAGGCTCTTCGGGAGGCACTCTCTCTCGAGCACACTGCTTGTATTCGGTGCTCTCGAGCAGCTGTGTATGGACCAGATTGGAATGTCTCCTCCTTTGTGCTCTGCTTCTGTGTGTACCGCTGTGCTCTCTTCTGTCTGTCTCTTTATCTCTGTCTCTGTAGTCTCTCCTCAGGTCTCTTCTGACCTCTCTCTGTCTCTGCTTCTATGCTTCTCTCTCACTTCTGTGTCTTCTCTGCTGTTTCTTCTCCTGTGTCTTCTGTATTACTTCTGTCTTCTCTCTGCTTCAGTCTCTTCTCCTTGCTTCTATCTTACCTCTCCCTCTGTGTCTTCTCTACCACTTCTGTCTTCTCTCTCCTCCACTACTTTGTCTTCTCTCCTCTGTGCCTTCTCTGCTGCTTCTGTCTTGCCTCTGTCCTTTTGTCTTGCATCTCCCTTTTCTTTCCTTACAGTCTTAATTTATATAGCAATTTTATAGGGTCGTGACATGAAGGTGGATTGAATATTAATAAGTCAACAAAGAGGGGTAAGACAATTTCTCCAGGAGATTAACAAAATTTTATCTATGGAAATTACTCCAGATTAATAGGAGATCTCTCAAGGGTGGGATCCAAACAAGGGGGTGTTGCTTTCTTCCTTCTTCAGCTAGTAATCCACTTAAATAGTCATAGTAAACTTACTTCTAATATTTCTAGCAATGTTATTCTGTATGAGCACAGTAAGAGATATATATTAGACTTAAAGTTTGGTTCTTCCTGAGGACATTCATTATATATTCCAGACCACAGTCCTCAGGCCAGGTTAGTCTTCCTAACCCCAGCAGGGTTCTAGGCCCGTCGTTACTTTTGGATTATGACAGCATTTGTCTATGACCATTTTCTCAACTTATAGTTGAGTATTGTGGCGCATTTCGATGCCAGGGTAGCTCAGAGCTTGCCCTTGGTCCATTCTGTCCCTTGTTGGGATTCTGCTCTTGGGGTGCTAGGAACTAAGGGCAACTAAGTCGAGAAAGCAGATGCCCAAGAGTAAATATTACTGAAGTCAATCAGCTCCCAAGATACAAAGCATAATATTAACTGTCTTCCTGTGTCCGTACAGAAAGGACATTACTTTAAGGTAAACTAAGTTCCCTATGGCAAGGCTGAAAGGACAAACCCAATGTTATCCTACACATGTTGATCCACTTATAAGCCATATACATGCTAATTGCAATGCTATCCAGTGGTTGCTCTGTTATATACGTATACTTGGTAGTGTTCTTTTTTCTGGTCACACTGCATCGTTTTTAGTGATATGGTGTACTGAGAATTACGTACTTTAGTTGTAGTTCTCACATACACCTCGTTGTGTGCCTAAGATTTCAAACTCTATTCGTGTTCCAGGTGTCCCATACAGCAGTTCAACCAGACAGCACAGAGTTTCAAACTCATGACTGCCAGAGAGATAATACAGGGGATGAAATGCTTGCTTTGCATGCAACTAATCTGGTTCATTTTCAGCACATCATCGGGAGTGATCCCTGAACATAAAACTAGGAGTAAGTTCTGAACACAGTTAAGTGTAGCAAAAAAAATTATATTATTGAAAATATATTAATAAACATATTAATTTTTTTAAAAAAACTGATGCCGTTATGCCTACAAATCACGCAGTTAGTCATAGAGTCATGTTCCAGGGTCCTGTCTAATCAAGTTTTCAATTTTTCAATCACCTGAGTTTTATTTTGAATACTGTCCATTGCTATATCTTCAAGTTTACTAATTTGATTTTATTGGATGTTCCCTCAGTTGCATTTTTCATTTCAGATATTTTAGGTTCTACCTTATTAGGTTAATTTGTGTTTTCTTTGACTCTGTCTCTAATCTTCATGTACAGACTTTTCTCTAGTGATTGAACCTATAGAAGCTATTAGAATAACTTTTCATATATGTGTACTGTTCTATTATCTATGTAAATCTTAGATCAGTTTCAATTGTTTGACTTTTGTCCCTGTTATAAGTCAAACTTCCTGATTCCAAATAGTTATTTTGTTTACCTCTGAACAAATGCCAATATATATTTTTCATCAGTTTAATCTTCTCAGAAAGCTTACCTAAAATCTACTTTTCCCCTACCACTTCAATTCTATTCTTTGATTAGAAGTTTTAATTTTTAATAAACCAAAATTATCATTTTCCCTGCATTATTATTTTTTTCTTTGAGAATTTCTTTTGTTGTTGTAAAGATTTTGTCCTACATTATTTTTTTTCTATAAATGTGTTTTACCTTTGTTATGTGGTCCTAAAGTTATCTGTATCCTAGGGGCATTTTTGTTTCAATACTGAATCTAAACTGAAAACTCTACCCAACACCCCATGAATTATGAGTCTTACAATTCTACCTAGTAGGGAACAGAATCTATTCCTAATTTTGCGTGATTTTCTGGCACTGTCTCAATAATCTTTTAGAGTTCTTGCCCCAGAGCTGGATAGAATCCTCACAAACCTGTAGATTGCTATTCAGCTCAAGACCTTAACATATATCTCTGTAGGTCTCTGCTCTATCTTGGTTATCCTGCAAACTCCAGCACACTCCCTTTTTTTCTCAAACTATAAGAAACCATTTGGATCTTGCTCTCTATGCCTTAGCCAGCTCTCTGGAAAGTAATCTGGCCAAGAAGAGAGCTCATAATTTTGGTCTCTCACCTCTAAGTGCCCAATGTCCATCATAGCATGATATCCAAAGTTTTGATTACCATTGTGTTATGTACTTTTTGCAACATCTTTGTTGTTTCAGTAACGAAGATAAGTCTGATCTGTTATTTGATATATTTAGAAGCAGAAAATCCACCTAAAATCTACTTTCCCTCTAACACTTCAATTCTATTCTTTTATTAGAAGTATTATTTTTTTAATAAATCCATACATACTATGAACTTTTTCTTGCATTATTAGTTGTTTTTTGTCTTTGATAATGGTTTTAGTAAAGATTTTATCCTACCTTATTTTTTTTCTATAAATGTTGGTCTTATGTGTTAGGACTGGAGTGGTAGAGTGATAGCATAGCAGGTACCTGTTTGCCTTATAGGCGGCTGACCCAGGTTCTATTCCTCCATCCCTCTCAGAGAGCGCAGCAAGCTACCAAGAGTATTCCACCCACACAGTAGAGCCTGGCAAGCTACCCATGGCATATTCAGTATGCCAAAAGTAGTAACAGCAAGTCTCACAATGAAGATGTTACTGGTGCCTGCTCGAGCAAATCAATGAACAAAAGGACAACAGTGCTATACAGTGCATAAAGTAAACTTTAAGGATTATATTTTTCTTTATGATATCTTGTTCCTCGCTCTAGCATTGTTTATTGAAAGGACAATTCTTTCCTTCATTGAATGATGATAGATACCACCCCATTTGCCAACTTTGAAGTGAAATTATTTATGCACTCTTACCAGTTTCTCCTCTACATTGAGTCCCAAGACCAGGTCGTTCTGCAAAGGATTCTTTTCTTATCTTCTTTAAACCACATAAAATCTGAACATATAGCTTATACAGAAAACTACACTAAGGACTATGAAGCATACAGTAATTAGAAAATAAAACATCTACTTTTTCAAGAAGCTCTCAATCTTGTAAAAAGTCACTGATCACTGATCACTGTCATCCCATTGCTCATTGATTTGTTAGAGTGGGCACCAGTAACGTCTCTCATTGAGAGACTTATTGTTACTGTTTTTGGCATATCCAATATGCAAGGGTAGTTTGCCAGGCTCTTGCCGATTGGGCTCAATACTCTCGGTAGCTTGCCAGGCTCTAAAAAAATTAGAAATTGAGCTCCCATTTGACCCAGCAATACCACTTCTGGGAATATATCCCAGAGATGCAAAACAGTATAGTAGAAATGACATCTGCATTTGTATGTTCATTGCAGCACTGTTTACAAAAGCCAGATTCTGGAAAAAAAAACTGAGTGCCCAAGAACATATGACTGGTTAAAGAAACTTTGGAACATCTACACAATGGAATACTATGCAGGTGTTAGAAAAGATGAAGTCATGAAATTTGCATGTGGGTGGATCAACATGGAAAGTATGTTAAGTGAAATGAGTCAGAAAGAGAAGGGCAGATATAGAAAGATTGCACTCATTTGTGGAATATAAAGTAACAGAATGGGAGACTAACATCCTAGAATAGTAGAAATAAGTACCAGAAGGATTACTCCACGGTATAGAAGCCGGCCTCACGTCCTGGGGGAAAAGGCAACTCAGTTAGAGAAGGGACCACCGTAAAGATTGCTAGGAGTATCCACTCAGGATGGAAGATACGCACTGAAAGTAGACTATAGACCAAACATTATGGCTACTTAATATCTGTATTGCAAACCACAACACCAAAAGGATAAAGAAAGCAAAAGGGAATGCCCTGCCACAGAGGCGGGGTGGGATGGGGGAGACAGGGTTGGGGTGGTGGTCCCAATGCTGGAACCATTGGTGGTGGAAAATGGGCACTGGTGGAGCAATGGATACTCAATAATTGTATGACTGAAATGCAAGCACGGTAATTTGTAAGTCTGTAATTGTACCTCAAGATGATTCACTAATAAAAAAAATAATAATAAAAAGGAGACAAAAAAAAGAGGGGCAGAGGAATCAAACTCTGGTTGGCTGCGTGAAAGGCGAACGCCCAACCGTTGTGCTATCTCTCCCGCCCTTGTAAAAAGTAACATGTTTTAAATAATACTTTGATATTTAAAAAGGTCTTCTTTTTTAAACCTGAGTAGATAAAAAAAAGAAGACTTTTTTTGAGATTTCTAGAAATATGGAAATAACCAATAGCTTCTGTTTTGAAAATGGGCAAGTGTTAGGCAGGGTATTTCCACAGATCCATGTTTAAAATGATAAAAATCTTACAGGACAAGTAGAAACTATGGAAAAGTGTGATCAAGTTAGGATCTTCAGATAAAGAGATAATTCTGGCTTATCTTGGTGCGTGCAATGTAATCACAGGATTCTTCTAAGAGTGGAGGCGGGCCAGAGAATCTGAGAAAAAATGACACAAAATTAACGGTCGCTGGGAGCAGGTTGTGGGAAGGGGACATGGCCAAAGATTGAGGGAAACCTCCAGAGACAGAATTCAAGAGAACATTACTTTTGTGTGGATTCTCCAAAATCTCCTAAAGCCTTGGTGTTAGTCCAGTGAGACCCATTTCAGACTTTGAATTCAGAACTATAAAGATGATAAATTTGTGTTGTTTTAGCCCAGTGCATTTGTGGTCATTTGTCACAGCAGCAATAAGAAAGTAATTCAGGTATTGAATTAAAGGATGGCTATTTGTTCTAATCCCAACAGTGAGGTTGCTAGGGAAGTAAACTTCCCACATGGAGCCATCCTCATACAATGGTGATCATTGTTTACCTCCCTCTGTGTGTAATGGTCTCAATTTAGAGTGCCTGTCACTTTCTGCCAGCTTCTGTGACTGGAAGAAATATTTGAACTCAGAATTATGGTAACTTTTTAGATAGGTGCTTTTGGCAACACTGGCTTACTATGACTTAGAAAGAACCTCACTCTCATGTGAACCCTTGTGCAATGGGCCCGGATGCACAAAAACTTAGGAAGACAATCCTTTCACAAGATCTGGAATTAGAACCCTTAGAATAGTTGAGCACTCCAAACCTTCCTTACCTTTATAAAATTGAGTCTATTTACTGAATACTTAGTTATACTTAGAAATACAGATTTGAATTATCCCAAAGTAAGGACTGTCATATATGATGCTCAGGACTATATTTCTCTTCAACTTGATTATCCTTCCTTAAAGAAATGTGTTTGCTTGTTTGCTTGTTCATTTGTTTGTTTGTTTATTTGTTTGTTTATCCAGGGAAGTTCGTTTCAAGATCACTGGATACTTTGGGTCCACTTAAATTCAGTTAAAAATGCTTCTTTATTAATAAATACTCCTTAAAAACAAATAGAAATTGTCTACATGAAGTCGCCAAGTAAGCCCAAGTGCAGATAATAGCATTATACTATCAGACGCTAGGAGATAAAAGGCCCAGCTGAGCAGTCTCTTCCCATCCCTGTTGGAAGAGCCACAGGATGCAATTTTGCCATGTTAGATCATAAATGTCCTCTCTGCATGCCGGATATGCACAGACAAGCAATGAGCTGACCATGCACACATATTATGTTGAACGAGATCCTTGCTCCTGGCAAAATAACTAGAAGGACTCATTGTTGAGGTTAATCCCAATTTACTCAGCCTCAACATGGGAAATGAATAATCATCCACAGCCTCTTATGTTCAGACATCAAGTTGTAAGTCAAGACAAAGCTTGGTGGAATCATGGCTGAAAAATCAAATCACCCAACTGAACTTAAGGTGGTACCATGTACTGAGTGGGGCAAGGAGAGCTTCATAATGTCTTTGTGAAGCAATTCCATATTTAAAAAAAACATTGAGAGAAGTTTCTCATGATCATGTGAGATCAAAACAATTATAAAAAGTGTTTGAAAGTCAGTAACCCATTTTGTTTTTTCTTGGCCACATGTAACCAAGGTTTTGGTTTGGCAGATACAATTTTATTTTTCGCTGGGTATAATAATTTATTTATCTAATAAAATTTATGTTTTATAATGGTTTCAATGTATAGTGTTACTGTACCCTTTCTTTAAATACATACACACACACACACACAAACACACATACATGCTCCTTCCACCTCATCTTCCTATCTCCTGACTTATGAGATTTTCTCCTCTTTTTTTTCTTTTTGGGAAATACCTGGCAGTGGTCAGGGTACTTTCCTAACTTTGCACTCAGGAAACTCAGGAATCATTCTTGGAAGGGCTCAGAGGACCATAAGGGTTGCTTGGGATTGAACTTGAGTGAGCTGCATGCAAGGTAAGTGCCGTACCTCTTGTACTTTTGCTCTTGCTCCTATTCTGAGAAAGTTTTGATACTATAGAGGCTAAAACAATACTGGTATAATTGAGGTGTTATTATTCTAAATTTTATTCAGTTACTTCAATTTCAGAATACTGGTATCGATCTTTCCATTTGCTGTATTACCAATAAAATTATGAATAAAGATAATGCGTAGAGTTTGGGAAATTTGACCTGGAGAACATTGTCATAGCTAATAACAACTTGTCTGGGTGTAGGATGCATGTGAATTGTGGTATTTATGAAGCAGGTGGGAACTTTAAACATAGAAGAATATCAAGGAAGTTTTGTCCTAGGAATTAGATGCCTTGTGAAAGATAATTTAATACAGGAAAACTAAATGGAACAGAACTAATGAAAAACTGAGTCACGTATCAGTGGTTTTCGACTTATGACTAGGAAGTCCGGGTTGAATAGACTTAATGGTTTCCTTAATGACTGAAGACCTATAAATGATTCTGTCTTAAATTTGAAAATAAAATTTAAAAGTAAGTAGTGTAAAATCATTTCTATGCAAGTGTCCTCAATACTTTTACTTCATAAAACACAGTTTAGATTAGTTTTGAGCAAAACACCCTTCCAGACAGTCAGATTTCTACATTGAACAAGATAGATATGGTTCTGACCTTTCATGTGACTAAAAACTTTTAGAGATAAATATAGTAGACCAAAGGATGCCTCCATCAGGGTGTTTGTTTTCTAAAAAATTAAATTTGTAAATATTTTACCTTTATAGTAAAAGAAAATTTGCATATATGATCACATGAAGGTTTTTTGAATTGAGAAATTAGCTGACTTTACCGAGATAGGTTAGATGTAAACACAAGTGCCCTTCAAAGATAAAGAAGGAGGAGCCTTTCCGGCCCCACGCGAGATCGACCCCGGAGGCAACTGAACCAATTTGGACAAGAGCAGCACCCCCAAAATGCTTCCAAACTATGTGCTCGGAGCTTCTGGCCCAGGCGCTGCCGGCGGGGTATGGTCTTTTCTCTCTCAACTCTTTCTTTTTGAACGCAGCGAGGCAATAGCCGGTTTTTAGACTATGCAGGAAGCCCGGGAAAGCAGAGGGGGCGGGACTTCCGGATCCGCCCCGTGCCGGCCGACATTTAAGCACAGAGCCATGTGGGGACGCTCCTTTCCGGCCCCACGCAAGATCGACCCCGAAGGCAACTGAACCACTTTGGACACGAGCGGCGCCCCCAAAATGCCTCCAAACTGTGTGCTCGGAGCTTCTGGCCCAGGCGCTGCCAGCGAGTGATGCAATTACCAAAAGAATTTTCCCTGGACTTCATATAGAAATCCAAAACCGCGCGGCTGTGATAGCAGTCACGCGACCTAATATCTCTCGATTGTCAGCAACGAGTAAATGTTCCTTTTTGGCAGGGCTTACCGTGGGGGGAAACTCCAAACAATAGTACTGAGTTTTTTGTTGAAGGATAAAAGATTGTAGCGATAGAATTGTAGGCAGAATTTTCCTTGGACTTTATATAGAAACCCAAAACCGCGCGGCCGCGGCAGCCTAATGTCATCTAATCATCAGCAATATGAAATGGTTCCTTTGTAATGGGTTGGACTTTGGGGGGACCATAATAGGGTTAAAGTTTGTAGCGACGTGTAATTTCTGGCTGTACTTTCCCTGGACTTTATACAGAAATATAAAGCCGCGAGGCCGCTGCCATGGCCGCGCAACCTATTGTCATTTAATCATCACGAATATGAAATGATTCCCTTTTTAACGGGTCGGACTTTGGTGGGAAATCCTAACAAGAATAGTAAATCTTGTGCTGAAATATTGAAGGCTACCAAAGTGGTAACCATCTCTATAGACTGAACTAAGCCATATCCCCACGCTGGCTGAGAAGAAATATCCTTCTTTCTCGGGAAGAAACACGGTGTGGCGTTAACCATAGTATGATGTCCATTAAGCTGACACGGACCTGGTGGCGTGGGAATGGGATACAAGGGAATAAATTATTATGTACTTGGAACAGCGGGACGCTGGTGGAATCTTGAGCCGGGGCCGATACCAGCGTATTACTTTTGGTTCCAGAAACTGCTTGCAGACATTCTACCAGACTATCAACTAAGCCAGAGCCCCACGCCGGCTGATGACGGGTAATAACCATCTTTTTTGGTTTGTTTTCCCTTTGTCAGGCAGCGTGGTGATTACTAAACAGGCGTGATCTCAGTGGCGTGGGACGAGGGGGGAAAAAAATAGAAAAGTTATGTAACAAACAGCAGGACTTAATATCTCTACATTCTCAGCAATGGAGAGCCATCAAATGCTTCCTTGACAGTGGGACTGTCTTCTCTTTTTTGGGGGGAAACCCTAGCAACAATAGTGAGTTATGTGTTGAACATGGACTGTAACCAAGATAAAGCGTAAACAAAGTGAAACTTATCACGTACAAGGGTGGGGACGGGGGGGTGGGAGGGGGCGGGAGGTATAATGGGGTGGTTGGTGATGGAATATGGGCACGGGTGAAGGGAAGGGTGTTTGAGTATTGTATAACTGACATAATCCTGAGAATTATGTAACCCTCCACATGGTGATTCAATAAAATTTAAATTAAAAAAAAAAAGATAAAGAAGGAGGAGGGTCCAGTCAAAAAAAATGAAACAACAAATCAGAGTGGAGAGGAAAGAAAATTTTACCTAAAGACGGAGAAAGAGTCCACAATCTAAGAATATAAATGAGCTTCAACAGCTAGAAACAGCAAGAAGACAATTTCTTCCCCAAAATCTTCAGAGATAGCACGACCTCTCTACTGCCTTGAATTGGTTCAGTGAAACCTGTTTTATATATTTGGCTTCAGAATCTTAAGACATTTTCAAATTTTGTCATTGGTTTACAATACTATACAGTTTCAGAATTTAGTATCTTTGTATATGTATAGGATTCCTTCACCCATCTCTGAAGTTTCAATCACACCATCCAAAAGACCCTCTACCCATTCCTCCCTTCCAAGTTTGTGGTAATTAGTTTCAGCAGCAATATGAGCACAAAAAGCCCCCAGAACAAGCAAATGATTATTCAAAACCCTGCTAAGTAACCACTTGTTAGAACAATGGTTAAAAGATTTCATCCAGGATATGATATGAGAGGAGATAAGCACATATATTGGAAATATAATTCACAATACTTAGTGGTTGATTTAATCATGAATTCTTTTTAAGTTGCTGATTAAGCTTCCATTCCATGGTTATGTAATAATATGTTTATTAATTCTTCTATTGATAAACTGTTGAAATTTGTTCAATGATTGTCTATTTGGAATAATAACTATCAATATTTCTATAGTTTTTTTATCAACATCTACTAGTATTTATCCTGGGCAAATCCCAAAGGTGAAACTTTGGGTCATAGGAAAGGTCTAATTTTAGTTTTTAAAAATATATCCCACTATTTTATGAAAAGATTGCACTCTTTTGTAATTTGGTGATTTCTTAGATTGTGAAGGTAGCAAGAAAATCCAAGTGTGTTACCCACCAGGACTGATAAAGCCAGAAAAGTATCTCAAATGTTGCTTAATAAAATAATTCTGAGATTTGAGTTACCTAGGTCACTACAGAGTGACAATAGAATCCTTGTCACTTCTAAAGGTACCTAGAACTTAGTTTCAATTTTAAAAATTGACAGGTCCACTGAGCCATCAACCATCACTCCCAAATCCTCAGTAAAGAGGAAGAAATTTAATCACAACCTAAAAAAAATAAGATATTAGGAAAATTTTGTCAGAGACTTTTGAATCTTGGTTCTCCTTATAGTTTATAGACCTTCTTAGTACAGAATAGCTCCTGAAGGCAAACTTCAGCTTAGACTCTTTAAACTAGACTTTTGCACTATTGTATGGTGGGCCTTTCTTGGCGATGATTTCATGTTGTACTCAGAGTTTAAAACTAACTATGTTATACTATTAATTTAGGACAAATGCAGCTGTCAATTCAATAATGTGAAAATATTTTTAATCATACTCAAATAGAGAATTAACCCCAGCTAAAAAATTCCTCCTGGTAACTGGGTCTTACTAAGAACCTGGAAAACTAGATACCCTTCAAATCAACTACTGCTTACATGGAAAAGACCTTATCAAATGATATCAATCATTCCAAGTGGTGTAAAATTCAATGGAATTTCTAGTTGGACTCATCTCTCCAGGATAAAATCAGTTCTCACTGCCTCAGCCAATGACCAGACTCTGATACAAAATGAGTCAACTTACTCCTATGATGTCATTCAAGATATATAAGTCTGTTTTTAACCTGTTCTGTAATATATTCTGAACCAATTCTGTCCTTTAAGTCATTCCTACTCTTTTAACATCTGAATTTACAAATTTAGGCCAAACCTTTTACCTCCTAATTACTCACTAAATAGAATACATTCTGTCAAATTTCCTACAAATACTCCTTCCAAAAAGGCAAGTTAAGGGCAAAATCAAACCAGGCTTTTAGAGGTAAGGAGTAAACCAAGAAGAATAGATCCAAGGTAAATGAACTTAAATCAGAATGTTCAGTCACTGGGTTAAAAGATAAACTTGATTTAATAGTAATGAAGTGAAGAAAGAACTATTATAGTTAGACCTGCCAGAATTAAAGCTGAATATATGATAGCCTTGTCAAGTAACAAAGTTTCAAGTGAGTTTTGAGGAGACATTTACAAGAAAAAGTTACATATAACAATTTTAGTTTATCAAAAATCACAGAAAAGGTAAAAGAAATTACCTTAGGGCAGGAGCTATAGTACATTTGGTAGGGTGTAGGGCTCTTATCTTGCATATGGCTAACCCAGGTTCAATCTCCAGCATCCTGTAGATCCCCTGAGCTTGCCAGGAGTGATCCCTGAGCACCTAACCAGGAGTAAGCCTGGGACATCACTGGGTATGGCCCAAAAAACAAAAAAGAAAAAATGCCTTGGTAAATTATAAACGAATTCCTTTTTGATAGATCAGTCCTTACCTAGAGCATATAAAGTCTTTGTATTTAGTTCAATGGTCTTAGCTCTCCTCCCCCAATGAGTAAGTCCATCTAGAACCCCTGAGTGTGACTTTATCTGAGAAGATATATTTATAGATATAACCAAGTCCAGGCTCATGGGATGAGATAATCCCATATTTTCTGTGTCATCCTTAAATTCTATGACCAAAGATCTTTTAAGTGAATGAGTAGGAGGGAAAGAGACCATGTGAAAACAATGACAGAGATTAAAGCTCTTGACACAAGTCAAGGTCACCTGGGGCCACCAGAAGTCAGAAGAGACAAAGGGTTCTCCCTTAGAGTGTGCAGTGGGAACTCAGTTCTGTAAATACCTTTATTTCAGACTTCTGACCTCCAGAATAATGAAATAATGTAAGCCCCTCAGTTTGGGGTATTTTTTTTATACCACCATGGAAAACTGAGGGTAGAGTCGCGATTCTTGTTGAGCAGGCCTGGAAATGGGGTGGAGGGAAACAGTGTGCAAAGATGAAAGTGGTTCTTTATGAGTGTGATATTCTAGCTAAGACCAATCAGAGTAGTATATTTGAGTGGCAGTGTGGGAGTGGAGGGAAGGCAAGAAAGAAATTTACTATGTGGCCAGTTTCTCCTATTGGACCACAAATAGGCGTCCCAGGATGTTTTTTCTCATTGTATTTTGTTTTGGATGGGGCTACACGTAGTTGTTCTCAGGGCTTACTCCTGGCTTTTCTATCACTACTGAAAGTGCTCAGGGAACCACATGAGGTGTCAGGTATTCACTCCTGGTCCCCAACGTTCAAGGCAAGCACCCTACCGACTATACTACCTATCAGGTGTCTTTATTTTTAGGCAGGGGGTGAGGTAGTGGTGGTGGTGATGTATAAGGGCCACATCAGGCAGTTCTCAGGGATTTCTTCTGGCTTTTCAGCCAGGGATCACTTCTGGTGGGTTCAGGATACCATACATGGTACCAGGTGCCCAACTTTGGGAGGCCAAAGTGGAGCCATGACAGGCTCCACATTAAGAGCAAAACTCAGCAGGCCTAAGTTTTGGTTTCCCCTACCAGAAAGTCCTGACTTCTCAGAAAACAATATTCTAGGCAGATAGACAGACCTTTGGCCACAGCCTAGCAGAATAGAGGGCATGGGCAGTGTTGCCCAGCCAGGTAGAGGCAGCCAACGAAGATGACTCATGGAACAGGACTGGGATCAAATATTGGAAACATACTGTTAGTCCCTAGAGTTACAGGACAGGACTGGGACCAAAATGACTCTTTCACCATCATTGGATTAATACTCCATTTGTAGAATACTTCCTCTAAGCCAGAACACTCTGTAGAAGAGGAAAAATGGGCATTGGAGTAAAGGTTCCAAAAGGAAGTTAAAATTACTGACCCTTGGACTAATGTAGTGAAATATTATTGAAAGGATTGAATAGGGCAGTAAGAAGAAAAAAAAGGTAGCTTGAAATTTCACCCCTTATGTAGGCAGGGTCAGTGCTCCTGTGTCAGCAGGAAGCAGCTCCAGAAAACAGAACTTCGACCATTTTCCCTTTAAAAGATTCAAGGTGGTAAATCTCTAGGGGAATATGATGTAGGTAAAAATTTCTTCCAATTGCCCTGTTTTGAGTAAGAACCTCCTTTACAGAGGAACTCTGCTCCCTTTGAAATTCTTTTGGGTCAACTGCCACTATTCCAACTTAACCTTGAAAGAGGAAGAGTATATGGTCTTTCTCTCTCTTCTCCAGTCATTACTGGCCCTACAGGTATCAAGGCCCAGCTCCATGGGGGGTTTGGAGCACACTGCCAGAGTGAAAGGGAACTAGTAATTCCTTATTTATATGCATTGGGAGATCTGGTCTGGATCATGTGGCACCAGACAGCCACCCGCAAACCTCAGTGGGGAGGTCCTTATACTGTGATCCTGACTAATCAACTGCTCGGAAGGTGGATGGAATAAAAATCTGGGTCCATGCTTCACATGAAAAAGGCCTTCCAGCTGGAGACAGAATGACATGGACCAGTGGTATGTCTGGACAACAAGGAATGATCCCCCAAGATAAGGCTGAAGAAAGTGACTTACAGGAACTATGGGAGGGTCATGGGTTATTTTCTGTTTCTCCATGCTCATAGTGACAGCTGTGGACCGAGCTCCTTATGTCCTCCAATTTTGGTACTGAGTACTTTCAAATACTGACACAAGTAGAACCAACATTGATCTGTGCCATTTATGGCCCATGCTGGAGCATGTTTTTGTTCAGGGACCTACCAAGCCTATTGTAACCAAAACTATTGAGTGGCTTACCAGTGATTATACCACAGGTTGGCTAGAAGAGCCCCTATACCAGGTACCAAATAATACTTGGCGTGCTTGCATGTAACCCCTTGCTTGTCCCCTTCCTACTTTGTCAATTCCAGTCCTCCTGAATGATAAAGATTGTGCTACAGTATTGTTACAAAGGGGGAGCTGGTAAAGTCAACTTGTCATCCTGGTTCCATCCCACATGGGACCCCTAGTGCTCCTACCTTTTGCTCTATTTGGGGCCTAGAAAATCCTGTATTTGTTTCCCTGGGTGAGATCGAATGAGTTCTTGGCGGCTGTAACAGCTCTCAACATGGTCCACCAGGACATGTGGCTAGCTAATAGGGAACTATACAGAGACAGAGGGGGGGTCGGGGGGGGGCAGAGCTGCTGGGAAGGCCTAGGGCATGAGACTGCGTCTTAGAGGCATACCTTGGAACTTTGCTGGGAAAGGCCTTATGTTCTTATGTAAACCACCCTGGTCACATTGTTTGGGCTAGGAGCAGCAGGGGCAGGAACTGATGTAGCATTCCTGTACATCACCAAGGATTGTCCACCATAAGGGCAACTATTGATGAAGACATTGAGCAGATAGAGGCTTCTATCTCACACCTGGAGAAGTCCCTGACCACCCTATAGATCGGAGGTAATCCTCCAAAACAGGCGAGGCCTTGACCTCATGTTCTGATAGCATGAGGGTTGTGTGCAGCTCTGGGTAAGGAATGTTGTTTCTGTGATGATCACACGGGGCGGTGAGAGAGTCGATGGCCAAAGTCAGAGAAGGACTGGCAAAATGCAAAAAATAAGTGAGAGGTTCCAGAAAGTTGGTTCGAATTCTGGTTTAACAGATCCTCCTGGCTGACCACCCTGATACCTACCATGTAGGACTCCTGCTCATGCTGTTGTTGTTTTTATGCTAAACCTTTCGCCCCTGCATATTAAATAAGATTGCTATTTTTTTGGGGGGGGAGGTCACACCCGGCAATGCACAGGGGTCATTCCTGGCTCATGCACTCAGGAATTACCCCTGGCGGTGCTCAGGGGACCATATGGGATGCTGGGATTCGAACCAGGTCAGCCACGTGCAAGGCAAACGCCCTACCCGCTGTGCTATCACTCCAGCCCCAAGATTGCTATTTTTGTTATGGATAGAGTTAATAGTCTGCAGCCAATGGTTCTGCGCCAACACTATCAAGTGATTGATAGCCAACATGGGGAAGACTCCCCTATGTAGCTGAAAGAAAAGGGGCGGGGGGAGTGAACATGAGGCCGAAGTGAATACACTTTAAGAGAGAAACTCAGCACACCTAAGTTTTGGTTTCCCCTATCAGAAAGTCCCGACTTCTCAGAAAACAATATCATCCTAGGCAGATAGACTGACCCTTGGCAACAGCCTACCAGAAGAGAGGACTTGGGCAGTGACCCCCAGCCAGGTGGAGTCAGCCAATGGAGATCAGTCACAGGACAGGATGGGGACCAAAAATTGAAAACATACTGATAGTCCCTGGAGTCACAGGACAAAACTGGGACCCAAATTGGAAACATGTTGTCAGTTCCTGGAAAAATACTATTATGTAACCAAGCTCTATATAAGCTACTCAGAATTCAGTGTTGGGGGTACTTGCCAAGACTTACTGAGTTGGATGAGACTCGGACCTTAGCTTGGGCTAACAATAAAGAGTGCCTTGCATTTGTATCCTCGAGTCTGGTCTGATCAATGTGCGAGCAAAACTCTTTTCCCAGGACATAACACTATCTCTCTGGCTTTTTTTTTTTTGAGGGGTGCAATGGTTTGGGGTCATACTCAGTGGCGCTTGGGTCATACTTCTGGCTCTGTACTCAGGAATCACTTTTGGTTGGCTTAGGGGACCCTGGGTGTTTTAGCAGGTAGAAGTCCTTCCCACTTTACAATGGTTCTAGCATCTTATGCTGCTTAGACATTAGATACCAAGTTTGAAGACCAAATCCAGTTGGATATTAGGAGAAAATGTCTTCCTCCATCTCTCCTGCAAACTTTATAAATATACACATCTTCTTTATTTAGTTCAGGCTCATTACCAGTAGAGCAAGGCACACAATTCAGTCCTTTTAATCATTTTTCTCATTATTTTTCGTTCTCTGTTTTAGTCGTCTCATATTTCTTCACTTCTGTCAACCAGTCCCTTGGTTATACATTTTTCTTGTCATTCTCCTTGGAAAAACAAAACTAAACAGCATAATTAGTACTGCTTGCTTGAAAGATGTGACTTTTTGGGGGAGGAAAGTTGTTATTAATTGCTGATTCATGCGGTAAACATCTTGGATTCCTTTGAGTGCACTAAGTTTCTGTTCCCCACAGGGACACTTTTGGGATCCACAGCTAAGAAATGGTGATTCAGGCGTGACTGAAGCAGAGCAATCTAGATGTGGGGATGTGAGCTTAGACCAGAGTCTTCTCACATCAGCTTGTATAATAGAGAAAAGCCTGTTTTAGCTACAGCTCCACCAGACTGTGTGTTTAACAATTAAAATTCAAAATTTTTATTTTTTTGCCTTTGGGGTCACACCCAATGATGCTCAGGGATTACTCCTGGGTCTGCACTCAGGAATTATTCCTGGCAGTGCTTGGGAAACCATGTAGGAGGCCGTGAATCAATCCCGGGTAGGCCATATGCAAGGCAAACACCCTACCTGCTGTATTATGGCTCTGGCCCTACAAGATTTTTTTTTTAAGAAGCAATTTAGGACTTTAAAAAACTCTGAAATATAATCTCTTAAATACAGCTGTAGTTGATGTTTATGGATAATTTTCCTCTGAAAATCCTAAGGAAAAGAACCCTCCCTGAATCTGGTTCTTGAATTGCATCCCCCAGCATCAGGGATGATATTACTAAACGTGACTCAAATATAATATCAGGTTTAGAAGCATAAGAGGTGGTATGATGGAGGAGTTATGGGTCTGATGTTTAGATCGGAACATATTTGTGTTTTGTAATACAAATACTTTCTAGTTCTTTGATCTGGTCCACATGACAATAAGGGTGTTATGAGAATTAGTTGAGAACATGTGCACAAATGCCAAGCACATACTTCATTAAAAATAGTTTTAATTTTTTTTTTAAATTTCCCCCACCATCTAGTTTGGAAAGGAAATTCACTCCTTTTAAAGTTTCTATGAATTCTTTTGGGGGTGAGGAAGTGGGGATAATGGAGTTGGATTATACCCTTTAGTCAACAGGCCTATTTTATGCTCAGGAATGACCCCTGGTGGTACTCAGGAGACCGGATATGCTGTGCTGGTATTGAGCCAGGTTCTCTTGTATGCAGGCAAGCATATTACCTACTATAATATATCTCTAATTCATGTATTCTGTAGTTTAAGCAGCTAAAATTAGATCGACTCCTAGGGACCCTTGCCAGCTCTCCATCCACAATCCCTACTGGGATGCACATATGTTGTTTCCCCCATGCCAACCATAAGCTAAAACGGCTCTTGGCTGAGTTCCCCAAGAGTGACCTGTAATGTCAAGCCTCTCCACGGACATGTGCAGCCCCTATATTTGAATCCCTCCTACTCTAGTACAGGTCCCAATACTTTTTGGTCTTGTTTGGGGGTCCCACTTGCTGGTACTCAAGGTTTACACTTGGTTCTGCACTCAAGAATCACTCCTGGTGCCCTCAGGGGACCATATAGGATACTGGGAACTGAACCCTTGTAAGCCATGTGCAAAGTCAGTGCCCCAACCCCTGTACTATTGCCCCCCCCATCCTTTTTCCCCATTTGTTTTAAAATTAAAGAACCATGAGTTACAAAGTAATTGATAGTTGATTTTAGGCATTTAATATTTCAGCACTAATCCCACCACCAGTGTCAACTTCCGTTTACCACCCCCACCTGCTTCCTTGACAAGCACATTATAAAGTGTGTTGCTTACAGCTTAGTTCTCATGATATCAGTGTTGTTGAGTCTGTGTTTGGGACATATATCTATAAAACATACACACATACACACACACACACACACATACACACACACGCACACCAGAGTCCTTTTTTATAGAGCTCTCAGAAACTCCTTAGGTAAGCCAGACTTATGATGTCAGAGGTCGGACTTCAAAAGTTGAAAGCTCCTTCATTTTCTCCTGGATTCAGGGAAGCATTGGCTATTGTCCATATAACCCTAGGCCGTAATTTGTAGGAGGAAAGAGAGAAATCACATCTTTATTTTTTCTCAGATGGCTTATAAGAGACAAACATAATCTGATTGATGCTTTGTCTTCTCTCATTAGCATTCCAGTCCTCACTGTGGAAACAACATTGCAAAGTACTTACTGCTTTCAATTTTCAAGGTTCAAGTCTTAGTCCACCACTTATGAATTTTTTCTTGAAGTTTGGACTGCTTAATATGATTCAGGATGTCCAGTCAAATTTGAATGTCTAATAAGTGTAAGTAAGTCCCATATGTCATGCTATCTCACATACAATATTTAGTATGTTAGCAAAACTTTGTGAGCACATAATGAATAGGACATACTTATACTGAAAAATTATTTGTTACTCTGAAATTTAAATTCAACTGGGTATTGGGGCAGGAGTAATAACATAGAGGGGAGGGTGCTTGCCTTGTACATGTGACCTGTGTTTGATCTCCAGAATCCCATATGGTTCCTCAAGCACCGCCAGAAGTGATTCCTGAGTGTAGAGCCAGGACTAACCCCTGAGCATCACTGGGTATGACACACATACACACACACACACAAATTCAGCCAAGTATTCTGTGTTTTACTTTGCTAAAAGTGAAGCTCTATTCTGGACAAAGCCCTTAACCCCTCATGATTACCATTTTCTTATTTAGAAATAGGATAAAATAGTATTTTCTTTTGAGGACATACCTCACTGAGGTATGTCATCGTCATTGTCATCATCATCATCAGTGCTATCTCACTGAGTTTAGAAGATTCATTAATTCTATATGAACTCTACATTTGTAACATATTTAGAACAAGTCTTGACAGAAACAAAAATTAATAAATAATTGTTAGCTAAATAAACAATCCAACTAACCTTTTTCTAAACTTGTCTATACATGCTTCATACATATATTTTTATAGATACATGTTTATTGTCAAAAATACAATATGCATAGTATCTAAGAAAGTCTCATAATAATATGGGATCAGATTCTTGATCTGGTTTGGTCATTTACGTTATATTCTTTTTAGTATTCTACATTAGCCCCCACAGTTGATTTGACTTATTTCCACCTTCCATTCCCAATTCTTCCATTAAGCCAAAGTCAGTTGAGAATATATTCTATATTAGTAGGTAGTAAAGTTAAAGATAGTGGATTATAAGGGCATAGGTATCGCCCCTTGTTACCACTGCTAATGCTCTCATTTGCCTCTATCCTAAAACTTAGATGTCATCCCATCTATTACTCATTTATCTCCTCTACCAAACAGACATACTTGTATTTGTGAAACATCCATGCTAGACCAAGTGTTATGGGGTCAATGACTTTGTCTTCTTTTACAAAGTCTGAAAAGAAAAGAAAAGGAAAGGAAAGGAAAGGAAAGGAAAGGAAAGGAAAGGAAAGGAAAGGAAAGGAAAGGAAAGGAAAGGAAAGGAAAGGAAAGGAAAGGAAAGGAAAGGAAAGGAAAGGGGAGGGGAGGGGAGGGCAGGGGAGGGGAGGGGAGGGGAGGGGAGGAGAGGGGAGGAGGAGGGGAGGGGAGGGGAGGGGAGGAGAGGGGAGGGGAGGGGAGGGGAGGGGAGGGGAGGGGAGGGGAGGAGAGGAGAAACTATTTCCAACTAAGGAACTAAGGCTTGGTTTTATAAAACTAGCTAGGAATTTATAAATAATAAATCATAGTAAAAGAAAATTAAGATATTATCTTTGTTAGAAAATCATAGCATTTCAGTAGATATATGTAGCACCATGGTTTTCTTTAGTCTAATCCACTCCTAATTCTATCTACTCTCAAAAACATTCCAAAAAAGAGTTTGGGCTTTAGATGGAGTCAAGCTAATCTGACACCCTACCTGTGTAACCAAAGGCAAGTTACTTAACCTCTTTGTGCCTCAATGTCAGGCCCTTTAAGTAGGATAAATGATAATAGCTTCTTCATAAGTTTATGTTAGTTAATTGCTGGTGTATTTAAAACAATGCTTGACCCATAAAAGATATTGAGTGTTAACTGTTGTCATTGATTGTGGTGCAACAAATATTGTCCCATGGACAATAAAGGCATGGCAAGATTATCCAAGTCAGAGAAGGTGATGATGTGATATTGTAAGTGAAGGTCAGACAACGTAGAATTCTGAGCCAAGGGATGTTGGTAGCATCCAAAACCTAAAAAAGACTAGGGCATGATTTTTTTCTAGAGCTCTAAGAAAAATTATGTCCCTGCTAACCCATGTGGCCTTTTGATTGACCTCTACATCTGTAAACTAATAAATCTGTGTTGATTTAGCCCAATATATTGTTTTTATTTTAGAAGAAAGGGAAAATTAATTTAGTAATGATCATGCTAATCTAAAAGTCATTGCTTCTGGTCATAATCAAGAAGTAGAATCAAAACAACCAGCAAACTATATGTACTTCAACTCTAAGGGAAGAAAACAGGGTTGTTAAAAGCAAAGTAATTCTGTATATTTGATTCAATCAAACTTTTACCATTGCCATCATATTATTTTTATTTTAAGTCAAACATTAAAACAAGGCTAACCACCTTTGCATTTATAGTTTATAACTTGTTTTGATCAATATTCTGTCAGAGTCTTGACATTTATTTGAGTGAGGGAGGAAGGTCTTAAGTCATTCTCAGGAGATAGTGATTCACTGAGCAATTCGAAGCCAAATGGGACCACAAGTCAATGCAAAAGACTGAGGATTCAGCACTGCTCTGGGCCCTGTGGTACTAGGGATTATCCAGGCCACCTGGGCAGTACTTGGGGCCTCCAGAACCACAACTGGTACATGACCTTTACATTGATTTGATATTTTGTAAAGGCTTTGCATGCATAAGTATGTTTTTCTTATGTATTGAGGAACATTTTGGAATCCAATGTCCCTTAGGGTTGCACATTGCCAAGCATAAAATTGTAAGCAAAAAGGACAAGTTCAGCATTCTGAAATTACTAACAATTACATGGTATTTTATAGTTTACATGGCTCTTGTACTATTCTCATTTCACATCACCCTTACAGGATTCCTGTGAAAGGAAAACTAGACAGAGGGAGGATGAGCATAAGCTCTGACAGTGGCAATAATAGTAAAGCTAGATTTTAACACAGGCCTTTTGACTCTAAGGCCACTAACATTCAGAAATATCTTTGAAAGATTTCAGGAAAAATTTTAGAGCCTTATCTATTTGAGAAGAAAAGTTTTTTCATTTCTCTCTGCTTCTTCCTCTTTGCCTATTTAGGTTGAAAGGGCCCAATTTATTGTATATGTAAGGCTACTTCTATAGCAGGCAATAAGGCTGTCATGGTAAGTTCAAGATTGAACACTGGTCCATTAAACCACTTGTATTCCCAAGATCAAGTCAGTGACATGAAAAGGAATTGATAATTAATTGCTAAATATTTTTAACAGTATATATACTAGACATTTCATAGGGACTTGCTTGAGGTGGAAGTAAAGAATGTGAGGAGAGAAGGTAATATGAATTCTTGACTTTCAGTTGAGTCTTGCTCAATTTCAGTACAGCAACTCCCAATTTTAAAATGACTATTAAAAGAAAACAAAACAAAAAACCCAAAAATAGCTGTGGTATTTCAACAGATTTTCTGGTAAGAATAATATAAAATTATATCATTGATCTTTTAATTTGAAGACAAAATGCAATACTGATGCCATGGAGAAAATGTGGAGCAATGCTAGAAATGTTTTAGGCTTTGGGAATATAATTTTTATTTAGGCTATTATACTCTAACATCTTTTCTTTTTTATTAGTGTCACCGTGAGACAAAGTTATAGACTTACAGGTTTTCATGCTTACATTTCAGTCATACTATGATCGAGTGCCCATCCCTCCACCAGTGCCCATTCTCCACCACCAATGGTCCCAGCATCCCTCCCACCAGCCCCACCCTGTCCCCTTCACCCCACCCTGCCTCTGTGGCAGGGCATTCCCATTTGATCACTCTCCTTTTTGGGTGTTGTGGTTTGCTACAGAGGTATTAAGTTAGCATCTTGTTCGGTCTGTAGTCTATTTTCAGCCTGTATCTCCCATCCCTAGTGGGCCCACCTAGCACCCTTTGCTTGGTGGTCCCTTATATATCAGAGCTGCTTCTTCACCTAGGGTGTGAAGTCAGCTTCCAAGCTGTGGAGTACTCCTCTTGATATTTATCGCTACTATTCTTGGGTGTTAGTCTCCCATTCTGTTACTATATATTCCACAAATGAGTACAATCTTTCTATGTCTGTCCCTCTCTTTCTGACTCATTTCACTTAACATCATACTTTCCATGTTGATCCACCTATATGCAAATTTCATGACTTCATCTTTTCTAACAGCTGCATAGTATTCCATTGTGTAGAAGTACCAAAGTTTCTTTAGCCAGCCATCTGTTTTCAGACACTTTGGTTTTTGCCGGTTCCTGGCTATTGTGAACAGTGCTGCAATGAACATATAGGTGCAGATGTCACTTTTACTATACTTTTTTGCATCTCCGGGATATATTCCCAGAAGTGGTATTGCTGGGTCAAATGGGAGCTCATTTTCTAATTTTTTGAGAAGCGTCCATACTGTTTTCCAAAAGGGCTGAACCAGTCGACATTCCCACCAGCATGAAAGAGAGTCCCTTTCTCCCCAGATCCTCACCAACACCGGTCACTATTATACTTTTGGATGTGGGCCAGTCTCTGTTGTGTGAGATGGTACCTCATTGTTTTGATCTGCATCTCCCTGATGATTGGTGATGAGGAGCATTTTTTCATGTATCTTTTAGCCATTCAGATTTCTTCCTTGAGAAATTTTCTGTTCATTTCATCGCCCCATTTTCTGATGGGGTTGGATGTTTTCTTCTTCTGAAGTTTAACCAGTGCCTTATAAATCCTTGATATCAACCCCTTATCTGATGGGTATTAGGTGAATATCCTTTCCCATTCTATAGACTGTCTTTGTATTCTGGTCATTGTATCTTTTGAGGTACAGAAGCGTCTCAGTTTAAGATAGTCCCATTTGTTTATCTCTGTTTCCACTTGCCTGGTCAGTGGCAAGTCCTCTTTGAAGATACCTGTAGCTTCAATGTCGTGGAGGGTTTTGCTGACCTTGTCTTCAACGTACATTATGGATTCTGGTATAATGTTGAGGTCTTTAATCCATTTTTATCTGATTTTTGTGTGTGGTGTTAGGTATAAGTCTGAGTCCATTTTTTTGCATGTAGCTTCCCAGTGTTGCCAGCACCATTTCTTAAAGATGCTTTCCTTGTTCCACTTCACATTTCTTGCTTCCTTACCAAAGATAAAATGATCATATATTTGAGGTTTTGTGTAAGGGTATTCTAACTGGTTCCGTTGGTCTACTGCTCTGCCTTTGTTCTAGTACCATGCAGTTTTAATTATTACCACTTAGTAGTAGAACTTGAGGTTGGGGAAGGTGTTGCCTCCCATCTTCCTTTTCCCCAAAATTGCTTTAGCTATTCATGGGGGTTTGTTGTTCCATATGAACTTTAGGAGTGTTTGGTCCACTTCCTTGAAGAATGTCATGGGTATCCTTATAGGGATCGTATTGAATCTGTATATTGCCATGGGTAGGAATATCATTTTGTCAATATTAGTTTTTCCAATTCATAAACAGGCAGCGTGTTTTCATTTTAGTGTGTGTGTGTGTGTTTTTTAGTAGTAGCATTTAGTTTACTTTGAAAAAGTCTTTCACCTCTTTTTTTTAAAAGCTCATTTCCAGGAACTTGATTATTTTTAAAGTACTATTGCATACAGAATTTTAAAAAATATACCTCTTATGTTTCATTGTTTGCATATAGAAATGCCATGGATTTCTACTCATTGATGTTGTAGCCTGTCACATCACTTCTTTTAGAATATCAGCATCTCTCTTAAAATCTTAATGTATCTTTCTTACAAATACTAATAGTTTTGTCATGGAATGAATTCTAATACTGTATTAAATAATAGTGGTAGGAGTGGACAACTTTGTCGTCAGGCTAGTCTTAGAGGGAAAGCCTTCAATTATGTTAGTTGTGGTTTCTGTAAATAGCTCTACCTTTAATGAGGGAAGTTCTTTCTATCCGAGTTTTATTTAGAATTTTTACCATGAATATGTATTGGATATTGCCAAAGGCTTTTTTCATCTATTGATATAATTGTATTTTTTCTTATATGAATGTCCTATATTAGATTGATTAACTTCCATATATTAAATCATTCTTGCATACCTGGGATAAATTCTACTTGGTCATAGCATGTTATCTTTTTAAATTTATTTTTGGATATCATGTTTATTAAAATATGATAACATGTTAAACTATTATATTTTGTTAAGGATATTTGCATCTATATTACTCCTCAGGGATAGAAATATAGTTTTATCTTTTAGTGTCATCTCTATCTGATTTTGATATCATGATGTTTGCGTCACAGGAGCTATTTAGAAAGACCCCTGTTTCTTTGACTTTCTAAAGAACCTTAAGACACTTTGGAGTAGGTCCTTAAAGGCTGTGAAGAATTCATTAATAAACCAATCTGGGCCCCAAATTTTGTTTTGGGGAGGACTTGATTACTATTTCAATTTCCGTGATAGTTATTGGTCTGTTCAGGTATTTTGTTTCACATGGCTCAGATTTGAGAGGTTATGAAAGTCCCCAAATTTATCTGTGTCTTCTGATTTTCCAATTTCATGACATAAAGTTAAACAATGTGTTTTTTTTCTGCGATTTTTATACATTTTATTTTCATAAAGTAGTTCACAATAGTTTATTACAGATAATAGTGTAAAGGTTGTTGTATTTCATTCTGAGGCCATTTAAGCCCATATATAAAATCATACAAGCAAGTATGTTAAAATCAACACATGTGTACTGCTTTATGTATATCAGTGGGCAAGAGTATAAGAGGTCATGCAGCCAAAAATGTGGCTGCATGCTCCAGGAAATATTGTGTCACTTTCTTCCAGGAACTTTATTTTATAGTTTCTGGATCTTGGCCATTGATAAGATTACATGATGCCAGGCAGTTTGTGGGTGTGACTGCCAAGCTACTGGAAACCTGCGGAGCTGGGTGGAGGTGGCCCAGTCCTAATCCAAGCAAGCTTGGAGATCTCAGCCACGAGTCCCACATACCTGGGTTCCTCAGCTGATTCTTTCATGGGTGGGGCTCATCCAAGCACGTAGCATACCTTGAGCATGGCTATGGCTGGGTTCTGGAGGTTTGCAGCTGCCAGGCTCTGCTTGGGGTGGGGAGGGAAACTCAACCTACCCCCCTCTGAGAGAAGACAGCCTGGCACAGGGGCAGGAGATTCTGCCAAGTTAAGCAATCTTATAGGCAAATATTTTCTAAAAAAGTTCTGTGGTGGTCATACTTATATCAAACAACACATTATTTGAGTAAAACAAGACTTTAAGAAAGAGGGACGTCCATTTCTTTTTTAAATGTATTTTTATCATATTAGTTATAGGAAAATATTTGTATTCAATATTTATGATGTTAATGTGCAAAGATGTGTATTCTCTCACCACCAAAATTCCTTTGATTCTCTCCCTCATGCCCTACCATCTCATGGGATTAATACATCAAGATGAATTTACACTTCTAAGCATATTTGCACCTAATAATGGACGTTCAAAATATTTAAAACAATTTATAATAGAAGTGAAGGAAAATATATACAGAAACATAATAGTAGGTGACTTGAACACACTACTCTTACTGCTGGATAGATTACATAAAAACTCCACGAAGAAAAATAAGTCTTAAATAAATAAATATATGAAACAATTAGGGTTAGTGGACACATAGGTATATTCTTCCATCCTCAAAAAGTTACGTATAATTTCTGATCCCCTTCACATAGTTATTACCCAAGATAGATAATATGCTGGGCCACAAAACATATTTCCATAAAACAAAGAAGATAGAACTTTTTCAGCTATCCTTTCAGACCAAGATGCTGAAAATGGAAATTAATCACAAACAAAAATATATGAAAAACACTTAAAGAGCAGACAATTTTCTACTGAACAATGAATAGGTCAAAGAGAAAATCAGAGAAGTTAGGATTCCTGGAAACAAATAACAATGAAGCCACAAGTTACCAGAATATAAGGGATACAAAAAATAGTATCAAGCAATACTAGTTTTCACTAAGAAGTAAGAGAGGGCAATAGTAATCAAATTGTACAGCATAAGTATCTATAAAAAGGCCATTAAAAATAATCCAAAGAAAACAGAAAGAAGTAAATAATAAAGCTTAAATAATTAACTAAATGGAAACCAAAAAAAAAGTTCAAAAGATCATTAAAATCAAGATTGATTGTTTGAAAGAATAAAAAAGATTTAGAAACTATTAGCTAAACTCACAAAGGAAGAAATAAGGAGAGAAAGAATGGAAGGAAGGAAGGAAGGAAGGAAGGAAGGAAGGAAGGAAGGAAGGAAGGAAGGAAGGAAGGAAGGAAGAAAGGAAGGAAGGAAGGAAGGAAGAGAAAACAGAAAGAGAGAAAGAAAGAAATAGAGAGAGAAAGGAAGAAAGAAAGAATACTTTAAACCAGAAATTACAAAGAGAAGAACAACAGTAGATTCTACAGAAAATTAAAGATCATCAGAGATTACCATGGCATTCTTAATAAAGTGATATAAAGTTTCAGCTTTTCTAATTGTTAAGGATTTTTCAATGCCTTATCTAACAGTCGAATGACTTTTCCACAGTCTCTTTGGTCCTCAGTGAAGATGGTTAAAACCAAGATCCAGTGTTATTTGTGGTACCACCACCACACCACATCATTTTCTTTTCCATAACACTTCTAATATTCAAATATGTTTTCTTAGTGCTACACACAGGAATTAATTTTATATTTACTTTCTCTAATCCACTAGGCTATTAGTTAATAAAGTCAGAACTTTTCCTCATCTCTCTGAGAGAATGAGCATAGTATTATGAATAGTAATTATGAAAGTCTGCATTGGATCCCATTGTTTTACAGACATTGGCAATGGCAGTAAAAATAAAAGTGAGCAAGGCATCACCCTTCCTATGAAGGAGTCCACCAAATGTACTAGGTGGTCAATAAATTCTTGACAGATTATGTAAGTAGACTGTAATGTGCACATTTTGACTATTCTTACTCAACAGCACTTGCAGATTTAGGGGCTGGAATGATAGCACAGTGAGTAGGGCACTTGTCTTGCATACTACCAACCTGGATTCAATCCCTGCATCCCATATGATACCTAAACCTCACCAGGAGTGATCCCTGAGCACAGAGCCAGGACTAATTCCTAAGCACCACTGGATGTGTTGCCCCCACAAAAATAAACTTGCTAGATTTAATTAAATAATTGAAAACATTAAATTAAAGATCTCAGAATGAGAAGCTAACTAGATACCCACTTTTAAAACAATTTGTCAAAACCACTAATGACTGTACCAAATGCATATTTTAATTTTTCAATTTTAAATTTTTTTATTTTGTAAGTTAGTTCACAATATTTGATTATATTTAATATTCAAACACCAATCCCACCACCGTTATACATTCTCACCACCAAATTTGGATGTTTCCATCCCAAATCCCAAGTCCTGTCTCAAAACACAACCAAAATAATATATTTTGTATTGTCTGTTATGAAGAACTGCTAAACATGCTTACAAAAATTGTTGATATGGGAAACAGTGTGAAGATTGTTCTATTTTGGCAAGAGCCATTCAGACATTATATAGGATATCAGGATATCACTAACATGTTAAAGTTTTGGTGATGTGAGCTTTGGTATCTATATATGGAAATATGTATATATGCATATATATATATATTTCCCTCTATGATTTGTTGCCTACTGTCTGAACCCCATCAAATATGGTGTGGTAGTTATGGAGAATGGGTAGGGAGTGTCTTGTGGTGTGTTGCGCAGCCACAAAAGCGGCCACATGATCCAGGAATATGTTCACTCATATATGAGGCTCAGCCTGAGTGTGTGGGGAGCATCGTTGAGTGTGACAGCATTTGGGTTGTGGATGTTTTCGGACCCTGGGTCCCTTGGGGTGGGAAGGGCTCTCACCCACCCCTCTCTGGGGTGCCCCAAGTGAAACAGCCTGGCTTGGAATCCAGTGGCATGGCTATAGGGGCCTCATGGCTATAGGGGCCTCATGTTATTCTCCCTTCTGGGAGAAATTGCCTGTGGTCTGGGTGGTGGCTGATGACGAGATTATCTGGCGCTGCAGGAGGTGGCTTATGGGTGTGACCACTGGTTCACCAGAGACTGGGGGAAACAGGCAGAGGATCTCCGCTCCTGGGTCCCATCGAGCCCAGAGTCCAAGGTCACAAAGTTCCTCATTACCTGGATTCTGTGGGACTTCACTCATGCATGAGGCTCAGCCCTAGTGGGTGAATGGCCTGGAGCATGGCGGTGCTTGGGTTGTGGAGGTTTTCGGCTACTGGGGCTGGGTCCCTTGGGGTTGAGAGGGATCTCATCCACCCATCTCTGGGGTGCCCCGAGTGAAACAGCCTGGCGCAGAGTCCGGTGGCATGGCTATGGGGACCTCATTTTATGCCCCAAATGCATATTTTTAGAACAGAAAATCTAAAATTAGGTTGAATGAAAGCTCTAATCATACATGCAGGTGATTTCCAACAACAAACGACATCATGTATTTCCAAGTGGGTACATCCTAGAGGATACTTCCTGTACTTTGAACTTAAAAGAGATTTATTTTTAAAATATTGACAGCTGTAACAAAAAATACATCTCTAGAAAATAAATTCAATTATAGCTGTGATGTTAAAATATGCACATACAGAAAGTAACTTGTACGTAATGATTACACTTCAGATTGGATTGATCAGGTTCAGACATTCTTAAGGAGCAATGAGACCGGACCTTTCCAAGCTCTGCTACTAGTGTTCACATACAAGTAATGGTTGGAGGATACTCTGCAACAGAAATATAAAATAGCCAGGGTGAAACAATGACTATTATTCTCTGTGGGCTCTGAGTGTCAGATTGCTGCTAAATGTACCTCTGGGAAGACCCTACAAATTGGCTTTCAAAGGTCGTCTGTCTCGGGGTGCTTGATGGATCTCTTTCCCTAAGCAAGAAGAAAAGTTCTATTAGTGACAAGGTCACTTACAAAGATAAAAGCTGGAGAAGCTAGGGAAAGATGCTCATGGTTGAAGGAGGTTTCAGAAAAGAGACTTTGAATCAGTGAGTCAGAGACATAGTGCTGAAAGAAGCATTCTCAATACTTCTAATTGACAGTCAAAGTAACTTCATACAGGCTTCTAGAAATCTTAACTTAGAACCTGTCAATGATGACCTGCCTATATTTTAGTCAGAAATGCATAAGTTTTGCCACAGTAGAAAAAAACCAAAAAACAAAAACTAATAATTTTAATGGCTTACTTGGTCATTAAAAAACCAAACATTATTTGTGTCATATGTATATCACAGATGAGCAGCAGTTGCCAATCATGGTCATTCAGAGGTCCAGGCTAATGAGGCTGACACTATATCAGACATTGCTTGTTACCATGTCAGAATAAAGATTACTCTATAAGGTCTTGTTCTAGCAATTATATGATGTGGTCCAAAGTGACACATTTTCCTTCACCCACAACTCACCCAATAGAATTTATCACATGACCCCACCCAACGTCAAGGGGTATAAAACTTGAAGAATGTCCTGACCCCGAACCAGGCTGTCTTCACAGGGGCACCTTGGAAGGGGGCGGGTTGAGTTTCCCTCCCCGCCCCAAGCAGAACCCTGGCAACCTAAAATCTCCAGAACCCAACCACCACTATGCTCAAGGCCACTTTCCACATGATTGGATGAACCTCACCAGTGAAGGAACCTGAAGAAACCCACAGAGGAAATCAGATATGCAAGAACCCATGACTGAGATCTTAAGCCTGCTCAGATTGGGACTTAGAACCCTCTTCACAGCTCCACAGCTTTCCAGTAGCTTGGCAGCCACACGTACAAACTGCCCCCCCCCCGACCCCCCATGTAATCTCATCAATGGCCAAGATCCAGAGACTATAAACTAAAGCTCCCAGAAGAAGGAACCACAGAATTTCCTGGAGTGTGCAGCCACATTTGCAGTGGTGTGACCTCTTATTCTCTAACCCACTTACTTACCAAAGTAGCATACATTTGTTTGGTTTTAAAATACTTACTTATATTCTCTTATATTTGGGCTTAAATGGCTCCAGAATAAAATATAACAACATTTTCACACTTTCCGTTTTTTGCGGTGGGAAGGTGGTCGGTTGGTGGGATTGATGTTTGAATATTATCTATCTATGATGAACTATAGTGAACTCCTTCTATCAAAATAAAATATATAAAAATGGGGGAAAAGGGGTATAAAACTCATTTACAATATGACCATGAGCCCAAATATAAGAGAACCAGAAATATTCAGAGAACAGCATTAACTAGCTGCTCACTTATAATTGTTGACCAAGGTAGAAAAGAATGTCAGTAGCTTTAGTGAACCTTGTCTACGTACAATCAAGTCTTTATCAACTAATGTTTATACTCTTCCCGTGGGCCAGGTTTTCTATTCCTACTCCAGATCATTACCTCATCATTTTGTGATATGCCTTGTCCTGTCATTTTCAGCCCATCATTTATCACCAGCAGGCAATTTGGACTCATAACTTCTCTGTCTCTATTGATTGCAGAAATACCATGTGGATGAACTGTGACTAAACAGTTAACTTGAAAATTGCAGGTGGAGTAATTTCAGGATAGGTTCTGCTACACCAGAATATGGAACTTAACATGATTTGAAGTTTAATATCTGTAAAGACAGGGGGTTACATCCCCAGGTCTGAAGGGACATGCAAGTTAAGAAAAAGTGCATAAAGGATAAAACTGGAGGGGGCTAAGCTGAACTGGAGAGAATGTGGCCTGTTGGAAAGAGCTGAGGTTCTCAACTAAACTTTTATGTGAAATTTCAGGTTATGACTTTGTCAACAAAAATATTAAAAATTAAAATCCCACTTTCTGGGTCCATGGAGATTGTTCAAAAGTCTGAAGTGCATATCTTGCTTACAGCGAATTGTTAGGCCCATTCCTAGAACATGCTGACTCAGCGCCACTGCTATAGTCCTGAAGGTTTGCAGAACTGCTGTGCTCAAGAGGCACTGCATTCCTGGACTCCCACAATGAACTGTCCAGTACAATCGGCCAGGTACACCTAGCACAGGTGCCCAGATTCCTTGAGCATTGCTTTTAGGCTACCCCACAAAAGAAGCTATGCTTTATGAACCATGTGAACCAAAGAAATCATATCAGAAGCAAACTTCATCACCAGGCTACAAGTTTGCATCCTCCCTCGGCTGAAAAGTTTTGAATTTTTCATCTAAGTCCCACAAGATAGATTTTTCCTATCGAGCTGCACCACTTTCTGTTAGTAGGTTCATGCTGCAGGTACCTTCCACTGGCACTGTGACAGAAAGGGTTTCTGAAGAAACAGGCTTTTATTGAATACGTGGTGCAGTTACTGGGTAATGAAAGGGTCAGAGAATGCCTAAGGCTTCCTTTGATGAACTAGCAATTTTTCTATGAAAGTTAAGGTGTTAGTCACTAAGAAAGGAAGGCATTAGTTTTCAACCTTCTGTAATGCATGTGTTCCAATACCAGTAGTCTGTTTATGGGTCCAAAAGCAGGCAGTTACAACTACTGTGGTACAGCAGTGATTTGGAACTTTTTCATGCCTGATAACCCATCATTGGTACAAGAACCAGTGGTGAATATTGCTGTCATAAAGGACACTTGTACATAATAGCGAGGTATATTGAAATGCATATTTAAATAAAGTTTAGTATCCAGTTTTGGATATGTGGCTTACAATTGATTTTCAGTATTATGCATTTATGTTATGTTGAATTTGTTGGGGAGGACTCCCAAGAAGTGCTCAGGGTACCTGGAGAAAATTAGTACTGTACCTGGTACTACAGAAAACCAACTGTATCAATGCTATGGTTTGAGGATTTCTTGCTGCTCTGACTACAGTGATAGTACCACTCTCACGGTACTCAGAAGTCACTGGGGTCACACCTAGCTGTGCTTGAGGACTTTGAGATATATACCCAGTCATGCAGAGGGTGGGGGTGAGCATGTGGTACTGGGGATTGGATTTGTCTTGCATCTCTAATCCCTGTAATAAATTTTTAATCACATTCAATAGACTTCTTTGAGTGTTAGTCTCAGTTCCAAACTCTCAAAATATATATGTGGCATTTCCTAGGGGGTTCACAACACAAACTCTAAAGCCAAATACATCTTCATCATCTATGTTATCCTAGATAAGTGGTTTAACATCGCTGAACTTCAATTTCTTATAAGAAAAAAATGGGATAATTAGTGTATTCCTCTTAGGTTTGCTATGAGGATCCAAAGAATCAATAACACATATTTATTGCTTCGAAATGTGACCCAGCACAAAGTAATGGTTCAGTAAAAGTATTTGAAATTAGTTTCTAACACTTTATATTAACTCCCAACTCCTGTGTTGTTACTCTTGCTACAGAGTAGACAGCTGAATTTTTCTCTCAACAAGTCTATCCTTGACAGCTATTCTGTGAGTGTGACTCAACATCTTTCTAAATACTTAAGTGCCTATGAAACTGCAGTTCAATTTTGCCACGCTGGCCTTTCTTTAGTTGGGACACTCATTACCATTTCACAACACAGTTCTGTTTAGCACTTCTGAGAAAATCCAAAACTTGTTTCCTTCTTTAATCAGCGAGACCCTACCACCTCACACCCTGTGCCTGAGCACAGGCACATACTTTAAAATACTCTTGAACACCATAGCCCAATCATTTAGCTAAGTAAATAATAATTTCTTCATGGGGGACTCCTCGGGGACTGTGGTGTTTTGATGATCTGCAGCCATGGAAACAGCAAATGAAGTGTTTGGGTCATTGGAATGCTTTTAACTCATGCTTCTTGTGGTAGAGACTACTAATTGCTTCTCAGTAGCTTTTCTCCCCTTCTTTTATAGAAATTTTTAGCTAAGTGCATAACTGCCCCACTAAAATATTTCTCTTGATGTTAAATGTTGCCAAGTGAAAATTTTGGCCAAGATATGCAAGAAGGAATGTTGTGAATCTTCCAGGAACTCTTAAAGGGAGAGTATTAATCCTCCCTCCAATTTATTCTCTGCAATGAGAAAAATAACCCCTGAATATGGTTATAATGACTGGAGCTCCAGCAGCCACTTTAAAGGATGAGGTGCTACTAATTTCCAAACTGTAGATTTTAGACAAAACCCTTGTTTGGGAGGCACATGCATATATCTGATCTATATGAAATCCCCCTTTCCAAATATCAGTTTTAATCTTAAAACATTCTTAAGATGTGTCAATCATAACAATACATTTTAATAGATTAAATGAAGTAGTATGTTCGAAATTCAAGTTGCCTTGAATTAAGATAGAGAGGTACAGATATACTAGAGCAGATATGGACACTTACATGGCAAACCCAGGTTCGATCCCCAGTACCACATAGTCCTCGAGAATGACCGGCAATAATCCCTGAGCACAGAGGCAAGACTAAGAACTGAGTATTGCCAGGTGTGGCCCCAAAACCAAAAATCAACCCCCCCAAAAAAAATGAGAAAAAAAAAGAAACAAGGAATTTATAAAAAATAAAATAATTTTTCTCTCACTAATGTTCTTATTTTGGGTCACTTTTTAGTAAATTTGTTATTAATTTTTATATGTTGCTATTTAAGATAAATTGAATAATTATTATAACGAGTAAAGAGCGGCTGCTAAAATCTCAGGGTTAGGAAAATTGGAGACATTACTGGCACCCGCTCGAGCAAATCAATGATCAATGAGATGACAGTGATACAGTGATTATGAATAAAATTGAATAAAAATTATGTTTAAATTATTAATAAAGAGAGTTCACGGGTGCCCTTAATAATTTTTAAAGATATAAAATGGTTCTGGGGGCAAAAATCTTAAAAATTGTGTAGCACCACCCCTGCATATTGGCAAAGAACTAAGCTTAAAAGACCCTCAGTTAGTGTCAATAGCCTTTCACAGAGCCGAGCTCAAACTTTTTTTATATGTTAACCATTATGATTGGATGTGTTTCTATTATATACCAAAGTAATTTTTAGCAGGTACATTCATACTTTCTGAAATTTTATTAAATGTCTTAACTAAGATCACATGGCAACAATGGAAAACTCAAGGTATTTTGTGAAACTATTCTGCTGGAGTGCACGACTTTGAGGACAGAGATTAGGCAGAAGGTATGCATCCGCCGAGACTTTCTTGCTCCACACTCATTTGAAGGGAACAGAACAGGCTCCCGCAGACTGATTTCATGTAGACAGAGTATGGACAGGGAGATTTTGTATATTTGAAGACCAGGTTCTCTCACACTGCCACCCTGGTGCCTATGGCAGAGGGCTGGTGGGGTGGGACAGAGGCTGTGTCCATGAGAAGATGCTCTTGGTCTTTAAGGCACCTTTTCAGTATCCAGTCGTCACAAAGACCTCACTGGTAAACTGGCAGCAGGTCAGTGCCAGCAATAAAGTGCATAGATTCTAGGGCCATGGGAAAGGAAGATAGGAGCCAGGGGGAGGCCTCTCATTACGAACACGGGCCTATGGAAAAGCATGCTGTAATGTGAACCCCACTTGTATAACCAATCCCTGGGAAGAGACTCTGGCCTGACATACAGAGTGAATGGAATTCCCCTTCCTAACTAAAAACCCCTGAAAATAGGCTGAACCTCCTCCAGTGTGCAGGTCTGGACCCTATCATTTCTATGGGTTCAATTTGCTACTAAAATTTAAACCCGAACCTGATTTTTTTTTTTTTGGAGAAGGGTGCAGGGAGTTGTTGAGGATTAGTAAAAGAGAAGCATAATTTTTTCCATCTTTTTACAGAGCTTCTTAAAGTACTACATTTTAAAAGAGAACTCTCTTAAAAGGAATATGACAAATTTGTTTACTTTTAAGATACAATGAGTGCGTGTTCATTTGGACCTGATTTCCTTTCCTGTTTCTGCATTCCTGAGGATACCTATATGTTCCATTCACCCTCTATTACCTGCTGCTCTAGGTCAGAGCTGGAAAGGCCCTTCTGGGAACAGTTTGCCATCAGCCAAAGGAGTGTCACTCGAGCAAGAACCGCCTTCTGTGAGATCCTTCAGGGACTGATGAGCATGTAAGATTTAGGAGAAGACATTTTTAAAATTGTGCATCAGCAGGGATTAAGTATTCAAGGTTAGTAAGTTGAGTTGATCAAAAGATTTTTTTTTTTCAGATGATCTAGTCACCAGAAAAAACACATTAGTGAATGTACTTTAAAAATTATATTTCAATGCTTGCTTCTCTGGTTTACCCATAATAAAACTGCTTGCTCTTTTATGTGGTCAAAATGGGGTAATTTCATTTTTTTTAATTTTCCTCTTTTTTTGTTAAATTGAATCACCATGAGACAAAATTTTACAAAGCTGTTCATTATTCGGTTTCAGTCATACAAAGTTCTAATATCCATCCCTCCACCAGTGTACATTTCCCACAACGAAAGTCCCTAGTTTCCCTCCCACCACTACCACCCAACCACTCTTCCTTCCTGCCTGCCTCAATGGCAGGCAACTTTCTTTTAGTCCATCTCTCTCCTTTTGTGATTTATGGTTTGCAATACAAGTGCCAAGAGGTCATCATTTTTGTTCCGGTCATTCACTATTTTTATTGGGAAGGTAAAGCTGTAGTAGCTATTTTAAATTGAGTGGCAGCTTTGGGGTGTAGACATGACTGCCAGGGCTCCTAGAGGTACAGCAAGGTGGGGAGAGATAGCCCATTCCAACCCCAAGAAAGACTGGAGATTTCAGAACCCACAAACCCGAATTTTCAGCAGATTAATATATCAGTTAGGCTCACCCCAGGACAGTGGAGTCCAGCTGGGGGCATGGCAGTGATTTGGATTGTGGGAGCAAGCGGCTGCCAGGGTCTCTGCATGGGTGGGCACCAAGCCAACCTCCCGCCCACCTCCAATCTACCCTGGTCTGTTCAGCCTTGCATGGGTCTGAGATTAACTGCAGCTTCTCATCTCTTTTAAGACTTATTTATTGGTCTCTAAAGCAAGGCCAATAAATGAGCTTGTATGGCTGAGTCAGAGGTAGTTTGTAGGCATGGCTCCCAAGTACCTAACTTTTGGTGGTTTAATTTCTTGGAAAACTTCGGTCCTGAGTTGTTGGAGTCTAGCCAGAGGTATAGCAGCAATTTTGGGGTGTCAGGAAGTCTAAGTGCACCATCAGGCTGCTGATGCTCTTGTGCCCAGGTCGAGGTTGACCCTCTGGTATCGCTGCACCCTCTAGGCTCCAGAGGGGACAGCAACCATGACCCTGGAAGGGACCAGGACTGAGTTTATTTGCAGCTTGGGCACTCTGGGTGAGCTGTAGCCACCAGTCCAGCAGAACCTGAGCAGGAGGTACACAGCCCCAACCTCGGTCTCCAGACAGTTGGTGCCCATAGAGACTTTTCTCCATAATATGCTTTGGGTGGCACTGGCCAAGTGGGCTGGTCCAAGAAAAAGATGACGGCAGGGATGCCCAGCTGGCAGTGAGTTGCCTGAACCAGCCTCCCATGGTGGGAACCCAGGCAACCCCTCAACTCTGGGACCCACACTCTACAGCAGTGCCAAGTTGGACTAGAAGAACCCTATTCCATCACCTTAAGCTGGCTGCTCATAGCGCCAAGAGCGGTGGCATCTCCAGTAGTTCTGTCAGCTTCGGAGCCCAAGTGGGCACTGCCACCACCATCTTCACAAGTCTCACTCTGACTGATGCTCTACTGCAGGCACCAGTTCGGTTCCACTCAAAGCCACTCTTTTTGAGAGAAAATATTTAACCGGCACTTAACAGCAATTCACGTAGAAATTTTATGACGCCATCAGCCCCGCTGTTCAGAGCACAGAGAGATGCTGCCGTTCTGCCAGCTCTTGCGCCTCCTGCCACACCACTACCGTCTTCTCTCCTCCCAGCTTCCTTTTGTCGCTGTGTGTCCCTCATTGATCCGCTGGAACAATGCCCAGCTAGACTCTAGTTGGTTTACTTAGGTGTCGACATTGGCCAGCTGGGAACCATCAACTCGTGTAAACTAACTAGCAAGAGGTGGACCCTCAGAGTTGTGGCACCCACTGAAAAACATGAGTTACAGGGGTTGCCAAGGTGCGCTTAATTAGGGAGGAGGATATATTGGCCCCCATGCAAATGGAGTTGAGTCGGACCTTCAGGTCCAACCTGGGTCCCTTTGGGTTAGCATTCACAGGGCACACATGCCAGATCTCTGGGCCAGGACAGCCCAGCTTCCCCTTGAATCACCTCCAAAGGAGAGAAAGTGAAGATGCATTCTGGAGATGTCCAGGAAGAGTTTAGCTGTAAAGATTTGTTCTTGTCCATGAAGAGCTCAGCTACAGAGCTGGAAGCAACCTATCGCAGGGGAGAGAGTCCAAAACGGGGGAGCCCTCTGCCTTATTTTTCTTTGGTTTCAGATGGTGTGATATGTCCTGGGTTGGGTTTCCTAGGTGCCTAATTATGCTTCCCTCCAGCAAACCCTATATGTATAAGACTTAAGAGGTTGTTGGGAATAGTGACAACATAAGTGCAGGCTTTCTTGGCATGTGCTGAATGGTGCAGTGAACTGGAAAGGCATAACACATGCTAAGTAGGGGTGAGTCATGGCCACTAGAATGAATGTTAAAGAAAGTGTCTGTGAGGTTGCAGAGATAGTTCAACAGGCTACGTGCATGCTTTGCACATTTCATTACCACAAGGTTCCGCAAGCACAGAATCAGGAGTAGCCCATGAGCTCTGCTGGGGATGGTCCTGCTAAAACAGACACAGCATCCAACATAGAGTGGACTTTCAGAAATTTTAAGCCAAATATTGAAAGTGTTGCAGCAATAACTTTACTAACCTAAAGAAAATTCAGATAAAACCACTTACAAATGAAATGGAGGTGCCATGGTACTCAATTTCACACAACTAGACAGTATTACTGGGTGGACCTAGATATGATGAATCCAAAATTTAAAATATACTGTTTTAATATGTGAAAGTCTTAAGTAATTGGCCAGAGTGATAGTACAATGGATAGTGTGCTTGCCTTGCATGCAGCTGAACTGTGTTCAATTCTTTGCACCCCACATGGCCCCCATGTGCCCACTAGGAGTGATCCCTGAGCGCAGAATCCCTGAGCACAGCCTGGTGTGGCCCCAAAACAAGAATTCTTTTTTTTTTTTAAGAAATATTTTATTGATATTTTAGGTTTCTGTAAGTTAGTATTTTAACTTATACTAACTTACAGAAACCCAAAACTGAGAGGCTGCTAAGTGTGGTCACTCGACCTCATACCTCTTCATCCTCAGCAATGGAAAACAAATTATCTAATGCTTCCTTTTCAGCAGGTCTGACTTTAGGGGAGAGACTCTCCAAACAATAATAGTGAGTTTTGTTGAAATATTGTATGCAATCAAAGTGAAAGTAAAGTGAAATTTATTAGTTACACAGGCGGGGGGGGCTTAGGGTGGGGGGGCTAGGGGCGTGGGGGGTTAGGGGTGTGAGGGGTCGGGGTGGAGCTATACTGGGATTCTTGGTGGTGGAATATGAGCACTGGTGAAGGGATGGGTATTTGAGCATTGTATAACTGAGATTTAAACCTGAAAACTTTGTAACTTTCCACATGGTGACTCAATAAAAAATTTTTTAAAAAAAAGAAATATTTTATTGAACCACCGTGAAAAAAAGAAAAAAATACAAAGCTTTCAGGTTTAAGTCACAGTCAAATACTGATTAATCCACCATCCCTTCACCAGTGCACCCATTCCACCACCAAGAACCCCAATACACCCCCTCCCACCCCACCCCCCATCTAAGTAGCTAATGATATTCCCATTATTCTCTCTATATATTGAGTACATTCCATATTTCCATACAGAACTCACTATTATTGATTGGAAATTTTCTCCAACAATCAGGCCTGCTGAATAGGCATCATCTAATAATTTCTCTTCATTGCTAAGAGTGAAGACTTTAAGTCTATGCGGCCGCGATAGCGGCTGCGCGGTTTTGGGTTTCTAATATTTTAGCTCAGTTCACAGTCAAAATGCATGGCTGCAAGAATCCGCTCTGGTGCCCAAATGGGTTAGGAGACCTCAGGATCACAGTCAATAGGCGCGGAGGGTCTGTTTCTCATGCCGCGGCTCCTGGTTCCCCAAATCAAGAATTCTTTAAACAATGAATAATATTACAACTACTTAAATTAAATGTTTACATCTACAGTTATCTATTGTACTAGTAATATTGCTGAAGAAACAATGATTTTTTTACTATAAGAAAAGTAGAGGAAGAGATATTTATGTTCTTTTTAACTAACATCATGATTTCTAAAACTTTTCTGTCTACTATAATAGCACTGTCATCCCATTGTTCATCAATTTGCTTGAGTGGGCACCAGTAACGTCTTCATTGTGAGACTTGTTACTGTTGTTGGCATATCAAATACACCACAGGTAGCTTACTAGGCTCTGCAATGTGGGCAGGATACTCTCGGTAGTTGCCGGATTCTCTGAGAGGGATGGTCTATTATAATATAATTATTTTCAATCTTGAATAATTATTTTGCACTCTTATTACAGCAATGACAAGGAATAAAACAAGACTTTTTTACAAATATTAAATGCATATTTTGTTCATAATTATGAATTATAATATTTTGACTTTTTCCTCTGCCCCTCTCGGAGAGCCCTGCAAGCTACTGAGAGTATCTTGCCTGCACGGCAGAGCCTGGCAAGCTACCCATGGCGTATTCTATATGCCAAAAGCAGTAAAAACAAGCCTCACAATGGAGACGTTACTGGTGCCCGCTCGAGTAAATCAATGAGCGATGGGATGACAATGACAGTGACAGTAAATATTTTGACTTTAATGAATCAATATTTTTTTAACTCATAGAGAAGAGGATTCTTTGTTGATCTTTTTAATATTCTGCTCTCTCATTGGCTACCTGTACTTAATCTTTCTTCTACATTATTAGAAAATGTTGGAGAAAGAGGAGGAGTAGAAATGCCAGCCAGTCAGAAACCAGAATATTAAAAAGGTCAACATCATACAGCTTTTGCTATAATTCATAAAACTTTTAAACATACAATATTTCATCTCAGGACCAAGATGGTAATGAGAACAGAAAATAGCACAACATTAATTTATCTTTGTGACAAATATTTTAATGAGAAAGGAAGTATAAAAATCTACAAATATTTGTCTGCCATTTAAAAATATCTTATATCCTTTTTAATATGAGAGTAAGTTTACACTTCTTAAAGTTGAGTCTTCTCAATAAATACCTATTACCTTTAAAATTAATAAGACTCCTTTGGGACCTTTCTGAAATTAGGCTTAATGTATGAGAGAGCTACCAGTTTCACTAGGTGAAAATAAATAAATATAAAAAAAATCATTTAAAATTAGTGAGTAGAAATTTTATTGTGTCTTAAATTTCACTCATTAACATATTTGAACATGACCAATTATAATTTTCTCACCATTTTATATTGTGCTACGATCTGATCTTTATGATCAATGTAGGCACTCAAAGTAATATTCATTCTTAATTAAGACTTCCATAAGACAGAAGTTGCATTATAAGGCTAAGAAGAACAGAAATAAGGGCCCTTTAGTTCAAATTCTGAGGAACTTGGGTAGTTAATTCCATTCTAATCAGGATATATGCCCCTTATTCCTTCAGGAGTGCTTTGTATTTTTATCCTATTCCTTTTTTGCTTATGTGAGGTGGGAAGGGGAACCAGAGCACTAGCAGGACTCAGAACCACTCATGAAACAATTGGTTGCAGATGTGTGAATAGACATGAAGAAGTCAATGAAATGACTATAACCAGAGACCACCAACAGCAGAAATTCACTATTGCCTGTAGGAAGAAGGGCAAGAAGAGAAAACATTTTTTAGCAGAGCCCTGTAAAAGCCAGAGCTCTGGATGAGATGCTGAGGTCAAGGAGGGTTGAAGACATGGTAAAATAATGGTGCAAAGTAGACTACTGTTTTTCATCCAGATCTGGGTGTAGACCAAAACCAACAACAACAAACAAAAGAAACATGAAAGCGGTGAGAATGACTGGAAGAGAAAATGAAGCTGGAAATCGAGAGAACGAAAGAAAAGGGAATTGGATATAGTTTGCTGAGTCTGAATGGCATGTTGGTGAAGCTTTCTGTTAGATTATTGTATGAAAAGCTGCCTTAAATAAAGTTTAAAATAAATAAACCTGCCAAAAAACTGTAGAGAGTGTCTCCTGGCACATTAATTTTGAAATGGAAGATGATCCAGAGAGATTATAGACTTCCAAAAATACTTCAGTGTGTTTTTCTTATACAGATTTCTGGACATCAAAAGCATTCTCTATGTAAACTGCCACTCTAAAATTTGTTGGTACTCAAATCAGTTCTTGGTATAGTGAATGCAACCAGGGTGTTGAGTGACTTGTTAACAAGAGTATAATCACTGCCTGCCTTTTCACTATAGCTTATTTACTACTAACAAACATCATCTTGTGATGCTAAAGAGTGCCTTTCACCCACTGGATCCTGGAGTGCTTTATGAACTAGGAACGCAGGAGTAGCTGAAATAGAGCTCTCTCTGGGGTAGAATAAGACAGCTGTTAGCCTTGCAGAAATGTTGCACAACAGCCTGAGTGGAAACCAGGGAAGGGTTTTCAATCTAATTGAAACTGCAAGAAGAATTTAAGTTGATGGACTAATTGCTGAGACTGGCATTTATTCAAAAAAAGAAAAAAACGGGGCTTATTCTTCTCTGGTAATGAGTGGCACAGCAACCTAGTTGCATTTAATAGATCTTGTTGCTTCCATTTAAGGGATGAGGAAACTGAAGTTGAAGGCCACAAACTATGCTTGAGAGAATTGGATTGTAATACATGCTCCTTGAGCTTCTAGTTGCTATATTCTGTTTGAGTCATAGAGCAAATGGGAGCATCAGTTGAGACACAAAGACTCAGTGCCAAGTCATCCAGAGAGAGAGTAAACTCATGCTCTTCATATTTTTGCAGAAATTAGCTCCTCTGGAAAAGTCACTATGTGATCCTGACTCAGCCTGACCCTGCAGATCAAGTACCTCTAGCCTGAGTTCTTAGCTCAGGCATGTGTCGAGAGCCAGAGACTGTATCAATGCAAAAACAATCTTATGTCTTTAAGTCAATGAAACTCCAAATTGATTAGTTTGCAGTGTGTTCCTCTTGCCTAACACTCCTTTCATGCTAGAATGTCACATTAATTGGTTCTTAATTGAACAATGCGCTTTCAATTTTCAAAACTCAGCAGAGTATAAAACAGAAGAAGTCAGACTCTTGCTCTTGGTAAGGATTAAACTCTCACAGAGGTTGAAAGCTGTCAGGCAAACACTTCTCTACTCAACACTGAAAGGTACACCTCTTCAGATTGTCAAAGTTTTCGATGGGAAACAATTAATGCCACTTGTTTGGAGACCAGCATGATCCTGAGACCTAAGACGATGACTGAAACTTCTCTAGCTGCTTGATTTCCAAAAACCAGTACCTCTAAATATAGACATGTTGTGTTGTATATGTTTAATTAGCCATGTCTTTTATGCATAAATAACTTGTTTTTAATTTGTGTGTCTTAAATAAATAATCATTCTATAGTAGCTCATTAAATCCTAGACATGAGCTTTTCTTATCTGCAATTAAATCTGGGCCAAAAGGTCTACTTTCCACCTGAAATTAAAAACCTGTTTGTTCATGTCCTCTTTTTGGAAATGTGCCATGTACAGGCAAGTTTATTTTTCTGTTTTGAAGAAATATTATTTTTATACAGAGGCTGTGTTCTGAATTCATATGGTGTGAGAAGTCAGAGATAGAAAGTTGATTTCTTGCAACAAATAGACCTTTAAAAAAAAACCTGTCAAGTTTATGAGTTATTTTTTCCCAATACTGCTGCTATGCCTAGGGGAAGAAAATCAAGTAAAGTCTTTTAGATCAGGATACTTAAGAGTTAGGAATTTTTTTTTCAGCCACATCTGTATCATACTTGCTCATCTTAAAAGTGAGGAGAGTTTTCTAATTGCATGCACACATATGGATCATTCATCAAAATTGGACTATTTCTGTCTCTTGCATCAGAACTAGGAATTATATTATTTCTCCCCCTTGCATCATGAGGTATGGTCTCTGGTAACACTTGGTTTGCAATTGATAATGCAACTAATAGACTTCATTTGGAGCTGCACTAATACCACGGTTATCGTAAAGGTATAGAGAAAAAAAAGAAATAGTTCAAAAACAAAGCCATTTTAAGCACAAAATTTCCAATTATGTGTCACGATATTAATATATTTTGCATTAAGATGGAGTATCAAAATAGAGCTCTATATATTGCTAATAAATCAGATGCAGCTATTGCTTCTCATTAATAGAGAATCCTTGTGGAATTGCCTCCTTTTAAAATAGATGCAGGAATAAAGGTGTGTCTAAGAAACATACTGAGTTTCTTGAGCTAACTCTGAGCATCTCCAGCTGTGGAAGACTCTGACTCTGAATCCCTCTGGCAATTTACAATGCTGACACCCTGATCACACACCTTCAAGCTAATTATTCTCATTCACTCAACACTTATCCCTTCTGCTCTAACAAGACCTCTTTAAACTTCACTGGGACTGAATCTGGCATCAGAGAAGCAAGAATGGCAGCAATCCTGCCACAGGAGATAAATGTCTCCCTGGGTACAAACTCAATAATAAGTGCAACATTTGACAAAGAAGAATGCCTTTGGCAGCCCTGCTCAATCTCTCTAAGAAATTGACACTGTAGAGTACAGGAGCAAAGCCCAGATAATGACAGCTACAAAAAGCTTTTGTAAGCAAAGTAATCAACCCATGTCAGCCAGTCTCTCCTTTCATGATCTCTTGCCTGAATAGTTGGTAAAATCTGATCAATGAGATATTTTTCAACATCTATGGCAAATCATCAATCAGTGCAAGGTGATGCTCAACAAGAACCTAAACAAAAACAAAACAAAAGCAAAAATAAAATAAATAAATGAAAGATAAAAGGAAAGAAAATGGTCCCTGGTTTGAGGAGAAAGTTGCATATGGTAGATTATGACTTTCAGGATCTATCGTTACCAATTTCTCATGCAGCAGAATTCAATTGCAATTTTATATAAGAAGCCATGTTTAACTAATTGCTATATTACACTGTGTTTATGGTATCTGGGTCTCTAGGCTGCCTCTGCAGATGAAAATAATTCTTTGGGTAATTTCCTCCACATCTATTGTTTCACCTGTAAAAATATAAGCATAAACAGTTACAGGTAGAAGTTATTTTTATTTAATATAATAAGCCCCTCAATGCGCTTAGAAATCTTTCCTTTCAGTACACAAAATGACCAGTCCTCATGTTGGTAATTGTAAGAAGATGTCATTGTTTATTGTGGCCTGATGAAAACAAGATTTCCGTGGTGGGGGGTGGAGAAGGGGTGTTGACTGAGCAGTACATATAATTGCTCTAGAGGGTTATGGGCTCCATAAAATCAGTATAAAATATAGAGGTGTTCCAAAGAGGGATAAAGCACTTGTGGCAATAATTAAAAGGAATTAAGAGGAAGGAATCCTTGGGGGTAGTGGCATTTGAACTAGGCCTCAAAGGATGTGTGCAATTGAAATCTGAGGAGGTAGAAATTGAACAGGGCAGAAGGAAAATATCATGATAGACAGGTTCCTTGCTAAGATCCCTAAGAGAGTGGTCTGGGCATGCGCAGGAAGATGATTTCCAATGGGTTTCCTGTCTTAACATTTACAATGAGCTTATGTACACTCAATCTTGGAGAATCTGTGTGATGTGAAGTAGAGAGGGAGATTCAAAAGTCACAGTGCCTGGATTTCTGTTCCAACTCTACCACTTACCTGCTGTATGACCTTGAGCAAAATAGCTCAGTTCTCTCTGTTTTTAAATAGAGATCATCATAGATCATCATCTAACCCACAGAGTGTTATGGAGCTTAGGTGAATCATTTAAAGACCCTAAAACAGGACCTAGAATATAGTGAACTCTTGCTAATACTGTTCTTGTGTTTGAACTTACACAATCCTGTACAGGCTATGCACTACATGGCAGATTGGGACTGGTATTGTTCCAAATACACAGAAAGGCCTAGAAGAGTTAGCAGATACATCAAGTCCTTTGTCTTTTAAACATGTAGTCAACACATCCCAATAAATCCAAAGCTAGAGAACCTTTTGTCCAGCATACAACTATTCTGAGTTTCACACAAAGTTCAGTGGTTTTCCACTAGGAAAACACATAGGTGTGTGTCTTTGTGTCTTTGTGTGTGTGTGTGTGCACACACGTGCACACATGCACACACACATATACACACACTACTTCGGTTATTAAAGTTGAAAAGTTGCTACTGGCATATCGAAGATAGATGACAATTATGCTCCTAAACATCTTACAATGCACAGGATATTTAGTGTCCCCACTCCCAACAACCCCACCAAAAATCCCACAAAGAATTATCCAAACTCGTTTCAGTAGTGTCGAGGTTAAAAATATCAGACATGAGGTTGTTTCTTAGAATGGGGTTGACATTCAAATGCTTCAATATTTTACTCCATTTTACATCAGATACTTCTCTGAAAATCAACAAAGCAAAACGCATGCTTAAAAGACAATAAAATAAAAACCTTAATGTTGATAGAATTGTCAGAGGTTTGTCCCTTGCAAAAAATGCCTATATTTATGAAAGAATAACAGCATACATAGCTACATAGTCTGAATTCTTCTATTTATACTCTGCTGAGTTTGAAAATTAGACAAGAAAAATAATCATATGAAATTACTTTTTAGAAACTTCTAAAAAGTAGTTCAATTGCTATAAGAGGCAAAAATGCATGTGCATTTTGTCTATAATGTTTAACTTATCCAGCTGTCCACACACATCCACCTCAAAACAAGCTATTTATTTTCAACTTCAACTCAAGTCTAACTCAACTGTCAAAAAAAAGTGCTGGAGAAAAATGTATCTGCTTCTTTTCTGTAGTCAATCCGTATTCAAGGTTTAACCATCACTCATTACGTTGGTTGTGCTGTGATTACATATTTTGCTTCAAAATGCCATTACAGTAGGCACAAAAGATCAATTAATTTCCTGCTTTAATCTCTAAATGTTTTATTGTTTGAATTAGTGAAGTTTACATAGATGAAACTCTCTGAGAAACTGTGGTCTTGTGCCTTTTGTTGGCCACTCTTATCTGCTCCCTAGTGCTAGAAACAATTAACTCAGCTTCCAAACACATGAAATGTGTTGTATATAATGCCTTCCTCCACAGCAGCACCTTGATGGACTAATTGACCTTGCTGCCATGTCATAAATTTCAAAGAATCTAATGAAAGCTGCCACATGCAGCCAGTCATTTTTGTTTGAATTTTACCAGGCAGTTCAATAATGCCCTTTACTTTACCCACTCTTCCATCACCATCACTTTCATGTTTGCTCCTGGGGAAACACATTATTGGGTTTTGATAACAGGAAGTGATAAAAGCAGCTTTCTTACATGAGAAGTACACTTATGTTCATTATTTCATTTGATCCTCATAACTGTACTTTTGGCTTGAAATTTTAGCCCTTACAAATGACCTTAATTATGTAGATAAGAGCTCACAGCACTATTTTCTCAAGTCATAGTATTCTCTTCTTAGACCTATAGTAAAGAAGCAGTAACTATAGCAGAGAGTCCTATCATCCTTCCCTATCCTTCATGTTTGTCTAACCAGAAACAGAACCTGAGAGAAAGGTTTTATTTTGATCTTCAGTGTCTTGAGAGATGATCCCTGATAGATAGTTGGTAGTAGTGGTGGTGGAGGGGTGAGGATGGGGTCAACAAAAGAAGAGCTAATAAAATGTGCTTAAAAAAATAGGCATTGTGATTTATAATACTGTGGCTTTCATGCATATGATGTTCCAAAACTGTACCCTCACATGTGTCCCTACTTTAACCTATCTTCACTCCTACCCCATAAAAATGACAAGCTCAATTGTGTAAACCATTCCTCGGGCTCTGTCACCTTTGGCCCATTTGTTATTTCTTTACTATGCTTCTTTATATCATACATGTGAGAGAACATTCTGTATCTATCCCTCTCCTTCTGGCTGAATACTCAACACGATCCATCCATGGGTCATTGAATTGCATAATTTTGTCTTTTCTTATAGCCAAATACATCTTTTTGTGTGAGTGTGTGTGTGTGTGTATCAGGGTTTCTTTATTCAGTTATCTGTTCTTGGACACTTGGGTTGTTTTCATATTTTAGCTATTTTGCATAGTGCCTCAATGAATCATAGGAACACAGTATTCTAAATAGAGTTTTTGGGTAGATGCAAAGAAGTGGAATTTCTGGATCACATGGAAACTCAATTTTTAGTTTTTTGAGAATTTTTTATATCGTTCTCAAAAATGTTGAATCTGTTGACATTTCCACTAGCAGTGGATGAGTATTGAGTGTTCTTTTCTCCTCACATTCACACCAACACCAAACACTGGTTGTTTTTTGCTTGTTTTTTTTTCAATGTGTGACAGTCTTACTGGAACAAAAGATGGCTTATTGAACTATCGAACAGGTTACCACTGCGTTCACTTAAGCCTCATCCTTCAGAGAAATGCAATAGGTATTGCAGAGTAAGCCTCCATCAAAATGGGGGAGGCTACCGTATTAATATCTTCATCCATGTTTCCTAAAAGCTCTTTGGGGTAGAAAGAGGTGCTTAACTCCAGGTGCTTCCTGTAGGACATCAAAAAAAGCCAAAGGAAGCATGAATGCCCAGAGTATCCTTCTCCCTTCACAATCACTGATGTCAACTGTGGTGCCACAGAGCCAAATCTACTCAGGGAGAATCTAGAGACAGAGAACACAGTTTCTTGGCAATTGTGTCTTTGATATCTCAGTGATTTGCATTTTGTTTGTTTGTAGACCACACCTGGCAGTTCTCAAATTTACTCCTGGATCTCCCCTGAGTAATCTCCATTTTTGGTGATGCTCCAAGAAACATATGTGGTTCCAGAGATCAAATCTCAGTCGGCAGTACGCAAGGCAAGTGCCTTAACCCATGTACTATATCAGCCCTTTATTTGCACATATGTTATACATGCACACTCTCTCTCTCTCTCTCTCTCTCTCTCACACACACACACACACACACACACTAAGTTTTGCTAAGTGCCCCATGGATTTAGATATTTTAATTAGCTACCACAATAAAAAATATTCAAAACTTCATATAAAAATCAGAATGCTAGTGGCCAAGGAGATTTGACTCCCATCACAAGGCTCCTTAAGCATTTCCTGTCGTGCCCCAGGAGGTTCCTGAGCAATACTGGGGTGGCCCTAGAGCTCCCCAGCACCACAGCAGAAACACATCCATGGGTCCTACCACTGAACTACAAGCTTAATTGGCTAAATATTGCTTAGAGTAGCTCCCAGATTCTATAAGCACTGCTTGTTTAGGAGACCCCTCCAAAATATTAGAATCTGAAATTGACCTAACACATTATACTTGTCCAACATGAAAGCAAGATTAGGACATGTTGGAGTAGGGTAGATGTGGCTCACATAGATGGCACATACATTCTCCAGTTTACTCGATCTTGGTCAATAATTTGTTTCTACATCCAATCATTTCTTCCACCTTCTTGCCTACTTCAGAATCCAGACTTTTGAACTTGTGACTCCTGATTTTATTACATTATAGAAGAGAGAGAATTCTTAGAGGCTGTTGCTTTTATTTGCTGTCCTCTCTCAATCCTTGAAATCACACTCTTTAGCATGTAATTACTCTTTCCACTTATTCAACCTTCTAACTCTGTGAAAAACAAAAGGTTTTTAGTGATTTTTAAAGAATGACACAAACCGTTACATGAACCTACATTTAATTTTCATTAGACTTGTCCTAGGCAGTGCTTGAACTTAAATTCTGTAAAGCAGAAGCAAATCTGTGTTTGAAATAAAAGTTTCCAGAAGAAAGACATTTAGATAATTTCCTCTGGATATGTGAAATCATAGCAAGAGCCATCTTTCCATTATCTCTAAGTTGGGAGCCACCTGTTTTTCATGACTGTCTGACGGTTGGAAGGAGAAACTCTGAGTTTAATTAAGTTACATGTGTGGGAGTAATATTCTTTGCAGCAGCAGTTAGATTATTAATGGACTCCTATATTGAAGTGTTCACATATTTGAAAGGCTAATTACAATATAATTTTAGTTTTAAAATATTGCTTTGCCAAGGATGGGAGTTATGTCATGTATTATTAAGTGTACTTTTTTCACTTGGGAGAAATATTGGTTTGGTTATGGTAATCTTTACTATCTATTTATTTCCCTTATATTTTATGAATAGAGCCTGGCAAGCTCCCTGTGGCGTATTCAATATGCCAGAAACAGTAACAACAAGTCTCACAATGGAGACATTATTGGTGCCCGCTCGAGCAAATTGATGAACAATGGGACGACAGTGCTACAGTGCTATAATGGGTTAGAAAAAAATGTGCTGAGAATAGTCAAATTCCAATTAGTCTATAATAACTAAGATTTCATTGGAATTTTCCAGTTTTACTTATGAAAAAAATCAAACTGCTAATAGATTGAATGAACTTTTAGAATTTTTTTAAATTGTCGTTACTATATGAAACCCATGATCAGCTATACAATTTCAACATTTCTGGGTGGAGGGGTAGAGAGAATTTGAAATGGAAATCTAAGGTTCATAACAATAGCTGTATAATAAACTAATTCTGAAACCCATCACTTGGTTGTAAATGTGCATGAAGCTCTAACGGGCAACACATAATTTTAAGATCCAAAGACTTAGTTTAAAATTCTTATATTAGAAGTTGTACTGGAGCTCTAGCACAGCAGGTAGGGCATTTGCCTTGCACGTAGCCAACCTGGGTTCGATTCCTCCATCCCTCTTAGAATGCCTGGAAGCTACCTAGAGTGTCCCATCCAAAGGGCAGAATCTGGCAAGCTAACTGTGGCATATTTGATATGCCAAAAACAATAACAACAAGTCTCACAATGGAGACATTTCTGGTGCCCACTCGAATGAATCAATGAACAACGAGATGGCAGTGCTATATTAGAATTTCTTTTTGCTGTTTACTCCAAATCAAAGTCAATACACACACCTACTATTATTTTCTCCCAGTAAAAATTCATGGACACCTCGATGACATGTTTGTTTTACCAAATCAAAGAAAATGAATCTACAGAAAAGATAATGAATAATGATAAATTAGGATGGTTTCCTAATTTATCCTAATGTGCTGGGAAGATCCTCACCAAAAAGAGGTGTTTTTTAAGTACAGCTATTCACAGAACCAATGTATTGGGCCATCTTATCTACTAGTTGTGATCAGCAAGAGGTGCCATTGGTCTTCAAGCTTTTCACCATTCCAGCATCTCCGTTGCCTCTCTAGAGAAGCCTTGCGCTAGCTAGCTCATCATTACACATTGTTACAAGTTTAGCTTTCTTCAATTAGATTGTGTGGTTTTATTTATCACAAATCATTCTATTTGAAGACTATTAGAATTAAGTAGAAAGGTCTCTTGTGCCCTAGAAAGCGACCAATTCTTTAAGTCAATATGAGTCAATTATATTGTCTCTGTAGTCATACTTTCCCCTACACTATGGGTGGGAAAATTGACATAAGCAATCCCTCCGAATGATATGGGATTCTGCTGTTTAATCCTTAGTGTGGGTAGTGGTACAAGTATTATCAGTAAGGGATTAGAGGACTGTCTGTGGAAAGCAAAACAGTAGAAAGTATCCTTTAGTATGAGTCCCAAGGCCAAGGGTAATCCACATCTTCTTGAGCCTGAAGCAGATTTTCACCACTACACCGCCCCTTCTCTCACCTGCAGCATCTTATAGCTTAAAAAGAGTTAATGGTTCCTAAACCACCAGAAGCTAGTACTAAACCACCGGGGAGAAAACTTTTCCTACAGCTTTGCTCCCACCAAGTCTTCCCCCGATGATTGCTTAAATATTATCTGTTCTAACTTGTGGATATGAATCAGTACCTTATCCCTAATTTGTTCTTTAATTTTCTCTTTAATCATTATAGTAAATCCAATTCTCTGATCCCTTCATTATCAGATCTTTAATTGCCGAGAGAGGAAGTTACACCACGTCTGAATATCCTGTCAATAATATTTTTGTGGGGGATGGGGAAGATACTTTCAAGAGGAACTCAGGCACTCTGGGAACCCCACAGATGATTTTTGAAAGTGAATGTTTCCATGGAAGGGTCCAGTGATTCAAAGCTTTTCTTATACCATTGTGCCAAGGATACCCAAGCCACCCTGACATTACTGGGTGCCTCCAGGGCTACAATCTGTGATGTTTATGGGACAATTTCAACCTGGAAATTGAGACCAGCTCAGGAACATGCAATGCAAGCATTTAGATTCCTGTATTATCTCCTGGAATTCTTAATAATGTTAAGAGGGCCAGAATTAGCAGCTTGAGTAAAATGCCAATTTTATGTGTCCATATGACAATGAAGGAAGGAAAACAACTTAAATAAGAACTATATTGAGGTCTGGTTCTATTTAGGATATAAGTAATCTAGTGCTTGCCATAGTAAAATATTATTTTTTTGACCTTGAAAGGGAAAAAAATCAGATGGTCTAGAAAGACTGAACATGAATGCTGTATATAAAAGTTATGGCTTATACTCTACAACTCTGGACAAAGACATTTGACTAACTCAGGTTGAAGATATATTCAAGCTAATGAAGTGAATGATAGAGCAGTAATGGTTTCAAATTATGGTCTCATTGCAATTTTATTGGCATTGCAGAGTTCTGAGATATAGAAAGCAGAACTCAGAAAGGTAGTTTGTTTTTCTATAGGCCTTCCCAGTTCTTTTATTTAGACAGAAAGTCTTAGCTGTAAGTATTATCTCCTTTGTGAGTGACAGAGCCCAAAATCGCTGTAAGTCTCCACTTGGCAGGAGCTAGAAGGTCCTTAAGTCACCTTTTTTCAAATGTTTCAGACTCCTAGAGTGTGTATACAAAAGACCCAGTAGTTTCCCTAATGACCTCTCAGGAACTTTAATCTGTACAACCTATGGATCGGCCTCTTGTTTCCTCTTTCTGAATGTGAAATTATGGGAAAAATCATAGGGTATATTTTTCTCTTTTATCTTACCCTATCCCATTTTCATCCAACTGCAATATATACCACCAGTGATACTCAATCTAAGAATCTAATGTGTGTTCTCTCTGAGCAAGGGCGAAGGTCCAGGTTTCTGTTGTGCCAAGGTGTTGGCATCCAGGGGAAGTTTTCTGGTACCTTCCAGCGTGTGGGAAGCATGATCATTTCAACTTTGGGATACAATCAGTTACTGTAATTCTTGTCTTATGTGGCTAGCAAAGAATCTCTTTTCCCTTGGGCAACACTATCCTACCAAGAAAATTAAGTTATGTCCTCCACCCCCTAGAAACCAAGAGGGAACCTTGGCTGGCCTCCACCTGGCACTCCTCTGAATTTGTAGTGAGCCAGGGGAACCAGGTCCAAAGATAAGGACCTTAGGTGTGGATGTTTGGCTGGTGAAATAGAAATGAGGTCAAAGAATACAAAAGATAGGAATCAGAGACATGTGACCATGCCCTCTGGGACTCCTGCTGTTCAAGGCTAGTCTTTGCATCTCAATCTCTCTTTGCCCATGTTCTTGTGACATTTTACTCCCTAAAGACAGTGTAGTCCCTTCCTTTCCTCAAGTGGAGCCTATTATTTTTCTCCACACATCACTGCTTAGGTTCTCTGTGTCCCCTTCTCCTCACCATTGTTTCTAACCCATCACTCTTTCTTCTTTACAGCTTGCAGCTCAGATAAAGACTATGGTTTCTACTGACCTTCTTTAGCTGTTCATCAGTTCTTACTCCTCTCTCCTGTTCTCCAACTTCATAAAATACTTTAGTGCTCAAGTCCCTGTAAAGTTCCCCAAACCACACAGAACATTGTTTATCCCAAGGCCTTATTCAGCAGTCATGTCTCTTTGTGTTTTATGTAGGATAACATAGCCTCAGGTACTTTAGGTTTATTGGGTTACTGCCATTACAGTGCTCCCACTCCTCTGTGTTTATTTGTAATTTCTTTCTTAGTGTTCTGTTGACTTGCAAATATTGTTTTTCTCTTCTCCTTGAGTCCTTTGCATAGTTTATTTAGAGCAATGTCCTTTTTGTATGGACACAGGAAGACTTAGCAAATGCTATGCTTTTGTAACCTGGGAGTCATTTGACTCTACATGATATTTTCCTCCTGGGCATCTGTTATCTAGACCTAAGCCTCAGTTGCCCTTACTTCCTAGCACCCCCAAAAGCAGGGTCCCGACGAGGGATGAGACGGACCCAGGGCAAGTGGTGAGTTGTGTGCTACCCTGGCATCGAGATGGGCCTGGCCAAAGTGCCTAATGCTTAACTATAAGTTAAGAGCTTGATCATGGACAAGTGTTGTCATGATCCAAACAGTGATAACTAGATTTGGACCCTGCTAGGGTGAGGAATGATTAATCTCACCTGAGTGCTGTGGTCTGAGCCTGTGGCAAGATGTTGCCAGGAGAGCTGCCTTGCAAGCCTCAATGTATCTCTTACCATGTCCATACAAAAATAACTAGTATTTCAACAAAAAACTCGGTACTATTATTTGGAGTTTCCCCCCACAGTAAGACCTGCTAAAAAGGAACCTTTTCACCTTGCTGACAGTCAGGAGATATTAGGTCAGCAGCCACGAGGTTTGGGATTTCTATATGAAGTCCAGGGAAAATTCTTTTGGTAATTGTATCACTGCAATCTTTTACTTCCCTTTTGTGGTGCTCATATGATGGAGAAGCCTGGAGAGAAGAACCGTGCCCCGCTGGAGTCCCATGGGCCAGTAGCTCCAATCACACAGTTTGGAGGCATTTGGGGGGTGCTGCTCGTGTCCAAAGGAGTTCAGTTGCCTCCGGGGTCGATCAAAGTAGCAGCTATTTCTTTAGACTGTGAACTAAGCCAAAGCCCCACACCGGCCTAGGTGAGGAAGTATCCTTCTTTCTTGGTCCTTTTCCCTTTACTGGGAGAAACGCAGTGTGGTGTCCACCATATTATGAAGTCTATTAAGCAGGCACGAACTTAGAGGCACGGGAATGGGAGGGGGAAAAAAAAACCTATATACTTGGAACAGCGGGACACTTTGGAAGTCTCGGGCCGATACCAGCGCATGCTCCACCAAGACTCGACCTGGGTTGCCACACTTTTGAGTGGCCTTGATGTTGCTGATCAACCAGAATCCGGAGCCTAACTAGACTACTTCCGGTTCCAGAAACTACTTGCAACCATGTCTCTAGACTGAACTAAGCCATAGCCCCACACCAGCCGAGGACTGGAAATATCCTTTTTTCTTGTAGGGCGGCGTGGTGTCAGCCATAATATGAGGACTATTCATTAAGCAGGCACGAACTTGGTGGCACAGGAAGCAGGGGGGAAAAACTCTATGTACTTGAAACAACGGGACTTTATATCTCTCCAGTTTCAGCAATGGAAAACTAATTATCAAATGCTGCATTGGCAGTAGGGCAGTCTTTCTTGGGGGAAAACTCCAACAATAGTGAATGTTGTGTTGAAATATGGAATGTAATCAAGGTAAAGTGAAAATGAAGTGAAATTTATCAACTAAGCAGGCAGGGATGGGGGGGTTGGAGGCGGGGGGTGGGAGCTATACTGGGGTCTTTGGTGGTGGGATATGGGCACAGGTGAAGGGATGGATGTTTGAGCATTGTATAACTGAGACATAAACCTGAGAACTTTGTAACTTTCCACATGGTGATTCAATAAAAAATAAATAAAATTAAAAAAAATAACTAATATTAAGATGTTAATAAGTGTTTGGAGTAAGGAAAGAAAAAAACCTTAAGAGTCAGGAAGGGCTTTGGAATGCCCTGCCCTCAGGAAGGGCTTTCTTATGTTGATTTTGCTACCTGACTGGGTGTAGCCTAGAGGGCAAGGTGGGAGAGAGAAGTAGGAGGAGAGACAGAGGATCCAGAGAGAGGATGGAGCTGGGAGTGCGGGAGATGAGAGAGATGAAAGATTGAATAAACGGTAACTAATCAGCAACCAACTTGGTCCTTGTTCTTCCTTCGCCTGTCCTTGGCCAACAGCTGTCCAGATCCAGCTCATACACAGCGGTTCCGGAACACCGAACGCGTGCGGTGAGAGAGAGCCGCCCAGAGAGCCTGCGAGGGCAAGTGCCCCTTGGCGAGCTTTAGTTTTTTACAGACCCTTATTTTATTCAACCCACCAAAGTCATATTTTTTTTCCTTGGAGGTACTCTGATCAACACTTCTGCTTACTTCACATCTCATTCCCTGTCTTTCCAGGGAGCTATATTTTGAATACCTCACTGCAACAATATATCCAGATAATAAAAGTCTATAATCTTTGTAAAGTTCCTAATTTCAAGCTACCTATATCCCCAGACTCAAGTCTTTATTCTCCAGTTTATAGAGATAAATTCCAGAGTCCCTTGTGGAATTCACTATCTTTCAAACATCCTCAACTTCTGCACCACTAAGATTCAGCCATTCCGCAAGGTAATAGCTCAACCACCATTCCTCTGGGTGGTACCTACTCAGCTCAATATGGCTGAAAACATCAAACAACTGGCACAACTACTTTCACTTTCCAATTTTGACCACCCATTATTTACACAGGAATTATAATCTTTTAACCAGAGTGATTCTTTATGAGACCACAACAGTTCTCACCTTTCATTGCTTTGCATTTTTTGCCTAAGCCCCCCCACCCAATTTTGCAAACTCTAATACCATGTGAGCAAAATACATGCATACTCCCACCATCAGATATGCATTATTTGTCTGATCCCTTCTTTTGTCAAGGGAATTTTCCTTCTCTCAGTCAGATAGTCTTCCTGTCTGGGGCTTGGATGCCAATCTCCACTCATTTCTCCCCATTACTCTTTACTCCTCATCTCTCATTATTGAATCACTAGTTGTTCCTCTTTTCCTACTTAATTACTCAAACATGATTTAGTGGAGACTATTTGGTTATTACGTCTTGGATAGCTGATGCCTTTATATCATTCAAATTTTAAAAGGTGTAAAAAAAAGGCTTAGAGTGGAACCTCTAAGGGCCACTGTATTCTAACATTATCACAGTTCCCCTGTAGACAGTCGATCTTTTCATCCTTTTCTTAAAATACTTCTTATCTTCTTAAAATACTTCGTGTATATGTGTACCTACAAAGACCTTGATCCTTCTTTCTCTTTTAAAAGTGAAGCAAGTTGTAGATGGATGTGGGTACATTATTGAAAGTAACAGTACATCAAACAATAAAAACAAATTAAAATAAAAGTAAAGGAAGAATACTACAATTTTCTTCACTTACTTATGCTGAAAACAATATGTCATGTGTTAGAGATCATTCCATCTTAGTCAATTTATAGCAACATAGTTTCAGTCTGTAGATGTTTTCTAACTTGACCAGTTCTGTGTGGAATACTTCTTTAAGAACAAACAAAACCTGCAATATTTTATGGCCCTACAGTTCTTCTCTATACACTTATCCTTTGCCTGTTTCCATTTCACTCAAGTGCTTCAAAGGATATATATCACTTATATCTTTGTCTCTCATTCATTTTTTTGCTTAATTTTAATCAGACTTTAATTTTTACTGATTTTCCCCCCTAGATTACCAAATTCAATGAATACTTCTCTAAAGTCATTACATGTGAATTCTTGGTAACTTGGTTTCCTAAACAATATATTCATGGCTTGTGCATTTTACAGTTTATGCCTTTATTGCAGGTTTTTCTACATATAAATATTTTGGAGAAAATCAGATATTTTTGGTTATTTATCATGGTAAATAACCAAAATTTTATTCTGAACTTTATCTTCTAATTCATTAAGGTTTCCATACCTACATTTCAACTAGAGCTATCTCTGAACTTCACATTCACTTGCTGGTGGAATATCTTCACTTGTATAAAAAATAGGAATCTGAAACTGAATTCAAAGCAGAGCTCTAGATTTTTTCTTTCTTTCTCTCCTAGCTTGTTCATCCATCACGCTCCCAAACCCAGGAAATATCACCATTATCTATCATTATTAAGGCCAAAAACTTAGGAGTCATCCATCTTAGTTCTTTCCAACTGGCTGATCATCTATATGTGAGTCCTATTAGCTTTATCTGCAAACATACCCACACATTGTCTACCTCTCTCCATCTTCCTGTTACTCACCACATAGGACTATCTCCCTCCCTTCTTTGGACTGCCCCAACAACTTTCTCAATCCTCCCAGTTCCAGGTCTTGTCTGCTCTATTACCTTGAAAAAAATGGGTTAAAGTAATCTCTTAAAACTGTAAATATCAACGTGTATATATATATATATACACTGTAGCACTGTCGCCCTGTTGTTCATTGATTTGCTCCAGCAGGCACCAGTAACGTCTCCATTGTGAGACTTGTTAGTGTTTTTGCCATATCGAATACACCACGGGTAGCTTGCCAGGCTCTAGCGTGAGGGTGGGATACTCTCGGTAGCTTGCCGGCTCTCTGAGAGGGATGGAGGAATCAAACTTGGGTTGGCTGCATGCAAGGCAAATGCCCTACCTGCTGTGCTATCGCTCTAGTTTGTATACATATATATGAATGTGTGTATATATATATATATGTGTGTGTATCTATATTTACATATCTAAAAATCACATAATGTTTGGTTCAAACCTTTTCATGCTTCCTTTTATCCCTAGAACAAACTCCAGATTCCTTGTGATGAGCTAACTGTTCCAGAAGAACAGGTTAAAGAAACCCTAGCTGTACTTATTGCCCAAATTTCAGACACAAATGCTTTGGCCTTTTCTTTCTCTTCCCCAGATGCTTGATTAGCTCATTTTTAATTAAATCATAGCCTTAATATCACCCCACAGAGAGGTCCTCCATGAACCAAAGCCTTCTCCGTGCTCTTTGAAGCCTTGTAGGAAGTGTCACACTCATTATTTTGTATTTTAGCACACTAGGAACTTCTGTCTTTTCCTTCTAGGACTTAAGAGTGCAGAACCTATTAGTCTTCTTTAGCGTTCAACATTTGGAACTTCCTGGAATCTCCTAAACTGAAAATCAAACCAAAAAAACGCAAAAACAAAAAACTTCTAAAGTGTTCTGATTTTTTTCTAATTTTTAAAAAATTCTTACAAATATAGATTTTGGATGGTGGCATTGGGGCATAGTTCAAAGGGCTGGAGTACATCTTATATGCAGGAGGTTCAATCATAGTTTATTAAACTCTTCTGGGAGCAATACCTAAATGGGAAGTTGAGATTTGCCCCTGAGAATTGTCAAATGTGCCCCCCGAACAAACAGATATTTTTATTTATAAAATTTTGCCTTTTTAAAGAACCAAATTATCTAGTATTAGAATAATAAAATGCTTTTGATAGTTATTCAGAGTCCATGAATCTTGCTTTATGCAAAGGTTTAATTTGGGGAAAAAATCTTAAATTTTATTCATCCCATAATTTCATACAAAAATTTTAAGTTTGAGGGGCTGGAGCAATAGCACAGTGTGTATACGGCACTTGCCTTGCATGTGGCCAAACCGGGTTTGATTCCCAGCATCCCATATGGTCCCCTGAGCACCACCAGGAGTAATTCCTGAGTCCATGAGCCAGGAGTAACCACTGTGCAACACCGGGTGTGACCCCAAAAGCAAAATAAATAAATAAATATATTTTTTTAATTTGAAAAATTTTTTTGAAAATGTAAAAAAAAAGTTTGAAAGCTCTTGGCTTTTTTTTCTAGTTTAATAATTTTTTTATGTTTTGATGAAAAAAACCTTTAAATCTTATTTGGAACATTGGTGGAGGAGAATGGGCACAATATTGGTGGAGGGATGTAAACGATCACTATATGACTGAAATGCAAACATGAAAGTTCATAAGTTTGTAAATTACCTCATGGTAATTCACTCATAAAAAATTTAAAATAAACAAATAAAGTAAATATCATAGGCTCATTATTTCTCTGAAAAATTTCAGAACATTCAGGAGGAAGACATACTTCCTTCAGAGATTTCAAGTTGACAGTGTGAAACGCAAAATTGGTAGCAGTAGCCCCCATTGACACTTTTACTTGTTAGCAGAAAAACATTAAGATCTTTAATCTCACTCTAGTTAGCATGGGTCAAATCACCACTTCCAATCACTTATAGCTTCATGTCTGCTCCCATAAAACGGGGCGCATTCTCCCCAGTGCATACTTAATGCAAAGTCATGCCTACATGCTGGAGTTCAAGTAAATAAATCTTGCCTATTCACTGTTTATTGTTTGCATCACAAAGCTCTGGCTGGCCAGATGGCACGTATGTTGCCTCTAAGGGCTTTGTGGGCTTGATTTATTTTGCAGTTTCTTAATTCATATATATGATGCCACCACTGTATATTATAGGGGCAGGGCCATCTCTTCTATAAATTATGAAATCAGTTGGAAAGCTTGATTGCCTGTTAGTGTATGTGAGCTCCATGAACATTAATCTATACACTGAGCTACAGTCTACAACGTCCTGGCATGCAGCCAACCCACCAGCACTGGCGTGCTTTTGACTGCAAGTCAGGTTCACCGAGTTGGACAAGTGTGGAAGATGGATCACAGAGCAGTTCACACCGCCCTGACAGGATGCAAAGGACAGTGGCGACTTTAAACTGAAGAAATTTGAGAAAGACTCAGCAGAACACCTCCAAGCAGACCATGACAACTGAGAAGCCACAGTAAGAGCCAGATCTTTCTGGCAGGGAGGAATCAGAGATAAAGTGTCAGAGACCTCGTGAAAGGGGTGAGGAGGAAGACAAGAGGCAAAACAGCTCTGGCTTACAAAGAGTAAGTTCCAGGATACAGAGTTAGTTGATTCAGGGCATGTATGGTGTGTCCATTAGACTTGAAGTTACATGTGTGTGTGCACTGAATGGCCATCTGCCTTCCCATGGATGTGTGCGGGCATGGCCAGCTTCTGGCCACAGTTTTTCCAAATTTGTCAGTGGTGGTGTCATTTAAAAAATCTTTAAGAGATCTTAAGAGTGTATTTAATCTTTTTCTATAAAATAATGCGTGGCCTTTACAAAAAGAAATCAAACATATCATTGTTCTGAAGTGTACGAAGCAAAATATCAAATTTAAGCCTCCCATTTACATTGTCCAACTCCCCCTTAGATGTAATCACTTGAACTAACCATCAAGTTTCCTCTCACCTTCCTTAGAGCATTTTTCTCTGTCTTGAAGAAAAGAATTTGCTTGAGTTCTGAGTCTCCTGGATAAGGGAAGGAGCCTTCTAGTTTTAGTATGCACTCACCAGTGCCCCAGTCAGTATAAAAACACTTCCTCTAGGAAGAGCCTCCATGCCTCTCCCTGTGGTACTATATCCAGATCTCTATCTTCTCTTCACAGCCCTCTGTATCTCACCACATTCCCTACCCACATCTTACAGTTAGCACTGTAGCACTGTCATCCCATTGTTCATCTATTTGCTTGAGTGGGCACCAGTAACGTCTCCATTGTGAGACTTGTTGTTACTGTTTTCGGCATATGGAATACAACATGGGTAGCTTGCCAAGCTTTGCCGTTCGTGCGGGATACTCTCAGTAGCTTGCCGGGCTCTCTGAGAGGGACGAAGAAATGGAATCTGGATTGGCCGCCTGCAAGGCAAACGCCCTACCTGCTGTGCTACATCTTACATTTAGCTGTGTTTTCCCCCAGATTCACCGCACTCATTCCTCCCTTGGAGTTTTATACCTGCGTGTTTGTGGTACGTTCTTTTTTATTTTCTTTTGTTTCCAACACCCACTTTTCACTCAACAACCTCCATAAAATACATCTAATTCTCCATATCCATAGGTTGTTCCTTTCTCTAAGTAAGGAAGTCACATGGTTTAGTATTTATGCTTCCTAATTATTTCAGAAGCATTAATTATATCTCAAGGTTTGGAAACTCACCTAAACAATCCTGAAATAATTGGTCCCACAGAACCTGGTATGACTGAATACTTGGAAAAACTTAGTGTCCAATGAAGTCAGGAAATGGCCAGACAACAGAGAAAGTTTGCTTTTTACTTAAATACTTATCTTCCCAGTATTTTTGTATGTAGGGCTGACTTTCACATTTATGGTTCTGGTTTATTACCCTATAATAATCTCCTTTTATGTGGTCATTAAAACAAGGGTGAAATTACCTTCAGGGCAAGGTAACTAATAGGCCTGGTAGATTATCTGCACTTTTAGTTTCAGGGATAAAAATTTTTTGTTTGTGTCCCAGAAATTTGGACACAAATTTTATTCTCAAAAAAAAAAAAAAAACATACAGCAGATAATTAAACCCACCTGTAGTCTGAGACCTCCTTGATTTTAATCTTAAACATTTAGCCCATCTGCCATTTTAACAAGTCATGAAATGCATTCTCTTTTTCTCACTTTAGCTTAGAAGAAAATTTTAACAGAAAGGGTAAATCTACTGGCGTATGACATATGGAGGTCAAGATCTTACATAGATTTTCAACATTAAAGCAGAACAAATGGACTGCAAGATTACAAAAAAGAAATTTCAGAACGGTAACCTTTTGCGAACTGCCAAATTGCTGGCAAGATGAAAATGGGGTTGCATTTGAAAAATTATGCAGTGTTGTGCTTCTTGAAGAAATGTGCAGCACAGCAGAGTATATGTGTTTTCATTTGAAACTCTATTTTTAATATTCATAATGACACCAACTAAAGCAAATCTGACTATATGTAGAACATCCCGTAAATGGTAAATAAATGATGGTAAGGAGGGAGGGGAGTTAAATGGAAATAGAGGTTCTGGTGAACCAAGTGTATTTTTGAAATATCAAACAGACACATTCAGTCTGTATGCTGAAGATCACTATGCACAGTGAGAAAAAAGTAGAAAATTTGCCCAGAAAAAGTCGGAAAGAAATCACAGCAAGTGGAAGGCTAGATTTTCAGCAGTGTGAAGAAAGGGAATATATGAAAGAAAATGTCTCTCTGCATATCATAAAAACAGCAAGATTTTCAGCATATGCTGCTATTTTCCTTTTTTATATTGACAGGCCATTTGTCACTAGTTGTGGGTGGGGTTGTTCTCACATGTATCTTCCAGCCAAGTGTGATGAATGCTCAGACTTTTTCCTGACCTTCCATAGAGTTATTTCTCATTTTTCCTTCCCTCTTTGCTTTTTCCTAGTGTTCTCCATCAGACAGGACTTCCAAGCATGTCCATTAAAGATCACAACAGAGATACATAGTGATAAAATAAGATAAAAAAAACTGACTCATTTCTGATTTTTTTTTAGTGGCCTACACAAAGAGCTTTCTCCAGTCTCTGTGTTTAGGAATCTCTTTTGGTATGGCTTGGGAGACTATACAGGGCGCCAGGGATGAAACCCAGGTTAGTAATATGCAAGGCAAGCACCCTATACACTATACTCTTTCTCCTGCCCACCAAATTAAGCCATTTCTGAAATGTGTTGCCCTGTTGACCTCATTTGTTTCATCACACATGGGATAACATCCCATTGAGAATTTAGATAACAAAATTAATAAATAATTAGCAATTAATTAAAAAGTTAAAGACAATTAGCAAAGACTACTTAAGATTCAACTCATGCTTATCACATTTTCCAAGATTTAACCAAATTACCTATAGGGTTTTTGTTAGATCAATAGCTTCAGTATTATCTTGGGTACCTTTTATTTTCAGATTCATTCTCTACTAATAATCTTCATATAAAGCTCATTTATTTTATATTTTTAATCCCTATAAAATATTCTATGTTTTTAACACACTACCATAGTTTGTTTAGTTCTTTTCTTACTACCCTAGTTTATTTAGTTGTATCTTTTTCAGTACATCTGAGTCATTATCAAATATTCACTATTATATACACCAATGTTTGTTATATAAACATCTGTGTAACATTCATTTGGGTAATTTTATTTATTTTTCTCAAAATAGAATTCCTACCACAAAAGTAAGTAAAATATGATTCAGAACTTCCCATAACCTACTTCCAAATTGTCCTTCCAAAAGCTTAAGTTTATAGTGTCAAATTAAATGACTTTTCTCCCATATTCTTTATAAAATTGTGCTTTCTCATATTTACTCATTTTCTCTAATTTGAGAATACCATTGAATTACTTTGAATTCTCTAATTTCCTAAAGTTCTCTAATTTCAAAAATATCTCTAATTTTAAATGTAATGATGGAATTTATGTTATCTCCTTTAAGCATTTATTTACTTCTTTATTTATATTGGCTTTTATACATTTTTATAAACAGCAACAAGAGAAAAACTTTGAAACCACACTTTCTGATTTGAATTCATTAGGGCTTAATCTACAATTTGAATTGTGACTCCTTAGGAAGTAAACTTGAGCAGTATTTCAATAACTCCAGATCTATTTATTCTTACCTATATGATGGTGTTGACAATATTACCTATCTTGTGGAATTGCTATGAAAATTAAAATTTTATTTTACAAAAAAATGCTTAAAATAGACATTGAAACATAGTGCATCTATGAAAACATTGATTAACAATTTTTTTATTTTAAATTTATAACTCATTTTTATTCTGCTATTTTCTTTTAGGTAGTTATTCTTGATACCTGATATTTACACATAGCTAAATTGTGTTTCTTTGTTACCAGGGAAAGTATTGTTTTATAGCATCAATACTGAAACATCTCATTTCATTCCCTGTGGGATATTAGAGAATGACTTCAAGTTGAGGTGGAATTGAAAATAATAATAGTTTCAGAAACTTATCTACAGTAAATGATTGAAAAATGTAGCAATGGTTGACAATCGTTTCAAGAATCAATCAAATCATTTAATAGTATATAGGAATGGATCAACTAAAAGAGGAATGATTTGTTGGAACAGAGCCCCGCAAATCAAAAGAGAACATTAACTAATCAGAATACATTCACCAAATATCACCTGACACCCTTAAGAATGACTTGTAACCAAAAGGCCAGAAACAAGTGCTAGTAGGGGGGGCTGGAGTACATTTTTGTGCACTGCTTGTGAGAATGTAAAAATGGGCCAACGCTGTGAGGAAAAAAAAAACATTTATTTTTAACAGAATAAAAGTTTACAAAAAAAATAACAGCCAAAGTGATAATACCATGGGTAGCATAATTGCCTTACATGTGTCCTACCTGGATTTAACATATAGTTAAATATAGTTATATATAGTTAAATATAGCACTCCATATAGTTCAGTGAGTGTCCAGGAGTAATACCTGAGTGTAGAGCCAGAATTAAGCCATGATTACTCTGGGTGTAATCCCTGAGTACCTCCCCAACAAAAATTTAAAAACATAAGATTCAATAACTTCACTTCTAGGAATCTACCTGAAGAACATAAAACACCAATCTGAAAAGATAGATGTACACCTATGTCCCTTGCCATGATATTTACAGTAGCCAATATTTGGAAACAATCCTAGTGTCCAAAGAAAGGTAAGTAGACAAAGATGATGTGAGCATTTATTCACAATGGAATTTTTCTTAAGTAAGCCTATAATGAAATCAAAACTTTCCTTTTGTGATAACATGGCTGTGACTGAATGGAGATATACAGAGTGAAAAATGTTGAAGGAGAAGGACAAATACCAGATTACCAAACCGGTATGTGATACATAAAGAAACAAGAGAGAAAATGAAGTCCAACAAAAGTCCTTACTGGCTGGAGAGGCAGTACAGTGGGTAGACATTTGTGTGGCATGTGATCAAGCTTAATTCAATCTCTATCATCTCCCCAAGCCCTGCCAGAAAGATCCCAGAGCCAGGAGTAGGCCTTGAACACTGCCAGATGTGACCCCAAACTAAAACACAACCTAATAACAATAACAAAAGACAAATCCTTAGACTGAAGAATAGAAGCTACCAAAGACCACTGTTGGAAAAATGAGACAAAAGGGTAGAGGTCTCTGAGGGACTGTGGTGAAGAGATTGTACTTTGATGTGGTAGCACTGTATCACCTAAAACATCTAAACATACACAGTATTGTTAAAAAAATACAACAAAATCGGGGACCCAAGAGACAGTATAGCATGTACGGCACTTGCACTGCATGCAGCCAACCCAGCATGCAAAGCACCTCATGTGACCCCCCACAGTACAAGCCATGATCCCTCAGTACAGAGCCAAGATTCAGCCCTGAGAATCACTTTATGTGGCCTCTAAACAACAACAAAAATTAAAAATAAAATAAAGCAAGCACATACTAAATACCATTTTTGTGCTTCAGTAACCCCCTTTCTTTTCTGTTGACCAGTTTTTCTAATAACATTTTATGTAATAGAAATTGTTTTCCAAGCACATTATTTCTGATATGCAGCATAGTTGTTTCTCTTCCCAATAAAAAATATTTAGGTGGTTTGTGAAGGATATCATTGGTTTATCATTCCTCTCTGGACGCAGGGAGCTTAGGTTTATTGCGTTACACCCATCACGACACTCCTGAAGCACTCTCATTCCTCTGTATTTATCTGTACAACCTCTCCTTTGTGTTCTGCTTCTCCAACCATTCAATCACATTTATCCCCTAATCAAACTCTGTTGACTTGTAAAGTTAGATTCTTCTAGGACACTGAATTTGTATTTGTAAGTGATACATCGCTTTTTTCTTCTCCGTATGTCCTTTGCATAGTTTAGAGCAATGTCCTTTTTGTATAGACACAGGAAGACAGTTAATATTATGCTTTGTAACACAAGAGTCAATTGACTCCGAATAATATTCTGGGCATCCATTCTCTGGACTTAAGCCTCAGTTGCCCTTAATTCCTAGCACCCCAAAAGCAGGGTCCTGACAAGGGACTGAATGGACCCAGGGCAAGCTGTGAGCTACTCTGGCATTGAAATGGGCCAGGCCAAGTGTCATAATACTTAACTATAAGTTAAGAGCATAGTGATGGTGATGGACAAATTCTGTCTTGATCTAAAGAGAAATAACTGGATTAGGACCCTCCTAGGGTTAGAAAAGACTAATCTGACTTGAGCACTGTAGTCTGAGATGTCCCCAGGAGAGTCACCCTATAAGCTTAATGTATCTCTTACTGTGTTCATACAAAATGACTAATATTAAGAAGTAGAATTAATATGAGTGTTTATTTTTTTTTAATTTTTTATTGAGTCACCATGTGGAAAGTTACAAAATTTTCAGGTTTAAATCTCAGTTATACAATGCTCGAATACCCATCCCTTCACCAGTGCTCATATTCCACCACCAAGAATCCCAATATAGCTCCACCCCGCCCCCTCACACCCCAACCCCCCCCACGCCCCTAGCCCCCCCACCCTAAGCCCCCCCTGCCTGTGTAACTAATAAATTTCACTTTACTTTCATTTTAATTGCATACAAATATGAGTGTTTAAATGGTTGTTGGACTAAGGAAAGGAGAAGCACACCCCTAGATGGTATTTCGCCCTTAGGCGGGTCATCTTGCTGGATGAGAATTTGTCCTAGAAGAAGCTTCCCCTGAGGGAAGGACTTTGCATCTGTTGATTGCATGACCACAGCTATGTGTGATTGCTACCCAACCCCTCATGACTTGGGATACAAGTAAGGATGTAGGAGAGGAGGATGGAGGGAAAAATCAAGTAGAATCAGGGAGAGGAGAATTGAGAAGGATCGAGGAGCATCAGGAGGAGAATAAAGATGAGATCAGAATAAACTGCAACTGATCACCAACCAGCCTGGCCCTGTTTCCTCCTTCCTGTGTCTGTTGGCAACGACTGCAGGCTGGGCTGGGGAAGTGGCACATGGCCACTGAACTCACATGGCGGGCAAGAGAGACTGCATGTTCACTTATTTATATATATATATATATATATATATATATATATTTTATTATACACGGGTCTGTATTATTATTTTTTTTGCTTGTTGGTTTGGGAATATATCTGGCACTGTTCAGGGCTTTTTCCTGGCCCTGTGCTTAGAGATCACTTCAGGTCATACATGCAGGTCCATATGCGGTGCCAGGGATCAATCAGGATTCAGCCTCATGCAAGACAAGCACCTCAACTGCTGCACTATATCTCTAGCCCTAGTCAGTTTGTATTCAATATAGCTAATTTCATTAGTGCCATACTAATGGCTTCAACATAAATTCCAGGAATAAGCAAAATTCTGCTTGTTATGGATACTCCAAGTAGAATATTTAATTCATATAATCAATTAAGCCACATGATATAGACTCAAAGATTGCTGTCACAGTGCTAGAACCTGCTGATAGAATGTGATAAAGACATTGAAAAAATTATATTTTCACACATTGTAATAAACATTGAGATGTTTAGAAGCCCCTGGCTGTTTGGAATGAATTTTTTACATGTCATTGTATAGGCACAGCTACAGCCTCTGGTTATCAAAAAGCACATTGAAGAGCAAATGGAATACACTCCTCCAATTGGTATTGACAGAATTCTGTCACTGCAAGTGCCTACTCCATTGATATTTGCTATTTTTTCTCAGGGAAGTGAAGGAATAATTACAAGCTGTCTCTTTAGCTTATATATGGTTTGCAACCCCATCTCTTTTTCCACCTCTTAGATCTCAAATTTTAGAAACAGTTTTCTCGTAGATAGGTGCTTCTGGGCATAGTGTTCTGAAAAAATAGTTAAATAAAAAGAGTTTCATTTACCAATGATATCAGCAAAGTTTCTGGCACTATATATTATGAGGAATATTATGACTTTATTCATCATGTGTTTCCTTTTCTGTCTCTTCCCTTTTGAATTTAAACTGATGTGTTTCATTGTGTGCAGTTTTTCTAACACTTTTGAATATATCTGTAGGTAATAAAATACAGACTATCTGTTAAAGGATCAACTCTAGCACTCTGAGAGGCAAACTAATAAGGTATTTATAGATGACCAGATACATACAAAAGTCCTCATTAGAGATATGGTCTCAAGCAGCATGGTCAAGACAAGGTCTAATGCTTAAGGATAACAAAGTTTGAGAAAGTATGTGTCCTCATTGTGAAATCAGCAGCTTGGATATACAGGATGTTGGGGGACAATATTTGAGTTTGTCTTGGTCATCTGAGATTAGGGTATATTAATAAGACTTTGAAAATTTATTAGATGTGTTCCCAAAGATTAAAAGGGTAGAAGTGAATTAAAACAGGGGATAAGACTATGTTCAAATTTCAATTTGGCCACTTACCTCTGATGTCAAGAAAATTATATATGCACCTAGAGACTAATTGTATCAGCTATACAATAGAGAGATAATGAGAATACTTAATTTATACTTATGAAAGTAGTTAACATATAAAAATATTTAGATAGACCACTGACTCACATACTTTAGAAGCTGGTAACGAGTAAAATCTTTAGAAGAAGCGTATAGAGGTGTGATTAAAGAATGAGAGCACATACTTTGCATGGGCAAAGCCTTAAAGCCAGAATCACATGGCTCTAGAATACAACTGGGTGAGGTCACGGTGGTCCCCTAGTGTTACCTAGAGTGGCCCCCAAAACAATTGAAAAAAATTAAATAAACCTAAAACACATATGATCAATATTAGCTATTGCTTGATACCTGTAATTAGAAACATCATTGTGCTTTAGGATGTCATAGAAAAACTGACCCTATTTGTCAAATGCCTTTCCATGTATGTTTCTCTTCTGGGGCTAACATGTTGATCTGCAAAAACTGATTATCCAGTCCAATGAGGTGGTTTGAACTTTCATGGAAATTAATCTTATGACTTCTACATTATTTTTATTATTTACGACTCTTTCCTGAGGCATAAGACCTGCTGCTATGATCTCAACACTGAAACCTTACTTTTCAATTTTAATTATTTTATTTAGATTTATTTACTCAAGATCTCCTACTTGTTTTGTGGTGTACAATACTATTAATAATGCTCTGGTACACATAATTCCAACACTGCTCCCATCACCATTGTACTCACCACCTTCTCCCAAGGACCCCAATAGCCCTCCATTTCAAAACCCCTCTCTCCAACTGAATTGTGTAATTCAATTCTCCCATGCCTTTGGGCCTTTGTTGCTCCCTTCCTGCGTCTCTTTAGATCTCACATATGAGAGAGATCATTCTGTATCTATCCCTTTCTATCTCGTTGACTTCACTTGGCATTATATTCCCAGCATCATCATACGTTTTCCTCAGAGCCTGACTTTAAAGAAATGTGAATTCCTTTAATACCTACTGCCTCCAATAGATGAGAAAACCACAGAAATAACAATCATATCCACCAGGAAGCCATTTGTGATATAAAATCCGTTGCCCTTGCTGAGAAATTGCTAAGAGAGGCACATGTATTCATCAGGTAAATACTTGCAGACCCAAAAGCTGTCTTAGATTCAGCAATCACTTTGACCCAATGTCTCAGTAAACGTACAGAAGGAATCGCAGACTAAATGCTTTCCTACTATTGTCAGTTGCTACTTAAGGAATTGCATGTTTCACAAAGATGTGGTATCCACAAAAATGTGTGATTTTTAAAAATTTACAGTATTTAATAATTTATTGGTCAGTATAATTCCTTTTTGTCACTGAGTGACCCTAGTTGAACAGGCATGGAAATATAAATATCAACTAAGTGCCTCCTGGCTTGCAAGGATGCTATAAAAGTTCACATTGTCTACTGCAGACTGGCTGGAAGAGAGAGGCAGATCCTTACCAAAACATTTGCTAGCAACCCCTGAAGGAAAGATGTGTTTACTTGCAATTTTATAATTTTTCATCATTTACTATGCTGACAAGAGCCTCCTGTTAAGAAAAAAAAAAACAAAAGTTTTCCTCTTGCCTTAAACTCTAACGTGTTTACATCATGATGTTGTTTGAAACTAAATGTCAGGACAGTAATGCTATAGCTGGATGGAAGCAGCTGGGTGAACTTCAGGCAAATGACTGATTGGCAACCTGTCTCTACAGCTCAAAGACAAGGTCCATAGATAGATAACAAAAACTGACTGACTATCAGGCTCCAAAGAGCCAGGTTTCTGCCACACCACATGCATGTCCCTGCCCTGGAATTAGAACTCTCAAAGAAAAGTAAGTCTCCTATGGAATCTTCTTTCTCTCTAGGTTATATGTAATTAATTCATCTTTCCTCTTAAGATATCTGTTGTTTCATCTTCTTAATAAAATTTTCCAAAAGAACATTTAATCATTTGCATTTTATCTCAATTATTATTATTGTTATCATTATTTATTGAATTACTGTGAGATAGAGCATTACAAAGCTGTTCATGATTGGGTTTCAGTTGCACAATGTTCCAATGCCTATCCCTCCACCAGTGTAATTTCCCAGCACCAATGTTCCCAGTTTTATTCCCAACTCCCCACCCCCACCCCCAAGTCTGCCTTTATGGCAGGTACCTTCTCCCTCTCTCTTATTTGGGGCATTATGGTTTGCAATACAGATGCTAAATGGTTATCATATGGATGCTTTCATATACTTTCAAGACTCAGGTCTTATCCAGAGTGATCATTTACAACTATTGTTGCCATACTGTACCCTTCTCTATCCTAACCACCCCCCCCCCTCACACACACACTTGTGGTAATTTCCAACCATTGATCAATCCTCCTAATGGCTATTTTCCCTGGCCTTGGATATTTGTCTCATACTTTTTTTTTAAATAGCCCATAAATGAATGTAGTCATCTCTATCTGTTCCTCTCCTTCTGATTCATTCACTGACCTTGATACTCTCCATGTCCATCCATTTGTAGGCAAATTTCATGACTTCATTTTTCCTAACAGCTGTGTGGTATTCCATTGTGCAGCTATACATAGTTTATTTATCCAGTTGTCTTTCTCGGGCACTCAAGTTGTTTCCAGATTCTGGCTATTGTGAATAGTTCTGTGATGAACATAGGAGTGTAGACAGTGAGTGTTTCTGCTATGTTGAACTCCCAGGGAATATTTCCAGAAGTGATAATACTGGGTTAAATGGTAGCTTAAGTTCTAGTGTTTTTGAGGAATATTCATATTGTGTTCCCATCTCAACTTTTAAACTCTCTTCAGCCTAGCCAAATACATTCCAAAACTGCTTTGGATTTTTAGATCAAGATCAGATCCCCAGGTCAAAAATAAATGTCACCCTGACCTCAGAAATCCAAATCCAAGTGACCCAACTTTGACACTAACAGCCCCAATTCACTATGCACTTATCATCTTTGGGACAGAGCAAAGTCTTGAGAGCACTTTTTTTTAAAAACTGTCAAAATACAGGAGTTAAACTTGGAGGATAATAAAATAAGAAAGGAGTAATAAAACTGCCAGCTCCTCTCTTTTCTCTTCAAGCTGTATTTAGGCAAAATTCTATTTGTTCTCTTATGGAAAGAGAAGACTGTCAGATCAAAGGACCTAAGCAAACAAGAAACAGGGCATGTTAATTGAAAGAATTATTGTAATCGAAGTTTGAGTGCAAAATTACATCCTTCATAATTTTACACTTAAGTGAAGTGCATTGCATTTCTGTCCATGCTTGTGAGACAGAGAATGTTCCTCATGTCTGACACATCAAATACCAATAACCTTGCCATTCAATAACCAGAAAAGAAGGTAGGATGCGTTTGAAAGCTTTTTATTTTAGTAAATATGAGGATGTGAAAAATGCATCGTCACTCCATTATATAGACATCTAGGTATTGGATAATTGATTAACACCCCCAAAAGTGTGATTGGAGCAATAAAGTATATAAAAAGGAATCTTTTAGTGCTAAACATTTAACATAAATATTTCAGAATTAAAGCATTGTGGCCTAAGTAACCGCTCATAAAAATAAGCAACTGCTAATAAATCCAGGTATAACTTGAGATAAGTCACAATAATACTTGTGTTTGGGATTGAGACACTAAAGAGGGGCCAGACTGGGAAAGTCATCCCAGATAGAGAAGGGGACACCAAGTAAAATGTGATTGGAGGTCCCGCGCAGGGAGGGAGATACATGCTGAAAGTAGACTAGAGACTGAACAGGATGACCACTCAATACCCCTAGTGCAAACCACAACACCCAAAAGGAGAGAGAGAGAACAAATTGGAATGCCCTGCCACAGAGGCTGGGTGGGGTGGGGGGATGGGATTGGGGGGTGGGAGGGATACTGGGTTCATTGGTGGTGGAGAATGGACACTGGTGGAAGGATGGGCCCTCGATCATTGCATGAGGGAAAAACAAGCACGAAAATGTGTGAATCTGTAACTGTACCCTCACTGTGACTCACTAATTAAAAAAATAAATAAATTTAAAAAAATAAATAAAAATAAATTTAAAAAGAGGGGCCAGACTGCAGAAGGATTGCAACTAGAATGTTCACAAGCACTACAGCTAAAGGATTATGGCCCTCAACAAGCTTCACAACTAAAACTGTATGAAAACTACAACTACGTGTGTTACTTACTGTAACATCCACAAACCACAGGGGAAAGGAATGCTGAAATCAGACAGACAGACAAACACAGATAAGATAGATAGACAGACAGAAGATAGACAGACAAACTGACAAATAGATTAGATGGAGAGAGAGATAGATAGATAGATAGATAGATAGATAGATAGATAGATAGATAGATAGATAGATAGATAGATAGATAGATAGGTAGGTAGATAGGTAGATAGGTAGGTAGATGATAGATAATCATCTGAGTATCTCCCTTTTTTGTTTTCATTTATGGGCTATAACCAGCTATTCTCAGAAATCACTTCTGACCCAGCTCTGAGAGATCACCCTGGTTGTTTGGGGTGCTGGGAATTGAACCTGGATCAGCCTTATGCAAGACAAGCACATTATGAGCTGTACTGTCTCTCCAGCCAGTGCCTCCTTCTTTTAGGACATGAAATTAAACCAAATATCCTTAAAATAACACTACTAATTAATCCAAGAAGGGACAGACCACAGGGGAGACACGGAGGAGGTCAGTTCCAGAATACTTAAGTTTCACAAACATGTGGGCACTTCACATGTATCAATCATCATCTATATAACCAATGTTAAGGTTACTCCTGAGGGTAGTTGGGGGAGGGGTAAAAATATTGCTTCTGAATTTGTTCTTTCTAATAGCAAATAACTTGTTTAAGACACTTTCATGCTTTTCTTTAGTTTTCTTATGAAAAATCTCTTCTTACAATTAAAGATGCAAAGATGGTATGGCAATAAAAATGCAATAGGGATGTAAAGTTGTTCTATGAAAGCTGGGTTTAAAGCCAACATTCCTTAAAGTGGATTTCCAAAAACAATTATGCTCTATTTGTGCACTTCTATTGTTGTATAAGGATTCTGACATCTTGAGGTTAGGGAAAAATTTTACTTTTCAATCTATTCTACAACCTAGCAAGACATCTAATATTCATAAATAACTTCAGTTATATCAAATTTTGAAGTTAATCTTATGATAAAATTTAAATTACAGTAACACTCTAAAAGTAAAGAATAATACAGAAGAATAATTGAATCCACTTACTGGCCATTAAAAATTACTCACTGTGTGCCAAGATGATTCAAACACATCATGCCCACTAGTAAATTTACTTAATATTACCATCTCTCTTATGGTTAAAATATTCCTTTTACTTATTATTTCTTTAAATTTTATTTATTTTTAATTAGTGAATCACTGTGAGGGTACAGTTACAGATTTATACATTTTTGTGCTCATGTATCCCTCATACAAAGTTCGAGAACCCATCCCATCACCAGTGCCCATTCTCCACCACCAATAAACCCAGCATCCCTCCCACCCTCCCCAATCCTATCTCCCCACCGCCACCCTGCCACTGTGGCAGGGCATTCCCTTCTATTCTCTCTCTCCAATTAGCTGTAGTGGTTTGCAATAAAGGTGTTGAGTGGCCACTGTGTTCAGTCTCTAGCCCGCATTCAGCCCGCGTCACCCTTCCCCCGCATGGCCTCCGACCACATTATACTTGGTGATCCCTTCTCTGAGTTGCCCTCTCCCCAGAATGTGAGGCCAGCCACCAAACCATGGAGTCAACCTCCTGGTACTTATTTCTACTATTCTCGGGTGTTAATCTCCCACTCTGTTATTCTATATTCCACAGATGAGTGCAATCTTTCTATGTCTGTCTCTCTCTTTCTGACTCATTTCACTCAGCATGAAACTTTCCATGCCGATCCACTTATATGCAAACGTCATGACCTCATTTTTTCTAACAGCTGCATAGTATTCCATTGTATAGATGTACCAGGGTTTCTTCAACCAGTCATCTGTTCTAGGGCACTTGGGTTTTTTCCAGATTCTGGCTATTGTAAACAGTGCTGCGGTGAACATATAAGTGCATATGTCATATCGACTATACTTTTTGGCTTTTCTGGGATATATTCCCAGCAGTGGTATTGCTGGGTCAAATGGGAACTCAATTTCTAATTTTTTGAGAATCGTCCATATTGTTTTCCAAAAGGGCTGAACCAGTTGGCATTCCCACCAGCAGTGTAGAAGGGTCCCTTTCTCCCCACATCCTTTCCAACAGCGGTTGCTTTTGTTCTTTTGGATGTGTGCTAGTCTCTGTGGTGTGAGGTGGTATTTCATGGTTGTTTTGATCTGCATCTCCCTGATGATTAGTGATGTAGAGCACTTTTTCATGTGCCTTTTGGCCATTCATATCTCTTCCTTGGGAAAGTTTCTGTTCATTTCTTCGCCCCATTTTTTGATGGGGTTGGATGTTTTCTTCTTGTAGAGTTCAACCAGTGCTTTATATACCATTGATATCAACCCCTTATCTGATGGGTATTGTGTAAATATCCTTTCCCATTCTGTAGATAGTCTTTGTATTCTGGTCACTGTATCTTTTGAGGTGCAGAAGCTTTTTAGTTTAATGTAATCCCATTTGTTGATCTCGGTTTCTACTAAATTGCTTAGTTCCATGTCATCTTTGAAGATACCTTTATCTTCAATATCGTGGAGGGTTTTGCCGACCTTGTCTTCAATGTACCTTATGGTTTGTGGTCTGATGTTGAGGTCTTTAATCCATTTTGATCTCACTTTTGTGCATGGTGTCAGGTCGAGGTCAAAGCCCATTCTTTTGCATGTGGTTGTCCAGTTGTGCCAGCATCATTTGATAAAGAGGCTTTCCTTGCTCCACTTCACATCACTTGCTCCCTTATCAAAGATGATCATACAATTGGGGTTGTGTGTAGGGATGTTCCACCCTTTCCATTGGTCTGCAGCTCTGCCTTTGTTCCAGTACCATGCTGTTTTAATTGTTACTGCCTTGTAGTAAAGTTTAAGGTTGGGGAGGGTGATGCCTCCCATCATCTTTTTCCCAAGAATTGTTTTAGCTATCCGTGGTCGTTTGTTGTTCCATATGAATTTTATGACTGCTTGATCTGTTTCTTTGAAAAATGTCATGGGTATCCTTATAGGGATTGCATTGAATCTGTATAATGCTTTGGGGAGTATTGCCATTTTGGCAATATTGATTCTCCCTATCCATGAACAGGGTATATGTTTCCATTTCCTCTTGTCCTCTTTTATTTCATGGAGTAACGTTTTATAGTTTTCTTTGTAGAGGTCTTTTACTTCCTTGGTTAAGCTGATTCTGAGGTACTTGATTTTCTGGGGCATGATTGTGAATGGGATTGCTTTTTTCATGTCCCTTTCCTCTGCCTCATTGTTTGTGTATAGGAAGGCCATGGATTTTTGGGTATTGATTTTGTAGCCTGCAACTTTACTATATAAGTCTATTGTTTCTAAGAGTTTCTTTGTAGAGGCTTTAGGCTTCTCTAGGTATAGCATCATATCGTCTGCAAATAGTGAGTTTGATTTCTTCCTTTCCTATCTGGATGCCCTTAATCTCTTTTTCTTGTCTAATGGCTATTGCAAGTACTTCCAGTACTATATTAAAGAGAAGTGGTGAGAGTGGGCATCCTTGTCTTGTGCCTGTTCTTAGAGGAAAGGCACTTAATTTTTCCCCATTGAGGATAATGCTTGTCATGGGCTTGTGGTAGATGGCTTCGACTATCTTGAGGAAAGTTCCTCCAAAACCCATTTTGGTGAGGGTTTTCATTATGAACGGATGCTGGATCTTGCCAAATGCTTTCTCTGCATCTATTGATATGATCATATGGTTTTTATCTTTACTTTTGTTGATATGGTGGATTATGTTGATTGATTTCCGAATGTTAAACCATCCTTGCATCCCCGGGATGAATCCCACTTGGTCGTGATGTATGATCTTTTTGATAAGTTGTTGGATCCTATTTGCTAATATTTTGTTGAGGATCTTCACATCGGTGTTCATCAGGTATATTGATTTGTAATTTTCTTTCTTAGTGGTGTCTTTGTTTGCTTTTGGTATTAGGGCGATGTGTGCTTCATAGAAACTGTTTGGGAGAGTTCCTGTTTTTTCAATTTCCTGGAAAAGCTTGAGGAAAATTGGCAACAGGTCTTCTTGGAATGTTTGAAAGAATTCACCAGTGAATCCATCTGGGCCTGGGCTTTTGCTTTTCGGGAGATTTTTGATTACAGTTTCAATTTCCTTAACATTGATGGGTCTATTCATGTATTCCAAGTCTTCTTTGTTCAGTCGTGGGAGATTGTAGGAATCAAGGAATCCATCCATTTCTTTTAGGTTCTCCTGTTTTGTGGCGTATAGACCTTCAAAGTAATCTCTAATGATCTTTTGAATCTCATTGGTTTCTGTTATGATGTCCCCCTTTTCATTTCTGATTCGATTTATTAGGGTTCTCTCTCTTTCTTTCTTTTTGAGTCTTGCTAGCGGTTTATCAATCTTATTTATTTTCTCGACGAACCAGCTCTTTGTTTCATTGATCTTTCAGATTGTTTTTTTTTGGTTTCGATGTCATTAATTTCTGCTCTAATTTTTATTATTTCTTTCCTTCGGTCTGGTTTGGGTTCCTTTTTCTGGTCCTTTTCTAAGGTCTTGAGTCGTGAAGTCAAGCTATCTATGTGGGCCCTTTCTTCCTTCCTGAGGAATGCTTGGAGAGCTATAAATTTTCCCCTTAACACGGCTTTAGCTGCGTCCCATGTCCCATAGGTTTAGGTAGCTCGTGTCTTCATTCTCATTTGTTTCTAAGTATTTTTTTATTTCTTCCTTGATTTCCTTCCTGACCCACTCATTGTTCAACATTGAATTGTTTAATTTCCAGGTGTTTGATTTGATTCTCCGTGTCGTGAGTGGTTAGCTTTTATCTTCAGCACATCGTGGTCTGAAAAGATGGTTGATACAATTTCTATCTTTCCGATTCTATTGAGGTATGTTCTGGGGCCCAGTACATGGTATTTTAGAAAATGTTCCGTGTGCACTGGAAAAGAATGTGTATTCTTTCTTTTGGGGGTGTAAAGCCCTGTATAGGTCTATTAGGCTTCTCTCTTCAATTTCTTCTTTCAGAGTCAGTGTTTCCTTGTTGAGTTTTGTTCTTGTTGATCTACCTAGAGGCGATAAGTCCGTGTTGAAGTCTCTGACTACGATTGTGCTGTTAGTGATGTCCTCTTTGAAGTCTGTTAGGAGTTGTTTTAAATATTTAGCCGGTTGTTCATTAGCAAAGTATACATTTAAGAGTGTGATTTCTTCCTGTTGTATATATCCCTTGATAAACAGAAAATGACCTTCGCTGTCCCTTTTAATCTTTTTCAACCTGAAATCTATGTTGTTGGATACCAGGATGGCCACTCCAGCTTTTTTAAGGGAGTTGTTTGCTTTCAGGATTGTTTTCCATCCTTTGACTTTGAGTCTATGTTTACTCTGTTTGTTCAGGTGTGTTTCTTGCAGGCAGCAGAATGTTGGGTTTAATTTCTCGATCCATTTTGCCACTCTGTGTCTCTTGATAGGTGCATTTAGGCCGTTGACATTGAGAGAGATTATTGTGATGGGGTTTTGTGTCATCTTTCTGTGGGATTTGTTGTTCTTATGGGGCTCCTACTTGTCTTACAGTAGCCCCTTTGGACCTTTTTCAAGTTTGGTTTTGAGTCTATGAAGTTCCTGAGTTGTTGTTTATCCAAGAAATAGTGTATGGTTCCTTCGAGTTTGAGTGAGAGTTTAGCCGGATAAAGTATTCTGGTGAGGCATTCATTTTGTTGAGTTTTTTCACTATGTCCCACCATTGTCTTCGGGCTCAGAGGGTTTCCTCTGACAGGTCTGCTGTAAATCTGAGGGGTGCTCCTTTGTATGTGATTTCCTTCTTTGACCTTGCTGCCTGCAGAATTGTGTCTCTATCCATAGCATCCATCATTCTGACTATGATATGCCTTGGAGTCTTTTTATTTGGGTCTCTTTTTGCTGGTACTCTTCAGACTCCTTGTATCTGTATGCCTGCCTTCTACAGCTCTGGGAATTTCTTAGCAATGATGTCCTTGACTGTGTTTTTTTCATTGGGGTTACTTCCCTTTGGTTCTGGTACTCCAATGATTCTAATGTTGTTCCTCTTGAAGTCATCTCCCAGGGCTCTGAATCACTCTATAGCCATTTTGAGGTTTTTCGCCATGATTTGTTGTTGTCTATAAGCTTTCTGTAGCTCATCTCCAAGGTTGCTGATTCTGTCTTCGGCTGTAGTCATTCTACTCTTGAGGGCATCTAGTGAGATTTTTAATTCATCTACCGATTCCTTTATTTGTGTGACTTCCGTTTGTAGGTTTGAAATTTCTGCTCTCATTTCTTCCTGCATTTTCTTGATAGACCGATCCAGTGCTTCATTCATCTCCTCCCTTAACTTATTGAATGTCTGTTCCATGGTTGCTTGGAGTAGGTCGACTCTCCTCCAGATTTCCACTCTGAATTGTTTATCTGAGAGGTCGTAGATATGAGTAGACCCTGTTGATGTTTCTGAAATCTTTTTTTCTCCCTCTCTTTGTGGAGGGGATTTTCGCTGCTTCTTCATATTGTTACAGAAGTGTAGAGTTGGAACTTTGTAGTTACTTATTCCTGTTCCCTCTTGTTGTGGGAAGGAGGTTTCTGGTTGTGCTAAGCTTCCCTTATTCACTGATAGGTTTTATAAAGTTAGACTAAGCTAATGGGTATTTTGCATAAGTGGTTGAGATGACTAAAGTGATTTTTCAAAGAAATAGACAATACCTATTGTGCTAAGGTCTAAAATAATAACTGCGGCCACGTTAGTGGCCTCCACTCTGACAGGAGGCCGCGCCCACTTTGAGACCATGCCCAGTGAGATACAGGCCATGCCCCCAGTATCTTCCTGGCGGGGTCGCAGTCTCTCACAGGGCTGCGCAGTGCAGGGAGGCATCCCCCGGTGGTTACCTGCTCAGGACGTGTGAGTTGGGACAGCGCTGGGGTTGACTGGCAGCGGCTGCAAGGTGGGGGGAGAGTCCAGAAGAGCCCAAGCCAGCAGAACGCCGACTTGGGGGTGTTTCTCACAGGGCCGCACAGAGCAGGGACTATGGTTAAAATATTTTTAAGAGCAGTTAAAGCTTAGAGTAGAGAAAAAATTGATCACAGAGCTAGTATATGATGGAATGAAAATCTGGATAGATTTATATGCCCATTTCACTGATAGTTTTTTTATATGCTTAATGAAATACTATGCAGCCACCACAAAAAGTGAAGTAATACAATTTACTTAGAAATGGATGGACTTGGAGAGTATCATGCTGAGTGAAATGAGTCAGAAGGAGAGGGGCATACATAAAATTATTGTACTCATTTGTGGGATATGATAAACATAGCATGAAACTAATACCTAAGGAGTATAGAAACAAGGTACAGGAGTACTGGTCAATGGTTAGAAGCTTGCCACCAGAAGGGTGTGGGGAGATGGGGATTGTAGAGTTAGATTAAAGAAAGAACCCCTATGACAATGATGTTAGAAATGATAACTCTGTACAAGAACTGAGTGCTGGAAGGAGGTAAAGTGATATACATGATAACCTTTCAGTATCTGTATTTCAAATCAAATCACAATGCCTAAAAGGAGATAGAGGGGAGAGAGAAAGGGAGAGATAGAGAGAGACAGAGAGAGAGAGAGAGAGAGAGATAGATAGATAGATAGATAGATAGATAGATAGATAGATAGATAGATAGATGATAGAAGAAAAGTGTCTGTCTTAGAGGCAGGTAGGGGAAGGGGAGGTGGCAGGAGGGAAACTGGGGACATTGGTGGTAGGAAATGTATATAGTGAAGGAACAGGAATACCTTCATTAAACCCAAATATGAATAGCTTTATAACTGTGTTTATCACAGTTATACAATGTATAGATATAGATGTAGATATATAGATATAGATATAGATATAGATATAGATATAGATATAGATATAGATATAGATATAGATATAGATATAGATATAGATGTAGATATAGATAGGCTGAAGCAATAGTACAGCAGGTAAGGCATTAGCCTTGCACTCAATCGACCCAGGTTTCATCCCAGGCACCCCATATAATCCCTAGCACACCACCAGAAGTTATTCCTAAATGCAGAGCCAGAAGTAACCCCTGAGCATTGCTGGATGTGACCCCAAAAGCCAAAATAAAATTATGTATATATAATTTATGTATGTGTTACATACACACATACATAAATTATATATGGAAAAAAACTGTTATTTCCAAACACACTAAATGTAATGTTCTTCTCTGTTCCTCTCTTTACTCACCCCTCACCATATCATCCTTTTATGCATGAGTATGATTTCGCTTTGCCTGGACCTGGATTCTTTCTGGTCTGTTTTCTGTTATTCTCTAAGTCTTCTTACCCTCAGTGATTTATGTTTTCTTCCAATAGGACCTGTTATATTGTTAGACTTTTATTTTAATTGTCAAATGTCTTCCCTCTTTCTAAAATTCAGTATTAGATCAATTAGATTCCTTACAGATACTTAATATTTCTAATAAGTCTTCTTCCAATAGGATATGAAGTGGATTATAGATTAAATTAATGCTTTGAAGGTAATTTAACTGAAAGTATTCAATTTCTAGTTGCTACTTTTTAATTATTTTTATAGGAATCTAAATGTTATGTATAATATCCACCCTCACTAAAAATTGCAGAGAAATGTACTTTCCTGTTCACAAATACATTTTTCTTTGAAAGAATTTTTTTCAAATAGAACTTTTCCAAAACTTCCTAAGAAAAAACAATGGTAACATTAACTTAAGCAAAATGTCAATACTGAAAACCCAAATTTAATATAGAACAATAATTCCTCTGCAAGAATAGAATTTGAACAGAAAAGAAATAGCACTATGATATATAGCCAGATAGATCCGAATAAAGATTACCATAATATTTTATGACAGCATTGTAAGACCAAATGAAATAAAATTACTGCAGGGTTGAGCCTCCACAATGTCACAATAATAAACTAGCCATGATAATTCAACCCCAAACAGTATTTTATAGGGTATACAGCATTTCCTCCCTGGATGCCTTCTCCCCTACATTTCTTGGTGAGATTTGTACTTTCTGGGAGTAGTACCACTATAGAGTCACCAGCTAGTCTTTGTATACTTAGAACTCCCCAAGTTTTAGTTCTAACTCAACCCTAAAAATCCCTCAGCTAAAGGCATCTCTTAGTGGTGATCCACGTTTATACCTGACCATACTCCCTGGCCTTAGCTGCCTAGACAGGGCTAGGAGTCAGATTCACACTGTCAATCAGTTCTTTCAGTCTATAACACATTTGAACCGAGAGGAGGAAGTACCTTGTGGTCAAACCCATTGTGCCCTCATCTCAGTGTGACCTCTGATGGAGCACCTACTCACAATGTTCATGGTAGAATGTGGCTTGTTCATTTGACATCGCTCAGCAGCAACAAGTCTTGTTACCACACAATCAATATATTATGCCAATTTTCTGAGTGATGGCACTACAGTGTATTGAGGGAGGCAGCCTAATTCTAATTGGCATGTAGGTGCCAGATGGGCTGGTGGCAGCCCTGGAGGCAGTTGTATTTGGTGATATGCCATAGGGGGATCTGAGAAAGCCACACTGTGGAGAGAAGGGAGGATGAACACACATTATTGCCACACAAAGCTCAGAAAGGCAAACAAGGCAGCCTAAGTCCTTTCTCCTAGATTTTCACTCCTGAGGCTTGACTGCTTCCTAAAGAAGCTCCATGGAGATTTATAACAAACTCCTCCTTTTGGTTTGAATCAGTAGATTCCAGAGCTCAGAAATACCAGAGCATATCCTGTAAGTCACATCCAAGAAATAAAGACTTAAAAAGAAAACATGTGATGGGATTCTTCATTTATTATAATTTTCTGAAGTGACCACAAGTTTTATCAAACTGTTCATATTCTGAGTAAGTTATCCCATGTAGAAATAGCCTGTGCCAAAACAAAACAAAACAAAAATTAGAGAATCCATAGTTAGGAGGAACATTTTAAGTCAACATTGCCAATTATATTTGGTGAATATAATAAAAACATTTGGGAGTGTAGCATTAATAGTAAAGTACCCATTGTATCTCTGTAAATAGACATTATTAAATTTCAGTAATCTAACAACTTCTGTATAAGAACTTAGTCTGATGGGAAAGGATATTGTTACTGGAAAAGAGATTAAAAATGAGGATTAAATTTGTTTTCCTCTCCCTTTCAGCAGTGGGCCTATAATGCCATCCCAGAGATAGTGAAATGAAGGAAGTCTTCAATTAAACCCTTGATAAGAAATTTGATAAGTACAAATATTCATACCACTTCAAATTCTTTTTATAATTATAACCCTTGATATTTTCCAAAGTATATTATTTGTTCTCAATCACATGAAATATCTAGAGTCTATCACATAGAATGTAATTCAGTTGTGGAATTGCACGGTTTCTGTTTGATAATAAGGATGCATTTTTGGAGGGATTTTCTTTAAAAGTACTTTGGAGAGTTTCCTTGTTGATCTACACCTGTGAGAGAGGTGTGACGTCAATATAGTGTGTAGGAGGAAAAACATCTAATGAATTCTACAGAAAGCAACTTTCTTCAGTTCTTTACTTACCAATATTACACACTTCATGGCAAGACAATATAAGCTCTGCATCTCCCCGGCATAATTGAAAAGCTTATTTTTAAATGCCATATGTTGCTATAATTCATGCTGTGTTTTTAATGATTGTCACACATGCAAGCAAAATGTTATATTAGTTTTATATTCATGCAATTCCTGGTTATCTCAAAGATATACAATGAGATATATATATACAATAGATACATGCTAATAATATTAGCATGCTGGAGATGCAAAGAATCTGAAATATAATGTCTCAACTTTATAGACAATTGAAATTTGATCATTTAAGATAAAAACTTTTTTTTCTAATTCATCTTATGAGATTCCAGTGTCACTTCTACTATTCTACTATCATATAGAATGAGAGTTGAGCCTGATTCTGTCCCATTCTTAAGAATTATGCCAAGATATTTGATTAGAAATATCAAATTAATTAAAAGTAAATAGCATAATAGTATTCTGTGTTTCTTAAAAATGGCATACAGTGAAAACTCACATATGCATCAGAATATCCTGTGGATTTGTTAAAATACATATCTCTTCCCCCCTACACACACACACACACACACACACACACACACCACTTACTGCTTTCATTTTCTGATTCAGCAGGTCAGAGCTGAGGTCCAAAAATTTTATTTTCAACATATTCCAAGTGAAGTTGATGCTGCTGGTTCATAGACCAGACTCAGAGACATTGCAGTGAAGTATAGGGATTTAAAAGCCATGTCCCAAAGTTTAAGTGTGGAGTCTGGTGTTTCACATTTGGGACCACACTCAGCAGTGTTCAGTAGCTACTTCTGGCTTGTGCTTAGGTGTCACTAATAGGGGGACCATTAAGATCCAGGGATCCAACCCAGGCTGCCAGCATGTGAAGCATGCACTCAATAATTGTGTTCTCTCTTTCCTGGCCCCGTAAGTGTGATATCTGAATCCTCAATGCATAATTTCAGATGGTCCATTTTGGGAGAGTGGGTGGGTATGGGGCCACATTGGGAGGTTCTTGGGAAAAACTCCTCTCTCTGCCTGGAGGTCACTTCTGACAGTACTTGGGAAACCAGCCCAAACCTAGGGCTTATATAGGCAAAGCAAGTGCTTAGCCCATTAAGCTCTCTCACCTGCCCTGTCAAATAAACTCTTGTATCGACATATTATCCTGAATACACAGCATATCCTCATTTTCTCAATTCATTCACCTACAAAATGGAAATAACAGTACTACTAGGGGAGTTATATGAAGCCCTAAACACAGTGACCAGTTGGTAGTAAATACACAGTAACACAGTAAATGTTCATGATTAACACAGTTAACAGTTGTTTGCAAATAACCAGCTATAAGAAAAGTGGCTATCTAGCTGCCTAATGATTAAATTATATATAATAATTAAAATGTCTTCTTAAGAATAATTTTCCTTATGGGATAGAATTCTTCCTAACTCTGGGCACTGAAATATAGTTCACTTTAGAAATAATAGCACATAGAAATTGGAACTTATTTATACAAAAGATAATGCCTTAGGAATGCCATTACTGTAATTTTCTGCATTGTATGTAATTTGGGGGGTTGATATTTAAAAAAATAGAGAATCAAGATTGAGGACTTTCCAAGAATGTCACCATGACTGTCAACCAGACTACAATTATAAAATACCCCAAACCTCAGAAGGGAGTTGAGGAACTCTCACAGGAAATATAGCTGTGGTCAGAGTAGCAGTCAGAAGGAGTCAGGAGGATGCAGAGCCAAAAGACAGTACACCAGACACAGTGCTGGCTCTGTTCGACATGCTCTGTGGAACAAAGCAAGGAATCCAGTTATGACTGGGACACCCCACTGTGGTTTCCCTTTAATCAGCCATTGTACTGTACAAAACACTCATCTGTGTTGCCATAACAACTTTGAGACAAACCTGCCTTGGGACTTAAACTGAGAAGCGAGGGACTAGATCTGTCCTAGAGACTCAACTGATGATTTTTCTAATTTAAGGTTCAACATAAGTCAGGGTTTAAAGTCTAAATTCGTTCTGTTTCACCAGTGATGGAAAGCAGGTCATCTCTTGAGGATAGGCAATAGGACTGGTGGTGTGGTCAAATGTTTCTGTTTTTGCTACACTGCTTCAAGGTCAATAGGCTGAACAAACACTTTTAACTCACATACAACTTTCAAATATATACAATGTTTCTGTGTATATTTTGACTACATCATGTTGGCTAATTAATTGTATTCTCATTGATTTATACCAGAAAGAATAATTCAAGGCAAAGACTTGAAGGAACACTTTTTAAGACCCACTCAAATCTATTTAGGTAGAAATCAGAAATTTGATTCATGGAAATGATAGGTTTCAAACAAGGGATAAGAGGAATATAATTACATCCCAATAATAGGTTTTAACTAACTGATGTTATTATTCAATGCTCCTATTTAGTGTATGAAAATAAATACTCAAATCAGCCAGAGCAAAGGGTCCTGCTTGAAGGTAGAAAGAGTATCCATAATAATGTTTATTGAAAACATTGACTTACTAAATATTTATAGATTAAAATATCTATAAAACATATAATACAGAGTTAATGTACAATTAAGGCTGATGTACAACTCCATAATAAAAAAATAAGCACAATTAAAGAATGGACAAAAGAGCTAAGCAGATATATAAATTTCTTCAGGTATCTGACATCACAAAAGATCAGAAAAATGCATTTCAAAATGGCGATATCATCTCACACCTGCTAGGATGCTTAGCACTAAAAAATGAAAGGCAAATGTTAGCAAGGATATGTACACTGTGTTGATACAGTGGTACTTTAAAATTGGTACAAAATGGAAGATCATTAAATTATTAAGAATCTAATTCAGGCACCATCTTGCCACAAAGGCAGCGGTGAAGAATCCATGCTGGTGGGCACTACAAGCCGGAGAATGCTCCAGACCCCACACCGGGCCAACAACAGCGGGGTGCCAGACAGAGAAGGTGCAGCCAAGCCGCCTTCTCCAGATGAAATCCCAGCAACACTGAGCTTCTACTAACACGGCTCCGGTATATGGGACTGGGATATCTCTCCAAACCTGATATTTTCCTTGATATTCAAGAAAAACTCTCAGGAATGGCTCCGCCAACCTTGTTTGTCCATTATTCCAGAGGCACAGAAACCAATCTCGGAACGCAGCAGCTGCTGGCAGATATACTCCTGGACTGTGAACTAAGCTACAGCCCCGTACAGCCCCGGGAGGGGAAGGCCTTTTCCCCTTTGTGGCAGGATGGCTTCCGCCAACATTCAGAACCAACTGGACAGACAGGTACGAGCTTGCAGTGATGGGATGCATGGGGAATCTCGCAATGAGGGGGGCAGAACAGGCCCTACCTACCGCCCAAATGAGACCTGGAGTAGTCACCCATGAACAGCTCCTCCGCTCCTGAACAGCCATGATCCCAGAGGCACAGAAACCAATCTCAGAATGCAGCAGCTGCTGGCAGAAATACCTCTGGACTAAATACCAGAATCCCAAAACTGGGCTTCCACTTTCGAGACTGTGCAACATCATAGCTCTTTATTACTGACAATAGAAAACATATGATATAACAATGCCATTGTGACGGTCTTACTGTTAGGGGGAAAGCTCTAAACAATGATAGTGAGTTTTCTGTCAAAAATTGAATATAATCAAAGTAAGGAGAGATTAAAGTGAAAATCATCTGCCACACAGGAAGAGGAGGAGTGTGAAGAAGGGTATGCTGGGGTTCTTGTTGGTGAAACATGTGCACTGGTGAAGGGATGGGTGCTTGATCATAGTATGACTGAGACTTGATCCTAAAAACCCTGTAACTATTCTCAAGGTGATGCAATTAAAAAAATAAATTAATCAAAAAAAAGAATCTAATTCAATAAGCTTATTTGGGGGTATTTATCCCAAGTAACAAATAATAATAGTAAAAAAAATCTACAGCCCATATTTATTGGTGCACTATTCAAAATAGTCATACTGCAGAAAGAATCAAAATGCTAACTTGAATGTCCTTCCGCAGACGAGCGTATAAAAAATATGCAGTTTACACACACAATGGAATATTAATCAGTCATTTGGGAAGGAAGGAAAGGAAACCTTACTGTTTATAACAATAGGGCTGGTCCTAGAGGAAGTGATATTATGGGAAATAAAACTACTCAGATGAGGGCAAATACTGAATAATTGCATATCTATGTTGAATTCAAAGTAATAAGGTTACTATTATTTGTATCACTTGTCATCCTGTTGATCTTCGATTTGCTCAAGTGGGCGCCAGTAATGTCTGCATTAGTCTCTGTCATGTGCTAGTCTTGCCCAATGGTATCTGCTCGTTCCAGAAACACAAAGATCCTCAAACCATTCATTCAGGGTTTAGACAAAGAAGTCTGACCATCTCATAGGTGGCCGGCCGTGCAGTCTTTTGACGTCCTGTGGAATCCAGTCGGTAACAGCTCTAGTCCAGCGGTTGTCTCTAAATCACAGTAAGTGTCCGGTCCATCTGATTTTTGATGCATCGGCAAACTTGATAGCATCCCTGATTCTTGATCATCAACAGAGGTTGGAACTCCGTATTCCTTCTCTCACTTGAGTGAAATGGGATACTCCAAGCATAGTTCTTTCAATTCCTCTTTGGGATACCCGGATAGTATTCTCATCCTGTTTTTGTAGGGTCTAGGTCTCTGAGGCATATGTTAGTGCAGGAAGAACAGTAGAGTCTAAAAGATGTGCCCGGAGCCGGATGTTCTTCATCCTCTTAAGCACTTCTTCAACGCTTTTGAAGGCATTCCATGATGCTTTCTTCCTCCTGCGCAGTTCTGGCACCAATTCATTCCTCATGTTGAGTTCTCGACCCAGGAACACATAGCTGCTGCATTCAGAGGTGTTTGTTTCATTGAGAGCAAATGGAACGTCAGGGACTAGTTCGCTTTTTATAAACATTGTTTTGGTAAGATTCAGCTGCAGACCAACCTTTCCACACTCACGGTCAAATTCAGCCAGGATTTGTGCCTCTTGGCTAATATTTGGTATTATTAGAACAATGTCATGAGCAAAGTAGAGGTGGTGTAGTTGCCGACCATCTATCTTCACTCTTCCTCCTTCCCATTCCAGTCATTGCATGAAGTTCTCAAGGGTGGCACTGAAGAGTTTCGGTGAAATGGTATCATCCTGCTGAACCCCTTTTTTTACGTCAGTGATCACTTCCTTATAGAATGGTGAGATCCTGGTGGTAAGTCCATAATACAGCTTATGGAGGATCTTTATGTACTGAGTTTGAATGCCCTGTTTGGCTAGGGCTTCAATGACTGCTTCAGTTTCAACAGAATCAAAGGCCTTCTTTAAATCAATGAACACTAGACAGAGCGGCATCTTGAACTCTCACGAAACTTCAATGAGCTTGGTCACTGTGTGGATATGGTGGATTGTGCCGAATCCTTTTCAGAACTAACTGGCTTGCTTGCATGGTTGTCTTTCTTCTAGTGTTCTGCCTATTCTATTCAGGATGACTTGAGTGAACAACTTGTAAATGACGGACAACAGGCAGATTGGGCGATAATTATCAGTGCCCTGTCCGTCTCCCTTCTTGTACGACAGTATATTACTGCTGGTTTTCCACTGAGACAGAACCTTACATTCAGACAGGTAGTGTGTGAAGAGCCGAGCCAGTGTATTGATGAGCACTGGCAGCAGATTCTTCAGGTATTCAGGTCTGATCTTGTCTGGACCGGGTGCTATAGGCATCTTTACTGACAAAATGGCATGTCAGATTTCAGAAGGGAGGAAGTTGGGAATGACATATCCATCCTGCAGAATTTGGTATGTGTACATGTGGATGTGGCTGTCAAAGAGATCGGAAGAGAAGTCGTGAATAATCTTCTCCATTGCCTTTCTGGAAGATGGAATAGATCCATCTATTAATCAGGTTAATAGAAGCAGAGATTAGTATAGAGGTTGGCAGAGACTGAGGAGAAGGAGAACTGAGAGATGATCAAAAGTCACAACTTCATACTTATTATTTACCAAGAGTGCTAGTACCTTATCATAAAAATACACTAATAATATTAAAGGAGTGATGGGAAATTTTGAGAGAAAATTGGATGTCCATGAGTTTAATGGTTGTGATGGTTTTATGGTTACATTCTTTTCCTACATTCAAGGAGTTCTGTACATTAAATAACATATGTTTTAACATAACAATAATACTTTAATGTAATAATCTTTTTAAGAGAATGGATGAAAAGCATTGTTTCAGTTTAGGTCTCTACAAGAATGAACACCAAGCCAAAGATGGGATGCAGGTAGTTTATCTGGGAGGTGATCCCAGATATAAACAGGGTGAAATAGTAATAAAATAAAAAATAAGGAAAGGGAAGCAAAGAAGGTGAGCAACACCTTGAGTAACTTGAACTCAATTCTGGAAGGGACCCATTGAGGAACTAGACAGAATAGTTCATGACTGAACTCTCATGGTAACTAGAATTTGCATGTGTGGAGGTGAAGCCTTGGGAGGTATAAAACCCAAGTCTTCATGCTTGCCAAGCCTGCATTTGACCACTGAGCTACCTTTCTGTCCCAGTATCTGGAATTTTCTCAACCCCAATATACAGGATACTGTACCTGATCAGCTATTACTGGAGCTAGATGGCTAGAAATATATGCCCACATTTGTGCTGAACATGCCTTCCCTCCATAGGCTGCTCCTGACCAGTGGTTGAGGGAGGTAGGGATATTAGAGTAGATAGCTTTTGTAAACATATAGTTCCTGTAAACAAAGGACCACTTTCATGGCAATTGGTCCAAAAGGACTTCTTTATAGATTGGCTGAACCTTCCACAAACTGTACACCATGCTGTGAGATACCACCCAATTGCCTTGACAAGGTCTTACCTCAAGGTCATGATCCTGGACTCCCGGCTCTCCCTGCTTGCCTCCTCCCTGTTTTCTTTCAAAGTGCATTTCCTTTGTGTACACACTTCAGCTACTTCATCAATAGTCCAACTAATGCATCCACCACTACCCATCCCTTCTTGGATAAAGGTGCTCTAGGGGCATTAACTTCCCAGTATTTATTTAAAATCCCATCTGTTCCCTGCACTTGCTCCACCTCTCCCCAGGACCGACAGATATTCTCATGTAGAGAAACGAAGCCTCTTTTGAAGGAACTTTTTCAATTAGTGGGTCCTGGTGAGCTTGTGACAAAGCATTCACAATGATAACATATGCTATGAAGTTTAGAGTTTGGTTTATCTCACAGTTTGTCTCAAGCATGCAGATAGATTGTGCTTTGTAAGGGCTTAGACAGTAAAAGGAGGCCTTTAAACAATGACATTCCCAGACCTCCATTTCAAAAGTAATCTCTGAAGTAAGAAATGCTTCACTTTCCTTCTCAACATATCTGAAAGCTTATTGAATTTTCTTCCTGTATACATTTCTAAACATTTCTCAATTTTGTTGTTATTGATTAGAATGGCAAATGCTTGTGTTCTGAATGTTTTGACATTGTGGTGACAAAAATGTGTAAACAATTCTTTGAATAGGAACTTTTAGTACTAAGTTGGATATTAGGAATGTAAGAGTGATAGTCTTCTTACTGAGTCCCCTGGGAATAAAGGATCATCTTTACAATAGTTAAGGTATCCTTAACTAGTGACATGCCTTTCGTGGTCGTAAATAGGATCAAACTTTTATATAATTATATGAAAGCACTGCTGTAAAGAACTAATGGACGTTGAGATCATTGCAACTCCTCCTTATACTGATATAGATCCACCACAAGTCAAGGCAAATTCCAAGAAACAGGATACTTCCAAGAAAAAAGAAAAAAAAACTTCTGAAATAAGATTTGTATTTAATTAAATATAATATTATATAAAACTATGACTAAATATGGTAAAACATAATGCAGTATAATATAATATAGGGTAAAATATGTGATATAATATAATTATATATTTCCCTTATATATGTGCATTCCACTCTACTGACACCTTAAACACAACTCAAGGCTCCTGTATGGTATTTAGACTATAGAAGCAATTTTTTAGACTGAGTAAACATTCTATTCCATATGTTAAATGATGTGCCAGTTGTTGTAATTCCAGTTTCCCTGAATGTTCTGCATTTGTTTATAATTTAATAGAATCAGTGTTCTGCTTTGGGGATATTATACGGCAATTTTATATGTGCCATTAAGGACATAGTGGCTATATTCTACAGCCTGACTTAGCTGCAAATGTAAAAAGATTATTGATATCACATGAAAAAATGAGGGAAATGAAACCTTAAGAAAACTTAAAAATATCTTTTAAAAGAATGGAAAGAATATAGATAAAATCAGAACAATGATACTGCACTGTACACTAATGTTTTTTATACTTTCTTTTCTTAAACTGAGTAATAGTGGTAGATCAGAATTTGCACCATTGTGAGTCACTCATATTAAGAGGTGGGAAGAAGATACATATGTTATCTGATCAAATTTACCAGATAGAGTTTAATTGCTCATGACAAATCATGATTTGTCTTTTTCTGAGTCATATTTGAAAAAAGGTAGACCCTCAGCACTCATTGTAAGATCCTGTCATTTGAAAAATATTTTATTTATTTTTTGATTTTCTTGAGACAGCTTCAAAGATTAATGTCTAAAATAAACTCAGCTGTTGAAAAAAATTAAAGATACAATTAAAAAAAGTAATTCAACATGTCCCCAATGTTTTCATTTCAGTAATGAAATTCTAATCTTTAGCAAATTTAGGTTGAGGGGAAGAAAAAGTACTCTTGAGTTCTCATGCCTCCTTATGTGTATCTTTCAAATAATAATTTAGCTTCAATTTCTTCTAAGGCAAATCTTAAACTTTGCTAGAAATCTATTGACATCTTCCTTCTCCTTTAAATACCACAAGGAGTACTGATATCACAGATAAAAATATTAAATATGCCCCAGATTTATCAGAATAATGCAATTTTATTTAAGTTGAAAATAAATGGGACTGGGGTGATTAACAAAGTCATTTTTGTTCCAGGTTCTTCTATTCATTCAATGTTGACCCATTAAATTATTCATTTTGTTGAATTATTTCTATATTCTTCTGTTTGTTTTAAGGCCACACCCAACATTGTTCAGGGCTTACCACCTAGAGGACATTATGACAAATAAAATGCTCTGGCTCTGTGCTCATATTTCACTTTTAGTGGTGCTCAAAGGACCAAGAGTGGTGCCTATCTTAAAACTAGGGTCAGTTGCATGCAAGGCAAGCTCCTAAACCTTTGTACTATCTCTCCTGCCAGACTATTCTGTTCTTATATCTAGTCCAATACTGAGACCACAGTAGGGAATCAATAAATAGTAAGTGAATTATGAAATTATGTTCATGAGAAACCATTATCAATAGCATTATAAACCACAGATTATCAGTTATTTTTTAAAGAGAAATACAAAAAATATTTTAAAGTGCTTGGATCTAGAGAGATAGAATAAGAGGCAATTTATATTGCATGCAACCAATCCTGGTTCAAATTCCCCATACCATATATGGAACCAAACCCTACCAGGAATCACTTCTGAGTACAGAGGTAGGAAAAAACTCTGAGCTCTGCTGGCTGTGGTCCTAAATCCTTCCTCTCAAATTTAAAAACTGAAAAGTATGCTCTAATGGACTGAGGTTCTGTGACTTACAATACTGTAAGACTTGTTCTTTTACAGAATTCCAACACCAAACCGATCACCACTGTACCTATTTCCCTCCCCTAAAGAACCCCATTTTGTATCTAGCCCTTTCACAATAAATAAATGAAATGTTCTGCTAAACCACTGACTTTCTTTTTTGAACAATAAAAATAGGGTTGAATTCTTCAGAGGAAGGTTACACAAAAAATATACTCTAAACTCTAAGAGTAAATATGGCCTTACCCTAAATTAAAATACTTGTCCATTTTGGGTGTGGGAACACTTATGTATAACATTATTTTTGTCTGTAAACGAAAATGTAATATCATTACACAAAAGGTCTAGTGGGAGTTAGTCCCTCTAACGGCAGTGTAGTAAAACTTTTCTGGATGACAATGTAATGATAGGGGTATGGCATTGGTCATTTAGTAAAATTCCTGAAGACTGTACATCTCAAAGCCTGAGTCTCACTGTAAACATTGGACTTTAGTCAGTTGTGGCCAATCCAATTGTGACAAATGTACTATACTAATGTAATATACCAATAATAGAGTAAGCTGAATGAGAGAAGGGCTATTTGAAAATTCTCTCTGTACCACCAATTCTATTTTCTGTGTATCTAAAATTGCTTTAGAAATAAAATCCATTAATTAAAAAATACTGTTGGAGCTATTCCATTTAAAGCTATAGACTCAGCAAACTGCTATATCAACACCGGACCAAATAATTTATGTTATAAGTGATGATTAAAACCTAAGACTGATAAAGATCGAAAACTTAATAAGTGAAATATCCTTTACTGGCCTCAAATCCTGAATATAGAATACAAGGAGTCCTTAAAATGACCTACATTAATCTTTAAGGAGATGTTTTCCCATTTTGTATTTTATACTTGGCTCTGCCAAATTCTGCATAACTAAATGATAGGGTCAGAAAAGCTTGCTTTTATCAAATGATATTTGATAAGTCATACATAAAATATAATAATAATAATAATAATAGTAATATGTCAGGACCCTAAAGATGAAGGGAAAAACAAGTAAATGATCCAAATCAGCTCCCTCTTTCCCTCTTTTTTTCTAAGAAAATACTAAGATTCAAATATATGTCCCCTGTGCCATGAAAAGCCTTTTGGGAAAATTAATGTGTGGTCAAATTATAGGAAGACTTGAGCTATTTCCTTACTAACAGATTAATATTTAACTTGTGATCACTGTAAAGTTATAGGCAATTGCATTTTCATTTTCACCTGACTGCAAGAAAGCGCAGCACCAGATTTGTGGCCCATTTCCAGCAAGTTTATAGGTTAAACCTTACTTCTGCCTATCTTGCTTTCTGAGTCATCTATGTAATTTTCTGACTTACTGCATCTTGCTTTATTGAATGTGAGGCAGATGACCTTAAACAGTTCTCTCTACTCATTCCTAATTCCCTTCCCTCCTGTCAGGGAGAAATATGTAGATAAGAGAAAAACATTTAGAAAAAATGATGATTAAAGATAAATTATATTACAATGGTGCTATTCATCCTACATGACTCTTACAGAGGTCTATGCAGTTCTTTGTCAAGGAGTAAGATTAGAATGATGTTAATTAAAGATGTTAAATTTTCTTGAAATTAAACAAATATGTACATGCTCCCCGACCCAATGATGCATGGAAAAATCCATAGGTATATGGAATAAACAGGGTATAAATTTTATTTTTGTGTATTTTTTTATTTAAGCTCCACTAAAACATGTAATATAAAGGTAACCATGGCAACACCTTCCTGTCCATTTTACAAGAATGGGGTCATAAAAGGAATCAAGGGGTCACAAAGGAAATGTGAATTCTTCATTCTTATTGCAGTTTGTATATGCTCTACTTATTACTTACTCTCACAAAGATGTGACAACATCTAAAAGGAACTAAATTTCTTTATAATAGACAATAAGAGGACCCAAGAAAATAGGTCCATAATATTAATAGGTAATTAAATTAAAGGCACCATTGCACCTTGGACAAAGAGTATTTTCATTTCTTTTGCATTGCAAGCAGAAATAAAAAATATTATAGGCATGATGAAGAAAATTATGTACATTATTCTAATTTATAAAGCAGTGCCATGAAGTTACTCTTGTCTATGTGGACATACTTAACACATATTTAGATGTATATGAGCATGGAGAGACATAAGAAAAGATATTTGTATTGGTTTAATGTAAAGTTTTGGGGTTAGGAGTTCTAACATGAATATAGTTGGAAATAAAAGATACAAATCTTAAATGGGGGAGGTAATCTGCACGTATCTCTTTAAGACATTACTTGAAATAGAAAAATTAAAGTACAAAATTATACTTCTTAAAATTTCAGCATATGCAGTGTATATTTGTTCTGGGGATCTATAGGTAAGATGGTATGTAGGAGTAGGGCAACTTATTTCACTTTTAATTTTTATATTTTCATTGACATATTTTCTTATTAATACTGTGCAATTGCTGGGTTTGACTTCACACCTCTATTCATATACAGTTATTATCACTCTTACCACCAAGTTCCAGTACCTTCCACACCAAAATAGCCCATCACCCATTCCTCCCACCTATACCCCCCTTTCCCTTTTGTAGCCACCATAGTCTTCACTGAATTTAGGAATTAGATTTCCTATTTCCTGACACTTTGTTTTCATTAGCAAATAAATTAATAATGCAAGTAGTCAGAACATAACAAGCAAGTGGAAGTAAATGCAACTAAAAAACAAATGGAAGTGAAAGAAAGTATAACCATTCAAAAATTGCCTTCATTCCTTATTTCCTTTGACGTGATCACCTTAAGATCCAACCATTTTGTTCCAAAGGAAACAAATTCATCTTCTTTATTCTCCAAGTAGTATTCATTGAGTATATATACCATAGCTCTGTATGGAGAAGTCTATTGATGGACATTGAGGCAAGTTCCACATTTTAGCTATTGTGAATGCTGCTGTAAGTGCTAAGGGGTGTATGCTTTCATAGCCTGTGTATAAATGCCTAGGAGTAACACTGCTGTGTTATATGGAATATCCATTATTGGTTTTTCTTTTAAGGAATCACTAATTTACACTCCCATTAATAGTTTACCCGAGTTCCTTTCACATCCTCACCAATAGTTGGTTCCAGTGTTTTAATATGGGTCTTTTTTGCTGATGAGAGAGGATATTCAGTGTGGTTTTGATGTGCATTTCTTTAATAATAAGTGAAGACGAGTATTTTTTCTTGCATCTGCATGTCTTCTCTTTTGGAGAAGTATTTGTTTCTTTTCAGGAAATTTATTTTCTTCATTACTTATACCTCAGCTAGCAAGCATCTCTCAGAAGATTTCTGTGTTACAGCATTAAAGTTCACTTCTGTGTAAGAACTCTTTCTTCAAAGGGTTCAAAATAAAAAAAAAATTATCTTTCTTTCTCTGAATTAGAGAGTTTCAGATTGTTTTGGTCTCTTATTTATTTGTCTGTGGTTACACCCTTTGGTGGTGTTCAGGGTATACTCCTAACTTGCTGCTCAGAGGTTGCTCCAGAGATAAGGTACTGGGGTTAAAATCTGAGGTTCCTTCATGTGAAGCATGTGCTCCAGCTAATTGGGCCATTTTCATGCCTGGAACCTGTGTTCTTAAGTATGTGTCACTGCGTTTCCAGCTGTGATCTCACCTATTCAAAACACAATAGGAAGCAGTCATTCTGCTTCAATGAATGGTGTCTAAGATTGCTAGTTTGTTTGGAAGTTATGACTAATTCTAGTTACTTTAGGATGAACTGTTCCCATATCAGGAATTGAATTTGTATCATTGATTTTAGATATCTATAGCAATATGTTTCAAAACATACTTATTTATTTTTACCTAGAATTTCAAACAGATATCATCACTTCATAAATCAATTGAGCTCAATGCTCTAGTGTACTGTTATATTATAAAATATCCCAGGATTAGCAGCTTAAAACAATTAACATGTAGATTCTCAGATAGTTTTGGTGTAACGAGTTTGAGAACAACTTAGTTTAGGTGGTTCTGGCTCAAGAAGCTGTTGTCAAGAAACAGTGAGGGTTACAGTTATCTGAGGGCCTTACTGAGATGGACGATCCCTTTCCAAACTGGCTTACTCACAGGAGAGATATGTTGGTGCCAATGTTGACAAGAACCCTCAAAGTACAGTTTGATAAGGCTAATTAAAAATCCTTGGTGGCTAGGTTCCTTGGAGTGAGTAACATTGTCCCCTCCATCTCTCCAAAAGAAAATAAGAAGAGAGATTGCAATGACTCTGATGTGTCTTTGTAGTCACACAATCCCTTTTGTCAAAGCCTATGATGATATTTAGAGCTACCCTTTAAAGGGGTGGTGTCAAAAGATGGTGGAGATACTTTCAGACCACCATAGCTGATTCATCTGCAAACCTGAAAAAGAAAAAGAAAACCAAGGAGAAAAGTCAAAAGATCATTGGACAGATTAGTTTAAATCCTGCCAGTGCAATTTACTAGCTATGTAAAGTTATGTACACTTCTGAGCCTTTTTCCTCATCCATGAAGTGGATGGAGACAGATAAAGTAAAAATCAGTACTTCTGGGGAAGTTTGATGAGATGAAATATGTAAACTACCTAGTGTAAATGGAATATAGTAAAGATTCCTAAGCTGCTTTTGTATTTTCACAGTTAATTGATAGAGACCCTGAAAGGTCACCAATATAAGATTATGTTAACCTATCTTTTTATGACTGGGGTGCCAAGCATAAAGAAATTAAACAAAAACCTAGCAATCAAGATTGAGATGCAAGATAAAAGAGCTCAGAACCAGACAAAAGAGAAAAACTGAATTTACAGACTGAGCAAATTTTGCATATTCCAAGTAATTTATTTTGAAATCTTTAGTGTCTTTTACAAGTTTTTCCTGCTGAAAAAATAATTATCCTTTGAAAGAGAGGGCTGTTGAAAAGTCATCTGTGTTCTTTAAACACATCAAAGAGTAGCATGAAGTGATTTCTTTTTAGAAATGGCAAGTGTTTTTATTATCTTTAGCACTAATTAAGATACATAAAACTGTTATAATCCTTAAGATACTTGAAACTTTAATACAATAGGTTTAGTTTTTATATTTTTTAGATTAAATCATATAAGCAAGGACATTGAATCAAATAAACTGATAATTGATCTTCATAATAGATAAATCAAAATCTTCATCTACTTTAACTTGTTTTTCTCACTTCCCTATCGTGATTTGTGTTTTCAAAGTTCCTTTTGAGCATGAACTAATCTTTGTACAGCCAAATTCTGAACACAGAGAAACAATCATCTCTACTTTTACAAAATGGAGAAGTTGAAATTCTAGACTTGATATACTTTAGTTACTCAAGAGTTGGCATTCATTCAGAAATATGGCTTTTCTATTGCCATGTTGATTGGGAAGTTATTATGTCAAGTATTGTGAAAGAATCTTGTGTATTTTCAGCCACTTGACAGATGGAAAGGAAGGTAATAATTCCTGCATGGTTTACAATATCCAGACTTACAGGTCATTACATAAAAGTTTTTTCAAACCCTGTAATTTATGAAGGTTTCCTTTAAGTCTTGAAAACACTGTTTGCATGCAACCCACGTGGAAGTGTTCTGACTTTCTTATGTGCAAGACTGATTGTAAGATGGTACAAGTTCAAGCTGACCACAGAGGTTTGACAGAGGCCTGCCAGCCTGCTTGTCTTTCATACACTGTCTCATACTCATTTATGGCTCCAGCATTTACTGTGGTAACAGATCATCAGGCACTCGTGACAATATTTGGCAGTTCACAGTTCATGGCAGCAATGTGCTCTGAGTGATGAGGTTTACAATATCTACATGGTTATGATTATAAAATTGTGCATGGGCCAGGGAAAGGAAATAACCCAGCAGATTATATTTCAATGCACCCATTAGAGGATCAGCATGAGACACCATCAGTAGTAGAGGAATTTATCAACTTCATAGGCAACCAAGCAATGTTAAAAGCTTTAACTTTACTAGAAATATAACAAGTAATAAAAAACAGACAAGACCTGAAATGGTCTAATGGACCTAGCACAAATGTAGAAGAAGATTAACAGCTCTAAATTCTTAGGCATGGAAACTTTCCCCAAGATTCAGTGAGCAGTTTCTCAAACCTCAGGATCTGTTGTACAAATCTTGTGTAAACATGAATGGATTCTTAGAAGAAAAACTGTCTGTGGCCTACTAGTCCTCTTGAGCTGATATTCTAAAAAATGCTATGTTCAAGTTCTTAATTAAGTGCATGTTAACTTAACTCACCACTATAAATCCTGTTGAATCTGTTTGTCACCTTTTTATTGACTGTGGGTGAAAATATTTTTTTTCCATATAGACTACACATATCTAGGAACATCTACCAGTGTCTTCTAAGGCATATATATTTATTTCATTATATTACAACATCTGAAATCATAGAACACTATACAAATACAATAAATTCCATCCATCATCCATCATCCATCATCCAACTAAACTGTTATATTGTCAGTACATTTAAAACCATCTATAAACTCTTCCCCAAATGTACTCTATTCTTTGCCTTCTTCTGAATTTAGGTTTATAATTCTTGAGGTCCAGCTACAGTATACATAGTGAAAAACTACTATGTTTTAAGTAATATTATTATTTACATGTTTTAAAATTTTATAAAATAGAATCATCTGAGTATATTAAGGGTAGATTTCTGAAACTCCTATTGTTCAAAATTATTTTTGTGAAACTCACTTGGGTTGATACTTGTGGGTAAACCTCATTTTCATCACTATGTAACATTCTAGTACATAATGGACCATGACTTACTTGTCTTATCCCTTAAAAATGTTTCGATTTATTTTTGTTTGGGGGCCACACCCAGCAATGTTCAGGGTTTATTCCTGACTCTGCACTCATGAATCACTCCTGGTGATCCTGGGGGACCATATAGGATGCCAGGGATTGAACCCAGGTCAGCCACATGCAAGAGAAGCTCCCTACCGCTGCACTATTGGTCCAGTCCCCTAATAATGTTTTCTATTTAACATTTTGCTATTATCACATTAACTACAAGCAAAATTCTCTTATATTTTACTATATGCTAAGTTTTTTGAGAAAAGAGAAAGCACATGAATATGGGTGGTATGTGATTCCTTAGAGCAGACATTGAAACATGCTTCAGAATATGGAACGTGTATCAGTTTTGGATGAGTCAAATATATGATGATTTTCAGTAATAATATTTAGCATTAGCATTTTTTTTTACTTTGTTTTGTTATGGGACCATACCCGGCTATGCACAGAACTTACTCCTGGCTCTGCACTCAGGGATCACTACCTGAAAAACCTGGGGGATCATAGGATGCCTGGAACCAAACCTGAGTCGGTTGAATGCAAAAACTATCACCCTACTTTCTGTACTATCACTCTGGCTCAGATCGTTATTTTTATTCTGAAATGTAATAGGCTGTCTCAGCCATTGTAAGGTGGCATCATCTTGCATTTCCATGTATTCGTCACACATAATTCAGTGACTTCCTATATCCATAGACATTAATGAAGTTGACTTTATTTGGGAATAGAATTATTGTTTTGTGAAACAACTTTTGATGAAAGGTAAGTATGGGGAAGAAAATCTGTCTTTCCAGTCTAAACCTTAGCAAACAGCAGCAGAAACTATAAAAAGTGGACCAAAGAATTACGGAAAAGAATGTGGTAACAGAAGAGCCTGAATCACTATTCTTCCTAAATGCCAATCATATACAATTATTTTACTTTCAGTACTTTAGCATTATAAAAACCAACAATAGTATAGCAATCTGCCTTCTTTTAAGTGTTTCAAAGTTATAACAGACTTTTTCAAGGGAATAGCACAGATAGAAATGTTTAGTCAGAGAAAGAGAATAATCATATTTCTAATTCACAATAAATAACTAAAATAAGAATGGGACAGATGATGCATAGGTACATAACCATAAATGATTCCTTTGTAAGTTACGGGTTTGAAATAAAATGCATTTTTCAAGTAATAGGTAAAGTGCACATTATCTTACAGTGCCTACAGGAGGACAAAATAAAACCTTAATGCCAGATTGCCACATACTTCTTTTATACATCTTTCTCACACTCAAAGAGATGATTTATTTTATCTTATTTTGTGGAAAATAATTTTCTATCACAATGGTAACACGTAATCATTTGAAAAAAAAATCCCAAAATTTAAAATAAGAAAATTAAATACCAACTCACTTGCATCCTAATTGCTACTAATATTTTAATACTTTTTATTTCAAACATATAATTAATAAATATATATTTGTTGAATAAATTCAGTCAAAAGGAATGGGAAGCCAAAGAAATAGTACAGCAGGTAGAGTGATTGCCTTGCATGTGGCCAACCCAGTTTCTATCCCTGGCATCCCATATGGTCCCCTGACCATTGCCTGGAATGGTTGCTGAATGCAGTGCCTAGAGTAACCCCTGAGCATTTCTGGGTGTGGTCCAAAAACAAACAACACTGAAAAAGATACTACCTGATAAAGAGCTTTTATTAAGTTGTTTGTACTTGTATTTTAATGTGAGCTTTCTAAATTATCACCCTTTTTCATGAAAAAGCTTTCAGTATAAAAGCTTGAGCAGCAAGTTTATTTTAATTCTTTTTCTTTTATTGGGGCTGGAGCGATAGTACAGTGGGTAGGGTGTTTGCCTTGCATGTGGCTGACCTGGGTTCCATTCCCAGCATTCGATATGGTCCCCTGAGCACCACGAAGGGTAGTTCCTGAGTGTAGAGCCAGGAGTGACCCCTGTGCATCGCCGGGTGTGACCCAAAAAGGAAAAAAATGTATTGATTGAGATTCTGTGGTTTAAAATACTGTTAGTAATATTTCTCATGCACATAGTTCCAACACCCATCCTATCCCTCCCTATCCCAAACTCCCAATACACCTCTACTTAAAAACATTGAAATAAAAAAGTATTTTGTGAACATTTTACTGAGCAATATATCATGCATATTTTGTCAACTTTATTCTTTATCATAATTTTGATGGTAGCAGCTTTTTCCACATGTGGATCTCTGTCACTGTCATCCTGTTGCTCATTGATTTGTTCGAGCGGGCACCAGTAACGTCTCTTATTGAGAGACTTATTGTTACTGTTTTTGGCATATCCAATACGCACGGGTAGCTTGCCAGGCTCTGCTGCGTGGGCTCGATACTCTTGGTAGCTTGCCGGGCTCTCCGAGAGGGGTGGATGAATCGAACTCCGGTCGGCTGCGTGAAAGGCTAACACCCAACCGCTGTGCTATCGCTCCAGCCCCACATGTGGGTGCACTATAATTTACCATGGTTAAATTTCTAAACATATTTTTAAATGTTTTTTCCCTAATCCCCCTACGTTGTAGTAAAAATTCTTATTAATCCTTTTGTAAATTTTTTGCAGTTCATATAGGCTAATTTCTTTAAAATGTGATAGCGGAAGCAAAAACTACCTACAAGTGCAGTGTTTTCCTTCAATGTTCTTAAATTTTGTAAAATGTAGTTATATAAATTTGTACTGTCACCATTATAAATTTAAAAACACTAATTTTTACAAACAGTAGTTTTAGTACATTCCCTTGATGATATCATGTCTTCACTACTCATGGTATCTACTTTCTAAACTTCCTATTTGGCAGTTTCCTGCAGTGGTGGTTTAATTTCTTGCTCCTGATCTTGACATGTGAACTTCCTCTGACTAATGGGACATTAGAAATAATAACACATGAAGAGTTCTCAAAAAGACTTACATGACTGTATGTGCTTTCACTTATATGCCTTGCCATAAAAAAGATTCTGCATAGCTTATTCACTGATGTCAGGAAGCGGATGAAACAAGTATAGCAGACCAACCCTCCAGCCAACTATAAGTACATGACTGAGTGAGAGAACAGAACTTTCAATTAACTGAGTTCAGGGAAGATTATTTAACACCCAGCTAACACCTATAAAAAATAATATATGATTTTTATATTTAGTCACTGAATTTAGGGGTACTTTGTATATAACAATAGATAATTGTTAGAATTGTCAGTGCTCCTTTCTTGGTGGTATTGTTGAAGTATGGATTAAATATTACACATAATAAAGAATTCATTATAATTTCCCATTCATTATTGACATAATGTTATAGGTCAGAAATCCAGAATTGAGAAATTGCAATTTTTCCAAGGACCCAGCTAGTAAGAGACAGATCTAGGGTTCTAATTGTTCTTAATAACTATAACTTTTCTCTATTCTAAATGATTTCCTGCAAAAAACAAAATAAATTATTTTAGTTTTTTTAGATTATTTGGCTTTATTGCAACAACTCAGTTCTGTCACTGAGCAAAAAAGAAATCATAGATAATATATAAATGAATGGGTGTGACTGTGTTCTAATAACATTTATTTACCAACACTGTTTTTGGTCACTCTACAAGAAAGATATATGACTCTCTCCTCCAAGTTAATTGAGTCAATGCCTAGCAGCTTCCTAATAAGTGACAATAAAGATCTAAAAATCTTCCCAGGCAGACCACCAATAAGTGAAAATGAACACACACACACATGTAAATACACACATATGTTTATAGGCATGTGTATATACCTGTATACCTCAACACTTTTATATATCCAAACTCTATACATGTATATGTGTAGATCAAGATTTCAGAGATTCAGAAGTGACAAAGATTCATCTTATTCAATTTCATTTCAATTTCATTTGAAAACTGAAGCTTCCAGGGAAATGCAGTCAAAAAACAACTACTGGTAATATACCTTCTTGAAAGCAATCACAGGTCGAAGGCCCACTGCTGAAAAGGAGATGATGGTTGGGAAAATGTATAAACGGCTGCTGGTCAATCATGAAAATAGAAAATAACCGAGCAGAATCCATCAAAATAGGTGATGTGTGAAAATGAGAATTTCCCAACTTGGTTCACAAAGGAGCGATTTGAAATGAAAACCCATGAATGCATGAATGAATGAATGAGTGATTGAAGAGGTGCTTAGGGAGCTAATGTCAACCCAACTCGATCTCAGTAAAGGTTAATTGAGACAAGGCAGCTGTCTCATCTGCTGGGGGGTGTAGCACATATTGAGAAGCTTGGCAGTGGCAATATTTTGCACAATTTTTAAAGAGATCAGAACCGTTTTCAGCCATCTATGGTTTTAGAAGAGGCCACACAGTATAGAGGGAGCAAGGCCACGCTGTGTAGCAAGTAGCAAAGGTCACACTGAATTGTAGGATTGAAATTTCACAGTGCCATTTATTAGTAGAATGACCTTCAAGGGTTGGCTAGTCGGCCACCCCTGCCTTTATTAAGGAATATGTAAATGAATAGATGCTATCAATAGGACTGTTTGAAAGATCAAATGAGGCAGTGTGCTTGCTATGCTTAGCACAGTTTTTGGCATTATGGAAGAAGTCGATAAATCATTAGACATTTGATAGGGCCAGTACTGGGTACTGAGGTAAAAAGCAATCCCTGCCTTGAGGAACTCAGTCTATAGGGAGACAGAGACTTAGTAGCAGGCAACTACAGTAAATTGTGAGAATTGCTCTAACAGAGCATTTATGAAGCATCAGGGTAAAAAAGAAAAGAATAATAAATATTTTCTAATGAAAACTAATAGCTGCCCCCTCCCTGGCACCAACCTATCCTATCCTAATGAGGATACTCTCAAGAGAACTAGGGCAGAGCTTCCACTAAATCAGTGTGAAGAACTGACCTCACTGGGGTCCCATCAGAGAAGAGAAAGATGAAGTACTCAGGCATCAGCTTGAAGGTTTCCATTTTTATTACTTTTATTAGGGTCATACCCAGCAGTGCTTGAAACAGTACTGCTTTGCTTTTGTCAGGTGGTGCCAGGCAATTCTGGGTGCTGCATATTGTGTTGGGGAGTGGGGATTCATCATTTATCTGCAGATCAGGTATCAAACTGGGGGTATTGTGCATCCCATATATGTGTCCTACCACTTTGGCCAGTGTCTCTACCTTTACATTATTTTTTGACAGAAAGAGGATTGGGAGTAGGATCAAACCTGGCTGTGCTAAAGGCTTACACCTGGCTTTGTACTCATGAATCACTCTTGGTGGTGTTTGGGGAACCATATGCGGTGCTTGGGATTCAACTAGGTTGGCTTCATCCAAGAAAGTGCCTTACAGATTGTATTATATCTCTGACCTATTACTTTTCAAGCTAATTTTTGTTTATTCGTTTGCTTTTTTGCTTGGGGTCACACCCAGTAGTGCTCAGGGCTTACTCCTGGCTCCTCAGTCAGGGATCACTCCTGGCAAAAATTGACAGACCATACGGGGTGCCTGGGATCAAACCCAGGTTAGCCATATGCAAGGTGAGTGCCCTATTCCTTGTTCTAGTTCTCTAGCCCCTTAATGTTATATTTGACACATGCTTTATATAAATGTAATGTTACCTGTTTCTTTGATGACAAATTTCTTTTCTTTCTTTTGGTTCTCTTTTTGTGTCACACCCAGTGATGCTCAGGGGTTACTCTTGGCTCTGCATTAGAATTCACTCCTGGTGGACCTTGTGGAACCATATGGGATGCCAGGTATCTAACCCATTTCAGCCATGTGAAAGACTACCCAGGTACTTCACTCATCCACATTTCTGGGGTGGTGGCATTGGGCCACACCCAGCAATATTCAAGGGTTACTGATAGCTCTGCACTCAGGAATTATGCCTGTGCTCAGGGGTCCATATGGGATACTGAGGATCAAACCCTGGTCAACTGTCTGCAGTAAAAAATGCCCTAGTACTCCAGTCCCAGTCCCCCACATTTCTAAATTGTAATGTGAATATCTTTGTAGCAATAGTTAGCACCTCTTGTACCCTCTTTTGCATAATTATCATTTCTTTTTCTATGATACTAATCATTCCAAGTTAGTCCCTTAGCAAGTTTGATGATTATAATACAATGTTATTGCTGTATTATGATTGTGTTGTTACTATCTATATCACTATATTTTTCATTAGGTCTCCAGGCTTGTCTAATAGCTGCAATTACATAACCTTAAATAAGATGTCTCCGATTACCCCAATACACTTAAATCCATGTTTTACTTTTAAAAGTTTTGCTTTTTAGATTCCACATATGCATCAGATACAATTTAATAGTCTCTCTGGCATCTCTTTCTGGCATCACATAATACGTTGTTGCCAATAGCTGAATTTCTTTCTCGTGTGTGAATAATATTCCATTATGACTAGCTAGGTAACTAGGAAGGCAGTGAAATTTCTCACATTCTTTATCCATTCATTCATTGATGGCACTTAGGTTATTTCCATACCAGTATCTTGGCTATTATTATAAAGCTGTAATAAATGTGACCCATCTTTAATAACCTCCCTGTATTTCCTTTGGTTGCATACCCAGCAATGGAACTGCTTGTTTGTTTGGTGAACTTTATTGACTGATAGTGTTCCTGGGATGAAAGTAGAGGGAACTAAGTATGAGCTAGTCCAAGCTACTCTACTCACTTGGACTTACAGTCAGCTCTGCTGACACTAGATAAAGCCCCATGGAAGAAAGTCTGAGATCATGGACACAGAGAACAAGAAGCTGTGCTTTCCTGAAAATATCATGGTCACTGCCAATCACATCGCAGCTCCAGCAGAGCCAGAGAGATACAAAACAGGGTGTGAACTGAAGTATCTGTTGAACACACTAAGCTTTCTGTAGCTGGTGCTATATTAAAATCAAAGTTAGAATTTAAAAAGGAGCTTTACAAATGATAACTGCATGCAATATATGATTTAAAATTATATCCAACATTTAAAATATAGCTATAAATTATATTATTAAGATTATAAATAAAATATAACTGTGGTCTGCATATTAGTAACAGCAATCAATATTATAATTTTATATTGATAATATCAATAATATTATCGTATTTTAGGTATGACAATGATATTATGGTTATTTAGACAGTAAGCACTGTGCCTGACATATGGTAAAGGTTTGTTTGGTTTTTTTTTTCATAAAACGAACGGCTCTCCACAAATTTCTTTCCATTTATTACCCACCTCTCAATAAAAAGGAAGAAAAATCACATATATGTGTATGATGAGAGAAAGAGATAGAGATAAACAGAAAGAAAGATAAACAGAGAGATAGAAGGTTGAGAGAAAGTGACTTTTTTTTTCATTTGGTGGGTCTATGTAAAAATAATCAAGTATTTTGTGTACTAGTCTCTTGTGATTTAGATGTAGATTTCACATGAAGAATTAATACAAAGTAGAAAAATTATAAATAATACACTATCTCCAAGGACTGCTATGCTGTGGCTACAAGCAAAAGTCCAGATTGCTTGAGCTCAAATTTTGCCTCTCCCAATACCTATCTGCATGAAACTAGATAAGGAGATTTGGGGCTATGTCCTCAATCACAAGAGGGGGAGGTGAATAAAATTATCTTCTTCATGAGATTGCATGGAGGATCAAATGAGTTAATACACACACAGCACTGATAACAAAACCTGATGTACAGGAAAAGTACAGCTAACACTTTTAATCACCATCATCATCATTGCCAAAGTGACCAGACATTCATCCTAGTTTTCTACATTTTCTTAGAAGGGCTCTAATATAATTATCCTATCATTGTCTCATTGAAGTGCTGGAAGACCATTAAGTAAAATTACAGTAAGAACAGTAACACTTTCATAACAGGCTGTTAGTTTTTCAACTTTCCCTGAAACCTCATTTTATCTGGGTCAGAAGCATGCCAATGTGGCTATAGTGCAGGCTGCAATCCAGGAAGGAGATGAAAGCACAGAAGACACCATTAAGACGAGAAGAAATGACTGCACAACAAAAGTCAAAGAGCAGTGAGTCAGTCATGGGGAAGCCAGTAAACCAGTATCCGCTGGAAGAGCACAAAGATGCTGGACCACTGTGCAGCTCTAGACATGTGGTAGAAGATGAAGTTAGGACTTAATTACTTAAAATGTGACTGGAAGGTGAGGTCAAAGGACCACAAGGCAGATAGTGCAGGCAGAGAAAAGCCACAGTATATGAGAAAAATGGTACCGGCATGTTTATGTTTCTATAACTTCTATCTGCCCTGCCTGGGAATGGACTTTTTCCCTTAAAACGGGAGTAAGACACTTGGTGAAACAAAAGATTACCTAACTCAGGAGTCCAAGCTTTCTCTACTAGCTCTGCTACTAACTTGATGAGAGCACTTCATCAGACTATGTTTCCTAATGTATAATGAGGCATCACTTCCCAGGTTCCATCTAAATCTGGAGAGACAGAATAGTTAAGAGCAGAGGATTTTAGAAAGTATTTTTAAAGTAGTGGGTTTTTTTTTTTTTGTCTGTTTGTTTTTTAATGACACTGACTCTAGAATCTAGAGGAGCTATTTTTCCTCTGCAGCAATGTACTGTTAGGTAAATGACTCAAACTCCCTAAACCTTGGTACCCCATCTATTAGACGAGGGAACATTCTTATCATGTCTGAAGGATGTTATCAAAATCAAAAGAAGTAAGTCATTAGCCGAGAGAAGACATCTTAAAAGGATTCAGTTCAGCTGCATGTGACTGAAATACTCAAAGAGCAATTGCTCTAAGAAATGGAAGCTTATTTCTGTCTAGTGCTCAAGTCCACATCAGACCAAAAGTGTAGGTATTTTACTATTGTGGTTGGGTTGTGTGTAAGTGTGTTTGATACCGAAAGGGTTTTCTATTGTGTTGTTCTATGATGATTGGCTACTTGTCCTGAGACAACCCACCACCCCCTTATCCCCATGCTTCAAATGTCCTTAATGGGTATATATTTTTTATTCCAGGCAAGCATCAATTGCAAATAAAGAGACCTATTATTATGGAAATAAAATTTAAAAACTAGATTTGTGGATAAGTAGCTTCCATGCAATATTTCACTGTTGGTAATATTATTGAAATATTGCTCACACTGCAGTGTGGTATTCTTATATATGCTTATCATTAATATTTCCACAACTCTACATGGCTCTAGCAGCTCAAACTAAAGAAATTAAAGATAACAGGGTACTATTATAAAAACTAAACTCCACTAGAGTTTTCTTTCATCCCAAACACTGACAGATTAAGGATAGAGAAACAAGTGTCACTCTGGCATCTGCTATCATATTCATAAGTCTATAAGAATGGATTATGCCTTAAAATGTTTGAGAAATTATGGTTTGGTTGATGAACTAAAGAGGATACAGAAGAGAAATCAAGCAACCATAAGGTCCTTAACACTCTGGGAATAGTACATTTATTTTAATAGCACAAAAATGGAAATCAATTTCAAATGAAGAATATATATAGGCTGAAATTAAATGCTCTTAAAATGTTTATGCTCCATTTTGGCTGTAAAAGGAAGAAAAACATCAAGGAGAATACTTGATATGAAAATAGCTATATTAAAAAATAGGAATTCATTCTTCAGCTTGAATTTTTAAATTGACAACAGATAACTTCACAAGATATACCAAATTTGGCATACTATATTAAAAGAAATTAGAAAAACTGAACAATAAAAATAAATTTTAAAATATGGCCAAATGTGGGATGTTTCTATTTCTATTCACATCTCTCAAGCTTCGTTTAATGTCATCTAAAACTTTTCATTTGCTAACATAAGCACGGAAACCAAAACACAAGATAGAAACTCTGAAAGCATGTCTCCAGAGATAATAATTTCTTAACTTCTTTTACCTTCTTAATTTCCTTATGCTTAATCATCATGATCTAATTTTTGGTACGTTTAATAATTTCCTATCAATCTTGTCTTCTGCATGGTCTGACTAAATAAGGCAGAGATGTTTGCAGGAAGTCACTCCTTTCTGTGCAGTCACTATTCCTCCTGCCCATCCACCTGGCGGGGTATTAGCATGTCATTCATCCAGCTCAAGGAGTACAGGGAAATATCAGCATAATTAAATAATGCCATCAACCTCTGAAGTGTACTCCCAACTGTGCTGCTCCACATGCAGGCACTTTTAAACACAGATAACCTAGGGGTCTTTGTACAAACTTAACTTTTCTTGCTTGCTTACCAGGAGAGCTAAAAAGATGTACAGCATTTGGGAGCCAAAGATCCCAATTATTTCCTCTATTTCAATAATTTTCAGCTTACTTTGCATTTATACTCAGCTATCATTTATATCTGCATGATGTTAATATTTTTTTGGAAAGTATAAAATTCATATAAATGAGTTGGTTGGTAAAAGTAGTCTTTTAAGAGTCAAAACTTTGGTTTCTGCTCTGCACGAATTGTGCATATTTGCTAACTTGACCTCTTTCCTAGCCTCCTTTTCTTGTCAGTTTAGGTCTGCACCTGTGTCTCTAGCACACTTCCATTTCAAGTGTTTTTAGTAATGATAGGAAATTTTTATAATTTGAGGGTCACACTAAAAGATGCTCAAACATTATTGTAGACTCTGTGCTCAGGGACCACTCCTGGGAGGAGGACGGCAATACTCAGGAGACTATGTGTAGTTCTGGAGATTTAAGTAGGGTTACCCACGTACAAGGCAAACACCTTAGTCCCTCTGCTATCTCTCTAACATAATGATAGAAATTTTTACTCTTCATTTTCTTTGTCTTCAATGTCATCTTTTTATGCAAATGATATCTTTGCTCTTATCCCCAGCCTTTAATTCTTCTTTCACTGGTTTGTCTTGCTCCTCCCCACCTTGCCTCTGTTCTCATATCTGTGTTGCCCTGCGAGTGTCCTGTGTGCTTTTGTGCTGTTCAATGATGACATAAAGTAACCTTCTCTTATATTGTCTTCACTGCTGCTGGGAAAAGCTGACCAGTGTGTGCCTCTGCTTTATAACTTGGTTCCCTTGCAGGTGGCAAACCTTAAACTGGGCCACAGTCTGCTATAGGATATGCGTTATTGGTCCCATTTTGTGAAAGGTAACCCTGGATATAATTTTTTGCAGAGGACAAGATTGGAGATAATGATGTATGAAGAGGAAAAACTTCTTCCCAGATCATTTTTTTCTCATCTTATTTAGTAAAATTGAATTTTCTGTATCCGTTAAGGTTTTGACAGAAAACAGGAGGCAAACTTTATAGAAATTTGCAAATATGGAAGGAATTCATCTAAGAAACTCTCTGAAGGTATATTTGTGGCTTAGGGGATCGCCAAGAAGAATCGCAGACCATTGCACTCTTGGCCTGAAGAGAAGGTGGGGTGGGGAATGGGAGTGGTTAATTAAGCTTGAAAAATTTGCACTCATAGGAGAAAAATGCCTAAGACAAAGTCAGACTAGATAAAGTCTGTGAGGAAATAAATATCCTGACTGCTCTCTCCACCTGCTCCCCAATCTCCTGGACTTTCTTCCAGATAGATCGAATAGGCAATCTGGGAATAATGAACTTCATGCATGAAAGACTGAGGTAAGTTCTGAAGAGCAAAGAACATATTTTATAAATAATAAGCTAGTTTGTGTCATCTGACTTGACCATGTGGTTCCATTCAATGACACTGATGACATGAAAATGTTCATGAAGATAAGGAGAAAAAAATAGGAAACTTTGGCCAAGTGTTTGCAATTGTACTCGTGGTGAAAACACCTTTTCTAGTATAGTTTTGATTTCCAAAGACTTACAAACATAGCAAGCAGTCCCCAGAATTAGATAGATAAGCTATATAGTGCTTAGATAGCTTTTTTGAATGGCCATATTTCCATTCAATTGCTGGTCTGCTGATTTATATGTAGCTGGAATGTTTAATTCACTTGCTTGACTGTTATACTGTGAACTTTGTGCTACCTGTGAGTTAGGGGAAAAATGTATTATCCTATAGACTCTCTACATATAGCTTGGAATTTTATAAAACTTCCTAAGGGAAAAAGGAGAGCTGACTCAGTAATAACATCATCCAGAGATATAAGTCAAAGACAGAATTGTGTATGAGGCTTGAAATAATGCTCATATGGGCTGGGTATACCATATACTTCCAGACTCTATAGAAGTTTCTGAGTTTCTACTTTGTCCTGGGATTACCTTGCTTGATGATGAATGATAGGAAATGTAGAAATACCCTGGCAAGAGCAAATACAGATATAAAATCTCAATGTAGTTTTTGACAAGATCATCTTCTTTTGTTTTCTGTGTTTTCTACTTTGTTAAAGACATAACTTTTTGCTGAGAAAGTTTGCTAGTGAATTAAAAAGAATATGTAGCTTATAGTCACAAGGATAAGATGTTTGCCTTGCATGCTTTCAACCCTACTTCAATTCCAGGCATATGGGAGAGTGAGCCCTGAGTTTCATCGGATGTGGTCCAACCACAAACAAATATTAAGAAACATTCAGTTACATCCACAGATACCTTTATAAAATGTCTATTTCAGAGCTGGAGAGATACTGTAACAGTTAAGTTTCTTGCCTTGCACATGGCTGACCCAGGTTCAATCCCCAGCACCACATATAGTTCTCTGACTATTGCCAGGAGTGAACCCAAAGCAAAAAGTCAGGAATAATCCCTGAACAAAGCAGAGTGTGGGCCAATGTCACCCTTGACAATATGTCTATATTATGTACATTTGTACATTTTCCTGCAATTGAAATATATTTTGAATGTAATTTGTTTAGTGTTTTTGTCTGAAATATAACTGTTGTCCTTTTTAAATTTAGCTACATCTTGAGTCATAGCCTTCCTTTAACTGAGTCCTAATCTTTTGCTGTTAATGCAGAGAAATTTTGACACGTACTGCCATATCTTCCTGCTTCTCTGAAGAGTTTTCCTGAGGCAAGGGTTTTAGACTACTAGGTGTGAAAGTATGACTCCAACTGGCCCTACAACTTACTATCCACATGAACTTGGGAAAGTATTTAGCCTCTTTAAACCTCAATTTTTGCATTTGTAAAGTAAGCAATAGTCTTGGCTATTTTTTATTTGGGCCTCACTCATAAACTAAGCCTGTATTCCTTCCTTCTCTGTTTGGGAGTGCAACTCTCTACAGACCTATAAAAAGTTTCTCAACTAAGATACTTTTGTGATCATTTATACACTCATATCCTATATTCTATGAGATGGATACAGGAATTTTATCATATGCTCTAATACTATAAATTGGGATGAAGCAAATAATATGGGTAAAATCTTAGAATAAGAGCTATATATAAAATCTAATTAACATATCCTCTGTCATCATCTTCTTTTCCATTCATGCCTGAACCCTGGGATTTCTGACTTGCTTTCCATTTCAGCCTAAATATCAGCCTTTAACTCCTCCTTATCGCAAGCTTTACCTAGTTCTCACTCCCATCCCATCTAGCTCCTGAGTCCCCAGTTTTCTAATTGTCTAGTAGGGAGGTTAGGCAGAACCAAGCATTTCTAAAAAGAACTATTCACACTGTTAAAATCAATCTGAAAAAATTACCTACACAATAAAAAAATACATTGAATGACCATATCATTAATTCTCATTCATGAATTACAGCCTTAGCATATGTATGCAGCAGAATAATTTGTAGAGATGAAAATCTAACTGTTAACCTCTTAACAGGAGATTCATCCTTAGTAAATCATAAAGGGAGGAACAGTCTAGGATAATAAAATAGTCTAGCTCTAGTAATAATGGTAAATTTCAACTTGCCAGGTTAATTGAAAAGGCTCATAAAATACCAATATAGCTTAGTTTTGAACATAGTTATTCAATATTTTGAAGTTTTTCAGAAATTGGTAAACAAGTTAAAGAACCCTCTCATTTGACAAGATGTAGAATCTCTCTTAAGAACTAATAAATTTACAACATTGTAGAGAAGTAAACCAGAATTAATTTTTTAAGCAAAGAGTGTTTTAGTGAAATTGTTTCAAATCCAAATTGTTTAATTTTAGGGATGACTTTCATGGAAACATTTCATCACAGTATCAGTCTTGAATTGGTTTTAAAAAAGCAACCTCAGTTTAAGGGAGGAAGGGGGACAGGGAGTCTATTCCTCGAAGTTATGAACAATAGTTTCCCTGAAACTTTAGTTTGGATGGCACAACCAGAATTTTCAGGAGAGTCAGGATTTCATGAATATCTAACTCCCAAAGTGGAACCATGTTTCTAATCTACTGCAGAATCTGTAAAGGACTCACAGAGAGTTCTCCAATTCTGCTTCTCACTGACAAAGTTAATATAAAACCACACTGGGAAGAGGTGCTAGAGCCTTTTCAAAGGGAGTATCAGGAAGTAGAGGAAGCAGTAATGGTAGATAATGCATCCATAGTAAAGAGTCCACTAAAAGTACCACCAGGAACTATCCTAGACACTTTAGAGAACTGTCTTATTTAATCAAGAAAGCGCAGGCCAGGGAGATAGTATTGCAAGCAGGCTGCTTACCTTGTACACAGTCAACCGGGGTTAATCCCTCAGAACCCATATGGTCTTCTGAACACCATCAGGAGTGATACCTGAACACAGAGCCAGGAGTAAGCTCTGGACACTTCCAGATAATCCCCCCAAAATAATCATGACTGCCTGGTATTCTGTTTTCTTGATAATTTTGCAGATAAGTGATCTCAAAGTCATAGAGATACAGATACTTAGCACTGTAGCACTGTAGTCCCCTTGTTCATCGATTTGCTTGAGCAGGCACCAGTAACGTCTCCATTGTCAGACTTGTTACTGTTTTTGCCATATCAAATATGCCACAGTAGCTTGCCAGGCTCTGCTGTGCAGGTGGGATACTCTTGGTAGCCTCCTGGGCTCTCCAAGAGGGACGGAGGAATCAAACCCGGGTCAGCCATGTGCAAGGCAAACTCCCTACCCACTGTGCTATCGCTCCAGTCCATATAGAGATTTATTAGGGTTTAACACTCAGACTTGATTGGTTTTCATTACATCTTCCATTCCTATGCCTTTATGTCCATGTCCCTTTTATCTTAAAAATGCAAATTATCATCCACAGAACTAACATTGTGTATTATAGAAAATAAAATGTATGGTAATAGTAAATTGGATCAAGCTGATAATTTTTGCAAATGAATGACAACAATTCCAAAATTTCTCTTAAAGCTATTGTGATTCAGATTGCAAAATCAATCACAACTTGCCTTACCTTAGTTAACATAGTACTGAGTTTCTTGAGTTTCAGTTGCTTTATGGTGTTTTGGTTTCCCTAATATATCAGGGTAATAAATAAAAACTAAACAAATGTATGACAACTTCCCAGAAGTCTATGCTGGAAAATTTGAGGTTGAGGGTATCCTTCATGAGTACCAGGACTTGATTTTCATCTGAATACCCCAGGACCAATGGGAACCCACCCAGAAACACATTCTAACTCTGAGAATTTCCTCTGAATTCCACTATTTTTCAGGACCCAAAGTATTTCAAAAAGTATAAAACTTTCTCAATAGCTGCAGTCCATTCTTTCTCATGCTGTATATTTCCATATGAGGGAAGTGTGGGGAAGAATAAAAATGCCAATTTCTCCTTGATTTTCCCTATTTATGAGAGTGAAGAAAATGCATGGGTGAAATAGAAAATAGAAGGTAGTAAGGAAAGTACTAAATCAAGCAAAAAAGCATTGATTTGGGAGAAGCCAGTTTGAGAGACTGGGATGCAAAGCACCAACAAGGAGGAAATTTACTAGAAAGAAGGTGCAGAAACTATATACCACACCTCTCCTCCTGGTAGAAGGGACAGGAGGTGGCCTCTGAGCATTATTCTAAGCCCTACTCTCCTTAAAGTGATAAAGAGACAGCAAGTGTCTAGGTATGGAGAGGCCCCTGGTTCTCCCCGATCTCCAACCACAATAAAAATTATAGGACAGCAAGCTGAAGGGTCCCAGCTTCTCTTTTGTAAGAACTTAACATTCCCAGATTCCTTATCCACAATGAAACTGCTAACTGATCAGTAAGTTGATGGCCAGGGCATCAAGTGATAGTAGAGTATGTAGAGTGCTTGCCTTGCATGCAGCAAACCTGTGTCCAATCTCTGGTACCCCATACCATACAGTTCCCTGAGACTGCTAGGAATAGGTCCTGAGCATTGCCATCCTGCCTCCCTCCCCCTCAAAGTAGCTGAGAGTCCCAATTCCCCTTAGTCAGTATCATCCTAAAAACTACCCTAACAGTTCCAGCTCATCACAAATGAGGGAAAGTGGGATATAAAACTAATTCTATGAAAAAGAGTTGAGCTATCCAGAGAAAGGACAACTACCACTAGCTGCTTTACTCAAATATTTTGCCCCTTCATTATAGAAAGAAATGAGTAGAATTCCATATCTACAGTAACAGTCTTCAACTTTCCATTCCAATTTTGTGGAGTGAATTCTCCTTTCAATAAGCTCACTCAATCTTCAGAGACATATAGAATGTTCATAATCATAAATCCCTTTGTGATTCACCCCAAGAGCCTGTTTTTGAACAAATCAAGAGAGTGCAGCATTGGGAAAGAAGGAAGGAGTAAAGATTCATAAAAATTTTTTGTCAGACTTAATGCTCTTTCTTATATAGCAGGTAGTATTATGCAGTTTCTGCAAAGAACTAATTTATTATCTTTCATTGTTTTACAACAAATTTATGAGGTGGTGAGATGGGCAAAATAATGGCTCCTTAAAGATGCCATGCCTAATCCTCAAGACCATTAAGGACATTGAAATGAAATGATTATCCCCAACTATCTGCGTGGACTCCACGTAATCAGAGGGTCCTTAGAAGAGGGAGAGGTTCAGAGTTGTTCAGGATGGTTAGAGTTGGAGAAGAGGATTTGAAGGTGGCAAGTGAGATTGCAGTGATAAAGCGATGATTGAGGGAAAGCTGGTAGAGTCTGGACAAGGAAAGGATTTTCTCCTAGATTCTTCAGAAGAAGTGCAGCCCTGCCAAATGCCTTGACTTTGGAACTATTTTCGAATTCTAACCTTGAGACTCTAAACTTTTACACTTCCTTTGTTTTAGGTCATTAAGTTTATACAAATTAATTGCAGCATCATGGGTACTGTTATCAGTTTTATTTATGTGAGTAAATTGGAATGTAAGTTATTTAATTCAATCATTTCACACCTGCACAATGGCACCTGTTCTCCGCATGGGACCACAGACTAGCAGTTATAACCAAGATCAGTGGTTTTCAACCTTCCTGACTTGCAGATTGGTACCAGTCTCTCAGTGGTTGAAAAATGCTGGTCTAAGATCACATGAACAGTAAATGGTAGAATTGGAATTCAAAATCAGGTAGTTTGGGTAAGCTTGCCCATGCTCTTAGCTGCAACGCTAAACCTAAAAGGGTCAAAATTGACAGTCAGGTCCAAATGAAAACACCAAGAGCTAAAGAATGTGACAGTGGAGAACAGTTGAAATAGAAGCAAGGGTGAAGTGACTCAAGAATAACCTGGACTAACACCCAAGATTAGTAGAAATAAGTACCAGGATGTTGTCCCCATGGCTTGGAGGCTGGTCTCTCATTCTGGGCAACTCAGAGAAGGGAACACCAAGTAAAATGTGGTCGGAGGTCATGCAGGGGAAGGGTGATGCGTGCCGAATATAGACTAGAGACTGAACACAATGGCCACTGAACACCTTTATTGCAAACCACAATACCTAATCAGAGAGAGAGATCAAAAGGGAATACCCTGCCATAGTGGCAGTGTGGGGTGGGGGGAGACGGGACTGGGGAGGGCGGGAGAGATGCTGAGTTTACTGGTGTTAGGGAATGGGCACTGGTGAAGGGATGGGTTCTTGAACTTTGTATGGGGAAAACACGAGCACAAAAATGTATAAAACTGTAACTGTACCCTCACGTTGATTCACTAATTAAAAATAAATAATTAAAAAAAAATAACCTGTACTAGGGGCTGGAGTGATAGCACAGCAGGTAGGGCATTTGCCTTGCATGCGACCGACCCGAGTTCAATTCCCAGCATCCCATATGGTTCCCTGAGCATCGCCAGGAGTAATTCCTGAGTGCATGAGCTAAGTGTAACCCCTGTGCATCGCCGGGTGTGACCCAAAAAGCAAAAATAAATAAATAAATAAAATAACCTGTTCAGGGTTGGCTTATATACAATTAATTATTATAGATCTATAGAGTGCTGTTCTTTTATTAATCAGATAGGACAAGAGTAGATATTTTGTTTATCTCAAATTTTGAACAGCCTCGTCAGCTATGTGCAAGCTAGAACCCTTGAGATCCTTTGTTCAATAATCTTTTTTGGGTGTGGGGTGAATACCTGACAGTGCTCAGAGCTCTGTGCTCAGGGACCACTCCTGACAATGCTCAGGACTCTGTGCTTAAGGATCACTCCTGACTGTGCTCAAGGGTCACAGATGGGTCTGTGCCCAGAGAAAACAGCTGACTTTCTGCTTAGGGGCCACTTCTGGATCTCTGTACATAGTTACTATATTTGATGCCAGGATTTAAACAGGGTCGTGGCTGAAGCCACATGCTAGGCAAATATCTTAACCATTGTGGCAACTCTTTGATCCTTTTTTAATGATAACTATCATTGTGCCAAAGAGTGTACCAAGTCATAAAGATCAGACATAGAATCACATGTGTTATTGACTTCTCTTATTTCCTTCTCCATAATCAACATTTACTCTTCTGGCCTGCTCTGCTGTATTTCTCATATCTGTACTATTGTATAACTTACAGCCGTATTCTTTCTGCCTGTGTCAGTAAAGTTGAGTGTTATACAATCTCTATGAACTGAGGTCTTAGGAGAAGGGCACATCTGTGTACTGTTGGAGGGTGTCATTTTGAAAATATTTTTATGGACCCCTAACATATTATATTGCTTTTATGCTCCTACGGCTTTCTTCTATGACAGTAATCTGATTGACATGAGAGTAGCCATACATAATATTATGTTTATCAGTAAAAGAATCAGAAATAATTAAATTATTGATATTAATAGAATTGATATACAAATCTTAGTAAATTGAAGAAATGAAAATTCAAAGAAACTCAAAAGCCAAATTTTTCACATAACATTTAGTAACATAAGAAACTTTTCATGATGTCTTGTTAAGTAGAAATAGAAGCTGCTACTAGTTATATAGCATCAATTAAAATCAACTTGGATTGTAGAATTATGAGTTGCTTATTCACAACCAGGACTGGAGCAGTAACACAGCGGGTATGGCATTTGCCTTGCATGTGGCTGACCTGGGTTCAATTCCTCCATCCCTCTTAGAGAGCCACGCAAGCTACCGAGGGTATTCCTGGCACACGGCAGAGCCTGGCAAGCTACCCATGGCATATTCGATATGCCAAAAACAGTAACAACAAGTCTCACAATGGAGACGTTACTGGTGCCTCTGGAGCAAATCGATGAACAACAGGATGACAGTGCTACAGTGCTCCAATGTTGTTTTTATTTGTTTCTTTGTTCATTTTGGGGTTTTAGACCACACCATTGTCTTTAGATGTTACTACTGGTGCTATGCTTAGGAATCATTCCTGGTAGGGTTGGGGGAGTAAGGGGGGTGTCAGAGATTGAACCCAGATTAACTGCATGCAAGGCAAGCACCCTACCTGCTTCACTATCTTTCTGGCCACTTACTTTTTAAAAGAATAACAGAGGAGTATGTTCATGCAGCTTAGCTTATTCTATTTCTCTTCCTAGATCCCTTTCCAGCTCAACTCCTTCCCTGGAAAAGCAAGGGTTGCATTTTGACTTCTTTATTTCTGGTTTCACGTTGGACTTGACCAGTAAGATGCCTTTGCTCAAGAACAAAGGATAGAGGAGAGGTGCTGGCCTATCATTCTCTCTTCTCCAATACATGTTGTGTCTCTAGAAGTTAGCACATGAACTGGTGACCACAGATTCTTATAGGTAGATTCTTTCCACAACTATGACTCATCTAGACTCTGGTACCTGCTCTGTTTTCCAGCACTTTAGAGCTCAGACAGTAGTCCCCCTGTTTGTTGGTCTCTGAACAATCTCCCTTCCATGTGACTCCATTCACCCTGTCCACATCTGTGAATTGTTCTTACATTTGAACTCATTTTGATTAACCCTATGCATGTACCATCTGTCCCTGACCAGGCCCTTGACTAGTATAGTGTTTGGGGTGAGTGTACAACAGCTGCAAAAATGTAGAGGATGACATGAGCAGATGGCTGGTGTTTTCGAAAAGCAGAGGGAGTTGCATGAGGGTAGAATCAATGGGGAAAACAATGAAAGCTGAGTCTGGGTAAATTTGACTGGAGATTTTTAAAGCAAAAATGATGTTGTTGCAACCCCAAATCAAGATTCAAGTGAGGTAGCCATAGCAGTATGAAAGAAATTGGACATACAACATCCAAGATAGAAACTTTGTACTTCTGCAATTTTTGCTGGGAAGGTCATGGTGAGTGAGTTAATGGTTTTAATTCAAAGGAACTTTGTATAAGATTTATGGATGTAGAGATAAATCCATTACTCTTTTTTTAAAGTTGTTGCACAAGTTTGTTTGAACTCAAAGCACAACATTATAGAATTTCTTGTCTCCTTTATCATACTGGGAAACTTGGCTTTGGTTATCCATAATTCTCTAATTTAATAGTCTCAGGCTCTGATTCTTGCCTTTGTTCAAACTGGATACTTACCACTAAGTTGACCTTGTTCTTAGCCTTTATCACTTTTCCTTTTTCCTTTTTTTTTTGGGGGGGGGTCACACCTGGCAATGCTCAGGGATTATTCCTGGCTCGGCACTCAGGAATCACACTTGGCGGTGCTGGGGAGAGCATATGAGATGCTGGGAATCGAACCTGGGTTGACCGCATGCAAGGCAAACACCTGACCCATGGAACTATGGCTCCAGCCCCTCATTATCACTTTTTCTTTCTGAACCAGATTTCATCTTTCTTCTCTTGTTTTTAGCTGAACTCCTCTGCTTCAGAGCTGGCAATGCTTTCAAAGTTTTCCCAGCCTTTAGACAGGTTAGACCAGATGACAGGCACACCTCTGCAGGTAAAACTTCCTCAAAAACTGGACTTTGGCCTTGGAGCTGAGCCCTTGGGCAAAGTGAGTTGAGCAATAAAACCTGAAATGTACATAATGTCCTTTTCCCTCGGGACATTCAAATCTGTCTAATTTGAATCTGCATTTCCTCACCTGTAGGAAGGTCAGAGGGAAAAACCCACTAAGGAAACTGGAAAGTTGCCCTACAATTAGATTCAATTCCTTCATTGTCCACGTACTGGGAGTTCCAGTGCATGTTTTTCCTGGTTGTAAAATCTTAGGAATTTGCTTTAGGTAAATAGCTCTCATCTGTCACTCACTCACTTACCCCTTTGCCCCACTTTATCCCTCACACAACAGAAAAGTATTTTTATCTAGAGGTGATTTCCAGTGAGTTTGTTGACAAAGCTGGTTTTCAGCCAGATTCTAGATAGAAAGTCTTTTCCCCCCCCCCCAAAGTCTTCAAATAATAAAGTCTTGGAAAATGGCACCATGAGGTATAAATCAAAAAGCATTGCTCTTTATCTTCGCATTTTTGTTTCGGGGCCAAACCTGGCTGTTCTCAGGGATTACTCCTGGCTTTGCACTCAGGAATTACTCCTGGTATTGTGGATGCAGGGTTTCGAACCCAGGTCAGTCTTGTGCAAGGCAAAGACCCTACCTGCTGTACTACCACTCCAGCCCCTGGCTTTAGAGTCCAGTACTCTCATTTTCCTCGAAATCCTAAAAGGGATAGGTTCTATTATCCCTTTCAGACAAGACTTTCAGGCAATCTATTATCCCTTTCAGACAATCCCTTTCAGACAAGACTCAGAAAGGCTGAATCCCTTGCCCAGGATCCCAAGGTACAAAGTGGCAGAGCCAACAGGGGAGAGGGGAATGGGGGGGGGGGCGGTCAGGCCTCAGGCACAAGAGCCTGTGCCCTTCACTAATGTGCCATGGCAGTTAGCCGAGACATTCATAAAGTGGTAGCTGGATATCATTTTCTCCCTGAGGCAAACAGATGGAAATGTAACCTACAGTCATGATTGCTTGGTGAATATTAAGTACAAACAAATGGGAATTAGGTTTTCTTAATGAAGAGTTCTTCAGCTAAGAGTGCTTGAAACACATCCTTTCCTTACAGAGCAAAGCACCAGCTGAAGAGATGCCTGGAATTTTCTGGTGATAGTAACTCTTGTTTGGTCAGTGTTAAGGACTGCCAAGTCAAGTTCTTGGTCCTTCCTTTAACTCAGTCTGCCAGGGGACTGTGTTTCTGTAGCACAGCACCTTTTAGCTGTGGTAATCCCATGGTCTCTGCCCTGGCTTTAAATCATGCTAATTGCCAGTCTTTCTTTCACTGCAGTCTCTCTCTAATCTCTTGATTGGGACTTAATCCGGAAGCTCATTAACCACCCTTCCTGAGTTACAAATCTGCTTTTTCTCACCCTGACCTCACCTCTTTGAGTGAATTTGTATCCTTCTCAGATGGCTGTAAAATTTCTTCATTCTGAAACAGAATTTAAAATTTTCCATTCTAATGTTAAAGGAAGTGCCCCAGGCCAACAGTTATGATAAACATCATTTCTTTAGAAATAAAAACATCTAGATTACATTTTGGGTTCCTCATTTTTTTTTTTATTGTTCTGTTCAAAATTCTGTGACTTCTGTGAGTCAACTACAGAGAAAGAAAAAAATATTTTTAGGAGTTTTGGGGAGGACTGAGGGGATAATACTGAATTCTGGGTACTTTTGTAGTGGGTAAAACAGTAAAAGCAGTGTTCTTGTTCTGAAGTAATCTTGAAAAGCTGCAAAAATAGTATGTTGATGTAACAGTTAAGACTTGAAAAAATTTTAGGAAAAGAAATCTGAAAGCAAGATTTAATTTCTACCTCCCCGTCAACTTGTGTCATTTTAAAGTTGTTCATTGTCTATGAGTTCTGAGAGTATATAAGTATATATGAAATTTTATAACATACATGTGTGTAGTGCTAGTTTAATCATTAAAAATATATATTATATGTAATGATAAAAAAGCAATACAAATGATTGTGAAAATAACATTAGAAATAAGTGGAGTATAAAGCCAAGTCAGGTGTGATATATAAATTGTCTTCTTTCAGTGTTTTAATTTTTGCACCGTAGCACTGCCATCCCATTGTTCATCGATTTGCTCCAGCAGGCACCAGTAACATCTCCATTATGAGACTTATTGTTACTGATTTTGGCATATCAAATACACCATGGATAGCTTGCTAGGCTCTGCCGTTTAGGTGGGATACTCTTGGTAGCTTTTTAGGCTTTCCAAGAGGGACGGAGGAATCGAACTCAGGTCAGCCACATGCATGGCAAACGCCCTACCTGCTGTGCTATCGCTCCAGCCCCATTTTAATTTTTAAGTTTTTAAATTTATTTATTTATCTTTGGTTGGTGGGCTACACCCAGTGGTGCTCAGAAATTACTTCTGACTCTACTCTCAGGAATCACTCTTGGTGGGGTTTGGGGAACCATGATGCCTTGCATTGAATGCAGGACCACCAGCATGCAAGGCAAGCTCTTTAGCCATTTTACTATCCCTTCTGGCCCCATAAAATAAAAATAAAAAATAAAAATCAATGTGAGAGTTGGATAAAGACTTTAACAGCCCTGCGAGTATATAATAATAATATTTCTACTATAGTGAAATAGATTAAATTAAATTGGGGGGAAATTGTTGCTTTTGTGGATCACCACTCAATTTGTTGAAAATTATAGATTTGGAAATAATATTAGTAACTCTACCGGCAACCATCTTCCATTATGTAAAATGTCCTTTCAATAGTACAGCAGATGGAGTGCTTGCTTTGCATATGTAACCTAACTGGGTTTGATCCCCAATAATTCATGTGGTCCCCAAAGCCAACCAGTTTGAACCCTGACTGCAGAGCCAGGAGTAAGCCCTAGGCACCACTGAGTGTGGCCCAAACCACATACACCCCCCAAAATAAAATAAAATATCCTTTCAGCATTTCTCTAAGGCATGTAAGAAACTGACAAGTGTATCCCTGCCCCCTTATAAAAATCCACCTGCCTACTGGCCACCACATATCAGAAGTGACCTGACCATATAAGAGAGAGATTTAGCGAGAGATTTATTTTCAGCAACTGTAGTATGAAACTTTGTGCAAATTTCCATTTTAACTATATTCTGCTAGTCTCAGTCATTTCTCAATAATAATAACCTTCATAGGATCAGAGATATTATTCTCTGCTCTAAGACACTGTGTCTTAGCCTGTTTGGGCCATAATAGCAGATACCATTAGCTTGAAAGGCCTACAGACCACAAAAACAGTTTTGGAGACTGAGAAGTTTAGCTCAAGGTTCAGGTGGAGGCCAATTTGATGGCTTATGAGTGTCTGCTTCCTAGTTCATATCTGGACAATTTCTTGCTGTAGGTTCATGTGACGGAAGAGGTAAAAGATGTCCTTGGGGTTACCAATCATGAGGTATCTTTTCCCATGACTTAACTATCTCCCAGTGTTCCTCACCTTCAAATACTATCACATTGGAGTTAGGATTAAGCACATGAATTTTGGGGAGACCCAAATATTCAGTTGAGGTAATACTGGTAATACTTGTATATTCTATAATAGAAAATAAGCTACATGAGTTACTTAAAAAATATTTTCTGAACAAAACAGAAAGTTTCTTTAATCAGTGATTACTTTGCTCAATCTCATATAGTTTAAGATAATGTATTGCCATTTGTATTTACATGTTTAGGTGATTGAACTTGGAAAACATCAGAAACCCAAAACAGAGAAAAGAAATTCCCTGGATTATGTTAAAAAAATACTTAGATTGGCATCTCATATTTTATCCAAAAGGATAGAGAGAACATTTTTTTCCTGCTAGAAAGAAATTTAAGATAATTATTTATTAAAATGATAAGGATATACTCTGGGGGCTGACACTAAATTTAAGTGATATTTTTAGATAGAGGTGGATTTTTCTTGCAATGACTTTTTCCTAATATACAATAATTTCAATTTCTGGTAAAATTGTTTTTGCGATTTGGGGGGCTACAAAGCAGTGGTAGAGGGAGAACAGCAATAACTCGCCCCCCAGCCTAATCCAGCAATGTGGCACTGTTCAAGATTCTCAGTGCTAGGGACCACCAGGGTTACATCTGATAGTATTGGAGCAGGGGGTATTGGTGTTAGGGATAGAATCATTATCCTTTTGTGTGTAAGGTATGGGTTATGGCTATCTCTTAGCTATCTCTCTTGTCCAGATGTGGAAAAATTTTTGTTTACTTAGTTAAATATCTAGAAGCATTTATAATGCATTCAATTATCTTTTAGTTTATGACTAGATAATTCCCTAGGCTCTTATTTACATGCAACATATTTTTTCCTTTTTATCTTAGATGGAGTTATCTGCCGAATAGACTATGAGATGAAGATTCAAATGTAGAAATTTATATCAGAGTATGTTAAAAATCAATTTCATGTGAAAATGAAGAGAGTAGCACTGAATAGAGAAATTGTATGAAGGTTGCATTTTCAACAAATTTCTACTATAACTGAGATTTTCATTCAAGAGTCACCAGTCCTACCTTAGTCATGGTATTTGGACCTTTATATTCTAATCCACACGTGTAGTTAACTCAACAGATCAGGGCATGTGAGCCCATCCATGCCCCTTTAAAATAGGAATAATTTTGAGAAGGAGGACTCGAGGAAAAATCTTTGGAAAGCCTCATCTACAGTAATCCCAGCTCCATAAGAATTCAGGCTCAGCTCTGCAGTGGAAAGCTGCATGAATCATCACAGCAAACACCATGACTGTGGTCAGGTCCTGTTGTCTTTCTAGGAATGTCTCCTGGATGAAATTTCATCTTGTTTATTTTTCAAGAATGTTGTTTTGTTCTTTGCCAGTGTCGAAAACGGCATGACGTGATCGATGCCTTCTCATCTCAGTCAATCCAATGATACTATACTTGATCTTCTGCACTTGTACCATCAGGTCCTAGATGGATGGTTCTGATACCAGCATGTACGCATTAAAAGTTCAGACAGTCATTTTAGTCCTTCATTTTGGCAGTCTAGTTCAGCCCCGATATTTTAGCAGTCTCTGCTTGCTCATTCTTCTTAATGCTGCCGTATTGGGGGCTCTTCCAGGGTCAGGGGAATGAGGCCCATTTTTGTTACTGTTTTTGGCATATCAAATATACCATGGGTAGCTTGCCAGCTCTATCATGCAGGTGGCATGTTGTAATGATCTGCACGCTGACAAACACACCACACACCTTGTGCATGGATGTGCTGCTAATGTACAGAAAGTACCGGCCAAATCAACACAATAGATGCAAGGAGTTCAGCCCTGCCCCTGCCTGTATCTCTGGGCAGCACCTGTTGGTTCGCTCTCTGCCAGTTGGCACAGTTGCCACCCCCTCACCACAATGAGGTGGTGAACCATCGAGGGGGAGGCAGTGAACCATCAAGGGCATTTTCCTCGAAACTTGCGACAGTAGAGGCATTGGTGGTGTTGGTGTCCTCGTCAATACAAACCTGGCCATGAGGATTGATTCATCTAATGCCTAACAACCCAGATCGGACGCTTACATTTGAAAAGATGTGGCTCATTGCTGGCAATTTCTATCTTCGTCGTCTATAAACCAACATCCAACTACGACAAAGAAGAAATTTTGAAGTTCTACCTGGAGCTAGAGAAGTTCTATAAAGAAGACCACACCTTCTACAAGGTCATTGTTGGTGATTTTAGCACCAAGATAGGGCTGAGAAGGTCACCCAAAGAACTCCACATCAAGACCCATGGCCTAGAATGGAACGAACAGCGTGAGAGACTGTCTGAGTTCATCATGTTGACCAAGACCATTTATGGTAACTTGAAGTTCTGAGGGCCGAATCTAAACATTGGACATGGGAGTCTCCCAGTGGACAGTTCCACAGCGAAATTAACCACATCATATTCAATTAATGGTTTTGCCTGACCTATGTCACTGTTGTCCCAAAATTCCAAACGGGATTAGACCACCGTCTCCTTCATGCAAAATTTTACTTTACAGAGCAGGGAAAAAGGGCTCCAAAGTTTAAGAAGAGAACTTTCAGAATGACCATAGACTGGGAGCTCTTTGAAATTATTGCGGCAATATTTGCGGCGATGCTGTCCTTGACAACATCAATGAGGAATACAATCGACTGCATCAGCACCTCCATGACTGCAAGAGGAATGCCGAGAGTGGGAAAGCCACAAATAGACGCCTGTCTTCGGAAACTTTAGGGCTCATTCACCAACATGGTTTGGTGTGAGCCTCAGGCAAACACAAGCTAACATCCAAGCTCAAAAAGCTGTTCAGAGAAGCGATAAAGGAAGACCTCATAGAGAGAAGAGCAGCAGTGTTGGCCGATGCAGCAGGAGCCAGGAAAAGTATTCACAATGCTTGCCTGTCCTTCGCCAACTATAAGGCCAAGATAACTGCCCTATGGCATGTTGATGGTTCTATCACATCTCCAGTAGGGCAATGGAAGAGGTTATCCACAAGTTCTACTTGCATCTCTTTGATAGCCAAGTCCACCTGCCCACATACAAAATTCCACAGCATGGATATATCATTCCCAGTGTTCTCCCTTCCGAAATCCGACATGTCATTTTGTCAATAAAGAAGCATACAGCTTTCATGTTTGGGTTACAATCAGACAATGACCAAACACCCATCCATCCACCAGTGCACATTCCCCAATACCAAAACAAAACAAAACAAAACAAAAAGTGAACAGCACCCAGTCCAGACAAGGTCAGACCCGAACACCTGAAGATTCTGCTGCCAGTACTTGTCAATACACTGGCTCAGCTCTCCACACACTACCTGTCTGAATGCAAGGTTCCATCCCAATAGAAAATCATCAGGATCATCCTGTTGTAAAAGAAGGAAGACAGACAGGACACTGATAATTATCACCCAATCTGCCTGTTGTCCATCATCTACAAGTTATTCACTTGAGTCATCCTGAATAGGATTGGCAGAACACTAGATGAAGGACAACCATGCGAGCAAGCTGGTTCTGAAAGATTCGGCATGATTGACCATATCCACATGGTGACCAAGCTCATTGAGCTTTCGCAAGAGTTCAAGATATCACTCTGTCTAACACTCGTTGATTTAAAGAAGGCCTTCCATTCTGTTGAGACTGAAGTGGTCATCGAAGCCTTAGCCAAACAGGGCATTCAAACTCAGTACATTAGGATCCTCCGTAAACTGTATTACGGATTCGCCACCAGGATCTCACCATTCTACAAGTAAGTCCTCATTGACGTAAAGAGAGGGGTTTGGCAGGATGACACCATTTCACTGAAACTCTTCAGTGCCACCCTCAAGAAAGTCATGGGGCCACTGGAATGGTGAGGAATGGGAGTGAAGATAGATGGTCAGCAACTACACCACCTCTGCTTCGCTGATGATATCGTTCTAATAACACCAAACATTAGCCAAATGGCACAAATGCTGGCTAACTTCAACCATGAGTGTGGAAAGGTCGGACTGCAGCTCAATCTCATGAAGCCAATGTTTATGAAAAATGAACTAGTTCCTGATGTTGCATTTGCTCTCGATGGAAGGAACATCTCCGAATGCAGCAGTTATATGTACCTAGGTCGAGAACTCAACATGACGAATGACCTGGCACCTGAGCTGCTCAGGAGGAAGAGCTCAGCATGGAACACCTTCAAGAGAGTTGAAGAGGTTGTTAAGAGGACAAGAACCTCTGGCTCTGGTCACACCTTTTCCACTCTTCCTACCTCAGAGACCTGGGCCCTATGAAAACAGGATGAGAATGCTATCGGGTATCCCAAAGAGGAATTGAAAGAGCTATGCTTGGAGTATCACGTTTCACTCAAGTAAGAGAAAGAATCTGGAGTTCCAACCTCTGTCCATGATAGAGAATCAGGGACGCTGTCTCATTTGCCAAGGCATTGAAAATCACATGGGCCAGACAGGTAATGCAATTTAGAGAGGACCGCTGAATTAGAGCTGTTACCGTCTGGATTCCACAGGATGTCAAAAGAATGCCTGGCTGCCCACCTACGAGATTGTCAGACCAATCAAAGGAAAAAGAAAGTAAAGTGAAATTTATCAGCTACACAGGTGGTGTGGGGGGCTAAGAAGGCAGGGGGTGTGGGGGGAGTTTTACTGTGGTTCTTGGTGGTAGAATATGTGCACTGGTGAAGGGATGAGTGTGTGAGCATTGTGTTACTGAGACTTAAGCCTGAAAGCTTTGTAACTTTCCACATGGCGATTCAATTAAAAAAAAAAAAAAGAATGGAAATTAAAAAAAAAGACTGAATGAATGGATTGAGGCTCTTTGTGTTCCTGGAGTGAGCAGAACACTAGGCTACACTAGCACCTGACAGGGATGAATGGAGAAGTTACTAGCGTCCACTTGAGCAAATCAATGAGCAATGGGATGACGTGATATAAGTAGTTTTGTTACCTCTGGTTATGTTGACCATATTTTTAACTTTCAAGCACAGTTTGGGGAGACTTCAGATAAAATGTCTCTATTTCTGTAGTGGACTGGAGCAATAGCACAGTGGGTAGTGCGTTTGCCTTGCATGCAACTGACCCGGGTTCGATTCCTCCGTCCCTCTTGGAGAGCCTAGCAAGCTACAGCGAGTATCCCATCCACAGGGCAGAGCCTGGCAAGCTCCCCATGGCGTATTCAATATGCCAAAAACAGTAACAACAAGTCTCACAATGAGACATTACTGGTGCCTGCTCGAGCAAATTGATGAGCAATGGGATGACAGTGATACAGTGATTTCTGTAGTGTACGGAATTCTCAGGTGGGGACTCCTAATATCTTTACTAACTCAGGTGTTCATGGAAGGCCAGGTTATTCCAATTATAAATTAGTTCATCTCTTGTGGTCCAGAGGTTCATATTGGCCATAGTATATTTGATACCTATGAGGAACTTATGTGTTCTTAAGTCATTTTAAATTTGTACTTTTTGATTTAAGAATTAGCTTCACATAGAACAATGTAATGGAAAAAACCAACCCCATGTCCCCTGCAAAAACACTACTGTGTGGTTTGCTGCTGTTAGTATAATGTTGCCCACTTATTCCTGCTGGCAGGCCAGTGGGAAGCTCCAGAGCTCCAACCATGCTGTGTCTTTCTCACAGACCTCTGGAATCACAACAATGAAATTGACCTTTCAAATCCATTCTAACAAGCAGCCCATATTCTCTTGTTCTCCAGTCTCCGTACTAGAAGGAGCCAGTTTGGCTTCTCATCAATTACATTATCTGGTATAGCTCAAATTTTATTGAGGTACACGTGACACATTGCTTCACGTTCATTTCAGTAATTAGTACAACATAATGATTCATTATTTGTTTATATCACAATCATAATAAGTCCAGTTAACATGTCATCATATATCATTACAAATTTTTGTTTTCTGATTAGAAATTTTATGATCTGGTGTCTTAAAGACTTTGAAATATGCAGTATAATCCTATTATTTTTAGTCTTTATGCTGTATATTATATCCTCTTAGCTTACTTACTTTTAACTAGATATTTGTACCTTTTGACCCCCTTCACTAATTACCAATGCCTTATACCCATTTCTGGCAATTCCAAATCTTTTCTTTGTACCACTGAGTTCAGTTTTGATTTTTAGATTTCACATAAAAATAAAATCATATGGTATTTGTTTTTCCATGTCTGACCTTTCATTTAGGATAATGCTTCAAGATCCATTCATTTACAGATTTGTAGTTCTAAATATTGGATCATGCTGAGGTCATGAGCTGGTATGTAGTTGCCTAGAATCAGTACTCATCTTTTATCTGATCAGTAGGTAGCATTATCTATCATCCTTTAAGTGTTCCTAGAATTAGGGATCATCTTTTATCTGATTAGTAGGTAGTGCTATCATCCTTTAAAGTGCCTAGCACTGCATTTTTGAGAAGGGGACGACTACAGCTCAGATATTTGTACTTAGAAAAATTTCATTAGATTTCGTAAAGGATAATCCAACATACACTTCTCATTCCTTAAGGCTACCATTTGGCCAGGAGTGCCAAGAACCAAAGACTTATTGTGCAAGTACTGAATTGAAAGTTCTTTTTATTTTCTGTGAACTTACCCCTTTCAAGTATTCTCAGATGAAAAAGCACATAAATTATTTATACTCTATCATATCTATATTCTTACAAAAAGTACTTAAAGACAAAGCAAAAAAATTTTAACTGTACTCATAAAAGTGCCCATTTTGAAGAAAAAGTAATAATTACATCAAGTTTTCTTAATAGAATTTAAAAAAACATTATTCTTATTAATAATATATGTGTCAAACTATTAATGGATTTAAAATAATTTTTTCAAAGGAATTACAACTTAATTTTTGAATTGTGGGTTTTTAAACTATAATTGGTGATGCTTAGGAACTACCTCTGGCTCTGTGCTCACTTGATTATCCCTGGGGATCATGTGGTGCTAATGATTGAACCCAGGACTTTAGAAGGAAAGCCATGCCTTCTAGTCTGTTGAATTATTTCTCCATCTCCCAGAATCTCAACTTTAAATTTGGATAATTTCAAAGCTTCAATCATCAATCCATGGGTTAGGTTCTAAAGTTATAGCATATAAATTAAGGGACTATTAAGATCTAGCATTGTTACACAATTTCAATATACTGTTTTTATAGATTTTTTTTTATTTGTTGCTTTTAGTTCTGTAAACAAAACAGGTAACAAAAAGATTTGAATTTGATGACTGAGCATGAGACTTTTAAAAAAAATTTCTTAAGTAATAGGAATTAATCATGATTTTGGCAATCAAGGGAAAACTTATACTGCACTGTTAAAATATAGCAGCACTTTGTCTTGAGAGAAAGCACAAATTTTGCTTAGGCTGTGAAAAAATTATTTTCATAAAGATAACAAATTAAATGGGAAATATTGGTTCTTAAATCTAAAATGTTAGTGGGACTTAAACTCTCTATTTGTAAATTACTTTAGAAGCTACTCAAGAAAGACCTCCTGAACCCATTATCATATTTGCTCACAAGTACTTCACTGCCCTTCCTCTTGCTCATTATCTTCTACTATAAGACTCTTTTAAGAAAACAGAGGGGAGAGGAAAATAATCCATGGGAAAGACACTGAAAATGGCTTCTCTGTCTCTCTCTGTCTGTCTCTGTCTCTGTCTCTGCTCTGTTGCTTTCTCTTTCCCTCCCTCTTTCTTTATCAGCTTCAGCTTCTCTCTTTGACCCTACACCTCCCCCACTGCCATCTTCACCGTGTTGTCTTCCAGCTATTATGACAACACAATTCAAAGTCTCCTCCTGACAGCTCCTTTTCCTATATTCCCTGCATGAAGCATGAGCCAGGTCATGTATGTATGAACCAGGGGGCCTCCTATGATCTTGGTTCTAACCTTGCTACTCAGCTTCTTTGTTTTACTGACACCACCTCCTCCCTGCAACAGCCAGTCTTAGAGAAAGTAGTCATTTCCTGCTGTGACTAATTTTTGAGTTTTTTCCTTTCCTGTTTGGCTTTTCAGCCCCTCTGTTCATACAGTAATTAATATTTTGTATTCAATCCCCGATTTGAGGATCTTCCTGTTCCTGGAGCGAGCAGATATCATTGGGCTACACTAGCACGCATCAGGGACAAATGGAGACGTTACTGGTGCCCGCTTGAGCAAATCGAAGATCAACAGGTATCATGAAAAGTGATACAAGTGCTTCAGTTCCCTTTGTTTGGAATGATAGTACAGAGACACTAAACTGGCATATAATCTACTAATTTAGATAATATATAGATAGGATATAGTCCATTACTATATACATATCTGAGGTTTGACTTAAATTTATATGATTTACTCCAACATCATTCTTTAGATTCCTTACCAGCCTTCATGCACTTTCCACTAATTTTTTATACAATAAGGTGTCAGGATGCAGACTAGCAAACCCTATTTTATGCATATCACTCCTTTGCTCAAGCACCCAAAGAATATTTCTTTGGTGAAACTAATTCAAACTTCTTAGCTTAGTTCTCGCAACTCTTCCTCAATCATTCCTCACAATCACTTACTGCTTCCCATTTCTTTAAGCCTATCTATTTCAGCCAAATTATTCTGCTTTCCATGTTTAACATTCAGTTTCCTGTTTTCTACTATTGAGTCCCCTCTTCTTATTCCCTATCCTGTATCCTGCTATTTATATCCTTCACTGTACTATTGTACTTTATCATAACCTGCAAATAGTTTCTTCATTTTGTTAGCCATTCATCATCTTTCTTGCTAGAGCCTAGCTTTGTGGTCACCATGTGCTCAACAGTTTATAGGAGTTGAATAAATGCGGTTGAACAAAGAAGAGACTTGTGGAATTAACTAAGCCTGGCTTTTTGTCTGTCTCCCATGCCCTTTATATTCTACCAAGCACAAATCCAATCAAGTCATTCTCCTGATCAAAATACCTTGATGGGTTTTTCTGTTCTATAATAGTCACTTAACACATACAGAGTTGTTTTGAGATTTATAATTGTGGAACAAGCCAAGATTCAAGATCTTAAGTTTAAGTCTACTTCAGGATTAGAACAACAACAAAAAAAATGAACATTTTTTCATCATTTTCTGATCACTATGCACTTAAAACCTAAAACCTTTAGTCAGTGTTAGTCAATCTAGCCCCAGATAAATTCGGAGCTGCTGAGAGTGAAGCGGACCCTCTGCGCCTAAACACTTTGATTCCAGAGACCTAACACATTCGGGCATCCAGCGCAGCTTCTAATAGCAATGCACTGGGACTGCGAACTGGGCTGCAACTCTGTGCTGCCTGGGGGTGGATTTTTCCTCCCCACTTTGCCTTCCTGCACAGAAAACGGCAGTGGCGGCACCCACATGGCAGGCGCCATCTTCCAAGAATCCTAACCCAGAGGTATTCAATTTTTACACTTGGGGGTCCTAGGGACTCATGGGAAGGGGGTGTAACTGGCACGGTCTCGGCCCAGATAAATTCGGAGCTGCTGAGAGTGAAGTGGACCCTCTGTGCCTAAAGACTTTGATTCCAGAGACTTCTTACAGCAATGCACTGGGACTGTGAGCTGGGCTATGCAATTTCTGGCAGAATTTTCCCTGGACTTTATACAGAAATCCAAAACTGCGCGGACGCAGCAGTGTCCGTGCGACTTAACATCTATAATTGTCAGCAATGTGAAACAGTTCCTTTTGAACAGTTCTGACTTGGGTGGGAAACTCCAAATAATAACAGTAAGCTTTTGTTGAAATATTGAAAGTTATTAATGTAGCAGCCACCTCTCTGGACTGTGAACTAAGCAAAAGCCCCTCGCTGGCCGAGAAGAGGAAATATCCCTCTTTCTAGGTTGTTTCCCATTTTCAGGGAGAAACACGGCATGGCGTACACCATACTATGAGGCGCAGGAAGGGGGATGAGGGGGGGGAAAAAAAGGGAAAAGGAAAAAGGAAAAAATAAAAGAGTTATGCACTTGGAGCAGTGGGGCTACATATCTCTTCATTCCCAGCAATGGAAAACTAATTATCAAATGCTTCCTTGGTAGTAGGGCTGTCTCTCTTGGGTGGAAACTCCAACAACTATAGTGAGTTTTGTGTTGACATATGGACCGTAATCAAGGTAAAGAGAAAATAAAGTGAAATTCATTAGTTATACAGTAGGGGGTGGGGGTGGGGGCGGGGGGGTATACTGGGGTTTTTGGTGGTGGAATATGGGCACTGGTGAAGGGATGGGTGTTTGAATATTGTATAACTGAGACATAAACCTGAGAACTTTGAAAAAAATGTTAGTCAATCTATGCTTTTTTAAATTCTATTACAAGCAAACAAGGAAATGAAGGTAGCACTGGACCGCCAGCTGAAGGATCTGTTTCTGATTTTGGCTACTTACCTTGTTCGTACTTAGTTCCCTCAATGATAAAATGAAGAGGTAGTACAAATGATTTTTAAGACTTCTTTTGATCTGAAATACTTCTATTTGCATGTACTATACTACTATGTTCCAAGATTACTTTTGAGCACCAAATCAAATAACTTGTAGGTTATATAATGTAACATAAATTGTGTTATACTTGCTCGAATGTGACTTTCTCATTATAAATGGACATTGGAAATTGATGACAAAGATGAAGTGTAGCTTCTAAATATCATTTGATTTGTTTCTTTTGGCAAATCTTTTCAGACCCAGTGAAAATAAGGGGCATTCAAAGATCTTGCAAATAAATCAAAGACAGAGGAGGCCAATATAATTTGCCTTCTATGTCCTGGATGATTTTCACATTTATACCTTAAAGTATATAAATATGTAAATAATATTACCTTCTTTATTTTGCAAAGAAACAGTACACAGCTTAGCAATGATTGCATAGCTGGGAAATGCAAATTATTTTGAAATATGGTTCTATCAAGTTCCAGTCTATTAGTTCTACCTGTAGTGCTTGTATGCACTTTAGCATCTGGGGCCAAATCTCAATTCTCTCTACCTTGTCAAATATATGAATATGCACATCTTTCCCAAATAAAGGAAGATTAATGAGAATCAGGAGGGGCTTTTAGGAAAAGTAAGTGGCAGTACACCTCAGTTAGCAGCTCTCTTTGGAAAATCATATTGTAGCGGAACATTCTTGATTATTGCTGTTGGTCCCTTCTGTCCCAGAAATAAACTTTGGGTGGAGCTTATTCCTCATCGCCAACTTCAGTGAGTCCTAATATGTTTCACAGAAGGAAATCACATAACAAGGAAAAACATCTGATCCATGATTTACTCCTTGTTTTATTTATTTATTTATTTTGGGGTTACATCTGGCTATTCGGGGGTTACTTTACGGGACCATGAGATGTTGGGGCATCAGCTCTGGTCTACCCATGAGCAGAGCACATACTCTGTCATATGAGTTATCTCCTGAGCCATAAGGATTGACTCTTAATGCAAGATCATAGAAAGAAGTCTCCTTTCTTTTGATTAGTTGCTTTAAATTTTGGTTTGTTCTAGGGCCACATGCACAGTGTTCAAGCTTACTCCTGTCTCTGAGGGCTCATTTCTGACAGCCCTCAGGGTACCACATGAGGTCCTGGAAATTGAACTGGATGGTCTGTTCGGTGCAAGACAAGCATTTGACCTGTTGTTATATCTCTCCTGACCCTATTTTAATTTGCTTCTTTTCTAAGGTGTGGTACACTCAATGGTGCTTTGGAATCAATTCTGGTGGATTCTGGGGATTGTATATGGGCCTGGAATGGAACCCCAGTTGGTGATAGTGGAGCAAGACAAGCATCCTACCCACCTACCCTCTGGCTTTACTACCTCTAGTCCTTAAGAGGCATTTTTATAAAACAGATTATTCAGGGTTTTCTCTTTTCAAGGAAAAGCAGATTAAGGTAATACATTAACATCCATAGAGTAGAATTCAATCTAAGAAGGTGTGATCTAGCTTTATCATTGTGGAGACTTGAGCCTTATTTATAGAATAGGCACAAATCAGGGCCTTTCAAAATCTGATAATCTACAATACTCCCTCAGGTATAAAGCATTATTTGTGCTTCTTCAAGGAGAACTACAGAAATAGTAAACAAAGAAATGGTCAAAAACCTGATGCTCTGAGGCATAGAGAAACAAATAGCTTTTAAGAAAAACCCAGTGTTGCCTGAGTTAAATTGTCCAACTCCCTTGATTTTACATAGGAAAGGAAAAAAATGAAGTCATTTTGGTTTTTCTCTTTCTTCTTTCATGATATTGTTCTGACACCTGCTTTCATAAGGAGACTAAGAATGTGATCTATTGTATTAATTGCTCCAAGGGTCTTAGAAAGAAGATTATCTCCAATTCAATTATTTTTTGTGATAAATAATGCTTGTAATAATAATTCCTTGAAAGCTGAATATATTTTGTGTTTTAATAGTGAAAAATATCAGAATGGATGACTAGTTGACTATGTATTTTAAAAAACACCATATTTTATTCACTATGCATCTAAATGTACTTGACATTCTAGTTATACTTTGCACAAGACAGAGCAGTTTAATAACTTTGGTCAGTATTATTCAATGCATAACACATTTTCATTGGCTCCAGCAAAGCCTACTAAGCTGTTGGATAACAAATGGGAAAATATCACACCGCAGGCAATATTTACTCATCCACTAGGCAAAATAGGAAAATGGAACCCAGGCCTAGAATCCTCTAGTGTTACTCAATCAAGGCAAATTACTTATTGTCTTCTGCCCAGGACATCCCAGGGGACCATGAAATATTGATTCAGGAATTTGCTGGGCATGAATGACAGTGTGTTGTAACTATGATTTTTTAGATAACTTCTTAATATATGACAAAGTGTTTCTGCACATAATGTGACTAGGCTGAATAATAATTTAAATCCAGCTATTTAATACACATGAAATGTAAAAACTAAAATCTTTTATTATGTAATTACTCTCTTGGGGTCATTAAAGTTCACTCCGGGGTATGCAGAATTGCACAAAGCATTGTTCACCTCAGTGTCTAGCCCCATTTCTGCCATCACCTTGCAGGGACACAACATTGGGTGCATCCCTAGAGACATGATGTCATACTGGGAGAGGGATATGGAGAGTTTGAGTGTAGTTCACTGGGGAATTCTCAAAATCAGGATACTGGGCGGGGGCAACAGGTTTTGGGGAGGGGGTGAAAAGGAGGTTTGTGGTGTGAAGAGCTGAAGTTATTTATCATCTCAGCTGAAGTGAAGGAGTCTGGAATAGTGTGAAGGAAATAAATAAGCATGAATGTAAACAATGACAACATGCAAAGTTATTTCATCAGCTAAACTTTATCATTGCTCTGTTCCATTCTAGGTGTTCATTTCAGACCCAGCATTAAATGTGCAGGTTGCCTATTGTTGCCAATGATTAGCATTTATTTATTTGTTTGATTCACTCACCTGGTATTATACATATATGATCAGCAGAATCGTTTGCTCTAAAGACTCTGGACTCTAGTGTAACTTCTTTTTCAAAAAAAAGTAGCACTGTAGCACTGTCGTCCATTATTCATCGATTTGCTCCAGCAGGCACCAGTAAAGTCTCCATTGTGAGACTCATTGTTACTGTTTTTGGCATATTGAATACGCCACAGGTAGCGTGCCAGGCTCTGCCATGTGGGCAGGATACTCTCGGTAGCTTGCCGGTCTCTTTGAGAGGAATGGAGGAATCGAATCCATGTCGGCTGCTTGCAAGGCAAACGCCCTACCCGCTATGCTATACCTCCAGTCCGGTATTTTTAATTTTTTTTTCTTTTTGGGTCACACCCAGCGATGCTCAGGGGTTACTCCTGGCTTTGCACTAAGGAATTACTCCTGGCGGTGCTTGGGGGACCATATGGGATGCCGGGGATCGAACCCGGGTCGGCCGAGTGCAAGGCAAATGCCCTACCTGCTGTGCTATCGCTCCGGCCCCTATTTTTTAAATTTTAATTTTTTAATTGAATCACTCTGAGACACAGTTACAAAGTCCTTGATCATTGGGTATCAATCATACAATGTCCCAACACGTATCCCTTTATCAGTGTGCATTTCCTACCACCAATGTCCCCAGTTTCCCTCTGGTCACCCCATCACTCCAGCGTGAATCTATGGCAAGTACTCTCACTCTGTCTCTCTCTGTGTGTGTCTCTCTCTATCTATCTGGGAATTATGTTTTGCAATACAGGTATTGAGAAGTTGTCATATATATATGTATATATATATATATGTATATATATATATATATATCCCCTTACCTACTTTTAGCACTAAGTTCTTGTCCAGAGTAGTCATTTACAACTATCATAGTGATCTTGTCTTTATCCTAACTGCCCTGTCCCTTGCCACTTGTGGCAAGCTTTCAACCAAGGACCAGTTTTTCTGGTCCTTGTTTCTATTCTCCTTTGGTATTAGTGTGGCTTCAGCATCCTAACCTCTGAAAGAAGGCTAAGGAAAAAAAACTATCTCATAAGACTACTGTAGAGGAATGTAAAATATTGATACATAATATATGATAGTATATTATATATGTACATATCTATGTACGATGTAATAGATTGCACATTTACCTCCTTACTGTATTCACTTAATAAAGTGCTTGGCCTACACTTTAAGCCACTGATGTTCAATAGAAAGAACATTGCTCTTCTTTAATAGTTTTTCTAAGTTTTGATAACTTTTGGGCTTTTCTTCATTGCAATCTAAAATCCCCTGGTTGTTAGGCAGAGATCTTAGTTATTATGATAGCTATATGTGCTTATTGTTGAGATGTCCTTCTACCCTCTCTTGCCCCTCTACATCTCAGTTGCTATGGTTTAATGGCCTAGAGGCTGGTGAACCAAGAACGGTCAATTACATTTTATCTTGGCAATGGGAGAGCAGGTGACTCAATCTTGTGTATGCACGCTCTCAATAGAAGAAAAGCTTGCTGACATTTGAGAAGGCAGGCTTTAAGGCATGGAGACCCGCAGTTCCGTAAGTGCACATCTTCAGCAAGTTTACCCGAGATGGAAAGAACATCTAGGAGCATGGAAGGTATACAGGAATCCTTGAGGACATTATCAGAATTTCTGGACTCAATCTTGCCTCAAAGGAATGCTCTTTGGATCTTCAGTGTTTCTATGGAATAAACTGTCTTTGGCTTATTCAAATGACTTTTCATTAGATTTGCATGTAAATTATCTGTCTCTTAGACACATCCCTCCCCTCCCCCCATGCCCCATCAGTTTGTTCTGAATGATCTGCTTTGATGCCATTGATCTTCTGTGAAAATCTTGAGGACAAATCTTTGTAGAAGACAAACAATGAGTCTGGAATGATGGTACAAGGCTAAGGCGCTTGCCATGCATGCTGCCAGCTCATCGATGCTAGGCACAGCAAATGATTTTTCACCACAAAGTGAGGGATACTCCCTGAATATCCCTGCATGTGACTCAAAAACCAAAAAACCAGAACACCCCCCCAACATATTTATTGCATGTTTGAATTTGTTAAAAAATAAAGACTTTCAAGGTCCATAAACCCATCAACTTAATCTCCTTTGCATTATCATATTGTCCTCGGTAATTCAAGTACAATTTAAGTGGGTTTTTGAGACAGGAACAAATCCTTTTGTAGTAAAACACATGATATGTCCCTGAGGATCTTGTTGGATGAACTAGATTACTAAGAAAACTGCTTGGGGAGACCAGAGATTCATTGATGGAAAACCTGAGTTCCTTTCCACATGACTAACTCAATAGTTAGTTCAGTTCAGTCCCTTAACACCCAGAAGACGCACCATTTTTCATGCACACAGTGGGAAAATACTTACCGTACACGATTGTTTTCAGCTTAAAGGAGCACATTTATGTGAGGGCTAGGAGAGGTACAAATGCTATTTGTTGAAAAATCCCCATCTTCCAAATACGACGATTTCAATTGGTGATGAATACACACCTGGCAAGTCGCCATGGCAGGCTCCAGAGGGAAGAAAGGATGCTGTGCTTAAGACAAGTGGCTCACAGGCCCCTGGGTCATCCCTGCAGCTCAGCCACCTGTGAGCCATCATTCCTTGGGGCGTTTTTGATGGGGGGACGGGGAAGAGGGGGGCGTGGCGAGGAGCACCTGCTCTCCTGGGCACCTCCTCGATTCAGGTTCCAATCCTCTCTTTTTAAGGGTTGAAGCTGCAACTCCAATCTATTCCCTGAGTGCTCTATGAGATCCGGTTTCCAACTCCCCTTGGGTAGCTCAGGTCCCGTTACAATTCCCCAGAGGGGTGTACGTGCGCGCGCGCGCGCCTGTGTGTGTATATGTGTGTGTGTGTGTGTGTGTGTGTGTGTGTGTGTTGCGGGGGGGGGGGGGCGTGTGTGCGTGGAGACTAGGTGCCGGGGCTCCTGCTGCGGGCCGGCAGGGTTCACCAGGCCTCCCGGGCGAGCGCGCGGCGGGGCCAGGAGCGCCGCGGCCCCTTTAAGAGCCGGGCCCAGGCTGGCCCGCGGGCCGGGGCGCCGGGCGCGCGGCGCGCAGTGGAGGAGTTGGGATCCGGCGCAAAAGTTTCCTCCCAACTCCGGCCCCGCGCGCAGCCGCCGCCGCCGCCCACTCCAGCCCCGGGACTGGGGCAGGCCCGGCCGCCGCCACCGCTAGGGCCAGGGTGGGCCGAGCCAGGCCCCGGCCGGCAGTTTCGATTCGGAGGGCGGGCCCGAGCCGGAGCCCCTGCCGTGGAAGCCGGGTCGCCGCCACCTGGGAGGCACGGAGCCCTGCCCGCAGCCGTCCACTCCCCCTGCGCGGCCGCGTCCCGGGGGCTGCCGGGGCCTTGCGGCTAACGCCCCCTCTCCTGTCCCCAGATCTTGGAGGGGAGGGAGCAGGGCGGAGGGGGGGCGTGGAGGCGAGGAGCCCGGGATTTCCCCCCCGAGGGGTGGGGACGGCGATTACGGCGCGCCAGACACCTGTTCGGCCGGGCCCGACGTTGGTGGCCGGAGGGGTCCCAGGATGAAAGTGACTGTGTGCTTCGGCAGGACGGGCATCGTGGTGCCCTGCAAGGAGGGTCAGCTGCGCGTCCGCGAGCTCACGCAGCAGGCGCTGCAGCGGTACCTGAAGGCGCGGGAGAAGGTGAGCGCGGCGCGGGGGGCGCGCGTGCCCGGGAGAGGCCAGAAAAGCACCTGCCCGCGGGAGCCCCGAGGACCGGCTGGCCACGCCCAGGGGCTTCAGGGCTTCCAGCCCCTTCTCTGGGCTCCGCGCGTGGCCTCTGGTGTGGCTGGTCCCTGATAATATAAGGGCTCGTCTCCTCACTCCGGTGGGTCCTGCTGCCACTCATGGGGTGGTGGGAGGGACCGCAGCCAGAGAATCATTGGTGCCCGGTTAGAAACGCGTGATCTGGCTCGCGCCCCACTCCAAGCCCACCGCCTTGGCACTGGCTCACTGAAGCAGCTCCTAGAGACTGGCAGCATCTTTGAAGCTGGAGGAAAAGCTGCACTGCAACTCCTGCAGGGAAGGTGCTGCCAGCTCAGGTGTGAGCTCTGCCTCTGGGAGTTAGAAAGTGGATGCGCCAAGGTGGCAGAAGCGCGCAAGTTACAGCTGACGTTGCTCTTGGAATTTCAAGCCCCTGAGGGTTTTGTGGTCGCTGTGTCTTGGGCCGGAACTTGGGGTAGAAGGATGCGGTTCGCTTCAATCCCATCCTGCTGTCTTCTCCGCCAGTGTTTCCAGTTACACGCCTCTCATCCCAGGAGCGAGCTCCACGTGCTGTGACGTGCTATGGGGTCCCCACCCGGTCTGCGTGACTGTCAGGCAATGACCGCATGCCTGGGCCCTGGCTTCAGCTCCCAGAGTCAGGGGCACATGAAAATTAAATGAAGTTCAGAAAGAATGCTTTTAAGTGCATGACGGAAGCTGTAGTTCAGAAGTCCTCTCTGACCACCAGAATTGGCTGTAGGGGTTTGGGTAGCTTTGAAGACATCTTCAGTGGGATCTTTATTGAGGTGGGGACACACCCAGCGGTGTACTGGGTCCAGGCCTGAACGTGCTGTGATATGACTCTTTTTTTTTTTTTTTGGTTTTTGGGTCACACACAGCGATGCACAGGGGTTACTCCTGGCTCTTCACTCAGGAATTACCCCTGGCGGTGCTCAGGGGACCATATGGAACGCTGGGATTAGAACCTGGGTCAGCCGCTTGCAAGGCAAACGCCCTACCCGCTGTGCTATCGCTCTAACCCCTGTGATATGACTCTTAAAGGATGGTTAGGGGACTCTTTGCAGTGACTGAGATCAAACAGGGCCATGTCTTACCTTTCTTATCTTCAATGGAACCTTTAAATGAAGAATTTAAGGGTACTGTTCTTTTTATTTTTAAATTTAAAACAGTTCTTTTGGTTTTGGGGCCAAACCCGGTGGTGCTTAGGGGTTACTCCTGGTTCTGCATTCAAAAATTACTGTTGGCAGTGCTCAGGGAACCATGTGTTTGTGCAGGGGGATCAAACCCTGGTCGCTCTGCTCAAGGGGAAAATGACCTACCCGCTGTGCTAGCACTCTAGCTCCCTGTCTTATTTGTTGAAGCCTTAAATTGAACATCTTCTATGACCCAGAGGCTCTTTAAACAGAACAAGTTACAAACCCTTATTGGAGAGGTCCATAATTCTCTTAAGCAGTTGTCTTTGACATTATATTTCACTATCTTCTCAAAGTAGAAGAATAAAAATTCTAACTAGTATTCTAGACAATTTATTGAATAGATGTTATTGAAGGATTACCCTACTGAAAAAATATTTTATTTTTCACTCATTAGAAATAATTTGTTCTAGAAAAAAAGAAAAGAAATAAAAAGGAAGAAATAATTTGTTCTGAAAAATTGTATGTAATTTAGTGCCTGGAGCTAGCTAAGTAAGAGAGGTATGCTACATGCTTACACAAAATTCAGAGGAAACTAGATGATATTTAATGCATTGTAATAGGATCTTAAAAAGTGTTAAAGAGCTATTGATATTCTGGACTGAAAGCATAATTTATAATACCACAGGACTGAAATATAATTGTATTGATCAGTTTATTATTATTACTAGACATTACATTTTTCTGTGTTTACATTTATATATTAGTGAATGTGACATTTAAAGGTCACCCATAGCTTATAAATCCTCCCTTCTTTGGCTTTTAAAATCTCAATTTAATAAGTGGCAAGTGATATTTTTCCCCTCCCCAAATATTCCTCTCCTCTACTTCCATTTTAAATAATATTGTAATCATAATGAGACTTAACTGATATTAAATGGTATTCCTAATGGAACTAAATGTCAAGACATACTCTGACAAATTCCATACTTACATCTATTGAATTTAGAAAATAATGAGAAAATATCAGAAATGTCAGAATTCAATTTGAGAAATAATTTGTCATAAATTTCAGTTTCTCAGTGAAAAAGATTTAAAAGACTGTTTCCCACTACAACAAAATTTTAATCTCCACACTCAAAATAGTATAACAACTACTAACATGGATTGAGCTTACTATGTACAAATACTATTTTGGAATTGTATAGATATTTAATAACTCTGTGAGGTAGATCTGATCATCCTCTCTTTACAGAGTGGGAAAGTAAAAAGATAGAGATGAGACTAGTTACTTAAGTGGCAAAATTGGGATTTGGACCCAGAAGCAGTTTTTAGGCCCTACTCTCAGCGGTCATGGAGACCATTGGGTTATTTTGTATTTAAATTTACCATTTTATTTTTCAATATTCTTAAAAAAGACAGTCCCACCTACAAAATGCAACCATAAATTGAAACTGAAGATAAATAATTTCTTTTGTAGATAGGGCTACATGTTATCCGGAGAAGTTTAATTTTTTGAGAAAAATGTGGAAGAATTTACAAATCAAGAGTAAAAAATATTTCTCAGTCTAATGACTCATGGGAAAATGGGAGCTATCTGTTAGACATCCAGGTAAAGTATGCTGTAAAGAAACACACTTAGTGGAACCATGAGTGTAAATTAAGCCTCTCTTCTGGGACTTAAATAATTTAGCAGAGAGAAAGGCAGGTTTCAAGATTGAAGATAGAGTGGAGAGTTTGAAAGTTTGGAGGGCAAGTGAAGTCCAAGGAAGCCATTTTGGATTTGATGGGCAACATCAGGGAAATGTACAACTCCTGCCCAGAAGAGACAAAGTAGATTGGTATTTATGGAATGTGGGGAACCAGCTGAGTCAGCATCAGATAAGGACAGAAGTAGATAGTTTGTTGAAGAAAGTGGGGGAGCTTTGGGGAAGGCTTTAATTATGTTCTGAAATTGAAACTTTGAGCTACCTACCACATCCCACTCCCCTGCCATTTGATGAACTCTACTGGGGAGGTGAATTGACTAAGGGACTAGAATTATGGAATCACTTGTCTTTGGATCCTGGTAGTTTATCAGTGTCCCGGGCTCTAAATTCAATTTAGTTAAGCAGTTAGTGGAGAGGAGATTGTCTTCTTAAGGAGTCAAGGTGGGGATCAGTGAGTAATTAGTTAAATTTATCATCAAAATTACGTGTCACAGGTGAATGGATAATTGAATCGTATCCTGCAGGGGCTTTCAACCCTGGATGATCATTATTTCCTCTAACATGTAACGTTTTAAATAATACAAATCTCCGAGTCTCTTTCTCCAAGATTCCTATTCAGTGGATTTGGTGGGGGAGCCTGGGCAAAGAAAGTTTAAAAAGCATTCTAGGTGGTTCTAATGTGTGGTCATAGTTATGAAACACTAATCTACTGTCTATTACCACTAATTTTTTGGTATTACTCGACTCAATTTATTTGTAGTTTTTAAAAATTGGTTGATACTATACTTAGATATCTAGATATACGCCTGTCATTAATGACTGTTCCTCTGCTCCTACCCTGAATGGATTCTTGCTGAGGTACTTAAATAATTTGAATCGATCATTGTTATATAAACAGTATGCATAATGCATATATAACATATATGTGTAATGGGCCGGAGCCATAGCACAGAGGATAAGGCATTTGCCTTGCACACAGCCAACCTGGGTTCAGTTCCTCTGCCCCTCCATTTAAGCTTCCAAGAGTATCTCACCTGCAGGGCAGAGCCTGGCAAGCTACCAGTGGTGTATTCGATATGCCAAAAACAGTAACAACAGGTCTTACAATGGAGACGTTACTGGTATCTGTTCGAGCAAACCCATGAGCAACAGGATGACAGTGACAGTAGAATGTATGTGTAATATATACCTGTATCACTGTCATTCCATTGCTCATTGATTTGCTCAAGCAGGCACCAGTAACATCTCCATTGTGAGTCTTGTTGTTACTATTTTTGGAATATCTAATATGTCAAGGGTAGCTTGCCAGGCTCCGCCGTGCAGGCGGGATCCCCTTGGTAGCTTGCTGGGCTCTCCGAGAGGGGCAGAGGAATCGAATCTGGATCAGCCGCATGTAAGGCAAATGCCCTACCTGATGTGCTATCGTTCCAGCCCCATGTACCTGTATATATATACACACAAATATATCTCTTCAAATATACATATATATGTATATGTACAGAGATGGTGAGGGAGAGGAAGAAGGGGGGAGATTGAAGTGAATAAGGAAAAGACATGTTGCTAATAAGAGGGTAGAATGTGTTCAGGAATTGAATGAAAATACTTTGAACATTGAGATTCTGATCATGGGCTATTGGAATTTTTAAGAAGTTTGATTTGTGGACCTGACATTTTGTATGAGAATATTACTTTTAAGGAAACAGTCAATAGACTTTTCAAAGTGCAACTCTTCTGTGTTCTACATTTTGAATAATTTGTTTTACAAGTTGAGACTAGATTCCCAGATCTGAACATGAGTAACAACTCTGGTTTCTGATTAATTGTCGGCTCAGGTTCTGAGAGAATTATACAGTGATGAGAATTTAATATCTTTTTTGGGGGGAAGAAAAAGAAATCAGAAAACCTGATAATACGAAGCTCTGCTCTCTCACATGGCAAGTACAACTGAAGCTGAGACACAGCTTTTAGAAGGAGCCATGCCTTGCTCTAGACTCTGTTATTGCCTCCTGGTGCTGAGCTTTTCCTTCCATTTTTATTGTCTGAATAGGGTCTGCTAATTTCATTGTTACCATTTTCCTGGCCTGCTGCTTTATAACTCTCAGACCTTCTCTTTCGTCCCCTCACAGTTCCTTTCTTTGCTGCATCTCTGTGTAGAATTCAGTGTCCTCTGCATAGGACTTTTGACCCAAGCTTGCTGGCACTTTTAGTGCATCTGAGCTAAATTGAGGACCCCTATGAGATTAGGAGCCACGGGCATGATTTATCCTTTGGTGTACCTTGCCCAAATGGCTTCGCTCACCAGCTATTCATTCTCAGAGCTTTCTGTATGCTAGATTCATGCCACCCCCGTTTTTGGGAGAAAGTTAGGAAAATATCAGATTTTTACGAGAGCAGTTTTTTTCTGTAGACACTGATTACTGACTTCATCTGTCTTAAACATACAGAACCTTTTGCTGCTCTGGGGAAATCTAACAGTGCTACCCAGTAAAACTTTGTGTCATGATAGAAATAATCTAGATCTGTGTTTTCCACAGGTTAGCTGCTGGATGTCTCTGATGGTTCAATACGCAGTGCACCTAGAGCAACTGAGGAACCTAATTTTAAATTTTGATTAATTTAAACAGTCACAGTGACTTAATGAACAGTTAAGACTAAAACATTCTTTGAAGATTTCTCACAGCTGTATTTTGGAAACCACTGTCCAAAGTTTAAACTTCAAGAAATATGTAATTTCCTGTTGTGTTCCTCACAGTTTTGTTGAGAATTTTGCCATGATAAGTGCAAAAGTTGTTGTTGGGTACCCATTGGGGAAGAGAACCTTTAAGCCCTCAAATGTTATGCCTAGATATAAGCAAGATCCAGCTGAATTTTAGAAATTAAGGCCTTTCTCAGTGTGGAGTTTTGGTTCAACAGCCTGACAGTGTCCATCCTAGATTTTTGATATTGGGTGGATGATGGGCCAGCCAGAAGCAGTGGACAAGCTTGTCATTTCAGTCAAGTTTGAATGCATCTAGATGATCATCTGGCTTTATGGATGCAAATATCATGTATGTAGTTGCAAACTAGATCTCTCCCCTGGACTGTTCTCTATTGCAGTCTCCTTGACACCTCTGCTTGGCTGTTATGGAGACATTTACATTTAGCTTGCCCCAAACCGCACTGGTTGTCCACTGTTTTGTATCTACTTCTCCCACAGTCCACCCCTATCACGATGTGACTGTACCATCTTTCTGGTACTTCTGGCCAGACCTATTGTAATCCCCCAGTTGAGTATCTCTAATGACCTACCAACAATCAATCTGCAGATCACGTGCACTGCTTTTATAGTCGACCAAGAACTGATACATTTTAATTTTTCTTTTAGCGTGTGTGTGTGTGTGTGTGTGTGTGTGTATGTGTGTGCGTGCTTTTTAATAGACATGGGCTTCTTTTTTTTCTGTCTCTATCTCAGTCTCACAAAATTATAAATTCTAGTCAAATCTTGTGTTCTTTTATATAAAATGCTCTGAAAACTATAGAGTTTTTCAGATAATCAGATCATGTAGTTTATTACCTGTGTGGAAAAATAGCTAACATAGCTGTCTTTGCTTAGATATTCTTTAAACACTTGCCCATGACTGCATCTGGGAAGTTGAATTTGTAGAAAGTTTTCATCATCTCCCAATAAGAACAGTTCACTGTGCCAAAAGTATTTATGCAAATAATATATTATCTGCTGAATACCTTCTCTCATTCTAGGGCTTGGGAATTTTTGTGAAGTTAGACAGAGGATTCCTGTGTGACCAGACCCCTAAGAAGCCCTTAGATGTTAGTGAAACTCCTCAGAAAGCATTTCTTCCATACTATTAAAATGTTGCGAGGAGAGAGAAGTGGTATTACAGAGGTTAAGTCGCAAGCCTTGCATGTTGCTGACCCCAGTTAGCTTTCTACTCCCGTATAGTCACCTGAGCATTGCCTGGATGGCCCTGAAAGTCCCCTGTGCTACAGGGCTCAAAAAACACCATAGGTCCCAAGCACCACTGCCTCCTTGGATCCTTGAGTTGAACCACGGACCTGTTTGGCTGAGAATCAATAGGAGGGGCCCCAATGCCTCCTGAATACTGCCTCAGAGGTTCTCCGCCCTGAGATAAAGAACACATTAATGATAAATTATTCTTGGAAACTTGTGTCCAGTTGCCTATTGAGTTCACCCTCTATGCTATAGCATTTACTGTGTTGGCTTTGTGTTCTTTTGCTGTACTAAATCAGTTTTGAGAAGAGCTGTATACTCAGCTGTATGCTGAGTAGCGCAAATCTTCCTAATGTTTCATTAACCTTGAGGACCCCAAACACACTATCTCATACCTCTTAGACTTCATTCTCTGCCTGCCACCCTGGCCTTCAGCTACACTGATCTCTCAGCTCTTATTAAAAGGTGCCAGACAGGCTTCTAACTCACGTGCAATTTTTCTGCCTGAAATATTCTCCCCTACCTGTCTACTTGTCTGGCTGCTTCATTTTTTCCATCTTAGAAGATTGTTCTATCATTAAGCCTTTATGCTCACTCTATTTATAACTCCTCTAACTGCCCTGTTCTGCTTTATCTTCCCTGCCTTATTTTTTCCTCCACAAAATTCATTCCTTCCTAGTGTGTATGTTAATTGTCCATATTGCTGTCTCTCCCCACTAGGACATTAGGCAAGGCGGAGATTTTTGTAAGTTTTGTTCATTGTTGAGATGGGGGACTCCCCTAAGAGTGCTCAGTAGGCTGATGATGAACAAACAGTATTTTAATTTGGGTCTGCCTCCATCAGTTGCAGTTTCTGTTTCTTCACTTAAATTCCTTTAAAATGTCATAGCTTAAAAGAACATTCAGCAACATATGAGGGAAGGTTTAATGTGAGGTTTGCTAGGTCTGTGCTGTTCAAGAACGATGGCATCATTCATATGCCTAGTGGCTCACCTAGGCTGATAGAAATCCCTGAGGGCTGGCGGCAATGGGGTTCTGAGAATCTTGGTTCTTGCTAGTGTTGGTTTCCTGGGTTTCTATAATCTGGTTCTTACAAGTCATCTGACCTGATCATCTTAACATGACTTCCCCTCATGGTTTCTATAGCAGCTTCGACTTCTTACGTGACTGTTCAGGCTCCAATGAATGCAAACATGAAAACTGTCAGATTTTCTTAGGACCTAGACCTGCCAGTGACTTGCGTCAATATTTTCTGCACCATTTCCTTAGTTATCCACCCCCAGTTTCCTCATAGGCAGGAGATTATGCAGAAGCTGAAAACCTGTAGGTGTAGTTCTTCGGGAAGGGAAGGAACTCCAGCGCAACAAGTCACAGTGCCTTCTGTCCAAGGGGTGTGCAGGGAGGTGATGGCAAATCAGTGGCTGTTCTTGGTTTTGATAACTGAGCAGTCTCCTGGGGAAGGAGGCAGGGTTGTATAGGAACCGGATGATCTTCTGTGTTGGGTGCTGGGAAAGCTCTTAGAAAGGAAGATACTGAAGCTCTTTGGAAGGATGCGGAGTTTTGCCAGGGGAATGGACGCATGGCACTCCAGGTGGATTGAGCAGAGTGGGAAGTGTCAGTTTGGTTGAGGGAATTGTGAAACTTTGAGCTGAGAGCAGCCCTCATGGGAGCAGAGCTGCACAGGCCTGGGGGTAAGCTGCGAGGGTCCTTGGGTGCCCTAAGAGATTTTCAGGCTCTTTTTATGGGGTATACTATTTCTGTTTTTTATTTTCAGTACCTATATATATGTGTGTGTGTGTGTGTGTGTGTGTGTGTCTGTGTGTCTGTGTGTGTGTACAACAGGCTGGGACATGAACTGTACTGTCGTGGGGCAATAAGGTGGTAAAGTTATATATTGAGTAATATATACATATATATCTGAATTTGCATGAGTCTAAAAAATTTACCTTAACACAGAGAGGATTTCTCGATCATGAGGTAGTCAATTTGATATTTCTGTTAAGGCCTCATCATACATTTGGTTCCTTTTTCACACCTTCCCTAGGTAAACTGCTCTCCTCAAGATTAACAAGTTCTGTTACCTCATTCATGGCCACCATCTGCTCCTATTTTTAATGATTTTTAAAAAGCTTTGAGCGCACAAATTTCTTCATCATGCTTTAAATAAAAACAATTAAGTGCAATTGTATTTCTAATGCTTTATTCCTGAAGCCATTCGGTATTGTACACATGTCTCTCTCCTTGTCGTCTTTGCAGGTGGTCCTGGCTTGTTTCATTGCGGGCGTGCTTTGGCCTTGTTCTCTATACTGTTCTCATTTATTCCATGACTTCAGTGCTCCCAGGTACACCCCTCCAACCCTGAACTTGCTGTCAATCCCACTGTTCACTTGCTTCCGAACTTTACCACCTTATTGTCCCCCTACAATTCATGCCCAGCCTGTTCTGTGTGAATCTGTGTAGCTTGCCTCTTTATTTCTCGCAGCCAGTTTGGAAATCAGCAACTCCCTTCCCCCTCATATACCACCACACATCTAGGTGGTCAGAGAGGTCCTCTGTACTGTCTTGATCTGCTGCCTTCTTTCTAGCCCACTGTCATGCTGTTCCTCATTTTCACTCTGGGGAGATCCAGTGGCCTTTACATTGGCCCCCTGCCTATATCAGCTCTCAACTCCAAGCTATTCCCCACAAAGGAACATATAACCACAAAGCTGCTCCTAGAATATTTAAAGGGTATATTTAAAGGTTTTCTTGTTGCTTATAAGTAAAATTTTGTGACTTAATTTCTTTCCTGTCCCTTTAAGGCCCTGCATCAATTTAGTATTCTTTCACACTTTCCTGCCTCTAGTAAATCCTGTCTTTCCTCCAGATGATTCTGGAGCTGTTTCTTTTTTCTAGGAATCCTCCCTTTTCTTCCTCCTCTGTCGTGCAGGTGCCTCCCTTCTTTTCAAGATCTCTTTGGAGCTCTCTGTGCTTTTTTAAATTTTGATGTGATCTTGCTTATTAGCCAGGGTATGTTTACTTATCAGACAATCCCACATAGCAGCCACCATAGCAGAGTCGCCTTTCTGGATGGGAGGTGGGGGCTTTGTCTTGCTCAGTTCCTTCTCACTGTTCGCTTGGTCTTGGAGTTCTCTGGAGTCCTCCCGCTTGCACTGTCATCCTCAGTTAGGATGAGTAAGCTTATGGAGGCCCCAAAAGATTTGGAGGCTGGTTTGAAAGTGTCGGACCTCATTTCTGTTCCACTGTTCTGTTCCCTGTCTTGACTCAATGAGGACTAACTGGAAGTTCTCCCTGATAGAGATAATATCTCTTTGCTGCTACCGAAATTTTGTTCTCCTCTGCTCTATCTGAATGAGCCAAGAAGAAGAATGAGTCAAATTTTTGCCCTTGTTTTCTGTTTTAAGTACAGTGTTAAATATTCTGTATGTATACATCAGTGTTTTTTTTTTTTTCTGTGTGTGTGTATGTGTGTGTGTGTGTGTGTGTAGTTGTATTCATAGAGAACTAGAATGGTGTTGGATCTGATACTTTTCTGCTTGGGGAATCTTTATATGTAGTATGGATTCTTTTTCTAAGTCTAAGTCTAACTTTTGATTATCTTTGAATTCCTCATCGCATCGCACTTGCTGTAGGCAGTAGTTTAGTGGTCCATTTCATCTGTCACACTGATTGTCTTAAATAACAGCCTCAGATTCTGACAGCTTGACTCACTCCTGGGTTTTTGAGCCTCAGTACTCAATAATTATGGATTTACAATGGAGCATCATGATGTTTTTACTTCATACAGGTGTGTGTGTGGTATTTGATTGATGGTATTCTATAATTAACCTTATGTTAATTTTTAAAATAATTCTGATTATTTGGTTGGATTCTTTATTCTTGAAAGGCTTGGTCGCTGTGTCCAGAGGGCTGCCAGATGATACCTACTTTTGTTCTCTGTGTTCAGTCTTTCTTTTGATTGCTAGACTATCACTTTTTGGATTGCCATAAGGTTTAGTAGAAAGATCCTAAGAGACAGCCCAGTTAAAAAGGTTTCACTCTCGATTTAGTCTCTGTCAGATGCAGTGACAAGTATCACATAGATAAATATGTCCTATTTATCTTTTGTCCACTGGCTTCTGGTGAGATGATTATACTTCTGGTGAATCTGGGCTTGGAAGAGAAGCTAGTGCGACCAAATTGGTGATGGAGGAAGAAAATGAAAAAGATGGCCACCATACTTGGCTAAGGACTACTATTGGCACAGACCAATATTAGTCCAACCAGAAAACCACCCTGACTGGGGGAATGAACAGATATGCTTTATTGCCATATTTTGTGGCACAAATTAATTACCTGTGGATTGTTTGGTAATACCCTTCTGATATGTTTAAAGGGAAATTTAAGTTAAATTTTGTGACTACATATTTAGAGACATGAGCTATTTTATAAGTGACTGCTAATCAAAGAATTTTTGACAAGGATTTAAAACAAATCTATGTTTTGTACTTCCTTTTCTCTCTTTCTCTTTTTTTTTCTTTGCTTTTTGTGTCACACCTGGCTATGCACAGAGGTCATTTCTGGCTCTGCACTCAAGAATTACCTCTGGTGGTGCTCAGAGGACCATATGGGATGCTGGGAATTGAACCCAGGTCAGCTGCGTGCAAGGCAAACGCACTACCCACTGTGCTATTGCTCCAGCCCCTATATTTCCTTCTCTTCACAGAAAGATGTAGGTGTTTCTGGGAAGGGATGAAGAGATAGTGGGTTACATGGCCTAAACATGATGGAAATATAAAATAATAAAGGAAGTCATTGTTCCTGATTTGATCTGCATTTTACAGATGAAAAGTACAGCGAGAACTATGTGAATGGTATGACTAATTTCCCAATATTTATTGTAGAAGAGAAGTGGTAAGGAATGAGTTTGTTAGGAGGCAGGGCAAATCAATAGGTCATGGTTAGTATTGAGGAGTTTGAGGAGTCAATTGAATATTCTGGGCAATGTAGTGATATTTGGTTTGTGGTTGTATCAGTTGTTCTTGACTATGGTATCAGAGGGAAGTGAGCCTAGAGGCTAAAGAGCTGACCCAGGTCTCTGTTATGGAAATGTTGTTTAGACTATATTCAAGTAGAAGACTAATTGTATTTTGAGATTTGGCAGGTGAATTAATAAGACTTAGGTTTTTATCACAAGGGAAGTTTGGGTGGGAACGATTGATCAGTCTGAGGTTTGTGTATTTGCTTATTGAACAGATATTCCAATGAATACATCTTTGTCCTAGGCAGTGAGCCCTGGCGTGCAGAGTCCAAGTGAGATACAGTCTTGGTCTTCAAAAAATCACACTGGTGGGACCAGGAGAGTTGAAAGACTAGGGATGGGTGAACAAGTCGCTGAGGGGTATTGGGGTCTGCCCTAGATCATAAGGCATGGCTCATAAAGGTGCCAATTTTTGTATTCATTGTTTCCAATTGGAATGGAGCCATGATTCAAGGTTGGGACTGAAAGGCAACTATGGAAAAATGGTCAGTCACAAGTGAAGAAAGGGACAGACTAAGTTGATGAATATATGAGCAAGATTGAATGTTTCCAGACATTTTTGAACTTTACGGTATCTTCTCTGTCGTCTTCTTGCCTTATGGATCTACTCTTGAACTTTCTCCTGAACCTTCTGCTGCATACATGACTGGGCTTTCTAGTTCTAGTTGGGGTTTACCAGGAGACTGTGCTAGCTGAAGGGAGAGAGGGCAGTTCCCTTCCTGCCAGGTTACAAGGGTTGACTTCCTGTCTTTTTTTTTTTTTTTGCTTTTTGGGTCACACCCAGCGATGCTCAGGGGTTACTCCTGGCTTTGCACTCAGGAATTACTCCTGGCGGTGCTTGGGGGATCATATGGGATGCCGGGGATCAAACCCGGGTCGGCTGTGTGCAAGGCAAACGCCCTACCCGCTGTGCTATCGCTCTGGCCCCTTGACTTCCTGTCTTTGCCAAACACCAGTAGTCCTGCCAAGCCACACTCCTATGCCTCTGTCCACGTCCATACATTTCCCTGGTCCTTTGTGTGCCAGATAGATAGCAGGGGTGCACCACTGTTATGAGTGTTCTCCCTTAATGTTTTCTTCTTCAAAACTCCTATGTGACTAATTTGAGTGAACCATTTATTTCTCACCAGTATTTGGAGTGACATAATAACAATAGGTTTTCCTTTATGATTCAGTATCTGTTACATAGTTTGTAACATGAATCCTTAACTGAAGATTTATTGTATTTAGAAAAATAGCTGAGCCACAGTGAACTAGTTTCAAAGTGTACTAATTAAAGACCATTCATGCTACCTAATGTTTAAGCGTTCTAGAATGAGTCCCAAGGTCTGGAGATTCCCCAAAAGCCCCACAATTCTTAGATTCCCCTGTTTAATGGATTGATACAGTGTGTAATGCCAAAGATAAATTTTACCATCATGTTCACATTGTAGGTGTTTTAGTGATACTTTCTGTGTATTATCATGCAAGTATTTCATGTATATATTTGTTAGCTTTGTATCTTGAGAGTTGTAAATAGTTAGCACTTGGAAAGAATCTTTCTGGCCCAGAAGTTCAAGTGCTTTGATAAAATCTTACAGAAGTTGAAAGAATTTTATTTGTCATCATATTTATTTCCTTGTGACATAGTAATGATACTGGTAACTTGAAATATTAGGTTCCGGCTTCTTTCCTTTTGTATCAAAGAGTTGAGGGGAAGCAAGACAGATAAATAATCTATGCCTTATCGTAATAGGAACAATTATAGAGATTCAGTGGGCTTGTGTTTTGACAGCAGTATTTGATCAGAGACATTTTCTCAGAACCTTAAAAAACTGTTGTTCAGAAATGTCTAGTATTTTCTTTTTGGCTGCTAATACTAAATTTGCATTCCAGATATCTTTTCTTCTTGTTCCACTTTGTCTCCCAGAGAGGAAGGGCATTTGGAAATATGTCTATGAAGAATGAGACTGCCTTCCTCCATTGCTATTTTAGTTTTACTAGAGCTTTCTTGACAAAGTACTGCAAATGGGGTGGATTTAAAGGAATTATCTTTCATAATTTTGAGCGGTATAGGGGTACAGGCTTAAAATTAATGTGCTGGCAAGACCATAGTTCCTTTGAAACCTTGGATGAGAAGGCTTCTGTTCGTACCCAGCATTTACTCCTAGCTCTGTCCTTAGGGATCATTTCTAACCAAGCTAGAGTCACTTTATATGTTGCCAGCAATCAAACTGGAATTAATTCTGTGTAAGGCAAACGCCTTAAGTTTGTATTATCTGTCCAGTTATGAATTTGTTTTAGGGCCACACCCATTGGTACTCAGTGCTGTTTCCTGGCTCTTCCCTTAGGGATTTTCCATGGAGGGTTCAGGGAACTATATAAGGTTCCTGGGATCAAACCCAGGTTAGCTGCATGCAAGGGAAGAACCCTATCCACTCTTTTGTGTCTCTGGCCCCTGGGTTGCACTTTTAAGGACCCTATTTCTAAGTACAGTCTTAGTCACAAATTACCAGAGGTTAGGACCACAGCATCTGGGGTGGGGTGGGGGATGAACTGCACATAAACCAGTTAGCAACAATTTCTTTTTGGTTTAATGTATTTCCTCCTACTTGGATAGTAAGAGATGGGAGAGGGGAGGATTCTCTCACTTTTCCTGTTGTTTTCTTGTCATGTTCTATTCTTTATTCCTCAAAGTTTTGGTTTCAAATGGTCTAATGGTCCACAGATGTAACTCTTTTCTACTTCATTGGGGAAAGCATGTTTTAAAAATTAACATTACTTCCCACTATATTTTCCATTTAAGCATGTTGAAATCTGTGTTCTTACTCTTCTCTTTCTTAGGTGTGCTCTTTAAATCCAGTTTGTGCTGAATCCCATTTCATCCATTTGTCCTTCATAATCTGGTTATGTAAAGCACTGCTTGAAGCCTAATGACTTGAATGAATCTATTCCTATCCAGTCTGTAATTAAGTTAGCTTTGGAGATTGTCATATCAGAAAGGGTATTGATAACTCCTCATCTCTTTACTTCAGACTTCACAGTCTGGCTGGCGAGATATGTCTGCATATTGAAAATGAAGAAAACAACCAGCTATTAGGTGAATTATACAGGTGTTCAGAAAGGAATAATATCACAGTAGGCTGGAATGACCAAATGTGAAAAATGGAACACACTTATTTACTTATTATTCATTTATTTTTTTTCCCCCGCATACCCTATGGTGCTCAGGGCTTACTCTTGACTCTGCATATGGATCACTCCTGGCAGGGCTCAGGGAATCATTTTGGGTCTTGGGGATGGAATCCTGATTGGCCACTTGCAAGGCAAATGTACTACCTGCTATACTATCATTCCAGTCCCATAAAATGGATCAAATTTAATGAGATAAGAGAATGTGTGATGTGACAGACAATGGAAATGGAACCACTGTATCAGTTATGAAACTATAGTGTCCCAATAGCCATTTTCCATTCTTAAATTTAGAGGATCTGAGTTTAAAAATGTAAATTATACCAATTTATATTTTCCATATTAAAAATTAAAACATAATTAAAAGTATATTTAATTGATTTAAAACATGCTCACTTATTGCTCTGAAAAATAAGCATAATTTTCATGGATAGAGGAAAATTAGCGAACAGAGTGATATGACATGTTTTAAATCTTTTTATTAGATAGATTGTCAAGTGTGCTTTCTTTCTCAATTTATTGCAATGTGTTTAGGTGATATGTATGAAGAAAATTCTACTACACACATAGTTATCTGGATGAAAAAGGGAGATACATTTTTAACTGCTTTTTAGATAATTGTAAATAAGTATATATAAATATACACAAATATACCTTTTGTTTGCCACTTGAAAATATTACAAGTGCTACTCTGTTCTTGTTTAAAATGCTTGAGTTGACTTGAGGGGACTGGTCAATTGAACAGGCGGAGTGGGCAGCATCTATGGTTGAGAGGGAGGCTTTCAACCGAGAGAAGGAGATGGTGCTGAAAGGTGGTAAAGAATTATGTAGGAAACCCTATCAGCAACAGTATTGTAAACCACAGTGCAAATACACACACACGCACATTTATATATGTGTGTATCTATAATGATATCTATATCTATAACTATATAATCTATATATCTATATCACTGTCTCTGTCACTTGTCATCCTGTTGCTCATTGATTTGCTCGAGCAGGCATCAGTAATGTCTCCATCATGAGACTTGTTATTACTGTTTTTGGCATATCGAATATTCCGAGGGTAGCTTGCCAGGCTCTGCCATGCGGGCGAGATACTCTTGGTAGCTTGCTGGGCTCTTCGAGAGGGTCAGAGGAATCAAACCCATATCGGCCATGTGCAAGGCGAATGCTCTTCCCACTGCACTATCACTCCAGCACACACATACACACACACACACACACACACACATATAACTGTCACTGTCACTGTCATCCCTTGCTCATCGATTTGCTCGTGTGGGAACCAGTAACATCTCCATTGTGAGATTTGTTATTACTGTTTTTTTTAAATTTTTTTTTATTAGTGAATCACCGTGGGGTGCAGTTACAGATTTACAAATTTTTGTGCTTGTGTTTCAGTCATACAATGATTGAGTATCCATCCCTCCACCAGTGCCCATCGAATACACCTTGGGTAGCTTGTCAGGCTCTGCCGTGAAGGTGAGATTCTCTCGGTAACTTGTTGGGCTCTCGAGAGGGATGGAGGAATTAAACCCGGGTCTTTTGTGTGCAAGGCAAATGCCCTACCTGTGCTATCGCTCCTATATCTTACACACACAGACAGACAGACACACACACATATACATATATATTAAATATATATATATATGTTTATATATTAGTGCCTCTCATCGAAACAGACTTACAGATAAGAGACAGTGGGGATAGGTGGAGATTGGTGGAGGGAAGTGGACACTGGTGAAGGGAGTGGTGTTGAAACATTTATGTCATGAGTAACTAATTTCATGGTGACTAAATAAAAAATAAATAACATATTTTATATAATTATGTCATAGTCTCTGGTTTTGGTCATACCCAGTGGTGCTCAGGATTTAGCAGCAGCTTAGCTGAGGTATGTCTTTGTTCATTATTAGAACCTCTTACAACTACATTCAAGATGTCAGCTGAATTGCATTCTTTGGATGTCTGTATAGAAAGAATCTGCTTCTCATCACACTCAAGTTTTTGGTAGAATTCAAGGTCCTGACTTTTACTGACTACTAGTTGGAAATCACCCTTGACTCCTACAGACCAACTTCCTTCCCTAGAGGTCATTTGTGGCTTCATGTCATGGACTTTTTCAGGCTGATTATCCCATCAATGCGAAGAAAATCTCTAAAGCAAATTGGCAGCTACCATATATTAACATAATAATGTAAATGGTTATTCAAAGGTTAACTGCAGTATAGAGTATGAAATCATACCAATGAAATTTTCATACTTTGTTACATTATAGTTCATAGGCTTGTATTTTGAATAGATTTTTAATCCATGCTCAGTCTTTAAACATAATATATTAACATTTGGAAGACATTTTTGCTTCTCTGAATTATGCCAGTCTTCCAGAGATTAACACAGTTCATTATATAGGCATATATCAGGGATATTACAGATTCTTTTGCAGGTCAATATTTTTCTTTTCTTTCTTTTTAAAGAAATAAATTATACATGTATTTGCAGAATTGTTGACAAGGGAGTTTGGTCTGCAATATTCCCAACTCTATTCCACAGCCAGTGACCACATCCCTCTACCAATTCCCTTCCATTTCCCAAATTGTCACCTTGGCAGATATATTTAAAAATTTTATTATTTTAGATCCCATTCTTTCTCTTTTTTGGGGGGAATAGTGTGAGGGGACACCCTGACATTGCCCAGAACTTACACCTGGCTCTGGTTCAGGGACCATTCCTGATGAGCTTGGCAGCCCATATGGGTGCCAGGGATTGGCTTTCTGCAAGGCAAGTGCCTAGCCATTGTTCTATTGCTCTGGCCCACTTTCATAGTAGTTTTGAATCTAGTGTTCAGATATATCCACAGCTGTGTCCAAATTCTGAGCCACAGCTGTTGTGACTGTGGCTGTTACTTGCAGACCATTTTTTTCTACTTTTCTCTTCCATTTCTTTTCTATCATGGAATTTCATTTATGTAATTAAGAACATGTTTTTGCCTACCTTTGATATCTTTCATTTCATAGACATGCCATTTTTAACGCCACATATTTGTGAGCATATTCAGTATTTCTCCTATTTGGTTTACTTAACATGAGATCCTCCAGTTCCATCCAAATCATAGAATACTGTATGATTTTATCAATAGTAGTATAGCATCTTTTCCAGGGAATATTTTCATGTTTGGGGGATATATACCAAGAAGTGAAATTTCTGGCTTAGATGAAAGCTGCATTTTTAATTTGATTGTTTTTCAGGAATCTCCATATAATTTTTCTCAGGAACTGCCTCAGACAACATTTCCGGCAACAATGGATGAGAATTCCTTTTTCCCTACATCCCTACCAACACAGGTTGTTCCTAGCCTTTTTGATAATAGACATTTTCACTGTTTGAAATGATGTCTCACTGACATCTTAATTTGGATTTCTCTGGCAATAAGTAGTGATGGACACTTTCTTATATGTCTTTGTCCATCTGTCTTTCTTCTTCAGATACAGGTTTATTTTTTAATCCCAATTTTAGTGAGATTTTGAATTTTTTGTAGTTGATCTTTATGAGTGCTTCATATAGCTTGGATAGTAACCTTTTATTTGATGTATTGTGTGTACATATTTTCTTTCACTCAGTAGTGCCTTTTAATTTGAGCTTGTGCTTCTTTTGCCAAGCAGAAACTTTTTAATTTGATGTAGTCTAATTTTTATTTATTTTTTGCCTTTATCAATGAAACCACATCTTTGGAAACACTTTTGGGGTCTAAATTCTGAACCTCAATTTTCATTCTGTCTATACTTCTCTCAATATATTTGATGACTTCTGGTCTAATCTCAAGGTCTTTGATTCAGTTTATCTTCGTGGTACCATTTGTTGAAGAAATTATCTTTACTTCTTTTTCCTACCCCATTGTTATAGATGAGCTGTTCCTATATCTGAGGGTTTATCATTGGGTTTTCAGGTCTAACCTGACAGTCTGTCCTTATCCCAGTACCATGCTGTTTTTATTACTATTGCTTTATAGTATATTTTCAGGTCAGGAAAAGCAATACCTCCCAGTTTCTTATTTCTCAGAATGGCTTGGCTATTGGCTGTTTTATGACTCCATGCAAATTTTATTGATGGCATTTTTTAAGTGGAGATGAATGTCATCTGTATTTTGATGATGAATTGAATTGAACCAATTTGATAATTTAGATTTTGAAAATGTTAATTATTTTTACTGCTTCATCATAAGCATATTTAAGTTACATGGGCACTTTAAAAAAATAGTTTTCATTGCAATTTAGGTAACATGGTTAAATGGTGTTAAGGTTTATGGTATTAACGTACAAAGTTATTACACTCCAATGCCAGCAAAGTGACTTTGACTGTCCATCATATGGATACTTTTCCAAAGGGCAAATTAGTAATAATGAAAAGTACAATGGGCTAGTGGACTTTACTACTATGTCTAACCCACCAATGATATCACATACCATTGCTTTTTCACTGCTAGTACAATTTTCAGCTTAAGTTGTTCCAAGGATAAAGTATGAGATTCTAAAATAGTTATTCATCGTGTTGGCTATTTTAACACTAGTGTTTATTGTCAGGTGTTCACAAAATGTTATTCTTTAATCAGTTTCCACACCAAATAGTCATCACATACAAAACGAAGAGCAAGTTCAGTCACATCTCTAGAGTAATCCATTTGTAATGCAAAGGAACAATTCTGCAGATGGTATATTAATTCAGATTTACATCTGCAGCAAAATTTTTTATTTGAGAAAGTTTTGTTGTTGTTAGCCAATTTATCATCTAGCAGGCATCAAAAATTCAGCAATGTCAATTAATTGTACATATTTTTCTCACTGTGTGTATTTCTCCAACAAATGCAATAAAACAATACAATAGTTCACTCTACAAGATTCTTCAGTGATTTTTTGTATTTTAAGCTTAAAATGTTTAATAATGTTTGACTATTAAAATGTCATTGTGTTTGTATTTAATAAACATACATTTCCTTTTCCTTAAAATTGCTAGTAATTTCAACTTTCAATATGGTGCTATAACTTAATGAAAAATGTTCTGTAGCATGACACAACAATGGAAGTGAGTAATATCTATAAGGATGAGGATAAGATAATGCTCATATTTTATCTATTTGCAGTTGTGCACAGCTTTATAAGAAGTTGATTATTTCCTTCCATGAGTCAGAGATCTCTAGTGTGTCACTTTCATATTTAAATTTCTTTAGCTGTTGATGGTATACCTGTGGATGTAGTTTTTCTATTGTATCTTCATTTGATATTTTTTATGGTTATATACATAAATAGAGTATATAGTTTACCATTTTAACTATTTTGAGGGGTATTCTCCTGTCAATAATTTCAACTATATTGTTGTGTGACCATCATTTATATCAATATACTTCTCTCATTTCCAGATCCTATTTTAATAGATTCCATATTTATTAAACAATTACTCCTTCATCCTTCCCTTAATGCCTTACTACCACTATTTTCTATCTCTAAATTTAACTACCTTAAGAGCTTCATATAGGTGAAAGTGTACATTTTTTTGGTCCATTGTAACCTGATTATTTGCAGTTTCTCAGGTTTTACGAGCTCTCAGGTTTTAAGAGCTTCATATAAGTGAAAGTATACATTTTTTTTTTTGTTCATTGTAACCTGATTATTTACAGGTTCTCAGGTTTTTCCCTATAGTGATATATCAGAATTTCCTTCTATTTTTTAGTTTTGAATAATGTGTTATTGATACATCACATTTTGTTTATGCATTCATACACTGGAAACATGTTTGCAATGAGTATATGCACTAATTCTTTAAGTGTCTAAAAGTATTGCTCTTGATCTAAAAAGTATTTATTAGTAAACCTATTTACTACAAACTTCAAAAATAGTTTTTCAAAATGTATGGCCACAACATAAAAAATCAACATGAATCAATCAGTTGCTATGGAATTAAAATTGGTAAAGAAAATTTTTTCATTAGCATTAAAATTAATTTATTTTTTAATTAATGAATCACCGTGAGGGTACAGTTACGGATTTACACATTTTTGTGCTTGTGTTTCCCTCATACAATGTTCGAGAACCCATCCCTCCACCAGTGTCCATTCTCTACCACCAATGAACCCAGTATCCCTCCCACCTCTCAATCCCATCCCCCCCACCCCATCCTGCCTCTGTGGCAGGGTATTCCCTTTTGTTCTCTCTCCTTTTGGGTGTTGTGGTTTGCAATAGGGCTATTGAGTGGCCATCATGTTTAGTCTCTAGTCTATTTTCAGCCCTCATCTCCTTTCCCGTGTGGGATCTCCAACCACATTTTACTTGGTGTTCCCTTCTCTATCTGAGCTGCCTTTTCCCCCAGCATGTGAACCCAGCTTCCAAGCCATGGAGCCAACCTCCTGGTACTTATATCTACTATTCTTGGGTAGCAGCCTCCTACTCCCTCAGAGGCAGTTTTAACCCACTTTTAGACTCCTAATTAGATATTTATAGGAAATCACTGAAAGTTGATTAACCAAGCAATTGTAACACAGATGTGGGACATTATTTTGTATTTGTATTACCTTGACCTCACTATTTAAAAAGATACTAATGCAGGTGAGGCAGAAGTGGCAGTGGTGGGTCTCTCAAGAATGAACATATTGAAAAATGAAGATGCTCAGACTCAGAATTTGAAAGTAGAAAAGTTTATTGAAACTGGAAAGAAAGGAAAAGACTCCCAAAGTGGGGAGGAATTTAGTATAGGACTTAACTATGTATCTTGTTGTGAGATATTTATAGGAAAATTGGGTCTTTGTGTTACAGAGAATGCAGGGAATCTACAGGGCGGTAGGGCTGGCTTGTCTTTCTGGTCACCTGCCTTGGCTATTGTTCGTTATCTTAGTCTTGTAACTCCTAGTTCTGGAACAGAAGAATAAGGTGCTGGGGAACTCCAGGAATGTTAAAGATAGGGCCTTGGGGATGAGGTGTGGTAGGTCCATGGGGAAAATGGAATTGCTGGTGAAGAAAAACTGTGGGCCTCTTGTTGGCAAGGGGAAACTGAGGTTTCCTCTTTCAATACACCTTAATATTAGCTTTTAAATAAAAGTATTTCTGATCAGCCACTCCCCCATATAGAGCTGGTGGCCTGGATCAAGCTCCAGTGGCCTCATGGCATAGTTCGAATGTTTAGGCACTTTTAGAAGGAGTTTGTCTAAAACATTACTCCATGCATATATTCTATATATTCTGTATTTAAAAAGCTAATGATATTTTTTAAATATGACTACTTTTTACAGAAGGATATTTTGTATGATTTAGGTGCTGCTTTGAGTTAGAGGTTTAAATACCTTTAAAAAAATTGATCAGGAAGAGTACAATTGTAATGTTTACATGAGTCTTTGTTTATTTTGGGCCACGCCCAGCAGTGATCAGGGCTTATTTCTGTCTCTGCTCGGGGATCACTCCTGGTGGTACTTGGAGGACCATACTAGTACTGGGAACCAAACCCAGGCCATAATGTCTGTAAAGCAAATGCCCTGAGCTATTTCTCTGGCTCATGTTCAAATAATATTTTGTATAAACATGTAGGTCAAAATTTCAGGATGTATAGTGGAGCAGTGATCATCAGATCATAGACATCCCTGTGACAATTAACTGGAGAATGTGGACCATATACTCCTTCAGAAATTTAACACTTAGATTCATGTATCATACAGCTTCCAGCATTGTCTGCTGTATTTGGTTATGACCATTTTACTTAAGAAGATATGTTGCATATAAAAGTAAGATATTTATGGGGCCAGAGAGATATTACAGCAGATAGGGTGTCTTTCATATATGTAGCTGAACTGAGTTTGATCTTTAGCACCACATATTGTTTCCTAAGCCCACCAGGGGTGATCCTTGAGCACAGAACCAAGAGTAAACGCAGAGCACTGCAGAGTGTAACCCTACTCCCTCCAAAAGCAAAATATTTAGTACACATATATATTATATGTATATATATACATATATGTGTATATGTATATACATTATATATATATATATTATAGCACTATAGCACTGTCGTCCCATTGTTTATTGATTTGCTTGAGCGGGTACCAGTAATGTCTCCATTATGAGACTTGTTGTTACTGTTTTTGCCATATCAAATATACCATGGGTAGCTTGCCAGGCTCTGCTGTGCGGCAGGGATACTCTCGATAGTTTGCCGGGCTCTTTGAGAGGGACGGAGGAATCGAATCCAGGTCAGCCATGTACAGGGCAAACACCCTACCCACTGTGCTATCGCTCCAGCCCCTAGTACATATTTTTTGCAAATGAAAATTATTGGAAATTTTATTTTGTTCTCCCTTGGCATTTAACAATGCATTGTCTTCAAAATCAGAATGTTTACTTATTTATAATACTTCTAAGAGTTTTTGAGTACAGCTTCACATCTTTCTGTGTCCAGGGCACACTGCAGCCACCACTGAAATTCTAGTGCCGTCCTTCTATCATGAAGCATCCTGCCTTTTTTTCTACTTTCCTCTAGCAACCATTCTCAATTTTGAATTCAGTAGTACTAAGAGGTAGTGTTATTATATACATTTTCCTAGTCTTTTTGATTGTTTTTATTTATTTTCCGCATCTGAGTTCAATTATCTGGTAAATATCTTTCACATCTTTTCTTGTATCTTATAGCAAATTGCCTCAAGTTTCATCCATCTTTTTGCAGAAGATAGAATTTCATCTTTTTAATAGTTAAATCATATTGCCATCGAGTACATATGTCATCTGTTGATGGGCATATAGGTTGATTATCTGTTTTGGCAATTTTGAATAATTCTGCTCTGAAACATAGGGCTGCTAATACCCCTTTTTAAATAGTATTTTTATATGATTTTGGAAATATCTAGAAGTGGTATTGATGGATAAATTTTGGAAATTGATTTTATGTCCTGCCATTTTTCTATTTTTATTTGTACATTCTAGTAGTTCTCTTTTTCTTTCTTTCTTTCTTTCTTTCTTTCTTTCTTTCTTTCTTTCTTTCTTTCTTTCTTTCTTTCTTTCTTTCTTTCTTTCTTTCCTTCTTTCTTGTGTGGTGCAATTGAACTCAAGGCCTTAAATATGTGCAAAACTCTATCACTGAAAAGCATACCAGTTTACAATTTAGAAAATTAATTTGTTCTATCCAGTGAAGATTAAAACTAAGGAAAGGCTTGCAAACAGTGCAAGAAACTTGCTTTATATTTGGGAAAATATGAAAAAGTGATGCTTAAATTGGATGTTTCAGTACATGTTGGACTACTAGCTACAACTTCAGATATGAGGATATTAAACATTATCCTGATGGCATAAAAACCCTTTCCCAGCAGATTTCCTATGCTCTCCCATTTCTTGTTCTCCTACTGATCTTTGGGGTAGACTGGCTCTGTTCAGAGCTTATTTCTGGCTCTTTGCTTAGAGACCACTCCTGGCAGTGCTCAGGGGAACTTGTAAGACAAGTACTATGTATCCAGTCCTATGAGCTCCAATTTTGTACCGGACTATTAAATAGATTTTTAAAATGTTAGATGCAGGTGCTGCGGTTTGTATTACTAAAACCATATTCACGTGTAGTCCTCAGGCGATATGTGCCAGTGTCATTGTTCTGAGTGTTTGCAACAGTTTTGATGGGATATAAGAAGTGGCTCTGATGCTCATTATACTCTGGAGACTTGTTGAATTCTCAGTGGTGAAGAAATCAAAATAGTTATCTTCTGAGAAGGCAAAGTCTGAAGGGGGATGAAATTTTTTTTTTCAGGTTTAAGTCACAGTCAAATACTGATTAAACCACCATCCCTTCACCAGTGCACCCGTTCCACCACCAAGAACCCCAATACACCCCCCTCCCACCCCACCCCCCATCCAAGTAGCTAATGATATTCCCATTATTCTCTCTATATATTGAGTACATTCCATATTTCCATACAGAACTCACTATTATTGATTGGAAATTTTCCCCAACAATCAGGCCTGCTGAATAGGCATCATCTAATAATTTCTCTTCATTGCTAAGAGTGAAGACTTTAAGTCCGCGCAGCCGCGATAGCAGCCGCGTGGTTTTGGGTTTCTAATATTTTAGCTCAGTTCACAGTCAAAATGGATGGCTGCAAGAATCCACTCTAGTGCCAAAATGGGTTAGGAGACCTCAGGATCACAGTCAATAGGCGCGGAGGGTCTGCTTCTCGTGCCTCGGCTCCCGGTTCATCTCTGGGCAGAAGGCGCGCCGGGAACACCCCCCCTCCCAGGACCACCTACAGGCTACGTCACTAAAGAAAGTCCTACCTCCTGGTGGAGGGGTCTTAGAGGGTGGCTCTTACCACGTGGCTGCTACTGCTGCCGCCATTTTCACTCAGAAAAATGGGGTGGAGAGGGAAAAAAATCCCTCCAGTGCATGGCTCAAGCATCCGCTCTGGTGCCAAAATGGGTTAGGAGACCTCAGGATCACAGTCAATAGGCGCGGAGGGTCTGTTTCTCGTGCCGCGGCTCCCGGTTCATCCTGAAGGGGGATGAAATTTTATATTGGGGTATTATGGATTCTTAAATCATGTATGGTATAGGCATGAGTTTAAATTCCAGTGTGAGGGAAAGCTTTTTGCATGCTGAACATAGCAAGCCTTGTCTTCTAAGAGTGTCTGGTCAAGCTAATGACATATTACTCCCAGGAAGTGACTAAGATGGGGGAGTATAAAGACTTTGTCCTTGTTTATGAGTGATCTCGAAATCTACAGTTTGATCTTGGGAAGACATACCTCACTTTCAGGGTTGATGCTGGGAAGACAAATCAAATGCTTTTTTCTTCCTTCTTCACTAGCTTGTCAAAGAACACTGAGTTGGCAGCATGAATTCTGGCAACTCCTTTGTATCCTGGTGGGATTTATGTCTTTTCTGGTCAGAATAAAGGACAGGCAATTGAGAACATTTTGATTTGGGTAACTCTCAAGAATATTTGAGGTGAGAATCTTATTCTAATGGCAAAGGTGGGCAGTTATAATGGCAGTTAAAAGTGGTCCTTTAGGTCGATTGACCAGGGCCTAGTGTACAGGGTGGACTGGAAGTGGAAAAAGCTGAAGATCAAACAGTAGTTGTTATAACTGCAACATGTAAATCCTGTTGGTATTAGCTCTGATTTCCACATACCTTATTTCTACCACTACAGGCAATGTTTAGAGTAGAAAATCCAATAACTTAGGTTGGTGAAGAAAGTCAAATAGATACATGGAGGATTTTGGGGAGAAATACTGGTGACTGGGGGATTACACAGTTCTTTCGTGAATATAAACCAGCTCTGAAATATTAGGCAAGGCCCTTGACCTCTCAACAACTCAGACATCAAATAGCTTATTTTTGACACCTCTTTATCATAAAAATGTTTTTAAGTGTCTAACTTACTACTTTCAAGCAGACACTTCTAATTATTTACTTCTGCGTGTTGCCAAGAAGTGGTGTTATAGAGGCCCGTTATGATGAAGTATGATGAATGGGTGACTCATTTTCAATTAATAGTGTATATTTCTGAATAATTTCTGAGTCTTTATTCTCTCATAATAGTTTCCCTTTTCCCTTAAGCATGGTTAAGCCCTTGATTTGTTTGCATTTCTAATATATTTGGTAAATTATTTTTTCTGATAAATATATAATGCATATCTCTAATTAGTAATCTCCTTGAAAGAAAAATGCTGTTTGCTTATTGTTTTAGTACATCATAAATTATTGAATAGCACTATGCATATTTTTATAGGGGCCACTCCTGGTAACGGTGAGACCTGTCAGTACATGGGGAATACCAAGGCCACCTCGATAGTGCTGTGCAGTGGAACATGCAGTGCTGGGGTCACACATGTTATGCATGTGCTTTACCACCTGAACAGTCTCCCTGGTCCTATTTATTCATTTAAGTTAGTTAAGAAGTAGGACTTATTGTGATAGGGAGGATGGGGTGGTTGAGGGCTCCGGTGGGGAGCAGGGACTGGAGGGGGAATCTCCGAGGCTTTAAGCATTTAAGTGCCCACCATTTGTCCAGAGCCCATGGTTAGGGATGTATTTGACCCCACAGCCATCTGTGATAAACTATTGCTTCTTAGCTGTCATGTCTTCAAATTCTTTCTCAGTAAACTCGACGAAGCCCCAATTCTTGGAGATAAGGATCTTCTAGAGACCAAGAAACTTGAGCCTGGCTCAGCACAGAGCCTCAATCATATGTTCTTCATTCTGCAGTTTGGTGTGGATGAACATGATGAGTTGGCCATTGGTGGACCCTGACCATCCTGCCCTGAGGCTTCCCAAAGGCCCCCTGCATACCTGTTTGAAGCCTAAGATTGGGTCCAGCATGAAAGTAGATAAGATTGTCAATAACATAGGACTGTCTCTAAGGTCCCATATTACAGCCCAGGAGCCACAGTCTGTATACACGCCAGAGAAGGCTACTTGCTGTCTGCAGCCACTGCACACTAGGTCCCAGGGAGCATAGAGCAAGATTGGCTCCTGGCTATTTTTTAAGTTAAAATATATTTTAAAAGTATGGGAGCATAAGCATAAAAATTCAGGTCAAATTGTAAATTCAGAAATTTAAAGGAATAAATAAAATTTATGCACATAATTTTTATTACTATCCAGAATTAAATATATTTGTAATTACTCTTTTCGATGGCTATGTAGGTATGGCTGAGAGATTAATCTGAGACTGAGAAATGTCTTCCCAGTGTGCTACTGTAGAAAAATTGCTAGGACTTGGTGATTGTTCAACATCGTCTTTTCTCTACACTGATGGGGAAAGTAATACTTTCTAAATATCAGTGTTTGAGTAACCTCAGTAATGCAGAACAATTCCTGACAATTGGGAAAGGTATGCGGACAGAAAAGGTAAAGTCAAGAGTTCAGAACAATGGTTGACTAAGTAGAGGATAATGTGCTTTGTCAGTTTGGGGACCAGAAGGAAAAGGATACTGTTCTTGATTAGAAAGAATTTTGAGATGAGAGCTTTCCGTGCATTTTACAATATGGAGTACTTATATTTACATATGGATTTTTATAAGAGACACAGTTGAGAAGATCAAAAATGAAGGTTGAAGGAAGAAGAGGAAGATGATGATATATTGTGTGATGATAAGCAGAGTAGCAGAGAATGTTAGGGAAAGGGGGGAGGAAAAATACAAATTTGAAGGGTCCTCATTGTTGAGGGAAGATGACTTCTATTCAGCTGTCTATGTCCCTACTTTTCCCTAACATTCTGTCTGGGGAATTTACTATTCATAAGAATGAATCTGCCCTGTGGATAGAGGAATGGGACTATTTGGCTTACATTTTTAAAACAAAGACTTGTCTATTAGCCCCCTTTTTCACATATCTGATTGCTTTATGAGAAATACTTCTATAAACACACAAAATATTTTTTTCTGAAAATGACTTCATTTTCTCTTTGAAGAAAATTTCTAGAAGATGTCCAAACAGCTGCTTACCTTTTATACATAAATATAAAATAACAGACATAGACTGTAAAAAACTAAGGGACGCTGAGGGGCGTGTGCACTCACGGGCTCTCTGGGCCGCTCTTTCTCACCATCCATGTTCGGTGCTCTGGAACCGCTGTGTGTGACTGTTGGTCAAGGACAGGCGACGGAAAGAAGAAGGGCCAAACTGGTTGCTCGATCAGTTTATTTCATTCTCTCTCTCTGCTTCTCTCCCAGCTCTGGATCTTTCTCTGGATCTTGCCCCCGAACCCACTCTTCCAGCCTAGTTAAATCCCCCCAGTGTGAGGGGGTTGGGGCTTACACATAGGTGTGGTCACAATCAAAGGGGTAAGGTTCCTTTCCCTTGAGGGATGCTTCTCCTAGGATCCTCCTCTTTCAGCAGGAGGATCCACCCAAGGGCAGAGTCCCATGGGTGTGTTTCTCCTCTCCTCATCCAGCAAACATATAAGCATTCATAATATTAATTATTTTGTATGGACACAAAAAGAAATGCATTAAGCTTATAGAATTGCTCTCCTGGGGCCATCTCAATCTCAGACTACAGTGCTCAGGCCAGATTAGTCTTTCCTATCCCTAGCAGGGTCCTAGTCTCGTCATTACTTTTGGATCATGACAGCATTTGTCCATGATCAGGCTCTTAATTTACAGTTAAGAATTAGGCACTTTGGCCAGGCCCATCTCGATGCCATGGTAGCACATAACTCACCGCTTGCCCTGGATCCATCCCGTCCCTCATCGGGACCCTGTTTTTGGGGTGCTAGGAACTGAGGGCAACTGAGGCTTAAGTGGAGAAAGCAGATGCCTGGGAATGAATAATATCTGAAGCCAATTAAGTCCTAAGTTACAAAAGCATAATATTGTCTTTTTGTGTCTATATAAAATGGACATTGCTTTAAAGTAAATTATTCAAAAGGCATAAGGAGAGGAGAAAGGCAATACTAATTTATAATATAAGTTCAGTGTCCTAGGAAGGTATGACCTTACAAATTAGCAGAGTCAGATTAGGGGAAAAGCTGATTAACTGTTTGGGGAAGAAAGCATAGAGAAGTAGTTACAGATAAACAAAGAAATGGGAGTGACTGGGGGCACCTTAATGAGTGTGACCAGGATGAACCTAAGCTCCTTGTGGCAAGCGGGGAAAGGACAGAGCAATGTCATCTTACAATAGTCATTAAGTTTATTATTTATATAATCATTATTTATTGACTGTCAGTCACTGGAGATACAATAAAGATATGTTCCTTCCTATTGTAGGACGCTGTGACCCTATTTGTTGGTGCACATCACCTGTGACCCATCACGATCTAGAGAAGCTCACTGCTTTGGAAATTTAGATCTTCTTAGATATAAGACACTTGAAATTTCTCTGCTGTATTAAATTATTGACTCAGGATCTTTAAGTCAATCCATAGAGACCATGGATGACCGAGGACAGCCTAATATTGCTCGCTAAACCATTCCATATTGTTTGTTTGCCTCCCTTTTGGGGATCATCACATTTGATGCTGGAGTGAGGTGTGAGAAACACTGAATTTGATCCTGGTCTTGATGCTTTGCAGTCTCAGTCCTCTTATAGTTTCCTTGTCTACACTGGTTTTTCACACTTGGTATTATTCCCATTAGGTTGTAAGCTGCTTTCTGGTCACGATAGTGATACTGATGTCAGTGGTGGTGACTGTGATTACCTCACATCTTTGACATGCTCAACTGCCCCAGTGTGAATGCATTATCTCCTCTGATGCCTGTGCCTCAGAGATGGAGGTTGTTTTCTTATACCAGAAATAATTCTGTAGAGATGTTTGACTCCCAGAATAGCTGTCAAGCATGGCAGAATAACTGGTCACTTACTATTTTATTTTTGTAGATGTATTTGTATAATTTATATCTTCTATCACGTCCACATTCTCTATTGTTGCAGAGTTTTGTTTGAGAGAAGCACCTAACAAGTGTCAGCCTCTGCTCTGTTCCTTGGCATTTTGATTGTGGGTGATCATACTGCCTCCTGGTTTCTCATTGTTCTGGTTGGCCTGCTTAGGCGCCAACACACTGAGATGCAGGTCACTGTTTTTCAGCTTTTTGTCTTGTGCCTCTTATTTTGTTATCATGTACTTTTTCTTCTCTTGTCAGAATCTGCATCAGACACTCTCTACTCTGCTCTTGGGCATCCACTTCTTTCCTATATGTTCTGTTGCTTCTAGTGAGCCCCCAATTGCATCCTGCCACTGCTGACCCCCATTAAGCCTAGGACTGACCACTCTTTTTACTCTTTCTATAGCAAAGGGCCTCAGCATATTTGGCATACTTTTCCCTTTTCGGAAACAAACAAGCTAGAAACAAACAAAAACCCTTCACTCCCCAGATCTACCTTCCTTTAGCAAGCAAACGGAAAGAATCCCTCTTGCAAGGTGTATCTGAGGCTGCTACCACCTCTTGTGCCAGCTCCTTCACCCTAAATATATAGATAAAGTGTGGATTCACCTGCTTTGGGAACATTATACTTTAGAGTCTGTGCTCTGTGTTTGACCAGTTGAGTATATGTTTTGCTCATGAGTCAGCCAGTGACAGTGCACCAGAGCACTCTATTCTTAGCTTCTTTATGACTGTTAACACTTGGTGGGTCTGTGGATCCAAGGCTGATTTTTGGTTCTCAGGATTGTTGCTTGTTCACTGTTGTGGAGAGCTCCCATATTGGAGTAGTTCAAAAACCATGGTATCACTGGTGATGGTTGTGGTATTGGATCTATGTGCGTGGAAAACCCTAATTGACAGTATTAACACAGAATTTCAATCAATAAAAAATCTGAAATTAAAATAAAAACAACAGCACCAAAATTGATTTACTCATTTTAATGGTTTACTGTTAAGTAGGAATACATAATCTATCATTTCTTAAAACTTTATTTCCATTTTATGCTCTTTTTATTAAAGGAAATGATGACAGAGCTCTTCATGAAACACATAAGCTATATTCTACTTTCTTCATATTTTTGCATAAATATGTGTATTTTAGAGTTTAGATCTCTGCATTTGAAAGAAATTTTCTTCCCTCCAGTGGGTGCTTTCACTGTATCTCATTTCTGAGGGTACTTAGAACTCATAAAAAAATGAAGCTTCTAGGCATTTATAAGGAGGTTTGAGGTATAAATGGAGAAGTCTGTTTCATAGCATGGATCATTAGTGTAGACTCTGGAGCAAGATTACATAGGTTCAAATACAAGCTCTGTTTTGTGCTGATTATATGATCTCTGGCAATTAGTGGTCACTATGCCCCAGTTTCCTCCTCTGTAAAGTGGGCATTTAGGCTTGCTCTGGAGAACTAAATGAGTTAATGTTCCTACATTGCTTAGAGAGTGCTGGATAAACACTAATAGCCAAAGTGTGTCTGGAGTACATGTTCATATTTCTCAAATAAATTTTGAGTAGGTCCAGCCGCAGAAATCAGCCCTAGTTTCTACCCAGAGATTTGTCCACTAGATAAATGATGAATAAATAAGTTGGGACCTTTTACTAAGGTTTTTGTTTTGTTTTGTTTTGTGTTTGCTTTTTGGGTTACACCAGCGATGCTCAGGGATTACTTCTAGCTCTGTACTCAGGAATTACTCCTGGAGGTGCTTGGGGGACCATATAGAATGCCGGGGATTGAACCCGGGTCAGCTGCATGCAGGGCAAATGCCCTATCCACTGTGCTATCACACCAGCCCCACCTTTTATTAAGTTTTATTCTTTGTTTTTTTCTTTTATTTTTTTCAATTGAGTGCACAGTCCCTTTGAACTCAAATTCTCTACTTTCTAGATGACTGTTCAATGGTTTAATTATGATGTATTTGTTGATGTTCTTTTTGACTGTCATTAGCTATAAAAAAACTCACCTAACAATTTCAAAGAACTCGATTTTGATTCTTATTTTTCAACCAAATATAATCACTACAGTAATATGAGTGATTTTTCTATAAAATTTTACTTTTGGTGGGCATGCATAATTTCTGAAAGCAAATGAAGAATGGTTACACATTGCTGTTTATCTCCAATGCTGTCTTTCTAAAGAAATTGTTCTTGGATAACAGTAAAGAATTGTACTAAGCCCTTAAAATATTTATTGCATTTTGTTTCCAACCATAGACTTAAACTATTCCCATGAAAGCCTAAATTACATTGTAAGAAACATAAAACTGTGTAAATACTTTGGGATATGTGGTGTCTTTTTTTTTTCCAGTTCAAAGAGAAATGTAGTTTGATGGCCCTCTGAAACCCTCTGACATTAAAAAAGCTGATGACATTTTTTTCTCTTTTTTGGTTTTGGACCCATGGCGTATTTGATATGGCAAAAACAGTAATGATAGGTCTCATTACCCTGACTCTGGAAGAGCCTCTAATCATTGGGAAAGACGAGTAAGGAGAGGCAGCTAAAATCTCAGGGCTGGGAGGAATAGAGACGTTACTGGTGCCCGCTTGAGTAAATCAACGAACAAAGGGAATAACAGTGACAGTGTCAGTGGTTTTAGACTATCCTTCATGGTGTATCCAGGGCTTTCTTCTGGCTCTGTGAGAGGGATCTCTCCTGGTGCAGCTCAGGGGCCCATATCTATTGCTGGGGATTGTACCTGGGTTGTTCACATGCAAGATAAGTGCCCTGGCAGCTCTTCCATTTGTTAGGCTCAGCTGATCACATTTGAATCATTCATTTGTCATGTGTCACTATAGAAGGGCAGTCATGTCCATCTTTAGGATTTCAGATGATAACATTTGCCTTTCATTCTGGGAACTCCATTACCTTCCAATCTCTTATTTTTATGTCCCAGAAGTAGCAATTAGAACTTTGCAATTAATAGCTTTGTTCCTGACAACATCTAGGCTTTGGTCTGATTTTGAATTATTTGACTTAAAGATTTGACTCTTCAAAGTTACAGAATAGCTTGAGGCACCCTGAGAAGAATGATTGGTAGAGACTTGCCTCCTACCAGCTGCTGGTATCCTGCTAGCTTTGAAGGCCGCACTACCTTAATTTTTGTTACATCTAAAGTTCCACATAGGTTCCCTGGGGCATGATGTATGTTTGAATGCATTTCTTTGTGATCTAAGGAAAGGGAGATGAGGAGAATGGGAATCACTGTGTGAATTTATGGTTTACTTGCAGTTCATATGGTAGCATCAGTTCTATAAACCATAAAGAACTATGTACTGCTGCACATTTATTTTTAAAATAATAACTATTACTTGTGTATATGTGAAGCTGATACTGTCAGGCAGTTGTTCTTTGCATGTATGTACATGCATGTACATGCATGGTTATTTTATGTAATGAAATCACTAATGCTTCTTTCCTACCATATAAATATCTAGTTTCATTCCATACACACATATTTGGTTTCCTTAGTAGTGGAAGTTGTTTGCATCATATGTAAGGTAATGTCTATTTTCCTTTATGGCTTACTTGGGCCACAGTTATGATTGGGCTCAGGTCATTGTTCATGAATAGTAGCAATAAAAATATACACCCACAAATTAAACTGTGCCAAGAGAATTTTTATGAATGTTTTTTTCTCTTGTGCTGAGTTACAGCCTTCATATTAAAATGATGTTAACAATTTAAAATGAAACTTGACACTATATATATGTAATCTTTAACCTTTTATTATTTAGGGTGTACCTTCCTTTTTGTGGGGTAGGATAAGCAAAATTTGTAGATTTATTATGTTGTTATATGTGTTATCTAAGTAAAAGTACTTTATTTATTTTTAAAATACAGGAGAGAGCGAGCATGTTAATACTATGTGCCAGATGCCACACAAGTGATTTGCTGCATTATTTTATTTAGTTTTGCAAAAGACAAGTTAGTTCATATTTTACTTCTCTTGTCCACAGATAAGGAAACCGAGACATAGAAAGGCTGAGGGAAATGACTTTGTGAGAACTATGATTTGATGCTTGCCAGACATGTTTTAAAACCTTTTGCATTGTTGACATATTCTATGTTTACTGCAGTTTCATGAAGCACCATTGCAGAGAGCCAAGTGGTAGTGCCAGCTTCCAAGAGTAGGTCTCAACTCAGGACTGCCCAGTGGTTCTCGAGTGGGTTGGAGATCTGAACCAAGGATTGATTCTTGAGTAGGTTGGAGATCTGAACCAAGGGTTGATTCTCGATGAGTAGGTTGAAGATTTGAATCAAGGGTTTCTGCTTCAACTTTGTTGTCTTCAGACCTATGGGACCTCTAATTTTAAAGGTATATTTTAAATGATGATTGTCAGAGTGACAAAGTTTCTACCCTTAATTGAGAGCTTCTCATCTAATGTTGATCCCCACCTCCACCCCACTTCAGGAACATTATGTAATATCTGAAGATGGTTTTGGTTGTAACAGCTACTGAAAGGGTGTTATTAACATTTCTATATTGAGACCAGAGTTGCTGCTTACACACCTAAAATTGCAAAGGGCAGGAGCCCAAAACATCATCACTGTCAACCTTGAGATCATAGTTTCAAATATTTTTGTTTTGTTTTTTTGCTCCGAGAGATCAATTTCATTTGTTTTAAAACACATGACTTGTTGATTAAAAAAATAAAGAGTATTAAGAAAAGGACTAGAACTGATGCCAAATTTGTATCGGGGGAGTTTTGTCATTGATGGTTATTGTCTATAGTTCTATTCACTTTATTTCAGAACTGTTCTTGAGTGGATTCATGATCACAAATGCCAGGTTAAAGAGCTTTCTGGAATGTGGGAGTATGAAATTTTTAAATCTTTTCATATAGCTGAGCGTGAAGTATGATCTGAAGTGTTTGTGTCTGGACAGCTATGTGATGAACACTTCTTTTGTATATGATTTTTTTCCCCTGTGGTGTATAAGAGTGACTTCATAAAAGAAGGCTTTTGCCAGAATTCAGAACACAACAGGTAATGTACTTACTGGAGAGGCAGGAGCATGAGTAATTCTTGTCTCATGAGAAAGATGTAAACTAGTTTATTATACTGATGTAATATTTGGGTGCTTGATTTATCATCCTCATTTTCAGTGAATCTTTAAGGACTCAACAGGTCATAAAAAATCCAGTGTGTCTTTGAAGTCTAGTCTTTGCCCCTAAGTAATTGAAGTCAGTTTTGTCCTCTTGGCTCACTCTTCATGGACTTTTACATGGCTCACGTTTGAAAACTCAGTTTATACACCTATGTAGAGGAACTTTTGAGATACTTATTCCCTGGGAGAATTGTAATATGGCAAGATGTAATTAAGGTAACAAGACAGAAAACCATATTATAATAAAGCTCCAGACTCCAAATTATAGGAGCCCTGAGGAGATAAATGTTCACTATGTACAGAGGAACTGGGATATAGTGTAAGCAGTGGCCTGTAAACTGGATCCTATTATCAGATAAATTTTAGGTGTGCTCCAGGTATCAAAGTATCCCAGTAGGATAACTAGGCGAAAGCTGGATTTCTTAAGGCAGGCTGGGGTAAGGGAAATGAAGGGAATTTCCTATCACTGCCACATGGCCATCACCATCACTGTCACCATCCATGGCAGCAGTGGCAGCATACCAGCAGTCATAGGCATGGCTGCCATTTACTGAAGACTGTAGAGGCACTAGGCCGGAGGCTCAGTGGTGAACTCATCGAATGCCCACAGCAATTTGTTTTTTTAGAGTTTTTACATCGCTCCTTTAGTTTGGAACATTGGGATGTAACAAAACTCAGTGTCCTGCCTGTGGTCACAGGGCTCTTCTGGGCAGTCCCCTTAGGGTCAGCCTCCTCTGGTCTATGTGAACAGAGCTGTGAGTTGCAAGATGAATATGGGTCTCGAGGAAAAGCATTTGACACAGCTTTCTAGGCTGTTAAAGAAGAGTAAGGCGGGGCTTAGTTTAAGGAAACTGGCTGTTTTACTTGGCCCCACAGGAATTCTTGGAAATGTGGTTTGAAAAATTGGAGAAGTTGAATTAGCATTGAGTTGAATTAGTCAAAGTGATTAATTTGGGCAGTTAAGTGTGAAGTGCAGTTTAGACTAAACAAATGCAAATTATTGCCACAGAGCTTTCCTGTAAATCCAGGTCAAGTCAATCTGAACTCTCGGTTTTTTAGATTGGCTCTAAGAATGTAACAATCAGTTCATTCTTTCCCCCTGCCCACAGTAGTGGGCTCTGATGTGGGGATGAGAGAGAATAAAGGAAGAGAAATCTTCTCTGGCTTGAGTTAAGAGTTAAGATCACTGTGCATTTGTCTGTCTCCCCTGGTTCCACCTTCAGGACAATGAAAGGCAGGCCAGGATTTGGTTAGGAAAGTAACATGTTGACAACACGGCATGCACAAGTTCTTTATACTCCTTTGTGTTTACTCTAGTGACAGCTACTCCCAAGAGTATGTTTGTTAAGAGATGTGCCCAGTTTAACCTATAGAAGCAAAGAGGATTCAATTCTTTCTTTTTGGGTTCGTTCCAGAAATGTTTGTGGAAAACAAGTCCTTGACCTGAAGAGGTTCATAGTCTGCACTTGGTGTGTGTGGCGGGGTGGAGGGGAGGAGTACAGACATGAAAACCATTAAGTACAGTGGTAGGTGTAAAAATGGAAGGTTAAAATATAATGTGTATGAGCCCCTAGAATACGGAGCCCTACTAGATGGGAAGGTACAGAAGAAAGGCTTTACTTAGTTCGAGGGAGTGTTCTAAATTATGTCTTACCTTCTGTCCTAGACTGACACTCTTCCCTTCAAGTCTAGAGTGAGTTATCTGAATAGTTCAAAATATTGCTAATTCCAGATTCTCTGCAATTGCTCCACTCTAGATTTCTTGCTTCAGCTGTGTGCAAGGCAAGTACTTACCCGTTGTGCTCTCTCTCTCGGGACCCCCCTTTCTTTTCCTGCATTGGACCCTAGCCAATCTTACTCACTTGTCACAGAAATTAGATGTGGGATATTTGAAGTTATATGTTGAAAAATGTATAGCAATCATAAACAAATTACTCTGATGAAGGAATTTTTTTTTTTTTTTTTTTTTTTTTTTGCTTTTTGGGTCACACCTGGCGATGCACAGGGGTTACTCCTGGCTCTACACTCAGGAATTACTCCTGGCGGTGCTCAGGGGATCATATGGGATGCTGGGAATCGAACCTGGTTTGGCCTCCTGCAAGGCAAATGCCCTACCTGCTGTGCTATTGCTCCAGCCCAGAATATTTTCTTTTTCTTTCTTTTTTTTTTTTTGTACCACAGTCAGCAGTGCTCAGGGCTTAGACCTGGCTCTGTGCTTTGGGATCATTCCTGGCAGGGCTTGGAGGACCATATGTGGTGTCAGAAATCAAGCCTGGGGCGTGCAAGGCAGACACCCTATTCTCTATACTCTACACTATCACTCTGGCTTCTGGTGAAGGAATCTTTTATCATGTTGGGCATCACATCAGAATTAAAGTGTGGGTTAAGTTGTACATTTGTACTTCCTAGCTGTCATTTTAAAGCACAAGTTTTCTTAGAAATATACTCTGTAGGTATTATTCACACCTGACCCTGTTAACGCACAGAATGTGGTAGGATCATGGTTTCTGGGGTATGAATAGGGCTCTGTAAGAGAGGGTGTGATCTTGTCAAACCCTGTAATAACAGTTTGTGTGATGCACAGAATGAATTCCTTCCTTGGCCAGGAGTCAGGAATAGAAATGATAAATCCTGAAGCAAAAATATCTTTTGTTAGAAGTGTTTTTCACATTGCAGTGCTCATTGAAAGTGGGTGTCATTTTTATTGGAAGAATTTTGAATTCAAGAGAAGTAGTTATTCTGCTTTAAAAGCCATATTTTCCTTATTAAATATCATATTGAAAGCTAGCGTTCTGAATCCCTAGTTCTAATAAAATGTAATCCAATTGTAGTATTCTAGTAGACTTTGTAAAGCGAGTGACTATAAACATTTTATACTGAAGGAGTCGAATCTAGTTTTACCTAATTAATATAATTAGGGAACAGCGTTGGAGTAACTGAGAACTGCCTTCTGCTCTCTGTGCTCCTGAAAGAATGTGGACTCTGCTGTGATGCTGTCCTGCTCTTTCTCAGGTCCTTGTCTCCTTACAGAGAGTTCAGATGTCGACTTGTATCTAAGTAATGTTCTTCTATTTTCTTAACTTCTTTAACCTTTTATTACACTGTCATTAAAGCCTTGCTGCGTTCTTGTTATATATTGATAAATGCTTTGTAATTACTATATAGCTAAATTGTTGAACTTCAATGGTTACAGGAAGTTTTTTTCTTTTTTCTTCTTTTTAAGCAAAAACATCACTAGAGAAAGGCAAAGCACTGTAGCACTGTCCTTCCTTGCTCATTGATTTGCTCGAGCGGGCACCAGTAATGTCTTCATTGTGAGACTTTGTGTTACTTTTTTTGGCATATCAAATATGCCGCGGGTAGCTTGCCAGGCTCTGCTGTGCAGATGGGATACTCTCGGTAGCTTGCCAGGCTCTGCTGTGCAGGTGGGATACTCTCGGTAGCTTGCCAGGCTCTCCTGGAGGGATGGAGCAATTGAACCCGGGTCGGCCACGTGCAAGGCAAAAGCTCTACCCACTGTGCTATCACTCCAGACCAGAGAAAGGTAAAATGGTAAAGAAAATGAACTATGGCAGAAAAGGTAGAAAACAGGCGCTAGGTAAGGGGAGGGAAGGAGATAGGGGCTCTGGGATTTGAAGTCCATGTTTTGAATATTTACTATCTCCTCAGGCACTGTCCAAGGGCTTCTCTGAATTTAACCCTCCATACCCACAAATGAAAAAAAAAAAATTTAGAATGGGAATGTTACTATTTCCATTCTAAGGATGTAGAAACAGATTCCAAGAGGTTCCTGTATAGTTTATTAAATGGGGATCTGACTTGAATCCAGGCTCTCTGGTCTTGACAGAACTAACTTGAAATTTTTTTTACTCAAGTTCAAGTCCTACTCTGCTACTTTCTGACCCTGTGATTTTGAATTGAGGTATTTAAGCCCTCTGAAACTCTTTCCCATTTGTAAGTGCGTGTAATAATACGTGTTGTGTAGAGTTATTGAGAGTTCCAAGGGCACATAGAATGAGCTTGCTGAACTTTGCCTTCTCTCACTTCGGTTTTCTCTTCTGAGGATGCGGTGGTGATAGCTTGCAGCTCTGACTCACCTCAAATGTCCCGCAGGTATGGGCGCCTCCCATAACTTGTAGAGCTCTGCACAGGTTGCACAAACACATGCCCCACATAACTAAAGACCTTCTAAGGTTTTCCCTTGCTCTACTCATTAGTGATTTCAAAGGGAAGTGTTCTGTTCATAAATTCATGTTCTCCTTGTTATTTGCCAGCTGTTGGTTTGCTCTAGTGGTGGGTTTTCTGTACTTGTGAACATTGTAGAGAGGTGAGCTTCCGAGGACCATAAGATTTTTCTCTAATGCTGTCTATTGATTTTTTTCAAAGGAAAGGTGAATGTCTAGGTTATTTTTTCTTTTATCTTTCAACTTGGGAGGGTGATACAGGAGAGGAAAAATTCTCCTCTACTCTCATAGGGCTTTTAATAGGGCCTAAGAATTCAACCAACTTGCCACAGGTTTAATTTAAAAATATATGTGTTTTATTAAAATTTTCTGTGTGTCTGGGAGCCCTTGCAGGAACATGAAGAATCCAAAGGAGTACCTACAGCAAAAAGCTTTTATACCTTTTAAACAAAGAAATTTTATGTTTGTGAAGAATCAATAAGACAACTGTGCTTGAACTGCAGGCAGTAAATTGTAGAGAAATTACTAGGAAGATGAGGTTCAGTTTATTAAGGTTTGTGTGTAGAGATTTTTCTATGACTCCATTCCTCATCTCTAGTCTTTTTTATCTACCATTGTAGTGAAAGCACCTTTGACATGAATGTTTTACCTCCTGTTTTTAGGAATAAAAGAGAAGGCCCTTGAACTTGGTGTTTTTTGAGTATCTTTAACTGAAAAATAATCAATAGGTCAAAGCAGGATATTTTGCGATGGTATACTCTGGGCCATTTTACAAGTTGAAGTGAAATATATGGTGTACATTTTATTTTACTTGCATATAATTCTTGGATGTTCTAAAGCTCCTAAGACCAGGAGGCAACACACAGCCACGGAAGTTTCTTTTCAAAAGGATGGGTAGCATAGGAATATTAATTTGTGGACTTGAGAGCTTGAACCAGCTTTGGATTATGGGAAATCTTCCCCACCTACATAGCTCCTACTCTCCATTCTCTCAGCTGGTCTTGTCCCTACTGGTATCTGATTAGTTATGAAAGGATACTTTTAGACAGCTGGGAGAAATGTTGAACAGTAGTATCTGAGTGACCATGCATATTTCATATGCTTGACTGAAGACACCAGAAAACTATACCGGTGACATGATTCTTAATGTGTGGTCTGAGGAACACCTGCATGAGAATACTGTGGGAATATTTATTAAAGAGTTTCCTGGCTCACCCCAGATCCATTGAGTCAGAATCACAGTGTCATTATTTGTGGTTTTAAAATATCCTTTCCTTTTCATGTGTTGATCAAGTTTCTCTCTGATGAAAAGCAGCAATACAAACTTATCACATCATTCATCCTTTTTCAGATCTTGGCATACGCATTTTGAGAGATTTCTCTCACCATGACTTGTTCCTGCTGGCAAGGGCCTGTTTGCCTTAGTTCCCAGTGAGCTCATTGGTGAGCAGTGCTGGGAGTGGTTGGTGAAGCTTCCAGGGAGACCAGAAGTTCAGGGAGGGGAACCCTGTGGAAGGAGACAAGGCTGGCAGCAGAAATAAGTTCATGGAATTCGATACAAGGCAGGGGTGGTCTGTACATAGGGAAGTGCATATCCCCTCTTTTCAGGGAGTAGAAGAGGGGAATGAATTTCAAACGGGTAGAAGGCAGAAGCAGTAGGAGACTCCAAAGGGAAAAATAGGATTTGAAAATGCGACCAGACTTTGACGAAGTTTCTTTGGAGCTAATTAATCACAGTCCTCTTCCTCAAGCTAATTATAATATGACTACCAGACTAAGCATCTAGATATTGGTTTGATAATTGAATACTTAGACATGGGTACATAATATTACATGGATCATGTATACATATTGCATTTTAAAGAAAGAAATAAATGAAGCTAGCTAGTTAAAAATACAGAAGTACTAAGAACAAGCTGAGTTAATTTCTCAAAATGTACTATTCTTATCCTAATGCTATTATCTTAAAATAGTCTAGAAAACACAGGAATGCATAAACACACATTCCAGCTTATTGGTGGACTGGATCACAAGCTGTACTGTACATTGGAACCACCTGGCCAGTGTTTATTTAGAAATGCTGATCCTGGTTCTGGCTCAAGACACTCTGATTGTTTTGTGATATAACCTGAGCACTGATCGTTTTTAAAAGCTCTCTCAGTCCTCATTTTATAGATGAGGGAATTGAGGCCTGGGAAATTTTGAACTTTTCCAAGGTCACATGGTTTTAAGAACAGAGACAAGATTAAATAAACATCTCCCAACTCTCAGCTCTGGGTCCAGAAATCATTCCAAGCCTTACAAACAAGGGGATTTAAAACAGGGCATTGTTGACAGAGATGACGCAAGAGTTGAGAAGGCAAACTGGATGTGGTGAGGCAACATCAGGAAGTGGCTCAGCACCTCTAGGGCTGGAGTAATGTTGGGAGCAGGTAGAATTTCTGGATTTCAGATCCTGGAGCCATCTTGGGCAGAGCTAGATGTTCCGTGGTACTGGGACTGAGACTATCAAAGGCCTTGAAGGCCCATTCTTAAAGCTGGGGAGAGAAGGGGAATACCTCTTCATTCACACTCACATTTTCACATCTGCCACTTCCTATTGGCCAAACAAGCTGGAAAGTTTGGTTCCCTCTAGAGGAGCGGTTGGATCTGAGAACCATGGATAGGGACCTGCGTGGTGATCTTCCTAGTTAGCTGGTAAAAATGAGGGCCTGTGCTTGCACTAGATATGTTTGAATGCTGCCGCCATTTAAAAGACCTAAAGGAGCAAGTTGAAGATGGAGAAGGAAAATCTTAAAACAAATTTAACACATTGATGCTGGTGCTGTGCCACAATTTGTGATACTTAAGCCACATCCAAGCATGAGTCACTGTTTTCAGTATTATGAGATTCCGGGGGGGGGGAGGGTGTGTAAGCACCACATTTTAGAATATGGGACCCGTGGCTGAGATCTCTAAGCCTGCCTGGATCAGGACTGGGCCTCCTTCACCAGATACCCAGTTTTTTAGTAGCTTGGCAGTCACACCGACAAACTGCCCCCGGCATCATGTACTCTCATCAACGGCAAAGATTCAGAGACTATAAAACAAAGCTCCCAGAAGAGAGTGACAGAGTTTTTCCTGGAGCACAAGGCCGCATTCACGGCCCCGCAATCTCTCATACTCTAGCCTACTGATGTACCTGAAGCAGCACACATGTTTGGTTTTAACATACTTGCTTGTATTCTCTTATATATGGGCTTAAAGGGCCCCAGAATGAAATCAACAACCTTTATACAGTTTCCTCTTATTGTGGTGGGAAGATGCTTGCTGGTTGGGTGGGTGTTTAAATATTATCTGTAATGAACCATTATGAACTACTTTATGAGAATAAAATGTATAAAAATTGCAAAAAAATGCAAAATCTAAAAAATAAATGGTTCATAAAATAAACATGCTCTCACCAAAAGTGCTTCTATATCCCAAAAAGGAGCTTCTCTCCTCATGTTTACTCCTCTTATCCTTAGCCACTATAATTTTCACTGAGTCCAGGAGTTAATCTTGTTGTTTTATGCTTGTTCATTTATGAAGCAGATAACTTTACTTTTGTTTTCAGAAGTTATTGAAAGCTTAATTGTCTGCTTTAGTATAGGTTTACACATTTTCCTACATATCTTTTTCCATTGCTCCTGTGACTATTTGGATTCCTATCTTTATCCCATTTAACATGTTTATAGTTTCAAAGCCTTTTATCTTTCAAATACATATAGTTTTAAGAAGATTCATTGATGATCTTGCCCTCCCTAAATCACAAACATTATATCCCTTTGAAGATTTTACTTACCTTCTATATAGATCCCCTAAAGTTGGATCATCCCATGTATGCGTATGAGATGATAGAGTTTACTGTATCATTAAAAGTCATTTACAAAGAAAAATGGAATTCGAATATACTGCATTTCATTTGTTCTGCCTGATGGGCCAAGTACCCTGCATGCAGCGGAGCTAAGGTCTGCCACCCTGCTGTTCTCACAGTTGCTCCCCTGTAGAGGCAGCACTCTTTAGACTTGGATAATGAGGCTGATGTCATAAAGGAAACTTTTATTAAAATAAACACAATACTATATTTCCTTTCTACTGGCATTTTGATTAATTCCATCATCAATATATACCTGACACCTGTTAAGCCACAGGACTAGCAAAGAGGTTTCAACTGGTGATTACTGAAGGCATCAGCAGTGTTTTCAATGCCATTCCCAGCTGGATGTCAGTGTCTACGCTGGGTGATTCTGTAGGTCATAATCTGAGGATCTCCTTCTCTTTTGACCTGTCTCATTCAACTGAGTAATTAAATAATAATGCTTGCCCTTCTTTTGAGGATGAACCTACTTAACGTGATGAGAAAATGCTGCCCTAAGGCTACCAGTTAGGGATTTGCAGAGATGGGCTTAGCATTGGTTCCTAATTTCTTTTTGCTGGGGTTGGCAACTCCAGATCGCCGTAATGTGCTTTGATTTTATTTTCCCTCCAAATTGATCTGTGGTTAATGATAGCTTTAACAATCAGAAAGAACATGCAGAACAATCAGTAAGAGCACACCAAGAATTTATGATTTCTGTAAATCTCTTTCTCTCTAATAAATCTATAAGGAAAGTTTGACAAGGAAACAGCTCCTGGAGTATCTTATCCTTTAGTTAATTGGAATTTAGTGTTTGGTAGATTTTATACTTTAACAGAACACATGAATTGCTAATAGTTATTATTTAATTTAATCTCAAACATTAAACAGTTTGCACTATTACCTAATTTAAAAAATATATGACGGGGGGCTGGAAAGATAGTACAGTTTGTAGGGTATTTGCCTTGCATGTGGCCGACTCAGGTTTAATCCCGTGTACCCCATATGCTCCACTGAGCCCCACTAGGTGTGATCTGTGGGTACCTGAACACTATCAGGTATCGCCCATACACTGTCCCCCACCTCCCCCTGAAAAAAAACAAACATCAGTGACAAAAACTGAAGAATATGACATGATCATATGATTATTTTTACTTCTGTTTTCTTTTCCAAAAAGATAAATCATGTTGGAAGAATATAACTCTGTGTGTGTGTGTGGTTTTTAAATTTTGGTACTTAGCTCACAAGCACAGTTGAGAATATGCCAGTAAAATAAGAATGACATGGCTATCTGAAAAGCCAGAAAGCTCTTATAAGAGGGATGTTTATAGAATAAATCTTATCTTTTACAGGACGTAAGGAAGATAAAAAGCTATTTTATGATGGTATAATTTTGCACAGATTGCTGCATTATTTAAAACTAAAATCTTTAAAAATTGGATTTTCTCCTTCATTTCTACCTTAATTACTTTTAGGGGCTTTTATTCATTGTTGGCGAGGAATTGTCTACAGATAACTGGAATGGTTAGAAAATTTCACTATGGAACTTTCCTATAATCACAATGTGAAGATATTTGGACTGCCTTATGAAGACATTTAAATATAAGAAGTAGCTTTTTATGGTTTTGATTGAAAGTAAAGAAAGGCGGTTCACTGATTCTAAATTGTTTTGTAAGGCCTTGAATCACCCAAATTAAGTTCATGCAGTTTAAACATAATCAATCGTTTTCTTTTTGGCTCTGAGGAAGGAGAGCAGAGCTTGGGTCATCTCGAATGGGATTTTATTTGCTCATTTGCTTTTCATAGTACTCCAAGGAAAAGTGCACATTTGAATCATTCTGGTATTGATTGAGGTGGAAAAAGGGCTAGCGAGTGCGCGCGCGCGCACACACACACACACACACATACACACACAAACAGAGTATCAAATCATGATATCTGACTTTGGCACCCCAGCCAATCACTTCCCTCATGTAAGGGTAGACTTTAATGAATTGGACATAGACTCTGCTGGTCATGTCAGATTTAGAATTCCTCCATGCAGAACAAGCTAATGCAGAACAATATGTGGGAGTTACAAGAACACATTTGTCGTGAACAAAATAAGATAAAACTGAGCTGTAATAACAAATATTTTTTAAAAAATAATTTTATGAGGACGGGAAACACTTCTGGAATAAGAAGGTAATTTAGGTGTTTTATTCAAGGACTGCCTAGAACTCATCATGTAAAGGTCCTTGCCCTCATTTAGGACTAGTATTTTTATTTGGTACTGCAGAACTTTCTATGTGTCATATTTGAAATGCAAATTCTTCCATTGGGCTTTGGATTTCTTTTATGATTTTCAAAGGCACTACATCATTATATTTGGTAATTTCATTTACTTTGCATAATTGTTTCTAATCATCATTTAAATTAAATCTTATTCTTGAATATTTCAGTGAAAGGTGATTTTATTTCTATATTTAGAATATATCACTTAAAATGGATTCCCAAATTTACTAAAAAATAAATTAACTTAAAGGGAAATTGTATTTTCCTTTCCTTCCAAGAAAAGCCTTCCCTGGAGAAAGGATTCTTTATTGAGGTATGTATGTGGGAGCACACCCAGTCAGGTGCTCAGGATTTATTCCTGATGATGCTCAGAGGAACATATAGGGTGCTGGGGTTTGAACCCCTGTCAGCCACTTGCAAGGAAAGTGCCCTATTTTTTCCAGCCACTGGAGAAAATATTTTTAATACTCGAATCATAGCATTTAGAAATTTTCTGCATCAGTTCCCTTTGATGCAGGTGTTTAAACTCTGGTTTTCTAAAGACACAGAAAGGGCTTGTATATCTCTTCTTCAATCTAAAATTCACCAACTAGGGACCAGAGTGTTTGTTACAGCAGGTAAGGCACTTGCTTGGTCTAAGACCCATCCTGGTTTGATGCTCAGCATCCCATATGGTCCCCTGAGCACCATGCTAGGAGTAATTCCTGAGTGCAGAGCCAGATGTAACCCCTGAGCATTGCTGGATGTGACCTCAAAACAAACAAACAATTCCACCCTAAAATGTGTTTTCCAGATGGTTTGTGGAAACCACCTAGTTCACTTTCTGTCAAGATCCTTTGGATGTCACATTTTAAATAAACTGGCAGAATCAGAGAGATCACTCATAGGTTTAGAATACATGCCTGATATACAGGATATATCAGCTTGATTCTAGCAGAACATGGTTCCCTAAGCTCTGCCAAGTGTATGTTTGATGGCTCCTGAGTCCCTTCAACAATGGCCCAAGTTCTTGAGCACGATTTGGGAGCCCACCTATAGATATTTGATAGATGTGATTAAATGTTAATATATTAGAGCAGATAAAATATTTATTATTCCTCAGTAGGACAGTGGCTTTCAACCTCCCAGGTGAAGGACCAGTCTTCTAACCAGAGCTTGTCTATGGGTCTAGAAAAGGTGAAAACTCACTGCACAAGAGATATTAAGAAAGACTCTTCAACTGAGACTCCTGAAAACTACAGATAGGAATAAAACTCAAGTTGTTGCATATAGTTGAACAAAAGCTCATGTTGATGTGGAATAATTAGGGCAGAATATAAAAGATTGTATCATTAGGAAACAAAGCAATTGTGATAAGAGTAAGTGCTGGAAGGAAAATTAAAAGGAAATGTTCACTAGATAGGAGGAGGCAAAGAGCTGAGACATTGATGCGAGGACAGTTACTGGAGCAGATTTGCGAGGAAACTAATTGTATTGGACAGTCTTTGTGCTAGTAAGAGCATGGGCTAAAATCAAATGATGCCAAATACAAAGAGGCCTCAAATGCCACTGTGTTGACTGAATTTGACATTAAAATTACTAGAGGGGCTGGAGTGATAGCACAGCGGGTAGGCTATTTGCCTTGCTCGCGGCCGACTCGGGTTCGATTCCCAGCATCCCATATGGTCTCCCAAGCACCACCAGGAATAATTCCTGAGTGCAGAGTCAGGAGTAACCCCTGAGCATCGCTGGGTGTGACCCAAAAAGGAAAACAAAAAGTTACTAGAGGTTGGTATAGAGGCTTTCTGGCACACACGTGTTGAATGGATGAAGGCAGTGCTTTAATATTAGTATGTTTGGATCATTTTTAATGCTCTGAGAAAAGAATCTCAAAAGCCAGACATAGGTGTTACTCAGGTATAAACTCTGAGCAGCTGTGCCCAAAGTTCCTTCTTTGATGCCGGAGATAAATGGATCAGAAAAGAAGAAATAGAGGTAAACAAAGGCAGAAGGATTATTGGGAATGAAGTCATTGATAAAATGAATTTGAACCTCAAGATGATCACAGATTATGGTGTGGGTGGCAAGGAAGATAGTGTGAAATAATGGGGATATTCGAGGAGAGTTATTTTATTTCATATTTTATAAGTGAATCTGGAAATTTGTGAACTTTTGGCCTAGAAATGTACTAGGCTCATGGGCACGTCAGTTTTGCTACATTAGATTCTTATGGGGATAATAAAAACATGATCCGCCTACTTTAAAGATTATGGTAAGGGCCAGATGAAATGAGCAATAGAAATATGAAACCAGAGAGAGATCAAAGAAAATAAAAGAGACACTCTTCAAACATTTTATAATGTGGTAATGCTTATTTTTTTTATTAAAGTACCATCATTTCCCATATTTAAGCTTTAGACATGCTGTGTTCTAGCACTAATCCCACTACTAGTGTCTCCTTTTCTCTACCAGTGTTCCCAGGTTCCTTCCACCTCATATTCCCAGCCTGCCACTTTGACAGATACATTTTAAATTTTGGTTGTTGAAATTTGGATTTCTTGTTCTTAGTGTTTTGGACTATGTGGTTGCACATTTAGCCATACCCACTCTTAACTCTACCTATGTGCTCATAACCCCTTGACCCCTGCTCGCTATTGCTTCCCATCTGTCTCTTATTTCCCACTTCAGTTTCTTTCCTTCTCTACCCTTCTTCAAATACTCCAGGGTCAAGGGTGATCTAGACGTCTCTCTTTCACTGCACTCCCTCTTCTAGTTCTTTTATGTATCACATATAACTGAGATCATCCTGTGTTTGCCCTGTTTCTTTTGGTTTACTTCTTTTAGCATGATATCTTACAGTTCTATCCATTTTGTAGGATTGTGGTGAAAGCACCACTCTCATCCACTGCTGTGGGAATGTTCCTGAGTTCAACCTTTATGAAAACAGTATGCAGATATCTGAGTAAACTAAAAATTGAGCTTCCATATTGCCCAGCAATTCCACTTCTGGGTACCTACCCCCAGGATGTAAAGACACTCATTCAAAAGACATGTGTATGGCAGCAATTGAATTCTGGAGGTTTTCAGCTGCCAGTGCTCTTTTGGGGCTGGGAGGGAAACTTGTCCCCCACCCCTCCAAATTGCTCTGGTTAAGACAGCCTGGCTTGGGGCCTGGAGGTATCTCTGCAGTGTGTCTTCTATATTGCTCTCTGAGTTTCTGGATCATTGCCGTTGATGAGATTAGATGGCGCCAAGTGTAGTTTGTGGGCGTGACTGCCAAGCTGCTGGACAACTAGTGAGATGGGAGGTGGCCCATTCCCACTCCAAATGAGCTTGTAGATTTCAATCACAGGTCCCACATACCTGGGTTTCTCTGCAGATTCACTCATGGGTGAGGCTCCCCATGCTCACGGACATTCTACACAGGCTCAGATGAGCCTCAGCCATGAGTAAACCTATATAATTTTATTCTAAATTTTAGAATTCCTGGAGTGACCTCTCATACTCTATACCACTGATGTATGAAGATTAACACACAACATTTGATGGGGTTTAACAAATATGTTAGTAACTTCTTATACAAGAGCTTCATGGCTCCAGGCTGAAATAAAACAATCTTCATACACTTTCCTCTAAGGAAACTTTATTGGACCATTTTTAGTGGATTGTTCATAGAAAGCAATACAAAATTAATTATTTTGTTCTGCTCTGGGGGGCACAATTTGGGGTTTGGGGTGGAAACATTCAAAATATATTGGTGGGAAGGTGCGATGGTGGTGGGACTGGTGTTCAAATATTAAATGTAATGAATTATTGTGAACAACTTTATAAAAATAAAATATCACCGTATCACTGTATCATTGTCATTCCATTGATCATCAATTTGCTCGAGTGGGTGCCAGTAATATCTCCATTCATCCTAGCCCTGAGATTTTATCAGCCTCTCTGTACTTGTTCTTCCCAGCAGTGCCATATTGGAGGCTCTTTCAGGGTAAGGGGAATGAGGCCCATCATTGTTACTGTGTTTAGCATATCAAAGATGCCAAGGAGAGCTTGCCAGGCTCTGCTGTATAAGCAGGATGCTCTCGGTACCTTGCCAGGTTCTCCAAGAGGGAGAACTAGGCTATTAGAGGTTGTGTGCACTTCCGGGAGCTTTGTTTTACTTATTTATTTTCTCTCTCTCTCTCTTTTTTTTTTATTAATGAATCACCATGAGGTACAGTTACAAACTTATGAACATTCATGTTTGCATTTGGTCTACATCCCTCCACCAGTGCCCATTCTCCCCCACCAATGTTTCCAGTATCCCTCCCACCACCCCCACCCCAACCCCCACCACCCCACCCTGCCTCTTCGGCAGAGCATTCCCTTTTGTTCTCTCTCCTGTTGGGTGTTGTAGTTTGCAACAGAGGTATTGAGTGGCCATCATATTTGGTCTATAGTCTACTTTTGGTATGCAGCTTTCAACCTGAGTAGGTACTCCTAAAATTCTCTTCTAGGTGTTTCCTACTCCATCTCTGCTGCCTTTTTCCCCAGCATATGAGGCCAATTTCCAAGCTGTGGGTCAGACCTCCTGGTTCTTATCTCTGCTACTCGCGGGTGTTAGTGTCCCATTCTGCTACTTTATATTCCACATATGAGTGCGATCTTTCTGTGTCTGTCTCTTTCTGACTCATTTCACTCAACATGATACTTTCCATGTTGATCCACTTACATGCAAATTTCTTTGTTTTATATTCTCTGAATGTTGGCCATTGATGGGATTATACGGCACTGGGGCAATTTGTGGGTATGGCTGCCAAGCTACTGGAAAATGGGAGATGTGGGTGGAAAAGGTTCAGTGCCTATCTGACCAGGCTTGGAGATCTCAGCCCTGGGTCCTGCACACCTAGGTTCCCCTGCCGGTTCCTTCATGCATGAGGCTTCTCTGATCATGTGGAGAGTGACCTTGAGCATGGCTGTGGCTGGGTCCCGGCAGCCGAAGACCTCTGGGACCCAACCCATTCCTATAACATAAAAATCCAATAGTTTTGGATTTTTCCAGATATTGGGGCTCGAGCAATAGCACAGCAGTTAGGGCATTTGCCTTGCATGCAGATGACCCTGGTTCCATTCCCAGAATCTCATATGGTCCCCCAAGCACTGCCAGGAGTAATTCCTGAGTGCAGAGACAGGTGTAACCTTTGTGCATCGCCGGGTGTGATCCCAAAAAGAGCAAAAAACAAAAATTATAAAATGTTTTATAGAAAATAAAATATAATTAAAAAAAGAAGAGACATATGTGTACCATTTTTCATTGTTGCACTAGTACAATAGCTAAGATAATAGAGTGAAGTTAAGTTTCCAAAAATAGATGTATGGATTATGATCACATGTTCTATTTACATGGTACTGTAATGCTTTTTCAAAAATGGAACAGTAGGAAGTGAAATAGGAGGTGCAATTGATTAGCCACTTACTGGCAATTTGGTTGCAAGGAGAGGATGAAGTCTTCTATGCCTGTCTTCAACTCTTTGGTTAAAGTTATCTTTGTGTCGACAGCTCTGGTCATTTCCTACTCAAACTGTCTTCTATTCTGTTTGTTTTGGGCCATACCCAGCTATGTTTAGGGCTTACTCTTGTGCTCAGGGATCGGATGCTCAGGAGACTGTTTTCTGTGCTGGGAATGAACTGGGTTTGGCTGCATCCAAGGCAAGAGTACTGCCAACTGTACTATCTCTCCAGGCTTTTCTATTATTTTTCCTCCTGTTGTTGAAACATGAAACTACTCCTTGACACTTGTAGAATTGTATAAGAAAAAAATCTCCAACCCCATCAAAAAATGGGGAGAAGCAATGAACAGAAGTTTCCTCAAAAAAGAAATACAAATGGCCAAAAGGCACATGAAAAAATGCTCCACATCACTAGTCATCAGGGATATTCAAATCAAAACAACAATGAGATATCACCTCAAACCATAGAGATTGGCACACATTCAAAGGAACAAAAGAAACCAGTGCTGGCGTGGATGTGGGGGGAAAGGGATGCTCCTTCACTGTTGGTGGGAATGCCAACTGGTCCAGCCTTTCTGGAAAACAATATGGACAGTCCTTCAAAAACTAGAAATTGAGCTGCCATATGACCCCACAGTACCACTCCTGTGAATATATCCCGAGGATGCAAAAGAGCACAGTAGAAATGACATCTGTACCTATGTGTTCATTGCAGCACTTTTCACAATAGCCAAAATATGGAAACAACCCAAGTGCCCTAAAACAGATGACTGGTTAAAGAAACTTTGGTACATCTACACAATGGAATACTATGCAGCTGTTAGGAGAGATGAAGTCATGAAATTTGCTTACAAATGGATAAACATGGAGAGTATCATACTAAGTGAAATGAGTCAGAAAGAGAGGGTCAGACATAGAGGGACTACACTCATTTGTGGAGTGTAGGGTAGCATCACATGAGGCTGACACCCAAGGAAAGTAGATACAAGGGCCAGAGGGATTGCCCCATAGCTGGAAGACTGTTTTATGAGCGAAGGGGAGAAGGCAGATGGAATAGAGAAGGGATCACTAAGAAAATGATGGCTGGAGGAACCAGTTGGGATGGGAGATGCATGCCGAAAGTAGATAATGGACCAAACATGATGACCTCTCAGTGTCTGTGTTGCAAGCCATAATGCCCCAAAGTAGAGAGAGAGTATGGGGAATATTGTCTGCCTTAGAGGCAGGGGGAGGGTGGGAAAGGGGGGATATACCCGGGATATTGGTGGTGGGGAATGTGCAGTGGTGGAGGGATGGGTGTTTGGTCATTGTGAGATTGCAACCCAAACATGAAAGCTTGTAACTATCTCATGGTGATTCAATAAAATTTTAAAAAATTAAAAAAAAAACCACTCGTTGAACAAGGCTTAAAATCCTTTCAGATTCTGATCCCAAAATAATGATATCACACACTGAATAATATTTAAATACCTGCTATACATCAGCCAGTAAACTGAGTTCTGTATGTGTGGTGCACTTAAGAAGTTTAAGCTCTCTCTCTCTTGTGGGAGTGCAGTGGGGCCATTTACATGTTATAGCAGGAGAGTTTAGAATCACAGAAAGAGAAGAGAGGAATACCCATTGCAGAGATCCCTGGGTTAGTTGGGGTGACCCTAATTTCAGTAAGTGTTTTCTAGCAGAGGTGCCCGCACTAAATTTTGACTCAGGAGTCAAAAGGGAAAAATGCAGGTAGGGAGGTGAGTGTTGCAGAGTATGTGTTTAATATTTAAATTCTATCACCTAGTTCCTATTTTATATAAGAATTATCCAGCCTTTGTTATCCTGGACCATTTGTCAACCAGACTCCTTAATTCAGAGAGCCATAGGATGATCATGTAATATCATTTGGACCAAGGCCTATGGGGCCCACCACAAGCATAAACTGGAACTAATTTGGGCAAATTAGGGGGTTTGGATGCCTCCGCAGAAACCCCTTCCTTCTGCTTCAGTTGCCCTAGAGCCAGTTGACCTGTGCACTGTGGCTGCACTCCCCCTGTAGGGCAGCTCTATAAAACAGCCTCCTTAGGGAGAAATGGAGCTCTGGACTGGGTGGGTGTGGAGATAAGTACCCTCATCCCTACCACATCGCCAAGTGGCACACTCCAGATGCTGATTAGATGGGTGGCGGACAGTACACCTGGTGTGCAGCAAAATTAGCATAGTTCTTCAGATCAGTGGTTTAAACAGGAAAAGGGAGGATGGATCCTGAGTCTGTCTCACTGTTGACTGAGAATGCATGAGCAAATGTTGGCAAGAATACTGTTCAGGGTAGTCTGGCTCTAGGGTTACTGCAGCAGAAGGAAGGACTTTCTGCGTAGTCATTCTTAGTTTACATCTAGTGGCAGGGTGTGATGCTAAGAGTTAACCATTAGAAACCCTGGCCTGACTGTTTCCGATGTATGTGTGGTATGATGTGATTCAGATTTTCATGTCTGGGATAGGAAGAAAAGACCTGGGAACATGCTACGAGGAATTTCTTTGTCCTGTCTCTGTTTTAGTAGCAAGAGAAAAGACATTGCTCATAGTCAGAAGATGGTTGCAGAGTGCCTCCAGAAAAATGTGGCTAGAGTTACCAGATTTCCTTTTGGAAGATTTGTGATTCAGCTTTTTAAATTCATGACTCTGGGTGTTGAAATAGCTCTTTAAAATAGAATAGTCAAAATTCTGTCTTTCAGTTCTTATAATGACTGGATTGCCATTCTTTACTCCCTAAAACAAAGTATTGGGATCAGTAAAGATTAAAAGGGGGTTTCAAATTACACAGCAACATAAAATGGTATTTTTTTTAAGTAAGCAGTGATTTTTTCCCCCCATATTATGATTTTCTTTGGCATTTTGTAATAAATTTAATATCTCTGATTGGGGTTCAATAACTAAAATGGGAAAAAATTGCAATTTTAATAATAAGAACAGGTTGATTGCCTACTTTGTCTTTTGTATTAAAATGAATGTTGCAATTACTACGTATTAATGCCCTGTAAAATATGTTTCCTTTTCATTTGGAACTAAGGGAATATTACTTCTAAGCAGGAACACATAATTTATCATGGTAAATAAAATAATTCTAAGTGTGCATGTATATGTTTATTATGAAGCCATCTTTCAGAATGCACCAAATGGGAAGAGAGGGAGGCTGATTGTCTTTTATTGTGGAGCTGACAGAATGTTTATTAATGACCGTGGATTTGAAATGAGCATCTTACTAAATGGAAGTCTTGGGCCAACCTTTGACCCTTTTGTCTTAAGGTTTGAGAACAGATAATATGAAAGAATACCAGCTTTTTTCCAGATGGCTGCATGCCTGATGTTCCTTTATGTTTAGCTGTCATTCAAATATGAATGCCCAGTGATTATAAGTGTCTCTTTCTCTTTTCTGGACTGAAATGAAACCTTTTATGCATTGTGTGCTAAAACAGATTAACTGTTTGGCTCATCAGTAGGGAAATTAGAACAATAGCTGCCAACTCAATGGTATAGTAAAAGAATGTCCTTTGGGGCTCGAGGGCTAAGGTTCATAAGCAAATGGTGTGTCCAAGTGTCAGGCTTGGGAAAGATGGGCGAGTTATAAAAATAAATCTCTTGAATCCTAATTTTATAACTATATCTGGATGGTACTTGCATTATCTTTCAGAGGCATGCAGGATTTAGATAAAAATTCCACAAACTTTTACAAACCTTCTTAGCTCATCATTAATTTCTTACCACTTGGTATGCAAGCTGAAGTAATAATTATGTGTTCATATTGTGACATAAAAATACGTAGTAAAAATAGCTCAATAATATTTTCCTATGATTTTTTTTACAGTTGTCTTTTAAAAATACATATTTGATAAAATAGCACTGTTGTCCCATTCATGGATTTGCTCTGTGCGGGCACCAGTAACATGTCCATTGTGAGACTTGTCACTGTTTTTGGCATATCGAATATGTCACAGGTAGCTTGCCAGGCTCTGCCATGTGGGCAGGATACTCTCGGTAGCTTGCTGGGCTCTCCAAGATAAATCCATAATAAATAATTTGAATGTGTTTTCTTCTACTAGCAGTTTTGTGATCTGAAAAGTATTGAAGCTATTCAGTTGTCTTTTAGGTATGGTTGAAATGTAGACCTGATTGCAGAAGACAGGGAACACTCATGACCCCTCAGTGACCTCTGTAATTCATGCAGTGAGGAGATGGTCAAGGGTTAGGGGTTGTTTGTTTTGTTTTGTTTGGGTGCCTTTCCTGACAATGCTCAGGGGTTACTCCTGGCTCTACACTCAGAGGTTACTCCTGGCGGTGCTTGGGGGACCATATGGGATGCCACGGATTGAAAGCTATTTGGCTATGTATAAGGCAAATGCCTTTTCCACTATACTATCTCTCCAACCCAGTATAGTATTTTTACCTAGAAGAAAGGTACCTAGAAGAAAGAAAGTTTTCCAACCACTTTTATATGCATTTACTTCTTTTAAATTAAACTTAGAAAATATGAATTTGATTTGTTATTTAATGAATCTCATAAGGAAAACTCTTTTGGGATCCATGAAAGTTTATAGAACTATCACAGTATTTATTATCAAACAATAATTATCTAATGATTTTATTAAAATTATCATTATTTTTAATTGAATCACTGTAAGATACAGTTACAAAGCTTTTGTGATGGGATTTCAGTCAAACAATGTACAAACACCCATCACTCCACGAGGGTACATTTCCCACCATTAATATCCCCCATACCCCTCCTGCCACCCCGCCTCGCCCAGCCTGCCTCTATGGCAGGCACTTTTCCTTCCTCTCTCTCTCTCTCTCTCTCTCTCTCTCTCTCTCGCTCTCTCTCTCTCTCTCTCCCTCTCCCCTCTCTCCCTCACTCTTTCTCTCTCTCCCTCCCCCCTTTTGGGCATTATGGTTTTCAATTCAGATACTGAGAAGCCTTCATGTTTTGTTCTTTCAGCACACATCTCCCATCTAGAGCATTCTCTTTCAGCCATCATTGTCATAATGGTCCTTTCTTTATCCTGAATGCCTCCTCCTCCAGCCCTTAAGGCAGGCTTCCAACAATGGACCAATTGCCCTGGCCCTTGTTCCTACTGTCCTTGGGTGTTTTTCTTTCTTTTTTATTTTTTTAATATACTGCAGATCTGTGCAGTCATTCTATGTCTGTTCTTCTCTGTATTATTTCACTCACCATGATACTTTCCATGTCCACCCATTTATAAGCGAATTTCATGACTTCAGTTTTTCTAACAGCTGTATAGTATTTCATTGTATAGATAAACCATAGTTTCTTTAACCAGTTTGTTCTGGGACATTTAGGTTGTGTCCAGATTCTGGCTATTGTGAACAGTGCTTAATAACATACAGTGCAGATGTCATATTTGCTCTGTGTTTTTGCACATCAGGGGCATATTCCCAGGAATTTTCCATGACATTAAAGTTGAAGGCATCTCTAAAGATGAAATATCACTAGTAGTGGAAGCAAACATAAACAAATGGTACCTTAAATGAAGAGTACCTTAAACTAAGAAGCTTCTGCACTTCAAAAGAAACTGAAACCAAAATACAAAGACAGTCCATGGAATGGGAAAAATTATTTACTCACTCCTCCTCCTCCTCCTCCTCCTCCTCATCATCATCATCATCCCATTAATCGTCGAATTTCTCGAGTGGTCTCAGTACCGTCTCCATTCATCCAAGCCCTGAGATTTTAGAAGCCTCTCTCTACTCGTCCTTCCAAGGATGCCATACTGGAGGCTCTTTCAGGGTCAAGGGAATGAGACCCAGCTTGTTACTGGTTTTGGCATATTTACTCAATACCCATCAGATAAGGGGTTAATATCCAAGATATATAAATTTGATAGAACTTTATAAGAAAAAGTAGAACTTTATAAGAAAAAAACCCCAACCCCATCTGAAAATGTGGAGAAGAAATGAATAGACATTTCCTCAGAAAAGGAATTCAAATGGCCAAGAGGCACATGAAAAAAAGGCTCTACATCACTAATTATCAGGGAGATGCAAATCAAAAGAAGATATCACATTACACCACAGAGACTGGCACACATGAAAAAGAATAAGAACAACTAGTTTTGGTGATGATGCAGGAAGAAAGGGACTCTGAGTATGTGGGTCCTCTTGAGCCACACCTGGTAGTGGTCTCATCTTACACCTAGTGATGCTCAGGATACTATGTATGCTTGGACTCAGCCTTATTCTCTGTACATCTCTGTGGCTTCCAAATGTGGAACTCTGTGACTGGTTCTATCACGGGCATGTTTCCAGTGTTAACCCATGTTGCATAATACATTGGTATTCATTGCTTTTTATGATAGAATACTATTCTGTAGTGTAGGCATACTGCATTTTATCTCCTGAGAACCACTATTTGGCTTTCTTTAATTTTTCTATTTAAATATTGAGTTAAACAGGAATGTTCAGTCAGGTCAGAAATAACTTGGACTCACTTCCACTAACCACAAAGCTCAAATTTGACTAGAGGTCTTACAAATGAAGAACTTATGCTTACTTTTAAATATCTGTCCCATTACATACCTCTTTACTTTCCTTCTTTATTTGCCTACTTCATTTCTAACCGTGACCAGCACACACTAAAACTTTAGGGGGCTATATAAGTATTTTAATGTGAAAATCATCTGACTGAAAAATTTCACTAAAGAATTTAGCATTCTCATTTTGTCTATTTAAATTCAAAATCCCATAAGGACCAATGTCAATAGTGATTATGGAACTTAAGTTGAAATCTTAAGTTGTCTTAAACATTATAGTTTCTTCATATATGGGTCTATAAATGAATAAGTAAAAAGGAGCATAAAAATCAAAATAAAGTGACTAATGGGTTAAAAAGGACTTTGTGATGGGGTAAAAAGGCTTTGTGATGTTATCCTCATGAGTAGATGGGTTGAGTCCAAATGCTACTTCTGGCAGATTCAGGACTCAGATATACATACTTTACTAAATAATTTATTCTTTAACTCATTACCAAGCCTAACTGTATCTTTCAGTAACCTTAACTTTTATTTACAGCAAATCATCACTGTGATAAATAGACAATGAATAATCCTTTTCCATAGCATTTGTCAACACGAACACTCATTAATTATATAGAGTCAAGGTGTTTATCTCTTTAAGTTGAAAATGAAAATAATTTTAAAAGCTGGCAGTAGTGACCATGTGTAGTCAGTGATTTGGTCAGGATTTTGCTGTGTCTCTACATTATCTCATTCCTTACAGCCGTCTTTTGAGTAGGTACTTTTCTTTTGAACTTACATGTGAATAAACTGTAAGCTATTTTACCCAACATCAAACATCTAGCTATTGGTGGGGCTGGGTGGTTGGGTTATCCAGGACCATCTGCATTGGATCCTAGAGCAGAACTCTACCTGTAGTACTTCAGTTCCTCACCACTGCTTCCTGTCACCTTGGAGTTCTGTGAATACACTTCCAAAGTGAAAAAAAAAAAATAAGTTTTCCTTCCCTTTCACCCTGTTGCTGGTTATTTTATTTTCTGATCTATAAAGCCTATACATATTCTTTGGAGAAGCAGTTAAGTATAAGGAATCAAATGCAGAAAGGAAGGAAATTTTTTAGAAGTACTTGATCCTGATCAGTTCAGAGAATAAGAAGGCCAAAAAGACCTGGCCTTCCTCAACAGTCTCCGAAGGGGACCAGAGTGTATCTGACCTTTCACTACCTCCTGACATTGGGAACTCACCCTTTCTAAATCTCAGATGGATCCCAAGATGGGGCTGAGCATTGAAGAGATGAAAAAGAGAGTTGGAGGGTTTGAGTAAGGATGAACACCAGGGAAGAATTTCTTTCTAGACAGTGGCTGTTAGTCAGACTCCCTCTCCCTCCCTATTTCCTTTATTGCTGGTGAGATTTCTTCCTGTGTTTGTAAAATGCAGAAAAGGCGGCAGAGTGAGGAGGGAAGAAGTTGGATGGGAAGAAATAACTTGCAGAAGAATATCAAGCATGTTTAATGTTTATCAAAATGTGAGGCATTTAGCATTTTATTCAACTACAAATAGTAATTCTGTATGGACTTTGAATCATCATGGGGCCAAGGAAATGATTTTAGAGTTGAGGATTTCTGTGTAAAGCCACATGGGTAAAATGAGGGTATATTTCAGATGTTTCGTTTCTTCTTGCTTTGTCTTATATTTTGTAGTAATTAGAGCCCTGATCAGAATTGAGACTCAGAATTTTATTTTAAGGGAAATGAAAGACTGCTGTGTTATCGGGCTCAATTTGAATTCTGCAGTGAAACAAAGAAGTAGGGTTTTATTCATTCATTCAGCAAACTTTTTTTTTTTTTAGCAACTGATTATTTGCAGGTGCTATGCTAGATGCTGTGAACAAGACATGTGCTTTGCTGTCATGCGGCTCTCTGACTACTGGATATAAAGACAATTAAATAAAAACAATACAGTACTATAATGAGTCTTGTGATAGTTTCTTTTATAGAAAGTGGATTTCATAAATAATTACATTTAGAATTATGAAATTATCAGATACAGGAATATGATACTCAGCTTTTACGTATGAGTCTAATAATTATAATTTCCTGTATTCATTAAAAAGAACTATTGTGAAGAGCTTACAGAAATATAGGCTAGATAATTATCCCTCCATGTATCTATTACCCAACCCCCCAAATCATAACGCACTGGCCAATACAGCTCCCAACTTTTCCTTTATTCTTTTTCTGTTTTGTTTCCAGTTGTAATTCCTATTAGAGATGCAGAGAGTCTTACAGCAGGACTTTCTGTGTGACAAATAGCCATGACAAACATTATTTTCCCAGTAGCTTCTTGTCTCCTTTTTATCTTGCCACTTGTGAAATGAAGAATTTGCAACAGCTAGTTTTTGAGTTGTTTAGCAAAAATACAATAAAATGATTACTTGAAGACCATTCAAGGATGATTGTGTTGCTCATAAATGGGCCTGCTCTTGCTGCCTTTAAGGATTTTAGAAGTTTGTCTGCCTGGAGGAAAACTATATGGAGCATTGGTTGTAAAACTCCCTTTCCTGGCATGAAAAGAGAATACAGCCCAAATATTTCTAGTAAACTAAATTTAACAAATAATTTTAAAAAGCATCTGTACATTGCTCTATACTTATGTGTAAAACCAGTAATTTTAGACTTCCAGGGAATGAAGATTAATGTAAAGTTAACCTGTATTACTCATTATTACTTGTGATACTCATGATCTATAGTGAATACACTATTTATTTTTATTACAGTTGACAGCGTACATTTGAACTGTGGGCTCACTTAGAAGCAGATTTTCTATTGCATGGGGTCCATACTCTAAAACCCTGCATTCGCCTTGGATCAGCTATGCTATGCAATCCTTCCATTTTTTATTTCTGAGAACTGAATAATTCTTGTAATATCACAGGGACTGAGGCAAATTTCTTTTGGGGGAAGGGGTGGTAGATATTTGAACCACTGGTAATATCTCACTAATACAGTCCTTTCAAAGTGGTTACATTGATCCTCCCCAAATGATCCTTTTAATATCTCATATCTCCAGAGAAGGTAATAGGAATGTAAGAAACTAGGACTAGTGATGACAATTTATCCTAAGAACATGGAGAGAAGTCAGTTGTTTGTACATGATTACATTGCAAATGTCCATGAATGTGCTTTGTATACTCATTTCACTTCTTAAACATATGAGTTAAAGACTCAAGGAACACCTTGCTATTGACCTTCTTACGATGAAGTGAAATAGTCTGGAATAGGCCACTGTGTGAGCTGAGACTAGATCTCACATCTTCTCTTTCTTAGCATCCATTGCTGTCAAGTCTCTCTTCCACATTGTAAGAGCTTGGTAATTTGAATGGAGTGGAAATGTCCAGTGCTTTATTGAAGTTTGCTATTACAAGGAGGTTTTTGGAAAAAGAGTTTGTTTCAGAGATAGCTAAATTGGCAGATAATAGTTTTTTATAGCATCTCAAAGTTCTGAATATATATTTTGTCAAATAAGTCAGTTTAGTTTTGTTTATTCTAGTGTTAAGAAACAATATGATTTCAATGACTTCATATCATTGCACATTTATTGATGCCCCCAAAGTTACTATTTATGAAGAAGTGCCATTTGAAATATTTCTCTAAATAAGTAGCTTTCTAGGACATTTAGCATCTAACAGATTCTTGGCCTTCTGATTTTGTCTTGTATTAATTTCTTTTTTTTTTTAGTTTCTTTTTTTTTTTTAAATTTCTTGATTCCCTTTCTGATGCCTTATCATCTGTACTTTGATCATTTGGATTCTAACTCTCCTATTCCTACCAGTTTCCTTGATTATCCTTGATTAATTATTTGTGCATTAAAATAGATACAGATTTTCTTATAAGAATAAGGTCATGTTCAGGTTGGAAAATTATAATCTATAGGTAGATAATTGGACTGGAGCAATAGCACAGCGGGTAGGGCCTTTTCCTTGCATGCTGCCGACCCAGGTTCGATTCCTCTGTACTCTCAGAGAGCCTGGCAAGCTACCCGTGGCGTAATCGATATGCCAAAAACAGTAACAACAAGTCTCACAGTGGAGATGTTACTGGTGCCTGCTCGAGCAAATGGATGAACAATAGATGATAGTGCTATAGTGCTACAGATAGATAAAATATATTTTCCCACTTATAATTGTACCATCAGAAATCCTATTTCTATCTGTATTGTGATGTGAGTATGCGTGTGTGTGTGTGTGTGTGTGTGTGTGTGTGTGTGTCCATCAGAGCTTAGACTGTGGAACTCTACTAATTGAATTCAAATATAAGGTTTTGCACTTATTATGCAATTTTGGGGAAGTTATTCAGTGTTTTTGTTTTTTTCTTATTCCCTGATCCTGCAATTACAGGGTTCATATAATGTGGTTGTTATGAGGATTAAATGAATTAATATTTTAAAATAATTTTAGACCAGGGTCTTTCACATATAATTTGTATATCAGAAAAATTAAGAACAATAATGTGTATATGTATCCATATTATATATTCACAGTATTATATTTTATGTCTCCACCACAGATTGTTTGGCCCAGGCATACACTACTGTTGGACATGATTTCTTTGATTTATTAAGATTTATTAAGAAACTACTATATAAATGGCTGTCTGTGCTTTTCGAATATGTACCATATTCCTGCAGAACTTGTTGAGCAATACAGTCCGTGCTACTTGCTGGTGTGTTTGAGGATACTATTTTTTTTCCCCACATTTTTAAGGCAATATGGATGGCAAAAATCTTGTTAAAAATTACTATTGAAGTTAATTTCTGCCATCTGGATAAATTGACTAGTTTTGTTTTTCTTTTGATTATTGCTGATTTTTTTCGCGAGAAAAATATGAATAAACATTTTTTATGTGTCTATGTGTGTTTTGTGTATGTTTTGTGTTTGTGTATATGTGTGTTTTGTGTGTGTATGTGTGTGCGTGGGGTGCACACACGCTAAAACCGTTTCTACACTAAGGATTTAAATCTCTCCTCATTTATTATAAATACCCCCTGAATTCTTTCCCCCTTTTTTTCTCTTAATCTCTTACCCCTATTTTTTTTGTTTGTTTTTCTTATTTTAGATGGAGCCTTGTAAACTGTGCTAAGGGAGTCCTAGGACCTCTCCTGCAGATCCTTAGCCAAGCTGCTGCAATGCTCAGTGCTAGGCTCGGCCAGGAGGTGGCTGCTTGGCTTCCATGGTCCTGGCAGTCATCAGGTCAACTGCAACAGTACTTGGGAGTCACCAGGGCCATGCACTTTAGTGATTGGGAACCCTATACTATGCTGAGGATCAATCTCAAGACATTGTTCATGCATGGCATATGCCCTGGTGACCCACTGGTTTCTCTTTTTCCTAACTTCTATTTGCTTCACTTCCTTGCCTGAATCTAGACATTTCTGTCTTTTGGTATCTGTGCATAATTTTCCATATAACCTGTAGTTAGCTTCAGTAATCATTTAATGACATGTCTTCAATTTTCTATTCACGATATGTTTGAAAGCAAGCCTGTAGAGATGTTTTATCTGTGGTTGAAGGGTGTAGAACCTAAAGTTTAAAATAAAACTTTTCTAGAATATAGCATTATAAACTGTTGTTCATGATTTTATTTGGGGCATGAACTTAAAAATGTAAGTTTTAAGGAACAGGAGAGGTAGGATCTGATAGGACACTTGCCCTACCTTGTCCACTTTGCACATCGGCCACGCATTTGACCCCTGGCACCCCTTATAGTCCCCTGAGCCTGCCAGAACTAATCTTTGAGTTCAGATTCAGGAGTAAGCCCTGAACACTGAATACTTTGGCTCAAAATCAAAAACATTTTTGTTTTAAAATATTTATAATTTATTATCAGTAAATGTTTGTATAACTATCATGTTCTTATATACCTGGGGTTTAGTAACGATTTCTCTGGTGAGGACTGGACAGTGCAGGGGTTAAGGAATTTGCCTCAGATGCAGCCAATCCTGGTTTGATCCTAAGCATTATGTATGGTCTCCTAAGTACTTCTAGGAGTAAACCCTGAGCACAGAGCAAGGAGTAAAACAACACTGCTAGATGTAGCCCAAGCATTCCCATTCAGATTCTTTCACTGAAAGACGTTATGAGTGGAAAATGTCCAGGTCTAGAGAAAGAAAGTCTTTGAATTTCCTTTTGAATTCAAAAATTGAAGTGAGAAGGATGTGCCCTGTTCAATCTTGCCCCCAGAGTAGAGGGAAGAAGGAAATAATGAGTAGAATGAAATGGGAAAAGAGACAGCTGAAAGGCAAGAGGGCCAGTTCGAGGAAGTGAGGCACAAAGGTAGTGTGAAGAGTCAAAAATTCAAACCACAGAGCCAACGACACTGAAATCAAGAGACCCAAACTCTAATAACCAATCTGAGAAAGGTTAAGAGGGCAGGCTGGGGTTGGGAGGGGTTAGGAAGGATCCTGGGAACATTGGTAGATGGAAATTGACACTGATGGTGGAATTGGTGTTGCAATAATGTATGTATAAAATTTTACTATGAATAACTTTGAAAATCACAGTGCTTTAATAAATATTGTGGAAAATTTATATTTATATTTTGTGCTTTTTTTGCGATATTGACCCATAGCACTGTAGCACTGTCATCCCATTGTTCATTGATTTGTTTGAGAGGGCACCAGTAGTGTCTCCATTGTGAGACTTGTTACTGTTTTGGGCATATTGAATACACCACAGGTAGCTTGCCAGGCTCTACTGTGTGGGCGGGATACTCTTGGTAGCTTACCGGGCTCTCAGAGAGGGACAGAGGAATCGAACCCGTATTGGTGGCATGCAAGGTAAATGCCCTACCCGCTGTGCTATCACTCCAGTCCAGAGAAAGGCAAAATGGTAAAGAAAATGCCTACGGGTGTTTGCCTTGCATGCGGCCGGCTCGGGTTTGATTCCTTCATCCCTCTTGGAGAGCCAGGCAAGCTATCCAGAGTATTCTGCCTGCACAACAGAGCCTGGCAAGCTACCTGCGGCGTATTCAATATGCCAAAACAGTAACAACGAGTCTCACAATGGATATTGACCAATATAAGTCCCTCTCTACTAATGTATTTGTGAAATGAGTTATGTTCTCATCTTTATAGTGTGTGTTTTAGATAGACTTACTAACTAGATAGCTGAATTCTTTGTCCAATTCTTTAGTTCAAAATAAGGGTTTTCTTCTGAATCTGTGAAGTCATGGTTTTTATTTGTCACTATTGGATGAGAATGGCATGCAGAGATTTTTTTATAAGGACTGATCTTTAAGCACATTTCCCAAATTTAGACCTTAAGACCTTTATTTTATAATAATGGGAATAAAATATTTGATGCATTGAATCTTCTCATGCATATAACCTCGTTTTCTACTCCATTTATTTGATAATTGTTTCATCATTTCAAATTTAATTTGTAATAGCAATGAACACTCTTAAATATTTTTTTCTAATAAGGATTAGTCGGAGAGGTTAATATGGTCAGAAATTTAAAGAAGCTCAGAGTCATCTTAATGAGTGTCAGGTAATTAACCTACATGAATAGATTAAAGAAATCAAGCAGGCAGGCTGATGGGTTTTCCTTTCAGGTTCAAATTTAGAACATCATCTGTGCAATGGTTAGGTCTTACACATTAGCTGATGATTGCTATATTGTTTTTAATATATAAAGAACTTAATTGTGAAACCTTATTAGAATACCTCATCAAATCTGATTAATTGAAGAATGATTATGATATGCGATATGAATTCTTATCTGTAAATTATATTCTAATAGTCTCCTATCTCTTTATGAAAATATTATAGTCATACATATATACACATACACATATATATATATATTTTTAGTTCTACAAAAAAAAGTCACTAGGGTTAAATGCTAAATTTATACCTCCCAAATTTTGTGAAAGTCATTGTCACTATTATTCTAGGTATAATGAAGTTGTTCAAATTTAGCCCAAATTTTATTTCAATGGCCTCCCATTCTATGATCGTAAAACAAATTTTGAAAATAAGTTTAGTGATTCAGAGTCAAGACTTTTACTTCTAAATTATTCAGAGGAAGTTTATCTTCTTGAGGAATTCTAAAAATTTAAGAACATTTCTTCTTTGTTTAGATAATTTTAATGAAGTTGATCAAAGCTGTTTGTTTTTTCTGGCCCTCCTGGAGATAGTGTGCAGTCAGATGCTCTCCTTTCTCTTGGAAATTTTAGAACTGGAAGATGTTTGAAACAGATGATTTTTCTCTCTGAGGTGAGCTATTTTGGCCTTAGGTTAGTAACTCTATCTTGGAGAAAGAAAAATTTGAATTTGTGCCTTAGTGCTGCCATTTCCCCTTTAGTCCTTGATACTCATATTTTATACAGTTGGAGAATAATCTTTACTGCATTGGTACAATGAGATTTTGCTTATAAATATTTGTTATTCTGCTGAGTAGTAGACGAATGAGATATTCATCACTGGGTTCTGAGGAAGCATCCCTGGCATCCTTCTATACCTTCTCCCAGCCAATGTACTTATTTTATTCAGTTGTTTTTATTTTCATTGTTTTAATTTTGTCTTTTCACAGATTTGGCCCAAGAATTTTCTCAAGTAATAGCGCAAAGAAACATAATAAAAAATCTGCCTTGTTTTGAGTGCAAGGACAGAATTTTATAATTCTATAGATCGTACCCTAATCTGTGATTAATAAAATACTGGTGTAGGTCAGATATATGTATTTTAACCTGAATTGTGGAATTTTTAAAAAAATATTTATTTTTAGAGAGACAGGCGTCAAGCCATTTTAGATTATGGGGTAAACAGCTCTGTACTGACTGTAGGTATGAGGAGGAAACATACCAAGGTAAGCCACAGTGAAACCCTTGAGTATCTTATTTTTTTCAGAAGAGGCAGTGTTACATCAAATCCAGAAGTTTATATTCTCAGCTGTTTATGTGGCCATTTGGATTTTGTAAAGTATATTCTCCTTTCTCTCTGTAATGGGGATGGGCAGGGCCTATTTTTCTACCACTTCACACTTTCATCATTGACCAGTGTATTTTTCCCTCTTTGCAGATGCCCAATAAAATCCCCTCTTTACTTTCAGGAAATAGTTCCCAGGATAGGTCTTACTGATTCTAGATCAAAAGCATCCTCTAAAACTTTAAGGAGAGCAAGTTATATTTCCAAATTTTATAGCGAGGTGCTCACTTTTTTTTTTGCCAGTGAAAGAGCTTTGCTCAAAATAGAACAAGGGAGCATAAGTGGAATACTCTTTCAGGTCAGAAAAGTAGAAAATACTGAATCCTTATCACTTAACCTTTGCAATATAAGTCAATTTTCTATTTTTGCCTTCATAACTATTAAATTTGCCATCTGTCAACCTCAAGACTTTAAAAGATATATTATTATTATTATTATTACTTTGCTTTGGACTTTGGAGTAGCATGTTTGTATTATAATGATAATATTTTAGGTATGGAGAAACAGGACTGGAGCAATAGCACAGCGGGTAGGGCGTTTGCCTTGCATGTGGCAGACCCAGGTTTGATTCCTCCAGCCCTCCCTTAGAGCCCGGAAAGCTACCAAGAGTCCTGCTCGCATGGTAGAGCCTGGCAAGCTACCCGTGGTGTATTCAATATGACAAAAACAGTAACAACAAGTCTCACAATGGAGATGTTACTGCTCAAGCAAATAGATGAACAATGGGACTGGATGACAGTGCTACAGGACGACAGGAGAAATAATTTGTTTCAATTAATTCATAAGTAACACTTTAGGAATCCTCATAAAAAGTCCTTACATAGTTATTATTTGTTAATTCCTTTAGTGGGGTGCATTTAGTGATGTGAACTAAAGAAATCCATTAAATCTATATGAACTGTTTGGATTTCAGAGATCAAGAGTAGATAAGGGAAACATTGTAAACTTGCCTTCCAAAAATTCATTTTTCACTTCATATCAAATAGTCAAAGGCCATGTGGGGGAAGGGAGTTGCGGGCTGAATGAGGGCTAGAGACTGAGCACAGTGGCCACTCAACACCTTTATTGCAAACCACAACAGCTAATTAGAGAGAGAGAACAGAAGGGAATGCCCTGCCACAGTGGCAGGGTGGGGTGGGGGGAGATGGGATTGGGGAGGGTGGGAGGGATGCTGGGTTTACTGGTGGTGGAGAATGGGCACTGGTGAAGGGATGGGTTCCCGAACTTTGTATGAGGGAAGCATAAGCACAAAAGTGTATGAATCTGTAAATGTGCCCTCACGGTGATTCACTAATTAAAAATAAATAAATAAATTTATAAAAAAAAACAAAAAAAACCCAAAACATACAGCACAGTTTCATTATCATAATAACCAACAGTAATATACATGTAGAATTTTAATGCCAGTCACTCCATCCTGATAAAAACTTCTTTATAACCATAACACATTGATTTCTGCTTCAATATTTTTGGTCTATTGCGAAGAGGATTGGTCTCGAAAAAAGTTGCGGGGAAGCCCACAGGGCTAACCCCCATGGATTAATGAGAAACAGACTTCATATGCAGGGAGTGCTTCCTATTGGTGCGAAAGATCTGTTCCTTTCTGGCAAAGTTTCCACTGGAGACAACCTCACTTTTTTGCTAGGATAATCCCTTCTGGGCATCCACTGAAGTGATTTCATTGGGCTCATTCAGCCCTCTCTTAGGCAAATCCTGGAGCGATTTCCTTTCGCCTGATCCAATACTACCTGGCACATGGTTGGTATTATTTTCAGGGTGAGTAACAAATATCTGTTGCAGAGTATTTGGTCATTTCCATTCACACTTGAATAGCCCTCATGATGAAGCTGAGATGACAGCTGTGGTGGAGATGATTACATTTGTTATCATTAATGACCTCATTTTCTAATCTCTGAATATTAACAGTGTTCGGAGAGAATATTTGTTTTATGGGAAATGGTCTACTCTCTTGTGCCTTTGACATTCTGAGTGCTTTTCTCACCACTGTGATTTGGACAAGGGCAATGTTTTGTTATAAAAGAGGTGGAGGTTATTTTGAGTTTTTGTGTGTCAATTCTATGTTTTAATGTTCTTTAAGCTGTTCTGGAATCACTCATATTAGGGAAAATGTTTTAATATTAGCCTAGTGAGAGAATTCAACTGTGTGGTAATGAATGACCTTAGAGCATAAGTGAAGCTTTTTTAAAATTAAATTTTTCCTTAAAGATTTTAATATCCAGTATTTCCCATAGATTCTTTTAAAGCAGAAATAAAGCATACTCCTGAAAGTCATATGCTTTAAATTACTTCCTGACACATGCCCAGAGTTTTTTAAATTTTATTTTTAATATTTCATGACAATGTTATATGTCCACAATTTTAAATTTGGGAAAGGGAAGGAATTTGCATTCTTCTATATTTTACTCAAGTAGTGCTTGAAGATCATTCTACAAGTTTGAGGAAACTATGCCAAACTTTTTTCCTCTGAGTAATTATTTTCTCTCAAACAGACTTTTAAAAATACCTTTTTTTTTCCTTCTCATAAAGCAATAAAATATTAACGTTTAACTGTGAAACAAAGATTCTCAATCCAGGATGCATATTAGAATCACCTGGGATCTCTTCCAGGCTGTTGATTTAGGGTGGACCTCAATGTTTTGGCAAATTTAACAATTTCCCAAGTAATGCTTCCCACAGCCAGTGTAGAGTAAGACTGTGAAGAGGGCAGGAGTTGAAAAACAGTGCACATTTTCCTATTTCAATTCACTAGGCCATTTAGTTCTATTGTTACCGGGAAGATGGTTTTGATTCTAACCATTTCATACTTAAATGCAAGAAATACTTGGGTTGTGGAACTTGCTAAGATCCTTAGGCCTATTTGCATTCATTCTAATCCATTCCAAGTGAAGGGAATGGCGATTTTCATTGAGTTAGTTGAACTTCAGGGTTCCCTAAATCATCACTCTATTCTAGTTATCTATTTCAGAATAACAAATCATCCACAATATATTGACTTAATATATTAACTTTAGTCACATGGGCTTATCAGTCATGGTTTGAACAGTTTGGGGGGCATACTGATCCCACAATATTTATTGGGTTTGCTGAGTGAAATCCCACGGGTGCCATTTTTGGAGGGTCTGAGAGCTTAACCCACATGTCTAACAGACACCTAGGCATGGATTCCTGGAAGACTGAGTTCAGATGGACCTTCTTCATACTCTTGGGGCTTCTTGACAAAGTCCAGGAGCAAGGTATTTGCACTCATTAGTTGACACAAGGTACCTCTGTGTACCGAGAGAGACATGCAAGTGTTTTATGGCTCCTCCTGACCTGGTGTCCGAAGTTCTAGGGCATCATTTCTACTACAGTCTGTTGGTTAAGGATTCAGTACACTTAAAAAAGGGGGAATTATATTACCCCTTGCTAAGATAGGTTTAACAAAGAATTTCAGCCAGCTTTATACTCCCACACAATAATTGACAGAAGGCATGTTGCTATCACCCTATTACAAGCTTCTGAATTATTGATTCATAGTTATTACTATCTTGAAAAGGGAGCTTATTAACTTTTGCCTAATTAGTTTCAGGGATATCCAAATGGTACCTTCTACCTAAACACTAGTGTTTAATTTCTTTTACACATGACATGCAATTTTCCTGCAGCATGATACTGATGGTGATAAGACTTTCTTAAGTCTGAAGTCTGTGTGGAAGTTGATGCAGTGCATATATGAGTGCATAAGGAGTGCAAATACCTTGCTCTGGGACTTTGTCAAAATACCCCAAGAGGATGGAGAGGGTCCAGCTAGGCCAATTGTCCAGGGATCCATACCTAGGTCTTTGTCAGGTATGTGAATTAAGCTCTCAAAGCCTCCCAAAAATGCCACCAGTGAAATTTTACTCAGCAACCCCAATTCATAGATACAGGTTAGTATTGCAGTTCCTAAAATGAAGCTATGTGGGGTCAAGTTCTACTACTTACTTTCTTTGTGATCTTGGGAAATGGACTTTATCTGCTCCTTACTTTTATCATAAGTAACATAATAATTATACGAGATTCTACTTTATTGGGGTATTATGAAAGTTAAGTGTAGAGTGTAAGTGTCAGGACCTATGATTGTCTTACTGCTACTATTAACATTTCCAAGGCCTCTTATGTGTTGTTGCATTATTCCTTTGACTTCTGTAATCCATGCTGCAGCCATACTCTATGCTATCCTGTCCTTGTGTTTTCCCATGTTTGCTATTTTGACCTTTTGTCATGCTGCTGCCAGTCTGTGGGAAGGCAAATTTTTTGTTCTTGTCATTGAGAATGGGATTTTGCAACAAGGCATTAACAGAAACAGACTTTATACCTCATTTCATGACTGTTGCATGGGTGTGTTTTGTCCCTCTGATTCTAACATAAGTTTCTTTCTTTTTCTTTTATTTTCTATTTCTTTTTCTTTTTTTTTAGGGACCTGAACCTAGCAGTGCTCAGGGACCACACCTGGCTCTGTGCTTAGGGGACCACATATGGTTCTGGGATTGGAACCAGGGTTTTGCTCACAGTCACATGCCAGGCAAATGCCTTAACTTTCATAGTACATCTTCAGCCCACCATATTTCTGAAGAACAGTGTTCCCTAGGCCTCACTAGGGTTTGAGTTTCTCACAGATGTAGTGCTGGTCTCTGCTTTATAGTCTGGTGTGTACAATCAGTTTCCCAAGGCTGGACAGAGAGTAGAGCAGACAGGGCACTAGCCTTGCATGCTGCTGATTAGGTTCCATCTCTATCACCACATGATGTCACCCAAGCCCTGCCAGGAATGATCCTTGGTCACAGAGTTAAGAGAGATCCCTGAGCACTACTGGTCGTGCCTCAAAAACAAAAGAAAAACATCATTTTTCCCATCGTGAAAGATTAGGTTATGATGCAGTAATAATAATATGAAAACCTTAGTGGCTTGAGGTAATGGCCTATTTCTTGGTCATGTATTTCGCAGTACACTATGAATCATCAATAAGATATAGCACTGTCATCCTGTTGTTAATCGGTTTGTTCGAGGGGGCACCAGTAACGTCTCCATTGTGAGACTTGTTGTTACTCTTTTTGGCATATTGTATACGCCAAAGAAATTTAATTGTTTCATTGGGGTAGGGGAGTCACTCAACTATGGCTATACCTTTAGAGGTATTTCATTGATTACAGAAAATCAGGTTAAATTTGAAATCCATACACCAGTTTTTAAAATTTGGTATAAGAAGGACCAAGTTACTGATGCCCACATTTTATCGGCTAATTATGAGATGAAAGCTTAGTTCAAGTGGATGATACACTCAGAACAAGAGAATCTACCATACATCAGCAGTTGAGTATCTGGATATGATCAATGACCTATTGAATCCATTAACTATTCTGGAGGTGCTTCTTGATTAATAGGGCCAAACTACTGTAAAGTTTTTACCTCTGTGTATACCTTATTAGATTATGGCTTGCAATTCAGGGCAGTCTACAGAGACCCCTCAGGTACAACCTAAGGGAAACAAAACGGCCATGTAGTAGCAACTAGATAGTATGTATAGTTTCTCACAAAAATCTTAAAGCCTCAAATATTTTCAACTTTTCAGTTATTTCCCTCAAAGGTACTTCTTCCCACTTTTATCACCTCTAGTCTTGCTGTAAAGTAATATCTAGCAAGACATGAGATACAATATTCTAGCATAACTATGACTTCAAAATATAATCTAGGCCAATATCATTAGGATTCTGGAGTTAACCAAATTGAGCATGTTTAATAATTTAAAGTGGTAATGATCTTAGCAAATTGAAAAATGCCCCACACATTGCAGTGTTCAGTGGCTCAAAATATTAGAGTAAGACAAAATTGTAGGAGTAAACTAGTGATAAGGAGTGAAAGACTAAGTATATCGAATGCAGGAATTGAAGATGTTTCTTCATTTGTTTTATAGTGTAATTCTTATGAAGGCTCACCATATAATTTTAAAGAGTTCTAAGATATATAGCCTCTAGGAAGCATAAAAAACTTAGGGAATGATTTATTTGAGATAAGAATGCCAGGCTGAGAACCTTGGGTCCTAATTGACTGGTTGAAAATATCAGCAGAGTAGGGCTTCTGCCACACCTGTCAAGTAGGTAACATAACATGTTTAACTGGATCTTGTAAAATACTAGATTGCAGTGCTTATGCATTTAGTTGTCATTTACTTGTAACTGGAAAAATACAGAGAGGTGAGGAAAGGGCAGAAAATTAGTTCTTTAAAAAAAGCTGTAGTGGAAACAGGATTCAAGAAACAAGGAATGAAGAGTGTGCAGGTGACTGCACTGGAGAAGGAGAACTGTTCTCAGTTCCCCGAGGATTTCAGAAAAGGCTGTTTCCTCCCTCCCAGCCCTTCTTTTACTGCATTGAAGGGATTCCCAAGAGTGGGGTTAATTCTGAATAGACTGGGTGCAATCCTGTTTCTTAGGAGTTTGTGGTGGGGGAATCAACTAGTAATGGGAACAATCTATTCATGTAATTCATGATTTATAAACATAAATTACAATTCTGTGAAAGCCATTATGTTTAAAAAATACTGGGATACCTTTGCTAATTGGAACTTATAATAACTCATTGTCCAAAGAGATGCACTTGTGCCTACCATAATGTGTTATTTAATTTCAATGCTTTAATGATACCCTCAGTCTAGAGTCTCTACAGAGTAATCCAGGGGAAAGTTCGTAGTAATACTTTTGATCCTAGTAGTCAGCTACTACATAAATAGCTGTGGAGATTAAAAAAAAAATGGATCTGTTTGTGATTTTAGACAGGCAGTAAGGGGGAATTTATTTGTTTTTAATTTTAGGCATTTTAAAGCAGCACATGCTTGTAGATTTTAAAAATATTTGCTTTAACACAACACTAAATATTGTAAGGGGCAAAGAAAGTTTACAGCGAAGCACGTTTGCTTGGGGAGAAGGTTTCCATGGCTTTCCACTAGCTGTTATATGTTTATATCCTCCAAACCTTCCACTCTGGCTTTTTTCCCAGGAAAGAAATATCTGCCCTTTCCAATTCTTTTACCCTTGGTATGTGTGGGTGGCTGTGCATCTCCACGGGGAGAGCACTGGGAGTACAACTCTGCAACAAGCTCCGTTGGTCCCAGAATCACAAGCCAAATGGAATGGTTCTATATTGGACAGGGCTTATTTTATCAGGGTTATGTCTGGAAGGAGATAGAAGTAGGGTTGAATGTGTACCAAAGGCATAAGCTCTTTATTAGTCCAAATAAATCAATGATTGGTTCAATAGATTTGGGGAGTGCTGGTAACATTCCAAGGCCATTGAAAAGGGATATTAATTACCTCAGGTAGTAGATTATAATATGATATCCTATTGGTATTTTATTTTTTCTTGGATCACCATGAATTAGAGTTACAAAATAATTCATTAGTAAGTTTCAGATGTACAATAGTCCAACCCTAATTCCTTCACCAGTGTCTTCTTCCTTCCACTAATGTCCCCAGTTTCCCTTCCACATATCTATACCATTGTTCTAGTGTTCTCTTTATAGCTTATTCCCCCTCTCACTTCTACCCAAGTGGCAAGCTTCCTACTGAAGACCACTTCTTTTGCTCTTCACTATTTATTGTCTTTGGGCATTTGATATTTTCTATGAAGTGTGATATTACCCTATGAGAGAGTTCATTCTCTGTCTATCCCTCTTCCTCTAACTTCACTCAACATGATACTCTCCATATCCATCCATTGGAATGGAAGTTGCATGACTTCTTTTCTTATGGCTGAGCAGTGTTCCATTTTGTATATGTACTATAGTTTCTTTGTCCATTCATCTGTGCTTGGACAGTTGGTTTCTTTCCAGGTTTTGGTTATTGTGAACAGTGCTGCAGTGAACATATGAGCACAGATGTATTTTATGCATTGTAAACCCCATGAGTCCTTGGGGTTTGTTCTCAGGAATGGAATTACTGGGTTATATGGGAACTCAATTCCTAGTTTTTTGAATAGTGTTCATATTGTCTTGCAGAAAAGACTGGACCAGTAGACATTTCTACCTTTTTCTCATATCCACACCAACACTGGTGGTTGTACAATTTTTTTATTTCCACATCTTTTATTAAAGTATTCTGATTTACAAAGTTATTTATAGTTGAGTTTTAAACATACGGTGTTTTTTTTTTTTTTTTTTTTTTTTTTTTTTTTTTTTCTTTTTGGGTCACACCTGGCGATGCACAGGGGTTACTCCTGGCTCTGCACTCAGGAATTACTCCTGGCGGTGCTCAGGGGACCATATGGGATGCTGGGATTTGAACCTGGGTCGGCCGCGTGCAAGGCAAACGCCCTACCCGCTGTGCTATCTCTCCAGCCCCAAACATACGGTGTTTTAAACATACAACATTGCAATACTGATCTTATCACCAGTGTCAACTTCCCCCCACCAATGTTCCCAGGATCCCTCCATATCTGCCTTTCCCTCCCCCACCCCCTGCCCACACACATGCCACCACACACACACACCACACACACGAACACATGAACACACACACACATTCTCCAACCTGCCCTTTTCAAAGTCATCTTTCTAAGTTTTGTTATTAAAGATTGGATCTCTTGATTTCAGTGTTGTTGACTCTGTGGTTTGATTTTTAGCTCTATTATTTCTTAATACCACCTTTGTACTTGGGTCACATGATCTTGACCCTATTGCTTCTTATCTTCTTCCCTTCCCCTTCAGTCTTTCTTTTCTTCTCTGGGGCCAAGGTTGATCAGGGCATCCCTCCTTTAAATATTGCACTCCTTTCCATAGTTTTCCTAAATACCATGTATGAGTGATATCATCCTGTATTGATCCTTTTCCTTCTGGCTTAGGAAAGGATTACTGGTTTACTTCCCTTAACATAGTGTCTTCCAGCTCCATCCATGTTGTCACAAATTGCATGATTTCATAACAGATCTCTAGTATTCCATTTTGCATATATACCACATGTTCATGGTCCACTTATCTTCTGTTGGACATCTGGGTTTGATTTATTCCACATATTAGCTACTGTACTGAGTACTGCAAAGAATAGTATATTGAATAGAAGTTGTAAGAGTGGTAGCCTTGCCTTATGCCTGATTTTAGCAGGAAGGCACTTTGTTTTATCCCATTGAGTATGTTTGCTGTGGGCTTGTGATAACTGGCTTTGACTATATTAGGAGAAGTTCCTTGCATTCCCATTTTATTGAGAGTTTTATTATTATTGGTTGATGAATATATTCAAATGCTTTCTCTGCATCTATTGATCATATGATTTTAATTTTTTTCTTGTGTTAGAAAGGCTTTTTACATTGGCTGGTTTGTGTGCATTAAACTATGTCACTTAGTCATTGTGAATGATCTTTTTGAAAAGTTGTTGGATCCGATTTTGTAGTATTTTTTTGAGGGTACTTGCATCTATGTTCATCAGGGATATCTATTTGTAACTTTCCTTTTATTGGGTGGTTCTGGGCCTTCATTTGGGGCATATACATTTTGGAGTGTGAGTCCTTCCTGATGTACAGATTCCTTGATCATTAAGAAATGACCTTTGCTGTCTCTTATAACCTTCTTTAGCCTGAAGTCTATGTGGCCCTGTGCTAGTATGGACACCCCAGAATTTTGGAGGCATTTGTTTGTTTGGAGAATTGTTTCCAGCTTTTGACTCTGAGTCTGTGTTTGATTGTTTGGATGTGTTTCTTGCAGGCAACAGAGTGTTGTGTTCAATTTTCTAATCCATCCTGCTATTCTGTACCTTTTGATTGGTGCATTTACTTCATGGACATTGAGAGAGATTGTTCTGATGGGGATTTGTACCTCTTTATGTAGGAATTTGGTGTACTTGTGGGACTTGTCTTATCGTAAAATAGTCCATTTAGTTCTTGTAACAATGGTTTTGAGTCTGTGATGTTCCTGAGTTGTTATCTGTGAAGCTGTTTATTTTTCCTTCAAATCTAAATGAGAGTCTGGCTGGGTAAAGTATTCTTGGTGAAGTGTTCATTTCATTGAGTTTTTTCACTATATCCCACCATCGACTTGGATTCCAGAGGGTTTCGTCTGATAAATCTGCTGTGAATATTAAGGATGTTCCTTTGTAAGCAATTTCCTTCTTTGATCTTGCCACTTTTAGTAGTCTCTATCTGCGGTTTTCATCATTCTGATTAGGATGTGACTTGGAAATTTTTATTTGAATTTTTTTTAGCTGGTGCCCTTCGCGTCTCCTGGACTTGAGTGTATACACTTTTCAGCTCCAGGAACTTCTCAGGAATGATGCCTTTGACAGTTGTTTCTTCATCAGGATTTTCTTCCTTCCCCTCAAATTATGTTGTTCCTCTTGACTTTATCCCAATGTGCTCTTGTCATCTGTTGGATTATTTTGATGCTCTTTTCCATCTTCTGCTTTAGTCTCGAATTTTTTTTTTCGAGGAGCTCACTGATTCTGTCCTCAGCAACTGTTCTGCATAGGCCTACCAGTGAGTTTTTCATTTCACCTACCAGATTCTTCATATCTGATATTTCTGATTATATTTTTGTTTGTTATTTTCCTCATTTATGCCCTCATAGCCTCCTGTATTTTATTGGGGGTGCATTCCATTGTTTGTTTGAGCTCCTTAATGCATCCTTAACAATTCCATTCTAAATTCTTTATCAGTTAACCTTTCAGTATATATATATATATATACATATATATATATATACACACACACACATATATATATTGCAAACCACAATGCCCAAAAGAAAGAGAGAGAGAAAGAGAGAGAAGGAGGGAGAGGGAGATGGAGAAAGATAGAGAGAGTGAGTGAGTGAGCTCCTGCCATAGAGACTGGCTGGGGGTGGGGTGGGGGGTGATGAGAGGGAAACTGGGGATACTGTTTAGTGATGGGAAATGTACACTGGTGGAGGGATGGGTGTTGGAATAATGTATGACTGAAACCTAATTATGAACAGCTTTGTAAGTGTCTATCTCACAGTGATTAAAAAAAACTAGTAAATTCCTTATCAGAGAGGTTCTATGGCTCATTATTACTGGTCAACTGGGCTAGCTTCTTCACTCCCTACACATGGTGGATTTCTGTGCTGCTTTATCATTTTGACCTTAACAGTTTGGAGTGTTCTGTGTGGTTTTGTGTGGTTAGGAGCCTAAGTTAGGATATTTATGGAGTGGTGAAGTGTGAATTTCCAGGAAAAAAGGCATGTTAGGGTGCACAGGGGACTCAAACATTCGGTGGACAAGAGCCGCCTCCCCAGGCCAGCCGATGAACAGGTAGACAAAGGACATGGGGAGTGGAGGAATGGGAACTGAGCCCCAGGCTGGTCCATAGACAGTTTGTTTCTTAGTCCGATCTCTCCCCCTACAGCTGAGCCATAGTTGTTGTTTTGGTTGTAGTCCCAGTCATCACAGTTCCATCATTCTAGTTTCCTTGTGTATCTCAAGGCCCTCCTTTGTTGTCTCCTTTTAGACCTCAAAGCCCTCTTCTTCATCATCTCCTTCCTCATCTCGTTGTAGTCTCATAGACCTCTACTTCAGTCATCATCATTATCTAGCCTTCCTTGTTGTCCCAAAGTCTCCATTCTCCTCTTCCAATCTTCAACCTCTAGTCATCAGCTTTCTAGTCTCCTCTTACCCCTTACAGCATAGTTATATAGAAATCATGAAGGGTGAGGATATAGAAAGGTGGGGCTGAACATTATTATAACAATAAACAGAGGTAAAGCCACTCCTTCAGGAAATTAACTGAAGGACAAAATCTCATGTGAGGAGATGACTCCAGATTACTAGGGGGGCCGCTCAAGGGAAGGATTCCATCCAGAGTGGATTGCTATCTCCTGTCCTCAGCTAGTAATCCATTTAAACAGTCATAGTAAATTTACTTCTTATAATATTTCTAGTCATTTTGTAGAACACAGTAAGAGATATGTTACGCTTAAAGGTTGGCTCTTCCTGGGGATATCTTGCTATATGTTCCAGATCATAGTCCTCAGGCTAGGTTAGTCTTTCCTAACCCCAGCAAGGTCCTTATTCAGTTACTTCTTTTGGGTCATGCCAGAGTTTGTCCATGACCATGCTCTTAACTTACAGATAAGTATGATGGCATTTGGCCTGGTCCTTTTCAATACCAGGGTAGATCACAGCTTACCCTGGGTCCATACAATCCCTCATTGGGATCCTGCTTTTGGGGTGCTAGGAACTAAGGGGAACCGAGGCTTAAATCAAGTAAATATGGATACTCAGGAGTAAATATTATTTTGGAGTCAAGTACTCCCATGTTACGAAGCATAGTATCAACTGTCTTCCTGTGTTTATACAAAAAGGACATTGTTAAATAAACCATGCAAATGACATAACAGAAAAAGAAAAGCAATATTGGATTATTAGAGCTTAATGGAATTGGGTGTGCCTCAGGGGCACTGTTGTGGGAGTAGCTCAGTAAACCTAAACTCCCTGCTGGAGGAGCAAAGACAGCCCAATATTATCCAACAGTGAAGAAATGGGCTGCTGGTTCCAGGTGATACCCGTTTGAGGGGAATTTCTCACCTTGGTACAAAAGTCTGCCTTGATGCTGCCATGCTGCTCCACTGCATTCTTCCTGAATTCTTTTTTATTTGGGTCACTTTTACCTGGTACCCTTTGGACCTTTTGAATCTGGGTGCATGCGGTATTCAACTCTGGAAACTTCTCAATGATATTTCTTTATTGAAATTGCCTTTCTGGGTCTCTGGGACCTGATGATTCTTATGTTCTTGAATTCATCCTAAAGTTCCTGTTCGCTATTTATTTTGAGGCTTCTTTCCCATCTCCTGCTGTTGTCTGGAGGTTTAAAGCCATCTCATCTTGTAGCTCACTCATTCTGTCCTCAGCTCCTGTTATCTTGCTGCTGAGGTCCTCCAGTGAGTTTTTCATTTCATCTGTCAAATTCTTTAGTTCTGTCATTTGTAGTTGTATTTTTCTCGTTTCTGCTTTCATATCCTCTGGTGTTTGATTGGCTGTTCATTTCACTATTTCTCTCAGCTCACTAAACATCTTTAACATATCCACCGTAAAGTCTTTATATGAAAAGTTAGCAGTTATTAGCACTGGTTGAGTCTTCAGGACTAATATCTTCAGTCATTAATTCTGGTAGGGTTCTGTGCCTCTTTCCAATTTGCATCTGTTGTAGACTGGTGATAAGGCTGTATAATTCACCTTTTTTTGTGTGTCCCTTCACTGCCAGGAAGCTCTCTGTGGACAAACTTGTTGGCGCTGTTTTAGGCTCCTGTCAGAGTTGGTAGGTGGAGTCATATGGGCAGGGTTGCAGATGGGGGTCCTGACTCTCTGTAGTGCTCAGGACAGCCCTTTAACGGCAGGGTAGGAATATATGTGTTTGGTGAAGCTGCAGTGCACTATGTTGGGGCATGTGCCCCCTCTCCTGGGGCAGGGTGAGGGATAAGGGTTTCCTGATACGATTTTCTGAATACTTATCTTAAGTCTACCTCCCACCACAAATACATAAATATCACAGGCATGTTTGATTGTGATGACTTTGGGAAGGGTAAAGGATTCCAATTTTTAATTAATGTTTCCTAGTTTAATAGGAGAATGGTTATAATAGATTATACTGTAGGTAAGAGAGATATGTGAAACTCCCTATTTAAAATAAAGATATAAAATGTTGTACTTTAATAATCTGAATTTATCTTTCTGTGTCATAACTAATTCCAATTATGATAGCAGTTTGGTTCTTCAAGTAATATACAGCTACATTGCTCTGGACTTAAGATTCTTTTAATATACCCAGGTGGAGTAAAATACTAATTTATGCTTTTATTTATAAAGTGAAATCTTAATGACCTTGTAAAGAATTTTTCCCTAGTAGGCTTGTGTATCTCTTTGGAAGGTTGTGATTTTAAAAACTAAGTGTTTCATTGTATCGAGATTAAGTTTGATATTTTGAATATTAATTATTTTTTAGAAATTGCAAGAATTTTGCTCAATGACCTATGATCGGGAAATGGTATCTAGGAAGGATTAGAATTGCCTCTACTGAGATGATCAAATCTTGGTTCATTCTATTAAATATTAAGTCATTTATGGGGTTTAATGGTGTAGCACTGGACTCTTATTCCCTTGTCCCTAGCAGAACTGCTTTATTTTATTTCCTACAAGGTATCTTCTGTCTGGTTAGGGGAAACATCCTTCTGAGTACTCTAAGAACAAGCCATGACCAGTTGGTCCAATTTGTGTTACTGTTTTTCAATAATTTTGTGTTAGTGCATAATAGTGTTTTATCTAATAAAATTCAGTCCATATGCTTGAGGGAAATGGTCTAATATCTTTAAAGACGCCAGTGACAATAGTTTATCCTGAAAATATTTATTCCAACATTGTGCTTTCTGCTTTCCCCAACCCTTCCTGTGTTGCTCTCCCTCCAGCAGTAGCAGGAGAGCAGCAGCTTGCTGCAGAGGAGTTTTGGATCCAGATGCGGAGGCCCTCCGAGAGGATGTTTTGTAAATGCAGAGAAAATTCTTATTCTAGCTTCTCCTGCTTGGGGAATGGCCTTTCAACCAGAACCCAAATGCATGGTAGATGAAAGGAAATGGCTTAGGGAAAGTTTCTTTTCTCCCAGGACCAGGTGAGAAGTAACTAGTGCCACTCTGAATATGCTGCTGGAGAAGGGATCTGGGTAGCCCTCCAAGGGTACACACTTAGAAACATCGGATTAGAATTTGCTTCCGTAGTTAAAGCTGACATTTTGAACCTGTCTGTGAAAGCTGGAAAACCTAGTCATGAATAATGCTATGTAGAGCAGAAGATTAGGGCTACTACCTTTTATCTTGCTTTCATTTCTAATGTGGCATTCCATTCCCTGTCACTTTGGTTAAAATGTTACTTGGGAAGGCAGAGGTCATTTGGAGATTGGTTTGTGGCACATAAATAAAACTAATATAAAGTCTGTGTTTTAAAGTTACATGGTCTTCCTCCTCACCCCATTACAAGGTTGGGACCTTGCAGATTTTTTCACATAAATAGGACTATAATATGTGTCATAAATCAGAGGTAAAAATAAGAAAACATTGAAGCAGTCACACTTTTAATGTTCTTAGCACAGTGTTATAGATTAAAATTCAAAACATTTGAAACTATTTTAAAATATGCTGATCCAGTTTATTTTATCATCATGTATCTCATAATATTCAAAGTTTTGCGATTTATAGGCAGAAAGACATAGGAAAAAAGGCAACGCTGAAAAAAATCTTATTTCTTTCAAGCCTGTCAACCTTTAAACCAGCAATCACATATTCAAATCACAGTGGGGGCTGAAAAGGTAACCAGAGAAACAAACACCTTTGGGTGCATTTCTTTTTATTTGTTATTAGAGAATCACTCTGATGTACAGTTAAAAACTTTTGAACTTTTGTGTTTGCATTTCACTCACACAGTGATCGTTTACCTATCCCTCCACCAGTGCTCATTCTCCTCCACCAATGATCCCAGTATCCATCCCACCACCCCAACTCCATCCCCCACCACCCCACCCTGCCTCTGCGGCAGGGCATTCCCTTTTGTTCTCCTTTTGGGTGTTGTAGTTTGCATTAGAGGTATTGAGTGGCCATCATGTCCGGCTTATAGTCTACTTTCAGTTCTCATCTTCCAACCTGAATGGGTCCTTCCAACATCCTCTACTTTGGGTGCATTTTTGACGAAGACAGTTTCTTCTTTTTTTACAGATGTAGCAAAAAAAAAAAAAGGTTGCCATTCCTTGTTCTATCTTCAGTTTTTAAATTTTGAAATGTATTTGGTAGTGAGTGGGTGATGTTTCATGGGGAGAATGGGCTGTTACTCATTCGCCTTCTTTGGTGCTTGCCTACACCGATAAAAGAGGTCTGTAGCATATTTACTTTTTCAAGCAGAGGTGGCACTTTGTGTTCATTTGTACTCTCCCTTACTTCTGAAGAAGGACAACAAACATATGTACCCTGCATAGCATAGGTCTAACAGGTTAGCTTAACCTGCGGGCCTCTTACTTGTGATCTTTGTGAATGAATCATTACACACATTAGGGTGACTTCTCCCTAGTCTCATATAACACAAGAATTTAGCCAAAAAATATTCATACAGATATTTTAAGATACATATATTTGGTTTTAGGTTTTTATACACTACCTTGCTTTGTCAATAACAAAAAAAAATTCATACACTTTAGTGACATTTGAAAGCTGATACTATTTTTTGGTTACTATGTTAGTAAAGTGAAATATATATTCTTTAAAGATTATCTTTAAATTAATTAAAATTTTTAAATGTTAATTTTAAATTATCATTTGCATTATCATCTAATAATATACAAAATTTTTTTTTTAGAATTTTTAGCAGTTTTGTCTCTCAACCTTTCCCTCTCTTTATTGTTAACCTCTCTATCTTTCTTAGGTGTTTCATTTTTTTTTTCTTTTTGGGTTACACCCATCAATGCACAGGGAGGGGTTACTCCTGACTCTGCACTCAGGAATTAACTCCTGGTGGTGCTTGGGAGACCATATGGGATGCTGAGAATCGAACCTGGGTTGACTGTGTGCAAGGCAAATGCCCTACCCACTGGACTATCACTCCAGCCCCAGGTGTTTCATTTTAAAGCAGTTTGTTTGAGTGACTGCTTTTTTTTTTAATCTTAAAATTTAAGATATGTTGAGTAAAGGAAGTCAATTGTATGGTGAAGGATAAAACTGTACTTTAAGGGATGAATTTAAGATTATATATACATAGGTTGATTTTTAATCATGCATACACCAAACTAGTTTAATGATATACTGCAATACTCCAGTTAGAATAAACTCTAGATTTTGGTCTTATAACTAAGATTACTAGAGGGATGAATGGGCATTGGGAGGTTTCAAAGGAGATCCAATGGACTGTGATAGAGTAATATTGCTACTTTGGTGGTGAATATATTGTGGCAATATACATTTTGAAGAGGTGTGAAATAGAAACTCTACAAATATAAAATCTTGTAAACCACTATTATTTTAGATTGAAACAAAAAAGTACTTACATACTAATTTTCCCCCAAATGTAAAATATTTTTGGTTGATCCAAATTGATGTAATACTTTTTAATTTCTTTCCTCTGTTTCATGTCCCCTAGTACCTCTTCCCATTTTCCTTGCTTTACTGTGACAGATTTTGGGGAGATCCCTGTTTAGCCTTTTACAATAGTGTGATTATAGAATATAATTCAAAGCTAGACCACATATTGCAATTTTTAATCTTATAAATAACTATTTCTCTGATTTTATTTTACTATTTAGGCATCCCGGGGTATGCATAAATCATTTTTTCTGGTTTTAATAGTGGTCTCATTTTTTTTTTAGCGAGGCTCCTTTGAATATAGTTCAGATACATCTGATAGATTTCCTTCTTTAAAGTAACATATCTCAAATGTTTTTATTCTTCACAACGTATTATTAAGATAAAAGAATTATAAGTTAAGGTCATTCTGAGATCTTTTAAAGCAGTGACATATCTTCCGTTTTCAATGTTTATTCCAACATTTATTTTTAATTTCTGACAGAAAATTAGCCCTTGCTTTGTACTTTCCAGATCTTCCCAGTTTTTTTCTTACAATTTTGAAATGTTCTGACCTGTATTGTTTTTAAACTCATTTACTGTTGGGCACTTTGTGCAATGAAGAACTATGAAGCACTACCATTCCTTGATTTGCTTGAGCGGGCACCAGTAACGTCTCCATTGTGAGACTTGCTGTTACTGTTTTTTGGCAAATCAAATATGCCATGGGTAGCTTGCCAGTCTCTGCCATACGGGCGGGATACTCTCGGTAGCTTGCCGGGCTCTCCAAGAGGGATGGAGGAATCGAACCTGGGTTGGCCGTGTGCAAGGCAAATGCCCTACCCACTGTGCTATCGCTCCAGTCCCTTCAATAGCTCAGCTGGTAGAGCAGAGGACTTTGTGCAATAGGTAACACCTATTCAATCTACTCCAACCATTTTGAATTTTTACTAAATAGATTTTAGTTAACTTTTAGGAACCATTCTTTAAAACTTCTTTCTCATCACTGAGTTTTTAGTTCTTTCTGGATTATATATATTGTATTTTAAAATTTCTGCAATGTTCTCCAAACTTCTCTTTTCACCTTTTTTATTCTGCTCCCAGAGATTGTCTGATATTTGTCATCCTAGTGTTTGGTATTTCTAAAATAAAATTTAATTTTTAGCTTGCTACATGAATATTCATTTGTAATATAGCTGCTATTTCACAGATGCAGTATCTTTTGAGGCTATTTTTTAAATTTAAAAAATCCCATTATTTCTTTTATGTTTTTCCTCCCCAAACTTAATTTTACTAAAGCACTGGGTTTACAAAATTCTTTATAGTTGGGCTTTAGACACAATGTTCCATCACAGAATCACTGAATTTGCCAGAGTGTTAACTTCCTTTCACCAGTGTTTTCAGGCTCCCTCTCCTACCTGCTCTTACAGCCTCCCATCTCAATAGGCACATTTTAAAGCTTGGTTATTATACTTTGAGTCTCATGATTTCAGTTTTGTTGACTCTGTGGTTTGGATATTTAGCCTTGTCATTCCTTAACTCCACAAATGTACCTTGACCCTTGTGCCTGCTGCCTCTCATGTGTTTCTTGTCCCCCCACCCCCTCTACTAGGTCTGTTCCCCTTTTTTACATATACTTTGGGACTAAGGGTTATCTTGGCATACCACTTTTAAACCATTACCTCTTCTCATCAAGTTATTCTAAATACCACATATAAGGGATATCATTCTCTGTACATCCTTCTTCTTCAGACTTACTATGTTAAACATGATACCTTCCGGTTCAATCCATATTGCAGCAAATTGAATGATTTCATCATTCCTTATGACTGTGTATTATTCCATTGTGTATATATACTATAGCTTCATGATCTGTTTTGGATGACTAGGTTGTTTTCCAAAACTTAGCTATTGTTCTGAGTGCTCCAATGAATAATGGTCTGCATATGTCCTTTTGAAAGAATGTTTTACTGTCATGGGGGGTAGATAACCAAAAGTGAAAATGCTAAGTTCTGTGGCAGCTCCATTTTTTTAAAAAATAATTATTTATTTAAAAAATTTTTAGCAAATCACCATGAGATACAGTTATAGACTTAGAAACTTTTGTGATTATGTTTCAGTTATACAATGATATAGTTTGGGTATTCCTCCACCAGTGCCTATTCTTCACCACCAATGCTCCCAGTATCTTTCCTGCCACACCCCCTTTCACCCCACTTGCCTCTGTGGCAGGTACATTCCTTTTTACTCTCTCTCTCTCCTTTGGGTGTTATGGTTTGCAATACATGTATTCAGTGGCCATCATGTTCGGTCCATAATCTACTTTTAGCATACATCTCCCATACTGAGAAAGCTCTCCAAGCATTATTTGCTTGATGGAACCTTCTCTATACCAGCCGATTTTTCCCCAGTTTGTGAGGTGGCTTCCAAGCCATGGAGCAATGTGTCTGGCCCTTATCTCTATAATTCTTGGGTGTTAGTGTCCCATTATGTTACTTTATATTCCACAAATGAGTGCAGTCATTATATGTCTGTCCCTCTCTCTCTGACTCATTTCACTTGCATGATATTCTCTATATTTCTCCATACTTATATGCAAATTTCATGACTTCATCTTTTCTAACAGTTGCATAGTATTTCATTGTGTTCATGTACGGAGTTTCTTTAACCAATCATCTGTTCTCGGGAACTCTGTTTTTTTTCCAGATTCTGGCTATTGTAAATAGTGCTGCAATAAACATACAAGTTCAGATATAATTTCTACTGTACTTTTTTTTTTCAATTTTACTTTCTCTTTTTATTTTTTTTAATTAATTTATTTATTTTTAATTCGTGAATCACCATGAGGGCACATTTACAGATTTATACACTTTTGTGCTTATGCTTCCCTCATACAAAGTTTGGGAACCCATCCCTTCACCAGTGCCCATTCTCCACCACCAGTAAACCCAGCATCCCTCCCACCCTCCCCGATCCATCTCCCCCCACCCCGCCCTGCCACTGTGGCAGGGCATTCCCTTCTGTTCTCTCTCTCTAATTAGCTGTTGTGGTTTGCAATAAAGGTGTTGAGTGGCCACTGTGCTCAGTCTCTAGCCCTCATTCAGCCCGCAACTCCCTTCCCCCACATGGCCTTCGACTACATTATAGTTGGTGATCCCTTCTCTGAGTTGCCCTTTCCCCAGAATGTGAGGCCAGCCTCCAAGCCATGGAGTCAACCTCCTAGTACTTATTTCTACAATTCTTGGGTGTTAGTCTCCCACTCTGTTATTCTATATACCCTAGATGAGTGCAATCTTTCTATATCTGTCTCTCTCTTTCTGACTCATTTCACTCAGCATGAAACTTTTCATGCCTATCCACTTAAATACAAAATTCATGACCTCCTTTTTTCTGACAGCTGCATAGTATTCCATTGTATAGACGTACCAAAGTTTCCTCAACCAGTCATCTGTTCTAGGGCATTCGGGTTTTTTCCAGATTCTGGCTATTGTAAATAGTGCTGCGATGAACATACATGTGCAGATGTTGTTTCGATTATACTTTTTTGCCTCTCTGGGATATATTCCCAGCAGTGGTATTGCTGGGTCAAATGGGAGCTCAACCTCTAATTTTTTGAGAGTCGTCCATATTGTTTTCCAGAAGGGCTGAACCAGTCGGCATTCCCACCAGGAGTGTAGAAGGGTCCCTTTCTCCCCACATCCTCTCCAACAGCGGTTGCTTTTGTTCTTTTGGATGTGTGTGGCAGCTCAATTTTAAGTTTACTGAGAAACCTTTATTCTATTTTCCACATGATTTGAATCAGACAACATTCCCATCAGCAGTAGATAAGAGTTCCTTTTTCTGTAAGAGTTCCTTTTGCTATGATATTAGATAGCATAGTTGTAGAACTTTTGTTTATATGGGTTTTAGGTACAAATATTAATAATTATAAATTAAAGCTAAAAATTCTAAAAATATTGTATTGGAATAGAAACAGCATTTTACATCATTTAACATGTATTAAACCTATTATATAAATACCTTTTCATGACAAAAAATATTGAAAAGACACTCAGAAGTTGGGACTTAATACTTTTTACTGCCTTGCAAGATCTTTAAGGAAAGTCAGCTATTTGAAACCCGAGTATTTAATGATGGACTCAGAGACTACAGATTGCTCTGGTATCTTTAGGATTGCTAAAAATTTAGAAAATTCCCCAGAATTAATGAAAGTTTCAACCTGAGAAAAGGCAAATAATGTCAGAATATATTATGAAGATAGTTTTGCTTTCAAAGATATGCTTTTCTCCCCCTCCCTAATTTGTGGGTCACACTTTGAGAAACATTGATTTAGAAGAATCTTACATGTTTATAAGGGTGTTGGCTTGTAATTTTCTTTTTTTGTGATGTCTCTGTTTGCTTTTGGTATTAGGGTGATATGTGCCTCATAGAAACTATTTGGGAGTGTTTCTGTTTCTTCGATTTCCTGGAAAAGCTGAAGAGAACTGGCAATATTTCCTCTTTAAATGTTTGGAAGAATTCACTAGTGAATCCATCTGGACCTGGGCGTTTGGTTTTGGGAAGATTTTTTATTACAGTTTCAATTTCCTTGATAGTAATAGGTCTCTTTTTATTAAAAGACTTTAATAATTTGGTATTCCAAATAATCTTGGCTCAGTCTTTGGAGGAGAACAAAAACGACTGGTGTTCCATATTGTGGCTATTGTGAACAGAGCGGCAATGAACATGGAAATGCAGATGTCATCTCTACTATACCTTTTTGCCTCTCCGGGATATATTCCCAGGAGTGGTATTGCTGGGTCAAATGGGAGCTCAATTTCTAACTTTTTGAGAATCGTCCATATTGTTTTCCAAAAGGGCTGAACCAGTCGGCATTCCCACCAGCAGTGAAGGAGAGTCCCTTTCTCCCCACATCCACGCCAACACCGGTTGCTTTTGTTTTTGGGGATGTGGGCCAGTCTCTGTGGTGTGAGATGATATCTCATTGTTGTTTTGATCTGCATTTCCCTGATGATTAGTGATGTTGAACATTTTCTCATGTGCCTCTTAGCCATTCGGATTTCTTCTTTGGAAAAGTTTCTGTTCATTTCATCAGCCCATTTTTTGATCGGGTTGGCAGTGCCCGAAAACAGATGATTGGCTAAAGAAACTCTGGTATATTTACACAATGGAATACTATGTAGCTGTCAGGAAACATGAAGTCATGAAATTTGCATACAAGTGGATCAACATGGAAAGTATCATGTTGAGTGAAATGAGTCAGAAAGAAAGAGACAGACATAGAAAGATTGCACTCATATGTGGAATATAATGTAACTGAGAAGTACAAGTTGGCAACGATGCAACTTCTGGCAGATATCTCTCTGGACTTAGTTACTAAAATACTAAATTACAGAAACCCAAAACTGAGAGGCCGCTAAGTGTGGTCACTCGACCTCACACTTCTTCATCCTCAGCAATGGAAAACAAATTACCTAATGCTTCCTTTTCAGCAGGTCTGACTTTAGGGGAGAGACTCTCCAAACAATAATAGTGAGTTTTGTTGAAATATTGTATGCAATCAAAGTGAAAGTAAAGTGAAATATATTAGTTACACAGGCGGGGGGGGGTTAGGGTGGGGGGGCTAGGGGCGTGGGGGGGTTTGGGGTGTGAGGGGGCGGGGTGGAGCTATACTGGGATTCTTGGTGGTGGAATATGAGCACTGGTGAAGGGATGGGTATTCGAGCATTGTATAACTGAGATTTAAACCTGAAAACTTTGTAACTTAGTAACTTTCCACAATAAAAAATTAAAAAAAAAAAAACGACTGGTGTTGGCATGAATGCTGAAAGAAGGGAAGTCTCCTTCACTGCTGGTGGGAATGCGGATTGGTTCAGCCCCTTTGGAAAACTATATGGATGTTTCTCAGAAAATTAGAAATTGAGCTCCCATTTGACCCAGCAATACCACTTCTGGGAATATATCCCACAGATGTAAATAATTATAGTAGAATTGATATCTGCACTTGTATGTTCGTTGCAGCACTATTTACAATAGCCAGAATCTGGAAAAAACCCTAGTGCCCAAGAACAGATGACTGATTAAAGAAACTTTGGTAAATCTACATAATGGAATACTATGCACTTTTTAGAAAAGATGAAATCAGTTAATTTGCATATAATTGGATCTGCATGGAGAGTATCATGCTAAATGAAATGAGTCAGAGAGAGAAGAACAGACATAGAATGACTGCACTCATTTTTGGAATATAAAGTAACATATGGGAGACTAACACCCAAGGATAATAGAGATAGGGGCCAGGAGGATCGCTCCATGGCTAGGAAGCCGGCCTCACATATTGGGAAAAAAGGCAGCTGAGATAGAGAAGGGACCACCAAGTAAATGATGCTCGCTCAGGATGGGAGATGTGTGCTGAAAGTAGACAAAGTAGACTCTGGAATGAACATGATGTCCACTTAGTATCTATATTGCAAACCATAACACCCAAAAAGGAGAGAGAGAGAGCAAAAGGGAATGTACCTGCCACAGATGGGGGAGAGGAGTAGTGGGGGTGACGGGAGGGATACTGGGAACATTGGTGGTGGAGAATGGGCACTGGTGGAGGGATGAGTACTCGATCATTGTAAGTCTGTAACTCTACCTCATGGTGATTCATTAAAAATAAAAAATAAATAATATACTTTACATTTTACCCAGTCTTAAATTTTTAAAAAAGAAGAAGAATCTTCTAAGGGTTGTTTCCACCTGCCTAACCATCGTTCTTGTTTCCTAGAATGGAGTTGGCTAGAGGAGGTTTCATTCATTCTTAATGCAAGATTTTCACCTAATATTTTAGTCCTTACTAATTTTCATCTGTGCATGATAGTCTTCTTGGCTATATCTATCTCCCTGTGCTTTCTGTTTATTTAAATACTTAAGATTTATTTTTCAATTTTTCTTGTACTAAATTTATTGATGGAAATGATTGCCTTGTGCAACTGCATCCAGTTCTCCACTCTCATTCTTTGCTCCACCTTCAGCATACCAGGTGCCTCTAGATGATGTCTTTGGTTGATACTTGTTGTTCTCCCTCAGTACTGGCTAAAGGATCCCCTTTCTTTGATTCATGTCAGGAATTACTTGCTTATCTGCTTTCCATCTTCCAAATTGTATTTCTGTCTTCCATATGTAGAAATCCCCACTTACTTTTGTGGTGGGATATTTTAAATTTCTATGTTTTCAAGGAGACGAAAGACTTTAATACTATAAATCACTACCTAAAGAAATATAAGGAGAAACCAGGAAATGGAAAATATTACCTGATCATGTATTAGAAGGACTGGAGTGATAGCACAGTGGTTGGGGATTTGCCTTTCACACGGCTGACCCGAGTTTGATTTCTCCGCCCCGCTCGGAGAGCCTGGCAAGCTACTGAGAGTATCGAGCCCACTCGGCAGAGCCTGGCAAGCTACCTGTGCGTATTGGATATGCCAAAAACAGTAATAATAAATCTCTCAATGAGAGACGTTACTGGTGCCTGCTTGAACAAATCGATGAGCAATGGGATGACAGTGACAGTATGTATTAGAAGAATCAACATTGTCTAAATGACCTTCCTACCCAAGGCATTAATACAGCTTCAATGCAATCCCCATTAAACTGCACTGACATTTTTCAAGAACTTAGAGCATACTTTATTAAAATTTTTATAGAATCACAAGACTCTCTAAATAACTGAAGAAATTCTGAAGAAAAATAAGATGGAAGGTATTGTATTTTCCAACTTTGAATTGTAATAGAAAACTCTAATAATCAAAGCTGTATAATACTGGAATAAAGATAGATCTGTAGATCAATGGAACAGAATTGAGAGTCCTGAGTTAAACTTTCAGAGCAGTTAAAGAGAAGATAATCTATGACAAAGAAGCTAAGTGTATTAATTTGAGCAAGGAAAATCTCTTCAGCAAATGGTGCTAGGGGAGCTGAATAGCCACATATAAACTATGAAAATTGGAAGCTTATTTTCCTGCATTCACAGAAGTATATTCAGATTGCTTTGAAGACCTTGAGATTAGACCAGAATCTTTAAAGTACACTGAAGATAACATAGGCATAAACTCTCCAAGAAACAGACTTCAATAATGTCCTCAGTGAGCTGACCACTGAGGTAGAGACAACAAAAATAAACAAATGATACTATCAAATTAAAAATTTCCACATAGTCAAAGATACTCAAAGTAAAAGAAAAAGACACCCAACTGAATGGGAGAAACTACTTACACACATCAGAAACAGGGCTGATATCCAAGGTTTTTAAAGCACCCACAAATCTCAACACAAAAAACTAACACTTCCATCCAAAACTGGGATGATGAGATGAACGGACACTTTTTCAAAGAAGACATATGGAGGGCTAATAGGCATATTCAGAAATGCCCACCATCACTTACGATTATCAAAATGCACATCATAACAACAATGCAATATATTACACCAATAAAATTAGTATATAAAAAAATCTGGACATAACCACTGTTGGCAGGGATATGGTAAGAAAGGAACCTCCATCATATTGTCGGGAATATTCTCTGGTTTAACCTCTATAGAAAGCAATGTGGAGATTTCTTAACAAAACCAAAATAGAACTCCCAATGACCCAGTGATCCCATTTATTGGCATCTAACCTCAAAGTACAAAAACTTCTTGCAGAAAGACAAAAAGTGATGCTGAGGTGCAATTTGATGTGGCATGAATGAAACTATAGGTTCTGATACTGAATAAAATGTGCCAAAAGGAAAGGAATAGATATATAATAGATATAAATCTTTCTAAGGTGTGGGATTTAAAGTGCACAGCAAGGGGGCAACAAATGGCCAAAGGCAACATGAACTGGGAAGTTGGTTCATAGAATTGAATTAACTGGGACAGGAAGGGTGGTTGAAGGAGACAGGCCTTTGGGACTTTGGTGGAAGGAAGCAGGAAACTTTGGTAGCAGGTGAGGTATTAGAATGATGTTTGTATAGAACTATCATTGGCAGTACTCAAAATTACAGTGCTTCAATAAAGATTAAAAATAAGCATTCCTTTGTTTTTATTGGATGAGGGCAAAGAACACGAGGGAGTTAACAAGAGACAAAAATGTTTCTGCCCCACTCTCCAGAATTCCTACAAACTGTTTTCATTTGGATTTTATATTCATCTATTCAGTCATACCAGGCAATGGGTAGATTCTGAACAGTAAACATTTGGTTTCAATTTGGTAGACTGGGGAAGCCCAAGATTGTACTATTGACAAATTAATCCTAGAGGTGAGGACCTGCTTCTAGAGACAGGCCAACTTTCTGATTAGTCATGCTGTTTCTTCTTTCAAGTTTGCAACTTCCTATTTCTTTTCAGTCATACGTTGCTGTCATGTTGGATAAGAACTCAGGGGAAATAATCAGACAGAAATTTGACTTTTGCCTCTGTCCTTTCACATTTTCCTCACATGAATAGTTCTTCCCTTGTCATGGAATGAGAAAGGTGTATAACAAATCCCATGCCCCTTTGACTTAAATTAAAGTAATAAAATGTCCTATTCTGAACAGTTAACAGAGAATAGTATAATAATAAAACTTTTTAACTTCATTTCAAATTAATGCTTAAACATATCACTCAACCCATCTGCCTTGGAGGGGTACTAGCATGGGACAGGGGACCACATACAGCTGGCCATTGTCTTCTCTTCCTCACATTGCCATTATTTTTCCCCTCCCCCCATCAATTTTGCTTATTTCTGAGCCACATTGGTAGTGTGAAGGGCTTAGCCCTGTCTCTGTGCTCAGGGATTACTCCACGTCGTGTTTAGGGAACCGTAGGTGATGTCGGGGATTGAACCCCAATTTGCTGTATGCAAAGCAAATGCTTCTTCAGCCATTACCCAGTTTCATAGCTTCAGCTTCTCATACTCTTGTGACTGGAGTATGAGAGGTAAGTACGGTGGCATGTCGTTCCTAATTGCAGCTGTAGCAAACCATTCAGTTTATTCTCTTCTAGTGCTGTTAGGTCATATTAGTTACACATAGTCTCATCAGGCTAAAGTTAAGGTGTCATTAGGCTTGTGCTTCTTTATGGAGGCTCTAGGATAGAATATGTATCCTTTCATTTGTTTTTAAAGCTTTCAGAGACAGCTTTCATTTTCTGGTTTATGGCCCTATCCTCCACTTTCAAAGACCTGTATACCATTGATATTTATCTGATGTTCTTTTCTTACTTCCTCTTCACTCACTTTTATGAGTTTCCATTATTATGTTAATCCTGGATAATTAAGGATAATCTCTACTTGAAAATAAAATCCTTAGCAACATAAATTCTACTTCAGATTTACTGTTGGCATAACTAACATACACAGGTTCCAGGGATATTAGGACATTTTTTGGTGAGCTATTCTACTACCACATGCAACAAAGTTATTTGTTGTGAGTTTTGGGGAGTCTTTACTAAGATTTTTGACTGCCCTTTCATAAGTGTTCTCTCTGATTAGCTGATATTTCATCTGACTCTTCTAGTTCCCTTTGTTCTCTCTGGACTATCCACTTCTAATTCCCAATGTTGAGAATCACAGATATAGTTGCCTTCCACTTGATTGGGTGTAGATCCTTTTTCTGATGGGAGGAAGGTAGTAGTTACTCCTGACTATTTCCTCTAGGGATTTCGTCTCAGTGTGCAATTACTTCTTGGCAAAAAAGTCTAATCAGTAGATGTTAGCAACTCCACTCCCCCCTCCTATTTTTTTTAATTCTTTCTAATCAGCAGACCTTAGCAATTCCCTCCCTCCTTCCCACCCCTTTTTTTTAAACTCTTACTATGACCAAGGAGTTAATTACAAGTAATCTAACATAATTTTCTATGAGTTTATGTGCCACACCTGACATGTAGTGGTCTGCCTTACTTTAGGTTGTGGCATCTAGACTTCTTGAGTTTTCACTGAAGCTAAGAGGAAAATAACTTCAGCGCTGTATTCATGTTATATCATTCTGTCTTCTACATCAGTGTGCAGTATGTGCTAAACATTTTATCCCCTTTAGCAGAGAGAATTGCTTTCTTATTCCCAACTCATTTTTGTTAATATTTTTGTATGGATTTGAAACTCTTCTTAGTCATGCTCACATCCCTGAGTTTCTATGTAGGATCACAAATGAGTCTAATAAGGAAGTGGCATGTCTTGATAAATGTTGATGCATAATTCATATATAATTACTTCTCTAATTTTGGGATCATAACACTCAGAATTGGTAACCTGCTAGTGGAGAGACCTCTGATGTAATTTTTTTTCAGTCTTTTTCCACATTTTAAATAATGATTCAAGAAACAGGATTGGATAAAGATTGATGTGTTGGGATTACAGGATTGTATTTGGGAGTTTGGTATATTCATGATGTTGCTATATATGTTCAGAGTTACCCACAGTCAGGCATTCAACATAAGAGACGATAGAAACATTGAAGATCTAACACAAACTATGTGTGAGGTGTATCTGCTGCCAAAGAGCCAGCCAAAGAGCCAGCCAAATCTCTAGCCTCTCAGGAGACATATTGTAGTGCTTCCATAAGGCTTTTCTTTTAGGCTGAATTGCTAAATTAACCTTTAACCTTTAGTACCTGACATTTTGTAGAACTTGAGGCAATCCTGCCTAAACTTGCCCACCCTAATGCTAGTGCTCATGCTTGATAGCACTGCAGTGGCTTTTCCTCTTGCTTTTTTATTTGTTGGTACTAGGGTTTGAACCTGGGCTGGAGTGATAGCCCAGCAGGTAGGGTGTTTGCTTTACATGAAGCTGACCTGGGTTTGATTCCTCTGCCCCTCTAGGAGAGCCTGGCAGGCTACCAAGAGTATCCCGTCCGCATGGGTAGAGTCTGGAAAGCTCCCCGTGGCATATTCAATATGCCAAAAACAGTAACATCAAGTCTCACGATGGAGACATTACTGGTGCCTGCTCAAGCACATCGATGAGCAACAGGACGGCAGTGATACAGTGATATTAGACTGTAGTAGACAGAATGCTGTTGCTGTTGAAAGTACTTGAAGCTCTATGATCAGATTGTATTCTTTGTGGATATGACCATAGTTGCACAAACAATGGTGCTGCCTGAATCTTGAATCTATGTTTGGCAAACCTATGTCCTAAGAAAAATTTTTTAGGTTCAAAAAACCTTTTATCAACTTGTTTTATAAGACTCATGCTTAGGAGAAATTTAGCAAGATACTCATTTCCTAGTATGATTTCTTCGAGTATATCTTATACTTAGATATCTCTTAGTATCTAAGTATATATTTCTTAGTATATGTCTTAGTATATATATATAGATATATACTACCTCTTAGTATATATAGATATCTCTTAGTATCTCTTGCACAAGTGTGGATGAGACTCAAGCATGGGGGAGCTGGAGGAGGAACCCAGGTGTGCGGGACCTGGGGCCGAGATCTCCAAGGCTGCTCAGATTGAGATTGGGCCTCTTCCACCCAGATCCCCCATTTTCCACTAGCTAGGCAGTCACACCCAGAGACTGCCCACCCTCCACTCCCCTGCACCATGTAATCCCATCAGTGGCCAATGTCCAGAGACTATAAAACCAAGCTCCCAGAAGCAATGCAGCCACACAACATCTAATAGCCTAGTTCTCCCTCTTAGAGATCCTGACAAGCTACAGTCTATTGCCCACTTGGGAAAGCCTAGGAAGCTCCCCGTGGCATATTCATATCCAAAATACAGTAGCAAATATATACATACCTCTTGGAGAGCTCGGCAAGCTACCGAGAGTATCCCGCCCGCACAGCAGAGCCTGGCAAGTTACCCGTGGCGTATTCGATATGCCAAAAACAGTAACAATCGGTCTCATTCCCCTGACTCTGTGAGAGCCTCCAATCGCTGGGAAATACGAGTAAGGAGAGGCTGCTAAAATCTCAGGGCTGAGTGTAATAGAGGTGTTACTGGTGCCTGCTCGAGTAAATCGAGAAACAGCAGGATGACAGTGATGCAGTGATCTCTTGCACTTACGGCAACCACAGAGAGACTTTTGACATTAGAATTTATAAATAAATAGCAATAGAAATGAGAGGGAAGGTGGGATGGAAGGCCTATAATTTTACCTAAGAGTATCTTGTTTTGCATTCCTTGGTCCTGTGAGCTACTTAAAAGTTTTTGGCATGTACATATACTACTTAAATTTCTTGGCAAGTATTTTATAGTTGAATTGTTGATTTTTTCTTTCTTATTTTATGTAAATTTGATGGAAGTATTTTCCCGAATAAACTGTTTTCTTTGTTTGCACTTTGAATCCCTTCTACATGAGCCTTTGGTGTTTCTTGCTCAGTCATTCCTTGTTGAGAAATGTCATGCTGAAAATCATCTTCGTTTTATAACTAGATATGCCCTTTCTGTTTGTTGAGAAGCCTCTTCTCTCCTAGCCTCCTTTTCTTCCCTTTGAATAGAGGGCTGAGCATTAGTTTTGTGACTATTCAGCTGTGTGGCCATGCTAAGATGGGATAAGGTCAATATTTGAGCATCACTTTGCATTCTAATTGTGTGCTGCCCTGTGTCCTCACTGCATGACTGCTGCTGAGCTCATGTCTTCAAGTTTTCAATGTAAGCTGAAGAATGGCCACAGGAGAATTTAGTGGCAAGTATTTCATCATCAGCTGTTGGTGGCTGAATACAGAGTTACCTTGTTATGGTTTATGCATTTCTGATTTTTAAAAAAATGTGAAAAGTGTCTTGAGCATATCTTAAGTGTGCAGTTGTTACTAGTTATCAAAATTATCATCAAAACGTTATTCACCTTCGGGTAAGTGACATGGCCAAAGAGAACCAAAGAACACTGGACATAGATACCAGTATACTTTAAATTTGACTCTTCAATAGGCAGAACAAACCAAGATTCTTGATTGTTGTCACATTGCCTTAGTTTCATATTATGTGTAAATAAACTACCATCAGAAGGTGACTGGTGGGCATTACATAAAGCATTACCATGCCAAGTTTTCAATAAAAAATAGTTAGGTTTTCTCCAGAAAATTGTATATTTTTAAAGTTACTAAATTGCTCATAAGAAAAATAAAACCTGGCTGGAGCAGTAGTACAGTGAGTAATACAGGGCATTTACATGCTGCTGACCTGGGTTTAGTCCCAGGCACCCCGTATGATCCACTGCGCACTGCCAGGAGATAGTCCTGTGTGCAGAGCCAGGAGTAAGCCACAGGGACCACTAGGTAGGACTCAACAAACACACAGAACTCTCCAATAAACACCTAATATTTATTGTGTGTTTCCTTATGGAAATGGTCTGATGATGAGGTTTCAGAACTGACAAATCTGATTGTAAGTCACTAAGCTTGAGACTTGACTATCTCCTAGCAGGTGGAAACACCATAAAGAATTACTTTTTCCAGGTAGCTGATATTGTTCTATTTTTGTGGAGGTGTCTGGGGCCAGCAGGTCCACGTCCAACAGTGCTGATGGGGTAGGGATGAGGTAATGACAATCTGGCTCAGACAGAGCCTTGAAGATGCAAACACATTCTTTATTACTTGGCCTATGACCTACTGTTTTTAACCTTACAAGTGTCTTACTGAATACTTAAAAATGTTTAAGAATCTTGAAAACATTCTCCATCCATGGTTTGTATTCTGTGATCAAATATCTCTTGAAATGCTATGGTTAGTGATATAGTTTAAACAGTTCTGTGCTCTTAGATGTAACTGAGGAAGATCAATTAGGTATACTTCTAAAATAAATGTGTAAAGATAAAGTGCATTCATTTTTCCATTACATAAATTCAATGTGCAGATTTTTGGGGGAGAAGTGGCTTACTGTACTATTCTATTTAGAAATTGATGATTATTTCCAGTATATATTAGGAATTTAAGTATAGTTTCATATTTCATGTGCCCTTTATTGTTTTTACAAATAGAAATATTTTTGGTGCTCTGTTGGTAGAAGAAGGGTATAATAAACTAACCTGTTTTACCTTATTTAACCAACAAAAAGTGTCATATAATGTTTCAATCATGATTTATTCTGATATTCAAAGAACATTTTAAGAGATTATATCTTTTAATATCCAAGTGACATTTCCGTATTTTAAAACTTATATGACCAATGAATATTTGATGATCTCTGCCCTTACTCTCCCTCTCTAGTGTTATCTCAATTATTTTATGCTTGTCTGTTTTGTCCTCATTTCCCCCTAAACTATAAACATTTCTGGAAGTAGCTCCATTTGCTTTATTACAAATAAATTCTTATGAGTGAATAGAATATACCAGAAGGAAGCAGAAAGGCTCTCATTTTAATTTGAGTCCATTGCCAGATTTGCTTTAAGCCCCTGGGCATACCTGCAAATCTATCCGCATGGTTATTGAATTTTATTTTCACTTTTAAAGGCCTCCAGTATTATTACTTCACTGTGGAAGAATGCTTACTATCATGCTGAAGCTTCTGGGAAGAACCCTTTAAGCTTCTATAATCTCTTTGAACCCTTAAGCAGGTGTACTTCTTTTCTCCATCCCTCCCGTCTGCCCATCCTTATTCAAACCTAGGCATTTTCTGTTTTTTCCTTTGTCTTCTTCTCTGAAGAAAGAGCTTATAACCTGCCAGCTGTAACATTTTGGCTTGAAGTCATAAGGAGATGAGGTTTTTATCCATGGACAAGCCTTTGAAGGAAAAAAAAAGAGTCTTCCACTGGGTTAGCAATTCTGATAAAGAGCCAAATTTTATACAAAACCTGAGCAGGGCAGGAGAAAAATATGTCTAGAATTTGTGCAGAAAAGAATGTCAGCAGTAAGTAATGATTTAGAGAAAACAAAAATGTTGTATCAGGATAGTGCATGTTATGTTTGGATAATATCTCCCCAATGACTTATCACAAACACATTTTATTTCTTGCTTACTCTAGGTATTTGGTGGGTTGGGGAAAATGTTCTACTGATTGTGGTCACTCAGGGACTCAGGCTGACAGACCTCTAACTCAACAAAGCCTTTCCAGACAGCAAGACAGAAAAAATACAACATTGGCTAATGTGTTGACTCTTAATGGCCACGGTTCTGAAGGAACACATACTTTTATGAGTCATTGGCCAAAGCAAGGCACAGTTCCATGCTTAATTTTATAGGGCCCAGGGAATTCTGATGATGTCATGTGCTCGGAATGAGTAGATTTGCATTATTTGTGAACAGTACCAATATCTGTCACTGGCTGTATGCTAAAATAATTCTGACAGTGTTGACTAAGAAGGTGTTAAAGGCAGGTCAGCACTCCTGGCATACTTGCACAGGGGCACCAAATGTGTTTAGCCCCCCTGTGAGTATTTGCAATATAGGAGCATTTGGCTCTATTCTCCTGCAGTGGCTGTGGCTGGTTGTAGAAAGGATTCTCCATTCTGCTGCACCTAAATACTGCTAGGAGATTAGAATAAAGAATAGAGACTTTAAATGGTTCTATATTTTCTAAATCCCCTTTATGTTAATAAACTTTATACTTATAACAAATTACATCCATACCAAAGTTTTAGCTATTTAGAAATGTGAGCACCAGTGGTTAGCTTGACTTCTCAGGATACGCTAATTTCCTGTAATACCTTGGTTATGATAGTGCAGGCAGTTTCTCTATTTCCCTATCAGACCATACTGGCCTAGAGGTTAGAAACTAAATCTTGTTGTTTGGAGTAGGTAGTGCTGCCTTTGAGATTGAACATGCATCAGTTGATTCCCTTTTACATTGATGATTCCTTGTTCCATATTGACATCTTTTCCAAATCATTTGTTTTGTTCCACTCAAGTCATCTCCTAACTACATACCTGGAACCAACCTCTGTCCCACCATTAGTAATGCTGGTTGCTATAAAGAGGGAGCCAGCCAGCTCTGCTTCGGTGCTTGTCTTTAAAGATATCGTCCAGTGTGTCATAGGTTTTCTTTGGCTGCTAACAATTGAAGCCTTATCTAACTAGCTCTTTAATGTTCACTTAGGGATAAACATTCCCCCTGGTATTATGACCCTACATTACACTGTTTTGAACCACAAATAAGAGTAATACTACACTTTGGTGTACCTTTCCTTTTATTTAAGATTTGAAAATAATTCCAATTTACTATATCACTGTATCACTGTAATCACATTGCTCATCGATTTGCTCAAGTGGGCACTAGTAATGTCTCCATTGTGAGATTTGTTGTTACTGTCTTTGGCATATTGAATATACCATGGGTAGCTTGCCAGGCTTTGCCGTGTGGGCAGGTTACTCCCAGTAGCCTTCTGGGCTCTCCAAATGGGGTGGAGGAATCGAACATGCTGTTGCTCCAGTCCAATTCCAATTTAAATACTTCAAATTTTTATCATAGAGTGAACAGATTATTATTGTTTATTGAATGCACTAATATAAAAGTATGTAACGAATTATGAATAATTTAAACAGTACTACTTAGATCTAGAAAATCAGTATCTTTAAAACGAGGTTTGCCTTAGAGAATGTTCTCATTTACAGTATGTTCTCTTTCTGCAGTGTATAGAAAAGCTGCATGAGGGAATGCAAGGTATTAAAGGGATAATTAAATCACCTTTGAACCCAGAATATAGGAAGAGAGTAGACTTAGAGGTGAAGAATTTGAGGGAGGTAGCAAGCAAGAAGACTGAAATTAAGAAGAGGCAGGGATAAGGAGGCAGGAGGGAGAAACAGACTGAAAGTAAGACAAGGCAGGAGTCAAGAGCCTTGGGTACATCAGTGGTGCAGTGGAGTGGTATGGCTCAATATCCAACTGCCGGGGCAGTCACACTGAAAGCAGGAGATCCAAACCACAGCCACCAAACTAAACAATGTACCTCTCAAGGAGGGCAGACTGAGGGGTGAGAGGGAATCTGTGGACAGGTTTGCATGTATGTAGTACAGGCTTTTGCATTGGAGATCAAATGAGGGTTGACCACATACAAGACTATATAGTGCCTTAATCTTGTACTATTTCTCAGGTCCTGACTTATGTGAATTAATTTTTGGCCATTGCATGTTAAGAAACCTTTTACTGTTGCCAGAATTTTGGTCACCCCTTCTTGTTTAGCTTCTAGGTTCCAGCCTTATGTTTCACAGAGTATTTGTGTTAATCAATGAATGTTTGAAGTGGTGCTAAAAAGTTCTTTAATATATAATGAGCTAGTGTATAGAAAGTGTTTAGCTTAAGATTGAAATGCAAGTTCTGTTAAAGTAAGTAAATATAGACATCGCTGGTATTTCCCATTATGTTATATGCCTCTTTTGTTTGCTTTGGCAAGCCTTTCTCAGAGATGTTAAACAGCATATTCCATTTTGAATTTTAAAATGTCAGAATTCACATTAGACTTTCAATATCTACTATTAGTCTGTGTCTGTGTTCTTAGATAGTAGTTGTATGTAGTATTTTTTTTTAAATTGTTTGAACAAAAAGTCCCTTTATTTAAAAGTTAGTGTTGATTTATAGGAATTTTCAAAGAAAGAATAGTGATATCTAATTTACCATTAACCTTGTTTCTTCCATTGGATGGGTATTAAATATCTACAGATTATACTAATATCAAACAAGGAGTTAGCATTGGTATAATGGATGTCTTTAATTCTATGTCACTTTCTTATATGATGTAGTCAGCATTGCTATGATTTTACTATTTCAAAAATGAGTATAAATGGACTAATATGAGCTTCAGAGATTGGCTTTTATTTATTTATTTGGTTTTTGGCTCATACATAGTGGTGCCTAGTGATTTCTCCTGTCTCTGTACCCAGGTATTATACCTGGTGGTGCTCAGGGGACCATTTGCAGTTCCAGAATCAAACCCAACTTGGTACAGTGCAAGGCATGTGTGCTACCCTGCTGCACTATCTTTCTGGCACACTATTATTTATTTAAATCCTTGTTTTTATTTATTTTAATTGAATCACTGTGAATTATAAAACTACAAAGTTATTTATGGTTTGGTTTCAGACATACACTTTTCCAGCACCAACCTCTTTACCAGTGTTCACTTCCCTCCACCAATGTCCTCAGTTTCCCGCCTGCCTCCCAGTTTGCTGCTATGTTAGGCACTTTTTTCTTATTCTTTTATCTGCCGAAGCACTGTGATTTACAATACTATTATTGATGGAGTATTACACATATCACTTTACCTGCTTTCAGTACTCAGTCATCATACTTAGTCCTGGTCCGTAATGACCACTTTCCTTGATCATTGTCATAGTGGTTTCTTCCCCCACAGTGTCAAGCTTCCTTCTAAGGATGGTTGTCTTGCTCTGTTGCCTTTGGGCATTGCCTACTCCCCTGATATATTTCTTTATTTCCCACATATGAGTAAGAGCATTCTGTGTTTGATCCTCTCCTTCTGACTAACTTCACTCAGTATGATATTCTCCAGGTTCAGCCATGTATCAGCCAATTGCATGAATTCATATTTTTCTTACAACTACAAAGTATTCCATTGTTTACCATGTTTTTTTTTCTCTATCCAATCATCTGCTCTTGGGCAGTTGGATTATTTCCGGGTTTTGGCTATTGTGAATAGTGCTGCAAGGAACATTTTTTTCTTCAGTGAAATGTGTCTTTTAGTATCTTTCACTCATTTTCTAATTGGATTGTTTGTTCTTTACTGTTAAATTTTGAGAGTTCTTTTACATTTGAGATGCTTTATATTAAAGTGCCGATGTCTTTTCTGCATTGTCATTTTGGATCATATTCCTAGGAGAAGAATTGCTGGTCCCATGGAACCTCAATTCCTAGTTTTTTGAGGAATGTCTGAAGCGATAGCACAGTGGGTAGGGTGTTTGCCCTGTACTCGGCTCACCCAGGTTCGATTCCTCTGTCCCTCTTATAGAGCCTGGCAAGCTACCGAGAGTATCCCGCCCGCATGGCAGAGCCTGGGAAACTACCCGTGGTGTATTCAATATGCCAAAAACAGTAACAGCAAGTATCACAATGAAGACATTACTGGTGCCCACATAAGCAAATCGATGAACAATTGGACAGCAGTGCTACAGTGCTACAGTCTTCCAAAAAGGCTAAGGCCAGTTAGAAATTCCTCCAGCAGTGAATGACAGTCACCAAAAATTGTTGATGTTCTTTGTGATGTATGCCACTCTCACTGGTGTGAAATTATATGTGATTGCTATTTTGATTTGTGTTTACCTGATGATGTTATACGATTTTTTTCTTATACCATTTGGCTATTTGTATGTCTCTTTTTATTCCCTGTTCATTTCTTCATTCTATTTTTAATGGGTTTGGATTTTTTTTGGTGATGCTCTACTTTTTTATTATATAAGTTATAGACAAACAGTTTCTCCATTGTGGTCATCATGTATTTTGAGAAGTAAAAGACCACATACTCGAGGGTCTGTCTCAGGATTTTCAGTTCTAGTCCTTTTATCTGAGGGTGTGTTTTTATTCCAGAAGTAAGCTGTTTCAATTACTACCACTTTGTAGTACAGTTTGAAGTTGGGGAAAGTGATGCTTCCAATCTTTATCTTGAGGATTGCTTTGGTTATTGGGAGGAAGATTTACTTAGCCCAGTGCCTTTGAAATCTAATGATGCTATCTATTCATTCATGAAATCTATTCATTGAAATCTGTTCAACGTTCTTCTTCCTTTTCTTCCTCTTTTTCTTCCTCTTCTTCTTTTCCTCTTTCTCTTCCTCTCCTTCTCCTTCTCCTTTTCCTTCTCCTTCTTCTCTTTCTACTCCTCTTCCTCTTCCTGCTCCTCCTCCTCCTGCTCCTTCTTCTCCTCCTCTTCCTCTTCCTCCTCCTCCTCCTTCTCCTTTCTTTATCCTCCTTTAGTTTTTTATTATTGTTGTAGCCATACCTAACAGTGCTGGGTAGGGGAGGCAGTGTTAGAAATCAAAATATGGGTCTCACAAATGCAAGGCAAATCACTGAGCCACATCTTTGGTCTGCAGGAATGAGTTTTTTTTAAAATACAGTTTTTATGAAAGGTGCATTTTGGATTGGGAAAGGGGTGGATCTGAGTCTGCACACAACCCACACGGTGGGTTTGAAGGAGAGCAAGACAAAACCCTACTCGTGTGATGGACCTTCAGCCAATCTGCTTCTCCTCCTCTTCCTTTCCAATGGTGGTTGGAAAATGCTCCTGTGTTTTCCAAACCTTGCTGTAGTAATTGATGCTTGAGATTCATTTTGTTGTTATCGTTGTTGTGTAATATTTCACAGCATGACTGTGATGCAGTTTGTTGAACCATGGACCAAATAATGTAAGATATTTTAGTTATTTTCAGTTTTTGTTAATTGTTTTATTTTATTGCAGAGACCTTCCCGCGCCCTGCTCAGGAGACTGGGGGGACCCTTCTCATAATCTGAGGCTAGTAAGGCCAGCAGTTTGCTGCTAGGGTCATAGGATGTGGTGCCACCCGGACCCTGTGGTGCCTGTGGGAATAACTCTGGTCACTTCAGCTGTGTACTGCAGGTGCCCCACAGCTGTACTTGATATTCTTGGGGGAAATCACATTATGAGGATCAAAATAAGCTGGGCCAAATATAAGGTCTATGCCTTAACCTCTGTAATATACCTCCAAACCCCCTTTTCAGTTCTTAGATATTAGAATGAGTAAAGGTGTTCTGAACAACTGTATGCAGGATGTATGTGACCAGATAGTAAATTTATCATTGCTACAATTTTTTATATAAAAGTTGTTAAACAGTCAAACTTCCTAGATGAGCTACACACTTTTACTGTTAGCAATTTATAACAGATGTAGTTTTTCTACATCTTTACCAGCATTTATGTTGTTACTATTTTTCCCCATTTAACAATTGCAATAACTATGTAGTGAAATCTCATAGTGACATTCATTTTGCATTTTCCTGATGAGTGGGGATGTTTCAACATACTTTCACAGATTTTTTTTCTTCAGTGAAATGTATCTTTTAATATCTTTCACTCATTTTCTAATTGGATTGTTTGTTTTTTACTGTTAAATTTTGAGAGTTCTTTTACATTTTAGATGTCTTTTATTAAATTTTCAATTTGGAAATATTTCTTCCTAGATTACAACTTGTTCTTTTGCATTAATTTTTGCTTATTCCAAAATCAAGATAAATCTTTTTTTGCCAGTGCATAGCTGAAGATTAAAAAGAGATATTGAATGTCAAGTCTGCATGCCCTGTACAGAAATTCATGGACAGGTATGCCAGAAGAAAGAGTGACATTTACTGAGGCATCTGCTCCCAGCACAGAAACCACACTGGGAGGGGCAAGGGACATGCTTCATAGGGTTTAGCAAGTCAAATAGAGAATATTTTTGTTCATACCCAATAGAAAATCATCCCTATCAGAATGGATGGTTATTATTGACATAGTATGCTGAGTTTATCTCCTGACAAAGAATATATGAGATTTGTACCACATGGCTTTAGACACCTATTTCTTACCTCAGCTTTCTTTCATTCCAGGTAATTAAATCCCTTTGTCTAATTAAGCCACTACATTGCTCTTAGTTCTAAGTGTATTTATAACACATCCCTTGAATGACATTTGCAAGGAAGACTGATCTAACCTTTGTTTTTGAATATTTTATAGATTTTCACATTTATTCATTTCATAGAGGTGTTTTTTCTACATATGCCATAAGACAAAATTTATTCCTTTTTATAAATATATGAGATTTACTAATGTATTATTTATGTATAAATATAAAGCTATATTCTCTTTATTTTACTGTTGCAGAGTATATACATATATCTGATGATAATTATAAAATACAAATTGAATCTGATTTAGTTAAATGGATCTTTAAAATATGCATGTTGAATTATCATGAAGTGAAAATTTCTAGCTTTTTGTGAGGAAAAAGTGACAGCTTCAATACTTCTGGCATAAATACTTGACAATTTTTGGAAACATTAAAGTTAAAGCAACTTGGCTTTTGTTTCATATAAGTAGTTATTATTTGGTAACTGAATAGTTGGGAATAGTAATCCTTATAGATGAACAATTTTGTTGAGCTTGTTTAGGTGGGCAACAGATTTTCATTTGACACTCCATCATTTTACCATAAAGGGAGACAGAACATTATTCTGTCTGACGGTTCATCTTAAGTGTATTTAGGCATGAATTTTTTGTACTTTTAATCATTTTGAATCTATTTACTGAGAAGTAATACAAATTGGTTTCATATCAAACGTTACTACTCTGGTAAATGTTTATAGAAAATATTAATATGATATAAAGTGGTGATATTAACAATAACAGATTTCATTCCCCTGACCCTAAAAGAGTCTCCAGTTGCTGGGAAAGAGGAGTAAGGAGAGGCTGCTAAAAATCTCAGGACTGGGAGGAATAGAGATGTTACTGGTGCCAGCTTGAGTAAATTGATGAACAACGGGATGACAGTGATATAGTGAATAATGGTATTTGGATATAGATGGACCACAATAAGACCTATAGATGCTTTTTTGTATATTAGGAGCCTCAGGCACCACTCCTGAACATATTGATCAAACTGGTTGGCAATTCAATGTCTGCAGTGTTGGAAGTGATTTAATATTGCTATGTAAAATTAAATATCTAGAACCTTATATCTCTGCCTAACTTGGTTAACTTAAGCAAAGTCTTTAAAATCAAACTATTAACTCTTTTCTCTGACATCCAAAGAATATTGCTCTCTACCTCCCAACCCTCTGTACCTTAAGAAGATCATCTTAGAATATGCTACTGGTCCTTTTTAATTAAATATAAGGAGAAGAGATAAAAAACTCATTAGGTAGACTGATTATTTTCTTTTAAAAAATTATGGTGATTCACTAAATTTATGAACTTTAGTGTTTGCATTTCAGTCATACAGTGATCCTTTACATCCCTCCACGGTGCCCATTCTCCTACACCAATGTTCCCAGTATCCCTCCCACCACCCTCACCCCATCCCAGTGAATTATTTTCTGCTGCTTTTCCAGCAATAAATTCAAGATATATTTAACAGGCATTAAAGTAACTGTTCATAAGCAACAGTTTTTGAAAATAGCAAAAATAAGTTCATTTTTTAAAATCTTTATACACTTCAGATTAGGGGAAGATGAGCTTATTAATGTATAATGGTACTATTTTAATTTTATTTTTTGTCATTCTATTTTTATTTTATTTATTTATTTAAATAAATAAATAGTCTCTTGCTCGCACACCCGGTTGTCTTCCTCGGGGCCCCTCGGAGGGCATGGGCTCCAGCTTCCCTCCCTACCCTGAGCAGAGCTCCTGGCAGCCAGAGACCACCGGAACCTAGCCACAGCCATGCTCAAGGCCCCTCTCCACACATTCGGACAAGCTCACGCATGAAGGTACCGGCAGAGGAACCCAGCCGTAATGTGTGTAATCCCATCAACGGCCAACATCCAGAGACTTAAAAGCAAGCTCCCAGAAGCGAGAGGCCACTTTGTGACCGCATGATATCTTATAACATACTTTCTCTCTGGGAGAAACTAGCAAGCTACTGAGAGCTTCCTGTCCGCATGGGACAGCCTCGCAAGCTTCCCATGGTGTATCCATATGCCAAAACCAGTAACCAGCTGAATCTCAATTCCCTGACCCTGAAAAAGCCTCCAATGCGGCATTGTTGAGAAGGCCAAGTAGAGAGAGGCTTCTAAAATCTCAGGGATAGAACGAATGGAGAGGTTACTGAGACCGCTCAAGCAACTTGATGATCAACGGGGTTTTGTGATCGTGATCATGATTTATTTATTTAAAGTATGCTTCTTTCTTTCTTTCTTTCTTTCTTTCTTTCTTTCTTTCTTTCTTTCTTTCTTTCTTTCTTTCTTTCTTTCTTTCTTTCTTTCTTTCTTTCTTTCTTTCTTTCTTTCTTTCTTTTGAATCATCGTGAGAACAGTTACAAAGTTTTCAGTCTTAAGTCTCAGTCATACTAGTCATACAAGGATCAAACATCCATCCCTTCACCAGTGCATATGTTTCACCACCAAGAACCCCAGTATATCCCCCTCCCACCCCCCCACCCTGCCTATGTGGCAGACAATTTTCACTTTACTCTCTCTTTACTTTGATTACATTTATTTTTTGACAGAAAACCCACTATTATTATTTGCAGTTTCCCCCCAACAATCAGACCTGTTGAAAAGGTATCATTAGATAATTTGTTTTCTGTTGCCGATAATGAAGATCACATGATGCCGCATGGCTGAGACAGTGGCCACGCAGTTTGGGAATTCTGGTATTTTAGTAATTAAGTCCAGAGGTATTTCTGCCAGCAGCCACTGCATTTCGAGATTGGTTTGTGTGCCTCTGGGATCATGGCCATTCAGGAGCAGAGGAGCCATTCATGGGCAGCCACTTGGGGTCTCGTTTGGGCACATACCAGAGTCTGTAGAAACTCATGGTCACTGGGATTCCATCTGGGGAAGGCAGGGAGACTGCACCTGCTCCATCTAGGGCATCCCGGTGTTATCAGCTTGGTCTAGGGCCTGGAGCATTCTCTGGCATTGTGGTGCCCACCAGCCAGGATTCTTCACTGCTGAGTGCGGCAAGATGGCACCTGGGCCGGGTTGAGGGCTTGACTTCCGGGGTCAGGAGCAGGCTGGAGACTGGGGATGGAACTGCCCAGTTTCAGTGCCCCCATGCGGTTGTCATACTACTTTTAAACAAATTTTTATATTACTAAAATCTTTCCAGAATATGATTTTTAATGATTATATATTTAGATTATACATTTATATGGACATTGAAATATTGTCTGTCCTAGAATGTTTTAGTACATATTAGTGATGGTGATTGTGGTTAGGCAGTAAGTGACACTCAGTATCTTAACATCCTAACATGCAGTTTTGTTTGGCAAAAAAAACAAAATTTTGTTATTCTTTTAAGTCCTTGTTGTTGTTTTCATATAATGGAGGGGGAGTCTGACACAGACATCCTGGAGAGTACAGAGCAGTTGTCAAGCATATGTGATAAGGATGGTTAGGTATTTTCCTGATGAACAGTAAATTTTCTGAGAAGCGCTCTGGGGAGATAATCATCAGTAAACATCCCTGTATGGTTCCAGCAGGATGTGCATCCCGTTGCCTAAACTTGCTTCAAAAAGACCTCATGAAGTTGGAAATCCTCCAAAGCTGTTACTGAAGAACAAAAGAGATGATCAAACTTGTAGCTGCTCAAAGAGAAGCAAGAAGAATAGAATAATGACTTTGAAATCCTATAGAAAATTTCAAGTGGAGAGATGATGTCCTTTGAAAATATGTGAATCAAAGCAACAACAAAATTAGCTTTCCAAGAATTAGAAGTTTGCCCCCTGCCTATTCTCCGTTGTACATTTTTGTATCTTATGTTTCTGCAAAATTAGTTGCTTTTCTGTTTATGTGAACTCTTCCTTATTCAGCTCTTTGCTTGTGTTCTTCTCTCTGATGGGAAACACTCTCATAAGTTCCGTTTTCTTTCCAAATCTTTGTGGGTTTCACACAGACATTCAGGAAACATGATTACTCTTTCCATTTTTCAGAATTAACCACCCAAGGATTAACTTCTCTATATTAGGTGTGTACATTTTAATACTCTTTATCGTTAATAACTGGTTTTCCCAGGAGCGATATTGCAGTTAGCAGTATTGTGTAATCTGAGCAGAAGCAGCAATAATAACTGACAGTTGTGTAGTGTCACTGTGGGCCTCATAAGTATCTCATTAAATCTCCCTATATCTTTATCATGTAAATATTATTAAATAGAATTAAAATGTGTTTCATTGCTTGAGCAGTAGTGATTTTGAATTATATCCTATTTTAAGTGATCATAATTTGTTACTGAATTTTTTTTCTCTGTAAAAGTGTGCATTGATTTATCTAGTATTTCTTGTGAAATCATATACCAAATAGTGTAGGTTTTTTTTCCTGGAAAGGTCAAGGAATATTTAATAAATGTGCCAAGAAAATGTTAAATGACTTTATCAAGTTTAATTAAAATTGAACTATTTGGAATTTGAACAGCCCTCTTCTCCACAAATCAAACATGCATTTTTGTATTTTAAATGTACTGAAAAAATCCTTGCTTTGTATCTATATTTATGTGTAATTAACTCCAAAATTTAGAATGCAGTTTTATTCTGTGGTCCTAGTCACTGCATACTTGAAATAAGGAACTTTAAAATGAGAGTTTGAATTCCTTTTTCTTCAGCTTTTATTTATTTATTTATTTTTTTTAAAAAACTTTTAAAAATTTTATTGAATCACCGTGAGATAGTTACAAGCTTTCATGTTTGGGTTACAATCTCACAATGATCAAACTCCCATCCCTCCACCAGTGCACATTCCCCACCACCAGTATCCCAGGTATACCCCTCCCTTCCTACCCTGCCCCTGCCTCCATGACAGAAAATGTTCCCCATACTGTCTCTCTACTTGTGGGCATTGTGACTTGCAACACAGACACTGAGAGGTCATCATGCTTGGTCCATTATCTACTTTCGGCATGCATCTCCCATCCCAACTGGTTCCTCCAGCCATCATTTTCTTAGTGATCCCTTCTCTTTTTTTTTTTTTTAAATTTATTTATTTTTAATTAGAGAATCACCGTGAGGGTACAGTTACAGATTTATACACTTTTGTGCTTATACTTCCCTCATACAAAGTTTGGGAACCCATTCCTTCACCAGTGCCCATTCTCCACCACCAGTAAACCCAGTGTCCCTCCCACCCTCCCCAATCCCATCTCCCCCCCACCCCACCCTGCCACTGTGGCAAGGCATTCCCTTCTGTTTTCTCTCTCTAATTAGCTGTTGTGGTTTGCAATAAAGGTGTTGAGTGGCCGCTGTGCTCAGTCTCTAGCCCTCATTCAGCCCGCAACTCCCTTCCCCCACATGGCCTTCGACTACAATGTAGTTGGTGATCGCTTCTCTGAGTTGACCTTTCCCCGGAACGTGAGGCCAGCCTCGAAGCCATGGAGTCAACCTCCTGGTACTTATTTCTACAGTTCTTGGGTGTTAGTCTCCCACTCTGTTATTCTATATACCATAGATGAGTGCAATCTTTCTATGTCTGTCTCTCTCTTTCTGACTCATTTCACTCAGCATGAAACTTTTCATGCCCATCCACTTGACTACAAAATTCTTGACCTCCTTTTTTCTAACAGCTGCATAGTATTCCATTGTATAGATGTACCAAAGTTTCCTCAACCAGTCATCCGTTCTGGGGCATTCGGGTTTTTTCCAGATTCTGGCTATTGTAAACAGTGCTGCGATGAACATACATGTGCAGATGTTGTTTCGATTGTACTTTTTTGCCTCTCTGGGATATATTCCCAGCAGTGGTATTGCTGGGTCAAATGGGAATTCAATATCTAATTTTTTGAGAGTCGTCTAGGTTTTAGTTAGGTAGGAATAAACAATATAAAATTGATTTTCTGCACTAAAAGTAGCAGTTGTATTTTCTGTGCTATCCCTGCATAGGCCACAAAACTCTTATCTCTGTAGGGATTGTGGGTGTTTATAAATCAAGAGTAGATGTGTAGATAGTGTCAGGGAAAAGTAAGAAATGGACTAATCAGTTGTCAGCATCAGTAGCCTCTGATCCTGCCTGGACCAAGATGTAGGAGTGTCTCATGTACACCTTCTAAAAGCTTCCAAAGATTTAAGCTCAGTAGAACAATGTCGATGGCAACAACCAGATGTAAAGTAATGATGTGCCACACCACTCAAACGTTAACTGTGTCTTGTCACTTGAAATCATTTGATCTGGACAATAATTTATATGGATATCCTTATTTGATAAGTGTACACATTTTTTTTCACTGTCTGATAATTCCCTCTATTGTTCATTACACGTCTTAAACAACATACTAAAAACTTTTGCTAGCTAAAGGTCAGTCTTTGTAATATTTCAGTAATGTTTTTCTTTTTCCCACACCTCCTCAAACTTATTTCTTCAGTAATTAATAAGTAAATACCTTACAAATGTTCTTTTTAAATTTTAATTGTTCATTGTACTCTAGGTTGCTTGCTTGCAATGGTGCTAATATCTCTGCTCTTGATATTCAGTGTTATTGTACTTCATTGCCACCAAAGTGCTTATTGCTCTCCACCACTATTCTTATGGATAATACATGGTATATTGAAAAGAGCTAACCTAAAATTCCATAGTGCCACTAGCAGAAATCACAGAAATTTGTAATGTGACACTCCCAGGACATTTTCTGGAAGAACATTTAAGTACCCCAAAGTATAAGGAGAAGGAAAGACAGCAGATGGAAGAGGATGGGAAGAAAAGACAAGTGGGAAGCCACAGGTGCAAGGGTTAAGATACATTGGTGATTTTAAGAAACAATAGGGCTACACATCCCAAAAAACAAAAGCAACCATGTTGGTGTGGATGTGGGGAGAATAGGACTCTCCTTCACTGCTGGTGGGAATGCCAACTCGTTCTGTCCTTTTGGAAAACAATATGGACGATTCTCAAAAAATTAGAAATTGAGCTTCCATTTGACCTAGCAATACCACTCCTGGGAATATATCCCAGAGAGGTAAAAAGGTATAGTAGAGATGATATCCACATTTCTATGTTCATTGCAGCACTGTTTACAATAGCCACAATCTGGAAAAAACCAGAGTGCCCCAAAACAGATGACTGGTTAAAGAAACTCTGGTTCATCTACACAATGGAATACTATGTAGCTGTCAGAAAACATGAAGTCATGAAATTTTCATATAAGTGGATCAACATGGAAAGTATGTTGAGTGAAATGAGTCAGAAAGAAAGAGACAGACAAAGAAAAATTGCACTCATATATGGCATGTAAAATAGCTGAGAAGTTCAAGTTTTAAATGATGCAATTTCTGGCAGATATTTCTCTGGACTTAGTTACTAAAATACTAAAATACAGAAATCCAAAACTGTGCGACCTCATATCTCTACATTCTCAGCAATGGAAAACAAATTATCAAATGCTTTCTTTTCAGCAGGTCCGGCTTTAAGGGGGAGAAACTGCAAACAATAATAGTGAGTTTTGTTGAGATATTGAATGTAATCAAAGTAAGTGAAGGTAAAGTGAAATTTATCAGTTACACGGGTGGGGGGGCTAGGAATGTGGGGGGGCAGGGTGGAGCTATACTGTGATTCTTGGTGGTGGAATATATGCACTGGTGAAGGGATGGGTGCTTGAGCATTGTATAACTGAGACTTAAACCTGAAAACTTTGTAACTTTCCACATGGTGACTCAATAAAAAAATTTTTAAAAAAAGAAACAATAGGGCTAAATCAAAACCACAAAGTCAATAACACTGACATAATGAGACCCAGACTTTAATAACCAAAATTTAGTAAGTTCCCATTGAGATGGTAGGGTTTGGAGGGGGAAGGATAGGGAATCTTGAAATGCTGATGGAGGGAAGTTGAAACTGGTTGCACTGATAGAACATCATATGTCTAAAACCCAACTGTGAATATTCACACCGGATTCCCTTGACTCAGTAGTGTCAGTGGTCAATGTACTTAATGGCAAATCTGTAGATCAAGATAATAAGAGATACAACTGGCCTGCAAACACTTAACACTTTTCTGTAAGATAGTTTGAAATTCCACCCCCATGGATAGTTATAGCAATTCTCGGGGTAAAAAAGATGGGGGTATCACATCACCTTCCCCAACTTCAAACTGTACTACAAAGCGGTAATAATTAAAACAGCATGGTATTGGAACAAAAACAGACCTACAGACCAGTGGAATAAGGTTGAACATCCTTACAAATACCCTCAAATATATGAGCATATAATCTGTGATAATGGAGAAAGAGATGCGAAGTGGAGCAAGGAAAGTTGCTTTAATAAATGATGCTGGCAAAACTGCACAGTTACATGCAAAAAAAATGGGGGGGGGTGTCTGATCTCTACCTAACACATGCACAAAAGTTAGGTCAAAATGTATTAAAGACCTCAACATCAGACCAGAATCCATAAGGTACTTTGAAGAAAAGGGTGGCAAAACCCTCTATGACATTAAAGCTAGAGGTATCTTCAAGGAAAAAATGCCATTGACCAAACAAGTAGAAACAGAGATAAATAAATGGGACTATCTTAAACTAAGAAGTTTCTGTACCTCAAAACACAGTGACCAGAATACAAAGATAATCTACAGAATGGGAAAGGATATTAACCCAATAACCCTCCCGTAATGGGTTAATATCAAGGATATACAAGGCTGTGGTTGAATTCTGCAAGAAGAAAACATCCAATCCCATCAGATAATGGGGCCATGAAATGAACAGAAACTTTTCTCAAAGAAGAAATCCAAATGGCCAAAAGACACATGAAAAACTACTCTTCATCACTAATCCTTAAGGAGATGCAGATCAAAACAACTATGAGATATCATCTCAAACCACAGAAACTGGACCACATCCAAAAGAGCAAAAGCAACTGGTGTTGACATAGATCAGGGAGAAAGGGACTCTCCTTCACTGTCGGTGGGATTGCCGACTGGTCCAGCCTTTTTGGATAACGATATAGATGTTTTTCAAAAAACTAGAAACCCAGATCCCATTTGATCAATACCACTTTTGGGAAAATATCCTGGAGATGATAAAAAGCACAGTAGAAATGACATATGCATTTGTATGCTTATTGTAGCACTGTTTACAATAACTAGAATCTTGGAAAAACCCGAGTGTCTGAGAACAGACAACTGGTTAAAGAAACTTTGCTATATCTACACAATGGAATACTATGCAGCTGTTAGGAAAAAAATGAAGTTCTGGAATTTGCACATAAATGGATCAATATGGAAAGTGTCATGCTAAGTGAAATGAGTCAGAAATAGAGGGGTAGACATAAAAGGGCTGCACTCATTTGTGGAATACAAAGTAATATAATAGGAGACTAACACCTAAGGACAGTTGAATTAAGGGTCAGGAGTACTGCCCACAGCTTGATGGCCTGTCTCATGAGCTAGGGAAAGAGATAGCTGGGATGGAGAGATGATCAGTAAATAAATGATGGTTGGAGGGATCACTTGGGATAGTATATGCATATTGAAAGTAGACTATAGACCAAACATGATGGCTGCTTGCTACCTGTATTGCAAACCCTAACACCCAAAAGGACAGAGAGAGTAAGAGGGATTGTGCTTGCCACTGAGGTAGGAGGTGGGAAGGGGTGGGGTGAGGGGAGGGTTAATGGGAACATTGGGGGTAGAGAATGGACACTGGTGGAGGGATGGGCTCGCTCAGGATGGGAGATGTGTACTGAAAGTAGACTATGGATCAAACATGATAGCCACTTAGTATCCATATTGCAAACCATTACACCCCAAAGGAGAGAGAATGTAAAAATGAACTTCTCTACCACAGAGGCAGGGGTCGGAAGGGATGGGGATGGGGGTAGAGATACTGGGAACATTGATGGAAAAATGGGCACTGGTGGTGGTATGGATACTGTATCATTGTATGACTTAAACATAATCAGGAAAGTTAGTATATCTGTAACTGAGTCTCATGGTCATTTATTAAAAAAAAAGGAAAACATATTATATTGCCAACCTCTAAAGTAGAGTGTTGATCCATGGAAGACATGGAAGAAAGAACAAGATCTCCTCAGTTGTTTTTGATGCCACAGATACTCAGACCATATATTAGAGGCACAGGAAATCTTGTATACAGGAAGTCTGAGGAAATTTCTGTTAAGGTCTGGAAGCAACAAATCATTTGGATTAAAATTTGTTAGACACAATATAACCCGGGTGATGACAATGTTCCACACTTCCCAACTTCTTACTTATGGTAATATAAGATTTCATGGACAAAATCCTCTCCTCAGTTTCATTCATCAGACAGGCTAGACATTTCTACATTTCTCTTATGTTGTGACATTCATTGACAAACCTCACCAGCATCCACAGAACCAGGTTCCCTAACAGATCAGTGATCATAAAGAAGTGAGTATCTTCCAAGGGATTCTGCCTGAATGCAGCCCTCATGCATTGCCAGCATCTATTTCAGCAGGTTTCTTTGAGTGATGCAACTGCTGTTGTCCTAAACAACTTTCTCAGAACTTCATTAGATTCTAGTATGCTAGCAGTCTTAAGAGTTATCTGAAGTAGACCTTCTGGGATTCTATCAGCTCAGGTAGATGTCCATGTCCATGCTCGGGTAGATTTAGTTTTCTAAATCTGTCAGGTAGATAGATTTTATGTATTTTTATGTATTTTATGTATTTCTGTTTCTCTCTTCTTCCAGGACCAAAGATGAATATCTTTACCTTCTTATTCACACATTTTCTATAGCTTTTGGGTTCTGAAAATTGTCATTTACTTACCTTCCTTTTCCTATTTAGAATTATCTTCAGTTTTTCTTGCTTCTGCAATCTAATGATATCTCCACTCAATTTTTGTTTTACTTTTTATATCTTGTCTGGATTATCCAAATGACTGGTGAGATCACAGTTTGTTGGCATTGTGTTATCTTGAAGATCTGCTCTATATGACTTCTCCCACTGAATTAACAAGTTTTGAGGCAAACCCCCCATTCCTCGGTATTCTAATATCTCTGCAAAATGCATAGTCCTGCATATCATAAAGGTATCAAAGTACTTGGCATATAATCAATAATGTTTATTCAGTTGATTTGGTATTTGGCCCTCGTTATTCACCAGCTGAGCCTTGCATCTGGTCAGATATTTCTGCTATATTAGGGTGGTCTGGTCTTACTGTGTGTCATCCACATGTAGTTGGATGATAAGAGCTGAAATTCCACATGCCCTCCTGCTCTCTGGCTAGCCCAGCCTTTCCTCCCTGCCTCCTCAGAGTAATTCATTTGCCCTCTGGACCAAGTTGTGGAGCCACAATAGCCTTGCTTCCTGGGCAGTGAAGAGTTGGGGCTTGAAGGCCCATTTTCCACATGGTGGATGTTGCTTTACCACCTGTATGATTATATGCTTTTAAGGTCACAATGAGTATAGAATTCTATAAATGAAACTCAAACTAATTGTGCCTATAATTCAATATTCTGACTAAAATTGGTTTGTAGTAACTACCTAAGACAAAGTGAAATAATTATGTTTTTAAAGAAATACAGTAACAAGTTATGTGAATAACTTGTTTTGGTTAGGAGTTTTGGTATGCATGGAGTCATTGCAATTTTTTAAGTTCATAATTTCTTAATTATTATAGTTTAAACAAGATAGATACAATAGTGTTAACTTTATGGTATTTATATTCATAGAACCTTTACTACCACCAAAGTACTCAAGACCTTCCATCAATGTTCTTGTACTACTTTTAGTCTCTTTTCTCCTCCAAATTTCTTGATAATCTCATATGCAATCAAAGACTACGGGTTGTATCATTCAGTACTCTCTTTTGCCTTGTTTTGTTTCCTTGATGACTGAGATCATTTAGTATTTATTCTTCCTGTGACATATTTCACTTAACATGATGCCTCCCTGTTCCATCCATGTTGCAGCAAATTGCATGGTTTTTCTTAAACTGCATAATATTCCATTGTGTTTACATGCCACATGTTCTTTATCCATTTATTTGTTATTGGACATTTGGGTTGTTTCCAGATCCTACCTTTTGTGGTTAGTGCTGAAATGTCATTTTGCATGATCTTTCCAAATTAATGTTTTTTGTTGTTGTTCTTGGGATCAATATCACAAAATGGATTGCTAGGTGATATGGAAGTTCTAGTCTTTTTTGAGAATTCTCCATACAGTTTTTCAAGAGATTAAACCAGAAAAGACTCCTGTCAGTGAATTTGACTTCATTCTCCATCACATCCCCATCAACACTAATTACTTTGTGTTTTTGATGTATGTCATTCTCAGTGGTGTGAGGTGGTATCTAATTGTCATTTTGATTTTAATTTTACTGGTAAATAATGATGATGAGTACTATTTCATATACCTTCTTGACCATTCCTGTGTCTTCTTTAGGAGGTGGCTATCTCCTCCCCCCTTTTCAGACAGTGAATTATTGTAGAAAAAATAGGTATGTATTGGTGGAGTTTTCTGTTTTCAAATGTCTCATGTAATCCTGCACATGATTATCTTAACTTGGATAAAATATGAAATACATTATGTAATTTTTCCTGATTATATTTCCTGAGGCTTTTCATGTATTTGAATATGTACATCTTTCACCACTTAGCTGCAATTTTTATTTTGTTGTGAAAAGGTTCATGTTAATTTTTTTAAGCATAGCAAAGCAAGTGTGCATTTGGGATTGTTTTAGTCATTAATGTTCATACTCACATTAATATTTTAGTGTTCATTTTTGTGCAGGAAAATGTTATTAAATTTTTGCTTTGTAAAGAAATTGTCAATCACATTACAAAAATAACCCACCATGCAAGATAATTTATTTATTTTCACTAAAGTTAGAATAAGGGATAAATAGGCATTTGTAATGGCTGGAATAATTTTAAATAAAGTTTGTTTTATGACTAAAGTAACTTTAAAACACATTAAAAAATAGAACAGAATGAAAAATATCTCCTAATACATCATTCTTTAATAATTGTAGTCCTTTCTGACTTGCTTTTTTGTTGAATCTAAAATTTATGTGAAATAGTCTTGATTTTGACACAATTATTAGACTTTTTAAAATAAGTATTTTCTACAACTCTAAAAATAAAGATTAAAAATATCAGTGAAAGCTAAAATTTAACATCACAGATTGATGAAGGTGCACGCACGCATGCATGCATGCATGCATGCAAGCAGATACACACACACCTGTAGAGGTGTAGAGCTATACTATATTTCCCCCCTTTTTTGGGAGGTACATACCCCAAACCCAAAAGTCCACCAAGTGCTCAGTGCTTCCTCCTGTCACTATACCGAGGGATCACTTTTGGCAGACTCAGGTGCCTTTCTAGGGTGCCAGGAATGAAGCCTGGATTGGCTGTGTATAAGCCAAACACCTTACTTTTTGTACTGTGTGCTGGCCCTTATTTTCACCTTGTAATCAGGGTCCAAGCAAAGCCCATTCAGTGAAATTGATTCGTATATTAGTTTTTAAAAAAGTATTTGGCTCCTCACGCAAACCCTTATCTTGTTTTTTCTAAGTAATCTCTTTATTAATTTTGAAGCAACAACCATTTGTCCTCTATCCTCAATAGTCTCCAGTTTGCTCATTACACTTAATGGTGATATTTAACTTTTTTCTGTTCTTTCCATTTCTTTAGATTAAAATTTAGATCTAGAAGCTAAATCAATTTTTAAAGGGTGTGGGAGGAATATTTCACTGCTGTTTTGTGTATTCCCATTAGGAGTCCCATAATGTAGTTATTTCTCTCTTCAGCGTTAGTAGCCTAGATGATTATTGCCTACAGGCATTATTTCATTAAGGGCTTGCAAAATGGTTATATTCCATTTTTTATTTTTATTTGATACATTACTAAACATAGATATTTTCATCAACTATTTCACTACCCCAAGGGATATGTTGCACAAGAAAGACAAATTTAATTCTTGATTTTTTTGTCTTTCCTTTCGTTATCAGAAAAATGGGCTGGCTCTCCCTCAGATGGTCAGAGGTTTCTAGGGACCTTTGGAAAATATATGTTGCATTATGAACACACAGATATAAACTCACTTGATGGGGTATATATTTCTATTCTCTTCACTCCAGTTTCCTCACATTTTAGTCAGTTGGAGCCAAGTCTGATTGATGGTGACTGTTAAGTTCCATGCTCTGCTGTAGAACAACAGCCTACATTGTATGTCTCTTACCCCAGGTAGCAGTAGAGCCCTATATTGGGTGTGAGAGTAATCAGTGCTACTGGTTTGTTGATTGTGTCCATGTTTCTTTTGTGGTTAGAGCTAGAAAATAAGTCAATGCAACTCTCAAGCGTATACTGTTATTTCCAAAATTAAATGGTTTGCACAACATGGTTCTTTATCTAATCTTTTTCTTCTCCTTATATGTTGTTGCCCAAAGAAAACAAATTCTTTGGAAATGTCATCTGTTCTAAAGTGTGCGATAGTATTGGTTCACAAGTTTGAGGCTTTGTATGTTGAGGAATTTCATATTTATTCTGTATAGAAGAGGAGGCATTTGGGCAGTGTTCCACAAGTCACATCAGCACAGGGAAAGCGTAAAAAAGATTACTAGAGTCCATAATAGACAGGATGTTGAAATAAGGTCTTTGTCCATTTAACCAGCACTTGTTTTCTTGTAAAACCGGCATAACAATCACTCCCAAGTGTTGTATGGGAGATAACATGTGTGAAAATTCTTCGTAAATTATTAATGTGTCATAATAGAAATCATTTCCCTATCTTATTAAAAAATAATGTGTTAGTCTTTGAACTGCAGGATTTTTGATTAGCTTTTTTTTGTCAAGATTTATTTATTCTTGTAGGGCACATTTTTCTTTAAAGTTGCTAAGCTAGTCTTTATAATTAACTTCTTTAACTGATCTTCTCTGTAGTTAAATGTATATGTTTTTAGGATCCTCTTGAGATGAATATATGATGACTTAAATATTTGTCTTAAGTATCAAATATTTTGTTTTTAATTAATTCCTAATATAAAGTGAGTATAAGAAAGGAGTATTAAAGTGCACTAGTTTTTTTTTATGAAGTACCCATCCTTGATTTGCTAATGCCTCATTTCTTTCTTATCTAGTAGTATTAAGTATAGACCTTAAAAGTGTATGTCTTTGTGAGTGTGTCATTAATCTTTCCTTTGAGAAATATAATTTAAGGGTGCTGATCTCTTAACAGGTAAGTAGTCATGTTACTGAGTAAATAACAGCTCTAGTTATGCTCAGTTGGACATGAATGTCCAACACTTAGGATGGCTAAGTTTTATCATCACTTTGCTCATGGGCCTTTCTTAACTAAGATTCCAGCTAGTTCTACCCCAACTTTTTTGGGGGAATATGTGTGGAGTTGATCCTAGGAATCAGTTTTACATGGATGTAATACATACCTCTACCAATGAGACATCTACCAGGCCCATCTCAACTTTTTCCCTTTCTAATTCTCAAAACCAAGTTCTTATCTATCTTGGCACCATATTTATCCACTAACAGTCCGATAAAAAGTGCCCAACTGCCTACACTGGAGCTTTCTTGACCCTGATTTCAGAAGGCCCGATGTTCTTTCTTAATATTTGTGCCCTGAAAACCCTAAATTTCTCCTTTCCTATGGTTTTGACCTGTTGGATTCTTCCAGCCCAAATTTCTTATACATAGCTTTCTTTCTAACCCTTCTTATGTGTCAAGGATAATTTCTGAAATATAACTTATTGAATTTAACTGCATTTTACTTGGTTCAGTAATTTAAACTAGTCTGAGCAATTGGAAATGCTGGTCTTTCTGGATCTATAATCCCTTTCACACTATCTCCATCTCTATGGATTGATTCATAGTACTTTCTTACATTTTACCAGCAGCTGTTTCTCTAAAAGGAGTTTTAAAATGCTGGCATTCTCAAATATGTCTAGTATGAAATAAAAGCCTACAACAAACTTGGAAACTAATGGGAATATAATCCCATTACTCCTTTTATTCTTGTTAATTTTATGTTTTTACTCTTTTATGTTTTTTTACACTTATATCCCAATAAACTCAAGATGATAAACAGATTTTGTATGTTCTTTCATATGGTTTTTAATTAATGCTGAAAGACATTTTAATAAGCTTATTGTCAGTTCTAATGGTAAAACGTAATATTTTTTGAAGTTAGATGCATTATTCAGGGTTTAGAAAGTTATTCAGATATTGCACTCCTGTCCCATTGTTAACAGTTCATTATATTTGTTTCTAGGTTTAATATGCATCCAGATTTAATATAATTCAGATTTAATATAACCATCAGTTTAAATAATGCATAATGTCGGAGATATGTGCATAACATGTAGTTATTCCCTAATATTAGTTGTTTACTAATTCCTAATATTTTTACTGTTCTAAATACTACAGATGGAGGCTTATGTGCATAGTATATTTTCTTTTTTTGAGTTATTTCTTTAGATTAGAATCCCAGAAGTAAAGTAACTAGGTTAAAATAATAATATTTTTATTGCTCTTGATTTACTTCCCTGGATAGCCTCTGTGAAAGTTGTAGCAGTTTATGATGCCTTTAGCAAATTGGTTCCAGTTTTGTGTATAGTTTCTCCCCTGCCACTCCCCTCTCCAGGCATACTATTCATTTCTTTGTTGTAGACTTAATGTTATCCTTAGGTTTCGAAAATTGTTCTGATATCTGCTTGGAAGATGCCCTGGAGTTTGGAAAGGTGAATGTACACTTTCTGGCAGTTGGGGTAGAAAAGCTGAAAGTCAAGGTCTTGAAAACTCTGACAGGATAGGGAGGGGTTGACAATGAAACCAGCAAACTATAACTGAATTTGCATTTCTGGTCGAGGTCATCTCTAAGGTATAAAATTGCCAATGTCCTATGTTAAAGAATAAATATGAAACAGGGCTTTAAAAATAACAATTGTAAGGCCTTAGCATTCACACCGAATTTTCTCAAAAATAAGAAATGCACAATGATTTCTTTATTTACAAAGACTAGATTGAGACATATGGACTTGACTGAAGATTTTGTAATCAGTTTTCATAGCTTGGAACCTACTATATATCAGGCACACAAAAAAGTAGAAGTTTGCCTTTCCCCAGAGATCCATGAAAGACCCTACATTGCTTAGCAACCTTACAAGTTTATTAAAATGATTTCATAGATACCATCTGTTACTTTATGTAAGCCATTAGGCCCTTCAGTGTGTGAATGAATGTGGTCATGTGCACATAAAAACCAAGAGTGTTAGGATCTAGCACAGCAATATGGTAAATTGATTTTCATATATTGAGTATTACTGCTCAGCATGTATTTAAGCTGGCTTTAACTAAGTATTTTGTTATCTACAGCAAACTGGATTTCGGAATGGCGTTTCTCTTAGAGCTTTAAATTACATTCAGAACATTGTAAAGAGCACTAATGAAAATAGACATGACGGATATAACTTTCAAAAATGTTATTGTTCCATTGGAGGCTATTTTCATCCTTTGGGTCAATGGACCACACCTGGTGATGCTCAGGGGCAATTCCTCTCTCTGTGTCCAGAAAATTACTTCTTCTTGGGGGTTCATATGGGATGCCAGGGATCAAATTTCTGATGGCTCCATGGCAAGGCAAGCATCCTACTCACTATAATATCTCTCCAGCTCCTCATTATTCTGTTGGATATGATATAAGGAACTATGGGATTATTTTCTTTACTTTCAAATGAGTAAACTTTAATTACACCTCATAGCCTATGTGTGTTCTTTATTGAGTTATCATATTAGTGTAGGATCTTCCATGGCCAATGGTCCAACCTTGACTTTGTGTTCAAAAATCATATCTTTGAACTTGAATTACATTTATGATTGGCAAGTCACAAATCCCAGTGTCTCCCAGTTCATGGTTCCTAACAAATTGATGCCAATAGTGCTCTAGGAACTTTCGCTAGGAGGGTAGAGATTAGACTGGAACTAAGATGCAGGATTCAGATATTTCGGGAGTTGAAGCATCACATCTTTTTCTCATGGGATGAAGTATGAAGAGCAACATCTCGCATATGTTCTTACAATTTAAATAAAATTCAGACAGGCATTTATAGTGGATGTTGGGGCACAACATAAACATATATTCAAAGTTATTTATTAGAAAACTAGAATTTTCCAGAACTGGATTTCTAGAAAAGTATGATTTTGATAAGGATGAAAAAAATGATGGTTGCTATTTTTTATAACTTTTTTCCCCAAAACTTAGTCTGTACTGGGGACTGTGGTAATTACTTTCACATAACTAATAAAATTAATTCTGGCAGTGATCTTTCTTTTATGGTGCTGGTGATCAAATTTAGGTCTCCAGCTTGCATACCAACTGTTCTACTACTAATAACATGCCTGGACCCTACAATGGTGTCTTTTTTTTTAAAAAAAAATAAACACAATTATCATGTTCATCAGATGAAGAACCCAAAACCAAAAAGGCACTTTCACAACTGTGATATAAGCGAGGAATGTAGATTGTCTGGAGCTAGTGCCTGTGTTTTGCTGTTAAAACCTTGTTTGGCATATTAGATTCTTATTGTCCTTACAAATATATTCTTCCTACCTTTACCCAGAAAGGTGGTAACTGTTTTGAGCTGTGCTAAAACAGTTTGCTGCTGACTTCCACAACAGTTTAGCTATGAAGGGGCACTGATGGGAGAACAGAGTGCATGGAGAGCAGTAGAATCTGGTTCCCTACTCCAGACAGATTAGCCATGCAGCACTTTACCCAAAGATACCTCTTCTGCAGGACAGCCCTCTCCTTCTTGTTCACTTAGGGAGTGCCACTTCTTGACTCTAGACTCAGTGTGCTCTATTGCTTCTTTTTGATTTCCTAATAACCCTTCTCATACTTCTTTCTGAATAGATGGTCCTTCAGATTCTTTTGCATTGTCCAGATGGAAATATTATTTTCCCTAGACCTATTGAGAAATATCTACCAACACTTGTACTTTGAGTACATGGACCACAATAAGACGAGCATTTGAATCTGAGGCAATCAGAATTATTCTTTCAGTATATACAAAACCCAAGGCACTGCATTAGGTGTAGTTAGCTAAGAGGGAAAAATCATGTACTCTTCCTACTTTGAAGATAGGTGGTTTTGGGAGAAAATATTTGTTTTTAAATGAAAATCCAATGCCAGAAAATGAAAGTCTAGTGCCAGAAACATGACTCAAAGTGTTAGAGTACATGCCTAACATATGTGAAGCCCTCAGTTGGATGCCAGGTACCACACGATCCCTAGAATATCATAGCACTGGGCCTTGTTAATGCTTGAAGGTGCCCTTTGGCCTCATTGCCACACTCAGTACTGTGGGTCTGGTCCAATATGTTTTTTAGATAAAATTATACAATATTGTTACATGGAATAGCTGCTTCAGAGACAAGTGAGCTCTCTATGGCTGAGTCATATAAAGCATGGGTTGGTCTTTGGTCTGAGCTTTCTCATGAGGAAGAAGGAATTTGTATGTTTTGGGATAATGGCAATTCAAGACTAAGTGGAGCCAAGGGCTCCTCTGACGGAATAATGGGGTGGTAGATAAGAAGATAAGATGAGATAAGATAAGATATAAGCATAAGTTTAAAAGCACACTATTTTTGTTTATGGTTTTGATTTCTTTAAAAACTGTTTTATATTTACACATAAATACACACAGACATGCTCTATATGCTATCCCATGCTTATTGTAAACCAAAACTCATATGGAGTAATAATACCGAGATTAGTCCTTATTTGGAGAGGAAGCTGGGTTGGTTTGAGCATCTATTTACTCTATATGTCAGCCTGCAGTTGTGTTTGGACACACCATGGTTGTAATTCATACTCTTGGTTTAACAACACTTTCATATATAATTATCATTACTTCGTAATTACAGCAATAAAATCCACTCTTTGGGAACCATTCCAGTATTTAGAATACGGAGAATAAGTGTGCTTACTTACCAGTTGTCACAGTGATTTTTCCAATGCTCAAATTTCTAAGAAATCAGCTTCTATTGTACTTCAAAACAAATGTGATGTCTAATAAAATTCTCCTTTTGGAAATGGCAGCTCTTTGTAGAACCTGAAAAGGAAAACTTTAATCAAAAAGAATATTCACAAAAAGACTTCCATTTTTTTCTATTTAGAACCAGTGAGGGGAAAGAAGATAAAAAGAAAACTAATTCATAGTAAAACTGCCTGGAGGATTGTGGGTAAATATTTGCTTATTTAGAAAATAAAAATAAGTTGACTGAAACAATAACCTAAGTGTGAATAGAGCTTTAGGAGAGAACTTGAATGTGGAAGAAGGACTATGGCCATTTCATTCTATGAATTGTTTTGTTTCGTTTTGGGGCCACACTAAGTGGTGCTTAGGACAAACTCTTGGTTGTGCACTCAGGGATTACTCCTAGCGGTGCTCAGGGTTCATATGGAATGTCAGGGATTGAACCTGGATTTACCACATGCAAGGTAAGCTGTGCTATCTCTTCAGCCCCCATATATATATAAAATTTTATATATATATGGAGAGTGGCCTTGAGCATGGCTGTGGCTAGGCTCTGGAGGTCTTCAGCCACCGGAAGCTCTGCTCTGCGTGGGGAGGGAAGCTGGAGTCCATCCCCTCTGAGGAGATCCTGGGGAAGACAGCCAGGCCTGTGGGCAAGAGACTCTCTGCCAGAGGAACCCAGGTGGCTGAGACCTCCAAGACTGCTTGGATCGGGACTGGGCCTCCTCCGCCCAGATTTCCCATTTCCCAATAGCTAGGCAGTCACCCAGGGATTGCCCCCAGCGCTGTGTAATCCTGTCAATGGCCAGCATCCAGAGACTTAAAAGAAAGCTCCCGGAAGTGTGCAGCCACTTTGCGGCCATCTTATAGCCTACTTCTCCTTCTGGGACAATTTGGCAAAGTATTTGGAGTTCCCTGCCCACATGGGAGAGCCTTGCAAGGTCCCCATGGTATATTAATATGCCAAAACCAGTAACAAGCTGATTCTCATTCCTCTGACCCTGAAAGAGCCTCCAGTACGACATTGTTAGAAGGACGAGTAGAGAGGGGCTTCTAAAATCTCAGGGCTTGGATGAATGGAGATGTTACTGAGACTGCTCGAGAAATGCGAGGATCAACGGGATGATGATGATGATGATGATGATTATATATATATATATCATCATTTTATATATATATATACACACCTTTGCCTAAAAGTCATGGTTGATACTATAACCCCTCTTTGGAGCACAAACTAAAGAATAGATATGTTTTCATATATATTATGTATACTCTTTATATATTTTTACATATATATATATATAAAGAAAAAAATAGCAGCAACACCCAAATGAGAAAGGCTGAGAGAAATCAAAGCAAGTCCTCCAGGGCAATGAAGTTTGGCTGGGTTCTAGCCAACCACTGCTCCCTCTATGCTTTCTCATCTATGCCCTTTGCAGGAATTCTTTTTTTTTTTTAATTAGTGAATTACCGTGAGGTACAGTTACAGACTTACAAACTTTCATGTTTGTGTTTCAGTCATATAATGATTGAGTACCCATCCCTCCACCAGTACCCATTTTCCACCACCAATGGTCCTAGCATCCCTCCCACCACCCCCACCCAGTCTCCTCCACTACACCCCACCTCTGTGGCAGGGCATTCCCTTTTGCTCTCTTTCTCCTTTTGGGTGTTGTGGTTTGCGATATAGGTATTGAGTGGCCATCATGTTCGGTCTATAGTCTACTTTCAGCTCACATCTCCCATCTGAGCAGGTCCTCTATGCACCCTTTACTTGGTGGTCCCTTCTTTATCTTAACTGCCTTTCCCCCAAGCATGTGAGGCTGGCTTCTAAGCTGTGGAATAATCCTATTCTAATTTACTATTCTTGGGGGTTAGTCTCCTATTCAGTTACTTTATATTCCACAAATGAGTGCAGTCTTTCTATGTTTGTCCTTCTCTTTCTGACTCATTTCACTTAACATGATACTTTCCATGTTGATCCACCTATATGCAAATTTTATTACTTCATTCATTCTAACAGCCCTTTGCAGGAATTCTTTTGTAGCATTTTGGTAGCACTGTTTGTTCAGTGAGTGGGGCTTGTCTCTTTCTCTCCCCCTTTGGTTATATGTGCCTTACTATCTAGAATTCCTTCTCCTTGCCCAGTGACTTGCACTTACCCCTCCCCTCCCCGAAACCCTGACAAGTTTTACTTGTCCTAAAGTTGAAGTCTCAGCAATGCCTATTTTCAAAAGGCAGCTTTATTATTATGCTTTCTGGGAGGCTTATCTTTCAATGTAGGGACAGGAAGTTTGGGACTAGTTATATCCTTTCTTTATTTTACTGTCCTAAGTGCATGGCCCATGTAGCTAGTGAACACTCTGGATCTTTTCTTCTCCCTCTTTTTAATTTTATTTATCTTTATCCTTTTCCTTTCCTTTTCCTTTTTTCTTTACTTTTTATCTCCTTATCACTCCCTTTGCACTTTCCCAATACTATTGATGACTTTACTTCTGTGTTGTCTTAAATCATTTTACACACCAAAATGTCTATTATTAATATTTATGACTGCTTTGCTAAGTACAATTGAAATTTAATTCTAGAGACTCTCTATTAATAATTGATGCCAAATATGTTGCCTTTCTCAAAATCAGAAAATTTCCCCTTTCTGGGTGACATGAACCATTTTAAATTTAAAAATATTTTGATTGAGTACAAATATGTGGTAATTATTCAAAAAATATTTTTAAAGGGGTGTAGGTATAGTACAACTTAGGGATACTGCTTTGCAAGTTAACCAACCACAGTTCCATCTCTGGCACTGCATGATACCCTGAGCATCATGTGGTCAAGTCTTGCAGGCCCCATATATAACCAGCTATGACCTGGAGGTCCATGAGCACACCAGTGTTTCATCCATGTGATCCCCAGCACTGCAAGGCCTGACCAACATTGCATCCTCAGACTCTGACATTGAACCTCTAGTCCTAGCCAGGGTGGCCAAGAATCACTGGGTGGGACCCTTGAGCTTCTTGAGCACTGCTTGAAGGATTCTATCTTCCAAGAAAGGGAAAGTGGAAATGTCCCATAGATTACACCTTTTCTTTCCCTTTAACAATATGCAGTTTGGGGCCAAGGGATGTGGCTCATGGTCAGGTGTCCGCTTTGTAGTATGAGGTTCAACCCTCATTATCAGGTTCCATCCTTGTGTACTGCCATTGGTGTTCCTGGCACAACAAATGCACAGTATGCCGCAATTACCACCAAGTGCATAGACCTCTCCCAGACATCCAACAGAAGCAGAGGATTGCAATATTAAAAATACAGTGAACACTGACTCCCACCTGAAGTTTTATTGTGCATAACATCAATTAGAGTTGAATTTACATTTTTCATGCATTCTTTTAATATTTCTATTAAACAATACTATCTGTAGATACAGGTATACTATTCAATATACAAACTATATTCACCAAAGAAATAGGGAGTTAGCATATATTGTATATATGAACTTCCCTTTAAAACGTGGTTTAAAACCAGTTAAATTGATTTGGCTCTTGACTGTCGTGTCCCTAAGAAATAGCAAGGGTAGTTTATGACCTTGAAATCTTGTGTGATTTAGGCAGACTTTATCCAGAGGTACTATGCGTTTAGCTTCAAAAAATAAAGGTTCTGGGGAAGTTTTGACGGTAGAACTATTAGAATGTAATGGAAGAAAAGTTATTTTATGTTTGACAGCCACCCTTACCCAGTCACTGAGGCTGAAATCCAAGCCAACTATTTTTCATTGGCTTTACAGTATTTGCTTAATTGCATTAAATAAACATTGAGAAAACCTCAGGCCCTTTCACATAAAATATGCATTTCTTCAAGCACGATAATTTATTAGAAAAAGTAAAAAATAGTCTTCTCATTGACAGTTTTATGTTGAGTTTAGGCAATGACTTACATATATTTTTATTGACACTTTTCATAATTGAAATTATTCAAGAGAAATATTCATGCATTTGTTTTCATCCCTCAAGCAGTTTACTAATTATGTGAAAGGAAAAATATTTTTTGCTTCGTTGGCTTCCTAAGCAACAACCTGGGCTTTAGCATAGTAAACCATTCAAGGATTTTTCCTGTATTCAAACTGTTAAACCTTCATTAATAGGTATTACTGTCAGCTTTTAAGTTAGCTCTAAAATTTGGGTCTTAGCTCTCGGACTCATTTTAGTAGTTATTTCTATGAAAGAATTTTTATTATATGTTTGTTCAATTGAGATGCCAAAATACTAGTCATGTAAATTTTTGGCCAACAAAAGAAACATCTCACTAAGCATCCACTAAAATAAGTAATTTTAAATTCCAAAACAATCTGAAAAACGTTCTTTTTTTCTTTTTTTTTCTTATTTGACACAGAAGCTTAGTGTGATATAGATGTTTTCCAAATAGTTGATATATTTTTTTATGAATCTTTCATGACTTTTATCATTAGGTGTGATTACAATAGCATTTCTGTTATTCCTTTTTATTTTCAAAGATACTTTATTCTAGCCAAAGCAAAAATTAAATTTAAGTGATTTATTGTTAATTTTTATTTATTTTTTCCATGAGTGCTGTATTTTAACATAATACATAAAATATATAAACATAAAATTAATAAATACTTGATTTTGCACACACACAACACACACACCTGAACACTCTCTCTCTCTCTCTCACACACACACACACACACACACACACACACACACACACACACAGAGAGACATGTCTCCCAAGCAATGTTCAGGGAACTCAGGGAACCCTCTTGGCAAGATGCTGCTTGTACCTGATTCTACACCAGGACTACATCTGTCAGTAGTTTGGGGGATGTCTGGGTCTCTGGTTCTGGGGATTAAACTTGGAGCCTTGTGCATGCAAGACATGCACGCCTGCTCTTAGAACTATCTCCCAGGCCCTTTAAAATATATTTTAAGTGGTGGCTATTTTATTCAAATATACATGAAACAGGTAGATTATAAATTAAAAATTATGCATAAAGTATTTATCCTATGCTTTTACTTCCTATACTTGCACTTTTATCCTATATTTCCATGGTCAAGAAGGGTTGCTTCTCCACCCCACAAATCCTCAAGGGGTTCTCCTTGAATCCTTACCCTCTACTCTAGAAGAAAGCATCATCTTAAATCTGTGAATTTTTTTCAAAATAACAATTTACAGAATTGTCTATATATTATGTTATATGATATTGTAATGTTTTGTTTTGTATTATTTGGATGAAACCATTAACGCTGTTTTTAGTTCCAGAGTATTAAAGGGAAGTTGTGGGTCAGGGAGTGAGTTCAAAGGATTGGAGCACATACCTGACATGCCTGAGGCCCACATTCCATCCCTGGCACTGAGCGAACCTGCACCAAAACCTCCTCATGTGTTCCTAGTGGTCATAAGCACCTAGCATCACGTCTCCAGACCCAAGAACTGGCTGATCTGGTGGCACGGGTATTGCCCAGAGTCGCCTCTGTACCCATAACGATTCCATGGCATACTGGGGAAAAAACAAGGCAGTTACAATGAACATTTTATACAAGTATCTCAGTATCAACAGACCTGAGTTTGATTTATGGCATTCATATATTATCCCCAGTACCACCAGGAGTAATTGCAGAGTATAGAGCCTAGAGTAACTCCTGAACATTGAGGGGGATTGTAACTCCCCCAAACAAACATAAATTTGGAACGTTTCTTCACTTAAGTTTTCTTAGTTAATTTCTGATGTTACTAATTTATTGTAAGTCACACATAGTAATGCTTTTTAAAGGAATACAAATTTGTGTTTTAATACAATGTGTCATTTATTATATTGAATGCATAGAAAAGTATATACTCATTTATTTATTTATTTATTTATTTTTCAATAAACAGTCACCGTGAGGGTACAGTTACAAATTTTTGTACTTGTGTTTCCCTCATTCAATGTACTAGAACCCACCCCTCCACCAGTGTCCATTCTCCACCACCAATGAACCCAGAAAAAGTATATACTTTTAAGCTCAACAAAGTGATTTATTTTTAAGACTATGCAGGTATTTTGAAAATGCTGATTCTCAAATGTTGAATGCATTCTTGGAATTTAATTCAAAACCATGTAAATTGGTAGGTTCTTAACACATTATCTTATTAAAAAGATAAAATCTTATTAAAAGAATTTTATATCATTTAAAATCACAACATATATTTTAGAAATAAAATTTAGATATAATTTACTTACAATAAAATGTTTATATTTTAAATGTACCATTTTCACTTTCATGAATGTGTATTTTTCTATTCACAATTTGATATCTTCCAGTGACATTCCATTGTTAGAAATAACACATTTCAGTCTTTTTGAGTATTGCTTTTCCAATTTTAAGGATAAAGCTGTTACGAATATTCATATGCCAGTTTATTTTTACAAGTTTTTCAATTTCTCTTGGGCTAGTGGTAATAAAAACTAAATGATATATGTTTTGTGTTTAACTTCATAAGCACATATTTAATGTCATAAGACAGTGCTAAATAATTTTCCAAAGTGGTGGTAACATTTTGCATTCCTACCAGCAATGAATGAGGGTTCTCGGTATTGTACAGTCTTGCCAGTTCTTATGATGTTGGTGATGTTGAACATGTTCTTTAAAGTGTCTCTTTCTGACCTTTTGCCCATATATGTGTTCTGTTTGTCTTACTGTGTTTTGAGAATGTTTAAAAAGGGTAGATTTTGGAGCTAAGTCTTTGACACTCTTTTCCAAGGAGAGCAAAATTATTGCAAAGATAGTGTCATGGAAATGTGTATCTACTCTGCTGCCAGTTTTGAATGTCTGAGACTTACAGCATCCTCCCTCCTTTTATTTCTACTGTGAGTTAATGTGCTTTCAAATTGTCAAAGCAGCTTGTTTCATTGTAAATAAAATCTGATTTTGATAAGCATCTGTCCATCAATGTGTTATTTTACTTAGCATCTAAACTCTCAGCACAACATCTCCCAATTTATAGCTTGACATGAATTAAAAACATTTTTTTTTAGTTACTCATTCAAGGGTTCTGATGTCTGGGGAAAATTTGTCCATATAAAATACTGATTGGTGGTGGAAGTTTTGAGAATCTGATGACAAATATATATTCTCTCCTTTGAAAATAATGTTGATTTCTAAAAGTGCATACTGGTAAACAGTTTCACATCTAATCACTTGAGAATTCTCTAACCTCTGGAGCTCATTCAAAAGTCTCAGTTTAAAAAATCTTGGCAATCAGTATTCCTCTTTGGTGTTTTCTTGCTTTTCCTGCATCTTACCCAGAATTTCTTTATTGTGCATTCTCTTCATCCTGATGCAAATTTCTGATCTTAGGGTTATCTCGTCACCTGTAGAATTTGGAGAATGAAAGGAGAGGTCTACTCAAGGCTAACTGGTTTGGTGGTGGATACCTGCACTCATAGTGCCTTTCTTTAAAGGACAGGGTATTGAAATCAAATATAGGTTCTTGAACAAAGGGACTTGTTTGTAGTTTCAAGGTGGAGTGATAAGCACAAGTATTTGTTTATTTTGAGTATTATGGATGAATAAGTATATATATTTTAAAGCCTTTATCAGAGAATTCTTTCTTTTATTTCGGGGTGGTGTGGGGGGGTGGCTAGAGCGATAGCACAATGGATAGGGCGTTGTTGGAGTATTGAATGTAATTGATTACATTCAATACTCCAACACTAATCCCACTACCATTTCTCTTTCCCTCCACCATTATTTTGAATTTTCCCACCACCACTCAAACCTGTGAACAGGCAGATGCTAGATAATTTATTTTGTATTGCTTGCTATGAATAGCATAGTATGTCGCATGGCCATAAGAGTGGCCGTGCGCTCCAAGAATTCTAAAATTTTAGATAATTAGGGTCTGGAGGAATATTTGCAGCCAGCTGCTCAGTTCTGAGATTCTTTTGTGTGTTTCTGGAACATGGCCGTTAATGAGCTTAAATAGCAGCCGGAGTCCGTTCGTGCATGTGACATCCAGGGTCCCATAGTGGTGGGGAGATGGGAAGGACCAGCCCATCCCCTATCCCTTGAGGCCTGTAGTTTGAAGTCCCTGGTCCTGTGTACTTGGGATTTTCATTGAGTACTGACAGTTGGTGGCTACTGGGATTCCTAGGAGGCAGATGGAGGGACGAAGCCTGCTCCCATCTGAGGCATCCTGGTGAAATCAGTCTGGTGCAAGGTCTGGAGCATCTCTGCAGCGAGCTGCTGTTCTGAGATTCTTTTGTGTGTTGAGAACTACATTTTTAAGCATTGCTTTTACCTTTCAGAGGGTAGTCTGTCCAGTACTTAGTCAACTTAGACCTTTCACTGATAGTCAGGTAACAGCACTGCTCACATTTCCATGTTGGGTTTATATCCTTATTTTGTCTCATTAGTCTTGCCTCTATCTGTGTAACTCTGCTCCATTGTTCTTCAATGATACGTACCTAGTTGCTTCCTCTTATGATTGTGATTTTCTGTTGTTTCCCAAGAAGTTATTCCATCTTGCAGAAATTAAATATCCTTAATTTTCTGAAAATACATAATTGTTTTACTCAGTTTGCATTAATTATGTTTGTGTAGTATATATGAAGTTGGGTGATAAAAGATGCTTATGAACTCACCCCTGTGAACATAACTTCAGTCTATATTTTCTGATGTGATTGCATTATCCCAACTCTTTCAACATGTACTTGGGGACAAAGAAGCTATGGTTAAATCTTTTAGAGGAACTTAGAGAAGTTCAACATATACACTTGGTTTAGGTAGTAATACATATGTGCCATAAACTAGCTTAGATAAATAACCTGCATTGTTGTCTACAAGTCTGAGGGTCACCTGGGCTGTGCTGGTTTTGATTGTGTTTATTGGTCTGGCTGTAGTCAGCAACAGTTTGGAACATGTCTCTGTGAACAAGTCTCTGCTATATTTCACTGTGCTCTTTAGGTATTTGGGAGTCAATTCGTAAGGAGGCTGGACTAAACTGGATTTGGTTGGTAATATTTTATAGTGGTATTTCATTCACTAGCAAACTCGCCTGGGATTTTTCTCATGGTAAGATGACCTTACATGGAATAAGCAAAAATACAAACTTTTTTCTTTGAAGTTGACTCAAAATTGGAATGTGATCATTTATGCAGCAGTCTGTTGGCCAAAGCAAGTCATAAAGCTAATTGGTATTCATGAGGTTGGACATAGACAATATGTATGAGATGTGCTGCAAAGTTGCATAGTAAAGACTACGTAGAGAGGCAAGGATCATTTGGATGGTTGTAATAATCAATATACGATTGCTTCAGAAAGAAAATTACATTTTATTTAGGCTTTCATTGGATAACCATACTTCTTGAAGTGACAAAGTGAGAAGGAAACATATTCATATTTTGTGGCAAATTTTCTACCATGGGATAGTACTCTGGGGCCTTGTTTCTACAGTCTTTGGGTATTATTTAGGTATAGTGCTTTAAAAAGTTTAAATCCCACAAATGACTACAATCATTATATGTTTGTCCATATCCCTCTGACTCATTTTATTCAGCACAATACTGTCCATGCCCATCCATGTATAAGCAAATTTCATTATTTCATTTCTCCTGACAGCTGCATAATATTCCATTGTGTAGTTGTGCCATAGTTTCTTTATGCAGTCTATTCTAGGTCACTTGGGTTGTTTCCAGATTCTGACTCTTGTGAGTAGTGCTGCAATGAACATAGTAGTCTAGATGGCTTTTCTGCATTGTGTTTTTGGGCCACTAGGAGACATATTGCTGGGTTGTATGGAAGCTCAAAAATTTCTAGGTTTTTGAGGAATGTCTATGTTGTGTTCCAGAAAGACTGTGCTAGTACACATTCCCACCAGCAGTGAACAGGCGTCTCTTTCTTTATCTACACCAGCATGGCATGTTCAATTTGATGTGTGTCAGTCTCTGTGTTGTAAGATTATATTTCACTGTTGTTTTGATTTGCATCTCCATGATAGTGATGTAGAACACTTTTTCATTGCTTAATTATTTTTAATTCCTGGTTTTTAGAAACTATACATTCAAGTAATTAGATAAAAAATTCAATCATCATTACTAATTTACATATGAATGGTTATTTGAAGACTATAGGTATAGCGAATTACAAAGTAAAGTGAAAATCCTTTTAATTTCAGGTAGCCTGTAATCATTTTTTTCCATTTAATTTTGTTGTTCAGGGGGTTGCACTTGCTGCAGTATCTTAAGGTCACATAGTATCATGGAGCTGGAGGAAACATACTTGGTTTCACTGCGTAGGCCATACACCTGGCTATGTACGGAGACATTCTCAGAGAATGTGGGTGGTGTAGGACATTGAACTCAGGCCTCACATGTGCAGGATAAGCTCTCCACTAATAAGCCATATCCGAGGGTCTGCCATTTCGTACTTTAATGATATACTTTTCTAGGGCTTTGCTGTTCACTATGAAACCTCAAGAATCTTTACAAAATTAAATAATATTTGTTTGGGGACCACACCCAGTTGTGTTCAGAGCTTCCTCCTGGCTTTCTGTCAATGAATCACTCCAGGCAGGCTCAGCAGACCATATGTGGTAGCGGGGATTGAAATTTGTTGGCTAGGTGCAATTGTACATGCTGCAATATCTCTTTGGTCCTAAAGAATTAGGAATTTTAGAATAATATATACCGGTTTATTTTCATATTATCTATAGTTCAAGGGCATTCAGGTATTTGCTCTATCTCCACATGTGAAGTACTGTTTTAGAAGCTGTGAATAATGGTACAGTGATAACTTCAATGTGATTCAAACCTATTGGGGCAATGGAAGACAAATGTGCCACTATTTTCAATCCTCTACTAAGGTGATTTTTATGATTTTTAGGTGACGTTATTTTCCATTTTTCACATTGGATATAATAGACTTTTATATCTACCTTTATTCAAAAATATTTTGAGGACAAAAATTTAAAGATTATGCTATTAAAATCCCAAGAAGACAAACTACTTCAAAAAGTCAGCAAAACTTGAGTTTTACATAGTAAATTAGGATTGATTGCTAGGTATAGAGTTGAGTTTTACATTTTCTTTCATGTTAATGTGGTAAAAAGGATTATTAATTGTTGATGCTAAGTTTTTTAAACATATCTTAGGTTTACAAGATAAGCATTACAAATAAAAATATCCCACAAGAGTGCCTATTCTTTGCATACACTATGAATAAGCTCACTATGAATATTATTGTACAGTTTTTTATTGCCAGTTACCGTTAATTTGAGAATGGTCAAAGAAAAGATCATGCATAATCACTCAAAATATATATCCCAACATTTTAATCATATTCTTTCAGCTCAGAGAACTCAAGTCAGATAATGTTATTTACATCATTAATTAGATTTTAGAAATAATGATTATATTTAAGATGGGTAATCGTATGAATGCATTTCCATCTTGTCAGCATCTACTATTAAAAATAAAATTCTCTCCACAATTCAGGAAAATTTGTATTTAAGATTCAGACTTATTTTCAGGGTGCAGTCTGCTAATACTAGTGTGTCTTTATGTGTTCTATTCTTTCCTAAAAACTTATGCAAAGAAAGAGTCAGGTTTCCAGACAATTCTTGTGATTATTGCAGGCATTTAGAAGTTTATAGATATTAAAATGACTATCTTGTATACCGTTGATATCAACCCCTTATATGATGGGTATTGGGTGAATATCCTTTCCCATTCTGTAGATTGTCTTTGTATTTTGGTCACTGTATCTTTTGTGGTGCAGAAGCTTTTTAGTCTAATGTAGTCCCATTTGTTGATCTCTGTTTCCACTTGGTTGGCCAGTTGCATGTCATCTTTGAAGATACCTTTATCTTCAATATCATGGAGGGTTTTGCCGAACTTTACAAGAAGAAAACATCCAACCCCATCAGAAAATGGGGCGAAGAAATGAACAGAAACTTTCCCAACGAAGAGATACGAATGGCCAAAAGGCACATGAAAAAGTGCTCTACATCACTAATCATCAGGGAGATGCAGATCAAGACAACCATGAGATACCACCTCACACCACAGAGACTGGCACACATCCAAAAGAACAAAAGCAACTGCTGTTGGAGAGGATGTGGGGAGAAAGGGACCCTTCTACACTGCTGGTGAGAATGCCGACTGGTTCAGCCCTTTTGGAAAACAATATGGATGATTCTCAAAAAATTAGAAATTGAGCTCCCATTTGACCCAGCAATACCACTGCTGGGAATATATCCTAGAGAAGCAAAAAAGTATAGTCGAGATCAGACGAGATTGGGCGCGTTCAGGGTGGTATGGCCGTAAACAAAAATATAGTCGAAATGATATCTGCACTGGTATGTTCATCGCAGCGCTATTTATAATAGCCAGGATCTGGAAAAAAACCCGAGTGCCCTAGAACAGATGACTGGTTGAAGAAACTTTGCTACATTTATACAATGGAATAGTATGCAGCTGTTAGAAGAAATGAGGTCATGAACTTTGCATATAAGTGGATCAACATGGAAAGTATCATGCTATGTGAAATGAGCCAGAAAGAGAGAGACAGATATAGAAAGGTTGCACTCATCTGTGGAATATAGAATAACAGAGTAGGAGACTAACACCCAAGAATAGTAGAAATAAGTACCAGGAGGTTGACTCCATGGCTTGGAAGCTGGCCTCACATTCTGGGGAGAGGGCAACTCAGATAGAGAAGGGAACACCAAGTAAAATGTGGTTGGAGGCCACGGCGGGGGAAGGGTGATGCGTGCTGAATGTAGACTAGAGACTGAACACAATGGCCGCTCAACACCTTTATTGCAAACCGCAATACCTAATTAGAGAGAGAGAACAAAAGGGAATACCCTGTCACAGTGGCAGGGTGGGGTGGGGGGAGATGGGATTGGGGGGGGTGGGAGGGATGCTGGGTTTATTTGTGGTGGAGAATGGGCACTGGTGAAGGGATGGGTTCTTGAACTTTGTGTGAGGGAAACATGAGCACAGAAATATATAAATCTGTAACTGTCCCCTCAGTGTGACTCACTAATAAATAAATTAAAAAATAAAATGACTATCTTGGTTTCATTTTTTTGGTCAGTATATTGAGTAGATCTTTTGGTTCTTGAGAGTTTGAGTAGGCAGGCCATCTACTACCTTGTTGCAGGTGTGCTAGCATTACTTGGCTGTAATAACAGTGAAGATATGCTGATCTCAGGAAATGGTAACTCCTCTATTTGAATTCTTATTACATATTACTGCTTTATTGAATGCTGGCAAATGCTCTTGACCTACACAGTAATTAATAGCATAGATTTTAGAAAAATTCTAGTAATTCTGACAAAATTGACCAGCTTCCAGGGCCTCAGGTGGCTCAGAGACAGAGTGCCTGCAACAGAAGTGTGAGGCTATAAGTTTGATCCCCAGCACTGCACTACACTGCACCCTGGTAGTGTTGATTTAGCAACACCCCAGAGTTTTTTTTTTTCTTCTCTGACATCCACTTAAAGTATGTGTGAGCACTACAAGCAAGTGTACAACTGTTGGCAAACACTGCAACTGTAATATGCATCTCTCTGCTCTGAAATATCTGGGAGCACTGTGATCAAGTATGTGCAACACCCAGCCACTGTGACAGTGACAGCAGTGACAAGAGTATCAGAAACAAGTGAGGAGGATGGATGGGAAGTTTTAAAAAAAAGTTACTCTTGTATTTTGAGATGTAGTTCAGTGTTAGAGTACTCAAGTGTGTGTGTGAGGCCATGGATTCCATTCCCAGCTCTATTTGTCCCCCTAAGCACCTGGGAGTGACCCCGGAACACCAAGTTGGGTATAGTTGCTGAGCACTTCCAGGTATGGCTCAAACACCAAATAAAAACAAAAAACAAAAAAAATATGTTTTTAAAAAATAGTTACCCTCTAAAATGGAATTTATCAAAATCAGTGAAAAGTAGATATTTTAAAAATTAGACTATCTTTTAAAACCTTCTGTTACTTTAATAAAAATCAAAAAGACAATTCTTTTTTTTTTTTTGGGGGGGGGATCACACCTGGCGATGCACAGGGGTTACTCCTGGCTCTGCACTCAGGAATTACCCCTGGCAGTGCTCAGGGGACCCTATGGGATGCTGGGATTTGAACCCGGGTCGGCCGCGTGCAAGGCAAACGCCCTACCCGCTGTGCTATCTCGCCAGCCCCCAAAAAGACAATTCTAAGAAAGCTTTTTTTCCCCCCTATCCATATTCTTGGCCTGAACTATAGGTAACTGGCATCAGTGAGAAGAAAAGGAATCACCTAGGATTTTTTTTTATAAAGCAGGCCACTGTCATTGTCACTGTCATCCCGTTGCTCATCAATTTGCTCGAGCGAGCACCAGTAATCTCTCTACTTTGAGACTTGTTGTTACTGTTTTTGGTGTATCAAAATAGCCACGGGGAGCTTACCAGGTTCTGCCCTGTGGGCGAGATACTCTTGGTTGTTGCAGGGCTATCCAAGAGGGGCGAAGGAATAGAAGTTGGTAGGCTGCATGCAAGGCAAACGCCCTAATGCTGTGCTATATCTCCAGGCCATGAAGCAGGTAGGGATTTTAAATTCAACCACTGTACAACTGGATAGGAAGTCCTGTAAAAGAGGTGGACCATGTTGAGAGTATGGACACTGGCCTGTTGGAGGGTGTGTGGTGTATATGTGTGAGTAGTGTCATAGATTCTGAAGATTATACCAAACTGCACTACTTTGATAGCTCATATGGTTTTCTTTTTCAAAAAGGAGGTGGAAATCCAAATTTCTTTGCTAGAACTACCAACTTTTAAATCATACAAAATACTTCTCTGCATCAGGCTGTGGTTTTAGACCACAGTCTGCACTTCCTACATGTGGATGGTGGCATCTGAGTTCATTTTTATCATCTTAAGTGCTTTCATACATTATTTAGCAGCAGCATTGAAATAACGTTAATCATCTTTATAAACAATGGGTACTATTTACAAAAAAGATTATAATACAACTACCTAGGTTCAAGCCAAAGCTTCTTTTGCACTAAACATAAATTGGCAACCTTTACTGATTATTATAATTCTGTTTTAATGCCATTCTAAGATTGGAAGACTCTGAAACTTTCAATATAAACCTTTGTTTCTAGCTAAGAGCAAAGTGTTTTGTTGCAGAAAAGCCTGACTAGAGAATTCACTTTCAACCTGCAAAGTCCCTGTATGAAACCCTGGTGAACATTGAACCATGTGGCCATAAAGCTAAAAAATATGAAAGTTATTTATTGAATAATTATGGTTATTTTGGAAGCAATATACTTAGCTAGTGGAGGATTATGAGAAAAAATAAGAAAAAGGAATGTATGTGGGTTTAAAGATGTTAACAGGCCAAAAAGATAGTACAGCTGGTAGAGTGCTTGCTTTGCGCGCAGCTGACCCAGGTTCAATTCCTGGCATCCCTTATGGTCTCCTGAGCCTTGTCAGGATTGATCCCTGAGTACTGTGCCAGGGGTAATCCTTCAGCATGGCCAGGTGTGCCCCAAAAACAAACCAAAAACGATGTTAACTAAGTGTTATGTCAGTAATGACACTGGAACGAGTCCAGATGATGAGTAATGAACCATTAAGTGGAGCAGTTGAACATCTAGTTAAGTGCTGAGCTGTATTCCATTAGGTTATAGAGAATTTTTTTCTGAAGTAACTACTACTATAATACTTTTGATTCATTAAATCAATTGTTTCTCTTTGTGCTCAGAAATCTTTACTCCCAACTGTGTGAAATAATTTTTGCCCTTATTTTAGGAACATCTCATTAGTTCACTTTAGTAGTAGCAATTGTATCAAGTTTTTATAATCCTTGAAGAAAAGTGCTACCAGATCTAACAAGATCTCAACTCTATGTAACTTTAATATATTAATGAATGAATTTATAGAACATGAAATGATTCTTTGTAGAATATGTCAAAAAATGAATATTGGGAGAAATTCATTGTAAAATTTAAGCTTCATTTTTTTTTTCCCAGAGCTGGATGCTTCCTTGTGGCCAAGTGTCTGAATATTGATGTTTTGCCAAGAGAGCATGGCCTCACTATTTCTGTAGGTCAGAATTCCTTTAAGTCAGGCTAGTAGTTAGCAATTACTTCAATTGTCTTTGTTTCAAGGCAAAAGAATGGCTAGTGTAAATGTGGTGTACAAAATGAGATGGAAAAGGAATCAAAAAACTTTGCATTTAATGGGAAAATATTTTCTTGTGCAGTATTGCAAAACTTGACTACTATTGACCTTCTGTTACTCCTTTAGGCAAATGTTTATATGCTTATACAAGAACGAGTGACTGTTGTACCCAATTCTTTAACATATAAGCATCAATCTTTTACCCTTTCCATCCTAGTTAAAAACTTTTATCAGGTTTTCTTGCTGGTCCTCATACAGAGTCCTGAAATCTGGCATGCTTCTGCCCAACAACTTAATGAATTACAAATATCAACACCTAAGGATGAAAATAGTAAATTCTTAGATCAGGTAGACCCACATGGAATGGCCTATCAATCAATAGTCAGCTTTCACCTTCGTTACATGCTTTTCACCTTTCCCTGTAGAGCATCATGGACTTCCTTGAAGCTCTTTTCAGCCATCCCTTTCTCTTAAATCCTTGTCTCAGGAGCAGAGAGTAATATTTTTTCCTTTTAACTTATCTCATCCCCCAAAAGAACATCCAATTATTCAGTGACATGGTTCACAGTAGGTGGGCATGTTTAGTTTTTTTCACCAGCTATTACTCTCGTGGCTGTTTATCACCCACATTGCTTATTTTCTACCCACTGAACAAGAATACCTGGAAAGGAGTGTCAACAGATGCTGCTCTTGAAGACCTTGAAGTCTCTCCAGCCCAAAGGAGTGAATGCCAGCTCCAATTTGCTTTCCCTTTAAAAACTCTCTAAACAAGACCGTTAATATTCAAACCAAGTACTTCATAACTAGAGGCAGAATAAACCATGCTAAACAAACATCCTTTTCTCTACCATTTGCAGTATAATGTTCTGCTACAGAGATGTTCTGCCATTTGATCTCAGGATCTTTGCTCCATTAAATTCTTTAGGACTCAGTGGGATTAAATTTATATAGATTTTATTGATATTTAAGGCTTCACATTACTACTGAGACATCTAAAACATTGAAACACTATTCCTAAATGAGCACATTCAGGAATATAAATAACTTTTTTTCTCAGTAGTAACTGTGTTTTCAAAATAAAAATTTCATTCAAGCTGGCAACAGTATGCAGGTATGGCATTTTCCTTACGTGAAGCAAACCTAGGTTTTACTTTCCAGCCAGGACTCAGCCCTGGGCACCAGTGGCTGTGACCCTTAAACAAAACAAAATAAAACAAAACTTAAATGTAAAATTTTATTTTATATGTTCCACTGATGTCTTTAGTGTCTCATTTAATGGAGGGCAGATTCTCAGATCTCTTTATTTATTCGTGTGTAATGAGCGCTTTTGGTTGAACTTTATAATGTTCCTTCACAGTGAGGTACTTTCCACGGATATTTTTCTCTTGTTGTCCTACCAAGCTCATTGAAGTTTCTTGAGAGTTCAAGATGCCACTCTGTCTAACATTCATTGATTTAAAGAAGGCCTTTGATTCTGTTGAGACTGAAGCGGTTGTCAAAGCCCTAGCCAAACAGGGCATTCAAACTCAGTATATGAGGATCTTCCTCGAACTGTATTATGGACTCACTACCAGGATCTCACCATTTTACAAGGACATGATCATCGATGTAAACTGAGGGGTTTAGCAGGGTGATACCATTTCACTGAAACTCTTCAGTGCCACCCATGAGAACGTCATGCAATGACTGGAATAGGAAGGAATGGGAGTGAAGATAGGGAGTCGGCAACTACACAGCTTTACTGATGACATCGTTCTCATAACACCAATCATTAGCCAAGTGGCACAAATGCTGGCCCGCTTCGACTGCGAGTAAGGATAGGTCGAACTGCAGCTGAATCTCACTAAGACAATGTTCATGAAAAATGAACTAGTCCCTGACGTTCCATGTGCTCTCATTGGAATGAACATCTTTGAATGCAATAGCTATGTGTATCTGGGTCGAGAACTCAATGTGAGGAACAACTTGGCACCAGAACTGTGCAGGAGGATGAGAGCAGTGTGAAATGCCTTCAAGAGCATCAAAGAAGCTTTTAAGAGGATGCAGAACCTCCAGCTCCGGGCACATGTTTTCGACTGCACCATTCTTCCTGCACTAACATATGCTTAAGAGACCTGGGCCCTATGAAAACAGGATGAGAGCACTGTTGGGTAACCCAAAGAGGAATCAAAAGAGCTATGCTTGGAATATCAAATTTTGCTCAAGTGAAAGAAGGAATCTGGAGTTTCGACCTCCATTGAAGATCAAGAATTAGCGACCCTGTCTCATTTGCCAAGGCGTCAAATCAGATGGAGTGGACACGTAATGCAATTTAGAAAGGGCCGCTGTACTAGAGCTGTTACTGACTGGATTCCACAGGAAGTCGAAAGACTGCATGGCTGCCCACCTGCGAGATGGTCAGATTTCTTCGTCAAAACCCTGAATGAATGATTTGAGGCTCTTCGTGTTCTTGGAGTGAGCAGGTACCATTCGGCTACACTAGCACGCAACAGGAACAGGGACGAATGGAGACATTACTGGCGCCCACTCGAGCAAATAGAAGATCAGTGGGGTGACAAGTGATACATACCAGAACTTGACATGTGATAGTTTCTTGAGAATTTTCCACCAGTAGGGAAGGGAAATGTTAATTACTTTTAAATATTTTTTCAATTAAAATCCATTCATCTATTCTTCTGAATGGAAATGCATTACTTGTAATAAGTATTTTTTGTTAGGAAAATATTAGTAAATAATATACATGTCTAGGAATGCTGGCATATTTTATCATATAATAATTATCAGGTTAATATCTCACCATTAACAGAAACAAATTAATGTACTATTTGTAATGATGGTTGATAGAATTGTTTAAAAATTCTATTCTCTTTCGAGTGGATCTTTATTACTAACTACAAATGCTATGAGTTTTTTTCCCCCTCAAGTGATAGCCTGTTTTTATATAGGTGTCTGCAAAATCCCAAAGTGTGCAATAGCTGTTTATCCCTCATTCTTTGAAATAAAAAGTATGTTCCATGAAAATAACTAGCTCTGGATCCAGAGAGAGAGTAAAATGTGTATGGCACTTGCCTGCACTTGGCCAACCAACCCAGGTTAGTCCAAGAAACCACATATGTTCCTCTTAGACTCACCAGGAAAGATTGCTGAAGTAGAATTAGAAGTAAGCCCTGAGCTTCACTAGTGTGGCCCCCAAACAAAAATAACTCATGCAAAACAAAACAGCCAGTTCAGCTTGTAGCTTAATGTGCAAATTTTTTGTTTTAGAGAATCATCTATCAGATCACTGTCACTGTCATCCTGTTGCTCATCTATTTGCTCAAGAGGCACCAATAACATCTCCATTGTGAGACTTGTTGTTACTGTTTTTGGCATATCGAATACACCACGGGGAGCTTGCCTGGCTCTGCCTTGTGGACAAGATACTCTCAGTAGCTTGCCGGGCTCTCTGAGTGGGGCAAAGGAATTGAACATAGGTCAGCCACGTGCAAGGCAAACACCCTACCCACTGTACTATCACTCCAGCCCAAAAAATAAAGTACTGGCTGAATACTGTAAAGTCAAACATAGGCATCTTTTGATAGCATGAATGAATTTAGTGGCAAGTAAGAGTAAAAAAGAACACTGAGATTGGTCGTCTTTTCTACCTGTACAGCTGCGTTATAGTTTGGCAATATGGTGGCAAGAACCAAATATTTAGTGATCAAAAGGAGTTGATCACCTCCTTAGTGTTGCCATTACTCAGGCCATCTATCAGATACTCTTTATGAATGTTTCTTGCTGTGTCTTGGAAAAGCACAGCAGGGAGGGCATTTCCCTTGCATGTGGCTGATGCGGATTTGATTCCCAGCATCCTATATGGTCCCTGAGTATAAAAACATCTGCCGGGGGCATGAACAGGGGAGAGCCCTGGTGGCTCTCCCTGTCGGCCGCCCCAATGTGTTTAGGGGGTGGATCTCGGGCTGCTCGCCCAGCTCGAGCTGCTCGGGCCATGGGCCAGATGGAGGAGGAAACTGAGGGCCAAGACAGTTGATTGATCAGTTGCCATTTATGCCATTCACACCTGTCTCTCCGCTTTTCTCCTGGCTCTGGATCTTTCCCCCAACCCACTCTTCCAGCCTAGTTAAATCCCACCAGCATGAGGGGGTTGGGACTTACACATAGGTGTGTTCACAATCAATAGGGTTAAAGTTCTTTCCCTCAGGGGATGCTGCTTCTAGGACAGATTCTCTTTCAGCAGGATGACCCACCCAAGGGCGAATTCCATGAGCCTGTTTCTCTTCTCCTCATCCAGCAAACATATAAGCATTCATAATATTAATCATTTTGTATGGACAAAGTAAGAGATGCATTAAGCTTATAGAATTGCTCTCCTGGGGCCATCTCGATCTCATACTACAGTGCTCAGGCCAGATAATCTTTCCTATCCCTAGCAGGGTTCTAGTCTCCTCGTTACTTTTGGATCATGACAGCATTTGTTTATGATCAAGCTCTTAAGTTATAGTTAAGAATTAGGCACTTTGGCCAGGCCCATCTCGATGCCAGGGTAGCACATAGCTCACCACTTGCCCTGGGTCTGTCCCGTCCCTCCTCAGGACCCTGCTTTTGGGGTGCTAGGAACTGAGGACAACTGAGGCTTAAGTCAAGAAAGCAGATGCCCAGGAACAAATAATATTCAAAGCCAATTAAATCCCAAGTTACAAAAGCATAATATTGTCTTCTGTGTCTATGCAAAAAGGACATTGCTTTAAAGTAAACTATTCAAAAGACACAAAGAGAGGAGAAAGGCAATATTAACTTACAGTATAAATTCAGTGTCCTAGAAAGATCTGACCTTACAAATTAACAGACTCTGGTAAAGCTGATTAACTGTTTGGGGAAGAGAGCATAGAGAAGTGGTTACAGTTAGACAAAGGAATGGGAGTGACTTGGGAGCACCTTGATCGGTGTGACAGGATAAACCTAAGCTCCCTAAGCTCCTTGTGGCTATGTTATCCTACACTTGAGCACCTGATAGGAGTGATTCCTGAATGAAGAGCCAGAAGTAACCCCTGTTTGACCCAAAAAGAAAAGAAAAAAAAAGGATGGAATTTAACAAAATCTGAAATACTTATTATGTAATCAGTAATCTTTTTGTTTTAAAAAACAAAACAGCTTGTTTTTTTTAAAAAAAAAACTGGAGAGGAATGGTGATAATATTAAATGACTTTTCCTGTGGTTTGGTGCCTCTTCTATTATTCACTATAAGGTTTCAGAAGGTTTTACCCACCATCAGAATCCCAAGGACAACACAGTGGTTAAAGAAAGTAATATCACCTAATTCTTATAAAACTACTTAAGATCACCTGGACCACACTAAAAGGTTCTGTATGACTTTCAAGAATATGTGAACTTTCATAAGAACTGCTGCTCTAGAACATATGTTCCAAGTCATTAGGTTTTGTTATTTATACTTATTTTAATTATTGTTCTATGATATTATTAGGGCCTATGTTGTTTTCCTTCTTTTGCCCAAGCACCCAAACTTTGCAAATATTTGCTGTTATGTTTGCTATGTCTTAGTTATAAATCCTCTCAACCTCTTCTAACGTAAATTTGACTCAACCTTAACTTCAGGTACTTGTTCTTACTTGTTAGCTTACACAGCTCTTCTTGACCATTTGCCCTTCACTTCCCATCCCTACCCATCCTCATGTAAGTTTAACATATCTACCTTAGGTTCCCCATAGTTTTTCCCGATCTCTGTGTTACGATATTCTTCTAGTAAACATTAATACTGTTTTGGTGAAAGTTCCTCATACCTGGTTACACTCTCAGTAATTCAGATGTCTGCTGAATTTGTATCATGTTGTGAAATGTCAATGTTAAAATCAAATAGGTTTCTGAAATCTAATTTCACATTTATTTTACATTGTGTATTTTACCAAAAGGATTATTTTCCTAATTTATTATTTTATTTTTTTCATTGGGCTGGAGAGATAGCACAGTGGTTGGGCTTTCGCCTTTCACGCGGCCAACCTGTGTTCGATTCCTCTGCCCCTCTCAGAGAGCCCGGCAAGCTACTGAGAGTATGGAGCCCACACGGCAGAGCCTGGCAAGCTACTCGTGTGTATTGGATATGCCAAAAACAGTAACAATAAGTCTCTCAATGAGAGACATTACTGGTGCCCGCTGGAACAAATCCATGAGTAATGGGATGAGAGTGACAGTGACAGTGATTTTTTCATTTACAGCATGAACATGATATTAAAGGCAAATGGCTAAGACATTAAATACTTGTAATATAGGGTAGACTTGAGCTTTCAAACTTCGTGTATTTTTCTTCCATTTGCCAGCTCTTTGGACTTAAAGATGCACTGTGTATTTGAGCCTCATTTTCCTTGCCTGTATAAAATTGCAAATGAGGATTATTACAGAGATGAGTTTCATGTATAAAATAGCTAACACAATGTGTCACACAGATAAATTAGAACTGTTTTCAAAAATTAAAATAGTTATTTTAACTTGTTCAGTCATAGTTTTAGTTGTCACATTTGGTTGAGTTATTCTAGAATTAATGGGTGCTCTTAGGAAAAAAATCATTTTGCTACATACATAGTAGCTGAAGTTGTGAAGCACATTTAAATATACAAATAATGGATAGGATATGAGAAATGGAATGTAGGTTTTTTTTTTTTTAGTATTCAAACTTGATGGCAAATAAGCCCATTATTCAAAGAGTAAGGTTCTTATTCAAATGGGATTTTCATTTGATTTATAATCTAAAGATAATATTACTTGGTTTGATATAATAGTAATTTCATTACTATCTGAAGTTACTGATTTACTTGTTCATTGGATTGTCACTTTAATAGGCATATTTCTGATAGGGCCAGAGAGATAGTGCAGCATGTCAAGTGTTTGTTTTGCATGCGGCTGACCCAGGGGTTGATCCTCTGCATCCAGTATAGGTCCCCTGAGCACCATAAGGAGTAATTTCTGAGTGCAGAACCAGGAGTAACCCCTAAGCATTGCTGAGTGTGCCTCCTAAAAAAACAAGTAAGCTTAAATCTGAGAATCTATTATTTTAAATCTTGAAGGTAGATATAGAAGAAAGTGTATTGAGTTATGAATATATAGTATAAGGCATAACTTGCTTATTCTCAGATAGTCGATTACTTTTACAAGTAATGTATAAATACCTCGCCTATTTTCCTTTAGAAGTATTGATTTTGTTTTTATATACCAGATGAGTTTTAGAAGTTGTGGATGAATATTATTTTGCATAAAATAAAGTAAAATTCTTGCCAACTGGGGTATAGCTAAATGCCTGCCAGTCTGCCTTGTATATCATTAAAAGCACATTTTTGATCATTGGTCTAATATATTGAAGAATGCTGAATTTCCTGTTTTACCTGAAAATAAATGGTAATGCATTATGTAAAAGCCCATACTACAAAGGGGATAGTTTTATTTCGACATTTAAATAAATTTATTTTGCTTTTTAAGGAACTTTCCTTATAAGCACATATTGGCTCTTATAAAATTGGTTCTGAAGAAGTTGTAGGCAAATCACTTTTGAGGATTTTGGCTCATTAGCAAGGCCCTTTCCTTTGGCTATATTTCCTGATAATAGTTTTCTCTCAGATAAGTGAATGTCAGAGAGCAGGAGTAATAAAAATTTGTCTCTTGAGCTCATTAGAATAAGGCAGTTCAAGGACTTAGCAGCATCTTTTAGCTCCCCCTGTCTTTGCTTTCATTCTTCATCATCTTTATTGAGCATTAGTTTAAAAGCCTGTGTAGTTTTGCATATGCAAATATTTGTTAAGTATGTGCTGGGTTCAGTTTCAAGCAAATCCATTGCTCATCTGGAAAAGAGTGTGGGGAAAGTGTTTGTAATTATTTAGAAATGTTAAGAATGTTGGTGGGAGTGGCAGCTCAGATCCCTGCAATATGTTAGTCATGTTTATGACTATGATTTTCTTGATATTTTTAGATTGTGTTCTTTAATCTAGGCTTCAAACATTCTTTAAACATAGAAAATACCCTTACTTTAGGATTTTAAAAGGTGATTCATATATATCTCATAAATATGAAGCTCATTAAATATATAAAATTCAATATTTGTAAAAGGTGTTAGTAGACCCTTGGAGATCAAGTTCAGCGATTGATTTCATGAAAGCTGGAATTCCAGCCCAAGAATTCCCTGCTCTAGTTGTTTGGCCTCTGTCCAAAAAGCTACATGGGCTCCGCCAGATAAACAAGGACATGTTTTCCTGGCATGACTCTTCTGTTCCATCTGGTTCAGGGCTGTGGCCCCACAGCCAATCACAGGTTTCCTAAGTTTGGAGTGAGTAAACCACATTTGTCAACAAGTGGATGAAAAATTCTAACCATTCCAGTTATCCTTGCCTATAATTTGTCTATTTTACACAGATTGAGTATCAATTCAGTAGAGCAAGACTCAGGAGAACTATGCTATGATTTTGGCTCTGCCACTGACCAGGGAATATGTTTGCTTAATCAGAGCTTCACTTTCTTCATATGCTGGCATTGTGCATTTCTTCCAGTTGAAATTAACTGGCATCATAATCACCTCTAGTGTACATTAGAGCTTTGTATTGGTATTGTTCATTCTCTATGTTTAGACAAAAGTGCAGAAAAGTTAATCCATACTTAGCATGTCATGCAGAATATTTTAAGGACCCCAAACGTCCTCTGTTCTTTGTTGATCCATCCTTTCTGGTCCCAAGCCAGATTTGGAAACCACTGTTACTTTACTACATTGCATACTTTAATCTTTTCTGTGATATCATATAGTTAGGTTCATGCAGTATATATTGCTGCCGGGGCTAAAGAAATCAGAACTTTACCCCTTATTTCACAGTTTTCTTAAAGTTTTTGATCCTCATTTTTCTTTCCTTTTAATCCTTTGATTTCTAAACATATTATGGGTTATGCTTATTGTCCTACAAAAGTTGGCAGGCAATATTCACAGGCCAACCTGAATATACATAACATGTCTGTATTTTATATACACAAGATATCAAGTCATTTTTTTCCTGAAGCTAATCACTATTTATGAAATTTCATGGCTGTTACAGTACTAGCAGGTATTTGTATACATATATACACATATGTAATTATATGTAATATAAAGTATATATATATATGTACATATATATAATCTAGCCAATATTCATTCAATGGCATAAAATTAAACTGCTATTGCCTTCAATTTTCTAATCTGTAAAATCAGTAGCTGTAACATAGGGTCACTTTAGGGTGTAAATAAACAAAGTTGCAGTTGTCAGGATTTAGGCACTGATAGTACCGGGTTTAAAGCACTTGCCAATTTTTTCCCTGAAATCACAGATCCCCTGAGCACTGCTAGATATGGCCTGGGAGCCTTCTCCCCCTTCTCCTACCCCTCACACTGTCAGTACCACGATGTCCAGCAGTATCTCTCCTTTGGGTCTTGACATTGAACAACTGGTCCAGTTGGCTGAGACTTACTAGTACTGTGTCATTTCTAATAGTATTAACTCTGTGTTTTGAATTTATTTTTGAGAACTGTTTTGTAGAAAATTTTATGAAGTACCAAATATATGTGTCTAGATGAAATATTTTTGCTTCTTTTATAACTGCTGTAATACCATTTATTAGAAAAACTTGTTTGTATTATGTTGTTTCTTTCTCAAGTTCAGTTGACTCCTTGTGGATCTATTATTGGATTCTTTATTTTTGTCCCAATGATTTGTCTGTAGTTTCAAAGTATGTTTGATTGTCACATATTTTGGGATTTCTCACTTAACTTCATAAAATAAATTCCTACTTCTTCTAAGGTAGGTAGTAGACATCATTCTGTTCTATTAATTTTTACTAGTATAGCTCAGGCTGTGGCCTATCTTGGTAAATATTTAATGCAAGCTTGAGAAACTGTGCATTCTGTTATTGAATGAGTAATATGTAGACTTTGATTATATCCCATTCAATGAGGATGATGTTTATTTATATATACTTTTACTAACTTGCTGGTTTTATTCATGTTTGATAGAGGGATGCTAAGTTTCCAAGTTTGTAGTAGATTTATTTATTTTGTTTGGGAGACTTTCATATAGAGCTGAGATTCCCTAACATTTTTGCTCAACCACCTCCACTTTAGAAATAACAACAACAAAAACTTACCACCCCTCTAGAAATCTATATTTTTATGTGAACAGACATTGCCACCTTATTGTTCCCCAGCTACTAATTCTCCCCTGGATAATTCCAGTGCCCCGAGGGGGGTGATATCATATACTTTAGGAAATTATGGAAATCTTGGCATGGATAAGATCATTTTAGAAAAACAAATATGAAAAGATAGCATCCCTAGGACTGAAAAATAAGTGAGAGATTTTGACCTAAAGACTGGGAAGAAGATGCTAATTGTCCAGTGAATATAAAAGCTGGAAATTTTCTTTCAATCTTTTAAGTTTAAACGGAGAACTGGTATATAATACCAGGAGGTTGGCTCCATAGTTTGGAAGCTGGCCTCACATACTGGGGGAAAGTCATCCCAGACAGAGAAGGGAACACCAAGTAATATGTGATTGGAGATCCCGTGCAGGAAGGGAGATGCATGCTGAAAGTAGACTAGAGACTGAACAGGATGACCACTCAATACCCGTATTTCAAACCACAACATCCAAAAGGAAAGAGAGAGATCAAATTGGAATGCCCTGCCACAGAGGTGGGGTAGGGTGGGGGGGATGGGATTGGGAAGGTGGAAGGGATACTGGGTTCATTGGTGGTGGAGAATGGACACTGGTGGAGTGATGGGCTCTCAAACATTGCATGAGGGAAAAACAAGCACGAAAATGTTTAAATCTGTAACTATACCCTCACTGTGACTCACTAATTAAAAAATAGAAAATAAAAAATACATATATTCACTAAATAAATAAATAAATAAATAAAAGAGTGGGAAGTGCTCGCCAGGGACTCACACTTGACATTGAATCATGTTAAGCTGTAGAGCAAGAAAGGTGCGTGTTTCCAAGTAAAGGATAGTGTGAGGACCCATTTGGGTTGAAAGATGTGTGCTGAAAGTAGACTATAGACCAAACATTATGGCCACTCAATACTTCTATTGCAAACCACAACATCTAAAGGGAGAGAGAACAAAAGGGAATGCCAGGCCGCAGAGGCAGGGTGGGGTGTTAGGGGATGGGGTGAGGGTGGTGGGAGGGTTACTGGGAACATTGGTGGAGGAGAATGGGCACTGGTGGATGGATGGGTAAACTATCATTGTATGACTGAAATGCAAATACGAAAGTTTCTAAGTTTGTAACTGTACCTCACAATTATTCACTAATAAAAAATATTGCACTGTGAAAAAAAAATAAAGGGAGAACTGTTTTTTCATGTTTTTTGCCTTTTGGTTCACACCTGGCTGTGCACAGGGGTTACTCCTGGTTCATGCACTCAGGAATTACTTCTGGCAATGCTCGGAGACCATATGGGATTATGGGATGCTGGGAATCGAACCCAGGTCGGCTGCGTGCAAGGCAAACGCCCTACCCACTGTACTATCACTCCAGCCCATAGAGGGAGAACTTTTTAAATATATTTCTGCTTGGTAAAATAAAATAGCGACTGTTATAAATGCAATCTAGAATTTTATAAATTAGAGTGTTATAAATGCAATCTAGAATTTTAAATTACTAATGCTATTTCTCTTTGATTAGGTTTCACTAGGATATAGAGCTTTTTAGAGAAGGACTACTATTCCTTATATATTATTCTTATCCCTGCAAGTTAACAACTTGCATAGAAAGCAACTAATACATATTGACAAATGCTCAAATATTTGTTTTTAATGTTTAATTTTCAGGTATTTTATATTTTTCTTCAAGTACTACCTCTGTATATTTTGTCCTAAAAATGTACAGGGTCTGGGTCTTGGGGTGCAGTTTTCAATGACTGAGTATGTATGTGCCTTGCATACATGAGTCCTGGGTTAGATCTCTGACACTGTGTGTACCTCTGAGCTCTGTCATCTTTGGCACTAGTGGCTCACAGTACTGCCAGGCCATATCACCACACCCACGAGTCTTGGAGGAGCCTAGTATCAGTGATGAATAGGCGCCTGGATACCTATTCATCCAGGGAGACCACATTCCCCTCAAAATTTATATGACCCAGCCCTAACCTCTCTGGAAAGTTCAATTCATATATTTTAAGCTGCTGTTTAGGCCATCTTAATGTGTATCACTCAGAACTATCAGTTTCAACATGTGTAAAACCAAATTTGTGCTTCCTGGGATTACTGTTCTTTTCCCTATGCCAAGTTTACACCTTTGTGTGGTGTAATAACTTTATTATGGCTTTGAATTTTAGTATATATATATTATATTCTAAAATATGCATATTTAGGAGCGGGTTTAGAGAGTCAGAAAGAGTGAACAGAAGTCTTTAGTGTTTTTGGTAATGTTTTTATTTTTCCAGTATGCCTTAGTCTGTGCCTTTCATGCCATCACACTAAAGAAGAGTTTATATATAAATCTTGAATTTTGCCTTAATTCATAAGAAAGACAAAATTTCAGAAAAGGAAGAAACAGTGTTCTTACTGAGTGGATATAAATGGAGTTACAAATAGGTATTATTTGATAATAAACTGCCATGTTTGCTGTGGACCAAACTAAGGCATATACAAGGCTTATGTGTTTTGGGGGTATTATTTACTATGGATCACTGTCACAGTCACTGTCATCCCATTGCTCATCAATTTGTTCAAGTGGGCACCAGTAACATCTCTCACTCTGAGACTTATTGTTACTGTTTTTGGCATATCGAATACACCACGGGTAGCTTGCCAGGCTCCGCCGTGCAGATGCCATACTCTCGGTAGCTTGCCAGGCTCTCTAAGAGGGCTGGAGGAATCCACCAAGGGTCGGCTGTGTGAAAAGTGAATGCCCTACCACTGTGCTATCGCTCCAGCCCATTTACTATGGATACATATGATTATTTCCTCAATCTGAAAGTGTCAAATGCATTGAAGTGAAAGAGAGTTTGGTTAGAAATAATTCCACTTGAAAGCTTGTATTGAATCTCACAATGATTCAATAAAATTTAAAAAAAATATTAAAAAATTTAAATTAAGAAAGAATTCCACTTAATAAGCAAGGAACTAAATACTCATTTGGTATGGAAATATCTGAAATGGGTATACCTAGTTTTGAAATTCTCGTGAGTGTTTGAACAACAGAATCTGAGAAACCTCTAGGAGGCATAAAAGGCCACTATAGGGATCTCTCCTTGTGTCTCCAAAGAAATTGTGCTGTATGGAATTCTTTAATTTAGCCTCTTGATACCTCTATTGGACCTATGGAAATATAAGATATATAAATTCAGTTGTTTTTGATAAATTGATATAAGAGAAAATGAAATTAATAGTATCCTTTTTTTCTCTGCATTTTGGCAATATGAAGGGCTTGCTTTTCTTATTCTAGTTTATATTTAAAATTTTCCAAAAAAAATTAGTCTATTTCTGATTAATATAAATGAACATGTTTTAGGAAGAAAACATGTTCATTCTCATAAAGAACATTCTGTATATATACAAAATTGGACTAATGTGTTTTGTTTGTAAATTGTGATTATATTCACATGTATTCTTATATAATGATACATATGCTATATAAATTATTATATGTATATTTCATGTATAGCATAATGAAAGTATACTTGAGATAATAAGTCAATTATAATTTACATGCTAAAGTAACACAACATAATTTTGAGATAGAAAATTAAAGTGTTATAAAATAAAAAGGAGGAAATACTTGAACTTTTTTTTCCTGAATGGCTACAGAGTTATGGCATTACATCTCTAAAAGGTCACAAATAATTAATTTATTTTGGGTTTAACAGAAACCATTTTCTTGGTGTCCACAAATGGCTATATTCTCCAATGACTTTTACCTTTTCGGATAAGATAGGTAAAATAAAATACCGTTTTAGGATAAAATGATTACCACCAAGCATGGTTATCATTATAGAAGAGAATGTAAATATTTTCAAATTTGAATATGGAAAAGTGAAGACCAGAAATGGAAAGTGGAAAGGAAGGCAAGAATAAGAGATGTGTTGTCATCTTTTACTCTGTGGAAAGAAGAGACATTGTCTTTACCATAATATCTTTAGAGAATAGCACCAAAAATTTGTTGTTTATTAAGATAAAAGTAACCATTAAAACAATTAAGCATAATTAAATAAGTATAGTAAAATAGAGAAGTTGGGGTGCCATAAAGAAACTTCATTGTCGCTACTAGTATCAGAAAGTTAAATCATTCTGACATTAAACAGGTGAGACCAGTAGAAATGACTATTAGAACAGTGTTAACATGCAGAAAGACTAAAATATCTGAAAGAGACATTCTTTTGAAGAATACTGTTTATTTGTCCTCTATATCATTAATTTTTAAAGTGAAAGCAATTGTTACACATGCTTTAAAGCAAGAGTTGGCACACATTTTTGGTTAAGGACTGAGTAGTAAATATTTTAGCCACTGCTAGCTGCAACTGCTCGGCTTTGTCTTTGTAGTGTAAAATAGTCATTCACAATACTTAAAGAATGAGCTTTGCTGTGCTCCATTCATTTTTTTAGCAATGGTTGGATGGGAGATGTGTGCTGAAAGTAGATAAAGGACCAAACATTATTGCAAACCATAATGCCTAAAAGTAGAGAGAGTAAGAAGGAAAATGCATGTCATTGAGGCAGGGGTAAAGTTGGAAAGGCTACACTGGGGACATTAGTGATAGAGAATGAGCACTGGTGGAGGGATGGGTGTTTGATTGTTGTAGGACTAAAACTCGAACATGAAAGCTTTGTAACTGTATCTCACAGTGATTCAATTAAAATATAGCTATAAGTATAAAGAACAAGATTTGGTTTTAGGTTCAGATTTTCCCAGTTACTAATTTATTTATTTATTTATTTGTTTGTTTATTTGTTTTCAATATTGGAGCTTAATTATCTAATCAATTTTAATTCTTGTGTTATATCAATAGTTGTGGCTTTTACATTAAAATAATTTTTTAATTTTTTAATTAGTGAGTCACAGTGAGGGTACAGTTACAGATTCAAACATTTCGTGCTTGTTTTTCCCTCATGCAGTGGAGCCCATCCCTCCACCAGTGTCTGTTCTCCACCACCAATGAACCCAGTGTCCCTCCCACCCCCCAATTCCATCCCCCCACCCCACCCCGCCTCTGTGGCAGGGCATTACAATTTGTACTCTCTCTCTCCTTTTGTGTGTTGTGGTCTGCAATAGGGGTATTGAGTGGCCATCATGTTTGGACACTAGTCCACTTTCAGCACGCATTTCCCTTAACATGTAGGATCTCCACTCCCAATTTACTTGGTGTTCCCTTCTCCATTTGGTATGACTTTACCCCAGTGTGTGAGGCCATGTTCCAAACTATGGAGTCAACCTCCTGGTATTGCATACTACTATTCTTGGGTATTAGTCTCCTACATACTCTGTTATTTTATATTCCACAGATGAGTGCAATCTTTCTATGTCTGTCTCTCTCTTTCTGACTCATTTCACTTAGCATGATACTTTCCATGTTGATCCACTTATATGCAAAGTTCATGACTTCATCTTTTCTAACAGCTGCATAGTATTCCATTGTATGAAAAGAAATCTTATCTTATAATTTTACATGAAATTTGTTTTAACTGCTTTAGTAGAATAAAAGCAGAAAATATTAAAAATGAATTAATAAAGATAATGGGAAATATTTGTAAATTGATGTTATATCTTCATTTCAAAACTTTTTAATGAATTAAGGTGAATTGATGAATTCTTATCTTTTAAGAAGGTGGAAAATTGAATGACTGATTCTTGGAAGCAGTATGGGCTATGGGGTATAGTTAGATCTGCTTTTCTTTAGGGCCATTTAAAAATATTTCTTTTGAATTATTTGTATTTAATCTTCTCACTGAGTACTATGGCCATGCAGGTATTGAGTCTTGAGCCAGTAACTAAGGTTTCTTACTGACTTATTCTCAGTGTTGGTTTTGTTGAAGTTAATGCATTTTGTGCTTAGTTTTCTTAGAATGGAGCTGGAGTGATAGCACAGCAGGTAGATCATTTGCCTTGCACGTGGCCAACCCAAATCGGTTTGATTCCTCCACCTCTCTCAGAGAGCCCGGCAAGCTACCGAGAGTATCCTGCCCATACAGCAGAGCCTGGCAAGCTACCCGCGGTGTATTCGATATGCCAAAAACAGTAACAACAAGTCTCACAATGGAGACGTTACTGGTGCCTGCTCGAGCAAATTGATGAACAACGGGACAGCAGTGCATCATTCAGGATGATCATCATTCAGTGCTTTCTTAGAATATCACATTTTTTCCCCTTTTTCCTCCTAGTATTCTACTTGCAGAGGAAATATTCTATAATTTTTATATTGTTAAAACTGTTACAAAATCTATTGGTTGTGGATTCTTTCTTGAAGCCCTTTTTTGTCCTGGTTAGATTGAGACTTGCTTTCACTGCTCCTGTGTCTAAAGCCTTCAACATATGGATTGACACCTTCCGCTTCCATCTAGGAACAGTAGCTTGTAGAGAATGAGACAGACCATCACATTAGGTGACAGACAAACACACATGGATTGTGCAGACTTTCGGTCATCTGGGTAGCCATCAGTGATTTCACAAGCTGGTCATTTATTTAATACAATATGCTCCTATACCACTGCTCTAGGCTCTCAAGAGGTGTCATTATTGAGAGACATTAAGGTCATCCTGTAAGCATCCTTCACACATCAACTTTCAATAGCTTCATGAAGATCACAGTCTGGACTGTTGTATGTAGAGATCAGACGGCACCCTTCAAATACAAAGGCTCGACAGTTTCCTATTCTGTTTTTACTCATGCTGCCTCTCCATCTGAAAACCTTACGCAGTCTTATTTTATACTTTCCTGGCACATTTTAGCAGTCTGCACATATTTGTTATTTGTTCTACTCTTTTTTAAAAAATTTTTTAATTTATTTTTATTCTATTATTTAATGCTCTATTACTCATCCCTATTTCAGTTTTGCAAGTCCTTTGGATTCTAATACTTAAAATATTTTACAGAGGGGTGTATTCCATCCTTGGAGTGCTTTTGTTTGATTACTTCCCGCACTCCTGCATGGGTATCCTTAACTATTGTCATCATTTGGAGGTGGGAATTCCTTTCTATCTTTCCTACATTAGTTTGTTTTCTGGATTCCTTATTTAGTGTACTACATTTATCTAGGGCTGGAGCAATAGCACAGCAGTAGGGTGTTTGCTTTTCACCTGGCGGACCCGTGTTCGATTCCTCCGCCCCTCTCAGAGAGCCCGGCAAGCTACCAAGAGTATTGTGCCTGCACAGGAGAGCCTGGCAAGCTACCCGTGGTGTATTGGATATGCCAAAAAAGTAACAATAAGTCTCAGAATGAGAGACATTACTGGTGCCCACTAGAACAAATCGATGAGCAATGGGATGACAGTCACAGTGACACTGACATTTCTCTAACTTCATACAAGGACTGTCTAGGGAGAAGAACAGGTTATAAAACTGACTGCCAGCTTTCTGATCGATGGAGTAGCAAGATTGGAATTCATCACATTTATGATCCAGAGCCCTGTGGCCTTCCGTCTGTGTAGCCTTTTGTATTTAGTACTGTGTTTCTGTTGTCTTAGATTCTGGATTCTTAGATTCTATGTGGTTAGGTTTCCCTGGAAATTGCATTTCTTGCTTCTTGGAGGTAATGGTGGGTATTTAGGAGTTTCCTCATTTTGTAAAGAGGATTTTTCATTGCCATTTTCAACCTGCACTTTCATCTAAATTTCATGGACTCTGGTTTGTCTCGACTGTTTCCAAGGGGACTGGATCAACTTTTACTCTAGCAATTCTACATCTGAAAATGTGGATTCTGTTTCTCCTTTCTGAGAAGTCATTGTTTTTTTTTTATCTGTTAATTTCCTGTCTTTCCTATTCTGGTTTGAGTTGAAGCAATATAATGTTTTCATGAAATTGGAATTTGTGGTTTTGCTTAAAAATTTTCCTTGTATGGGGTGATTTCCATTAAAGAAGCAATGGTATAGTCTTAAGTATCTGTACCCATAGCTGGTTTTAATTGATTTTCTTTAGTTAAGTATTTTTATAGCCAAGAAAAATAAGGTTATTTATTTTCTTACACAAAATAGAAAACAGATCCATAGCCACCTAAACCTTATATATTACTATGTAAGTGTGAACATGTAAATATAAAAACTATCTACATAAGTATAAGTAACTGTTACATTGTTCAACTCAATAAATGTTTCCTCAGCATTTTAAAACAGTTTTCTAAAATTTTGTCATCTTGCATTGTAATGTGAACTTGAATCCTCTTTTTAATTATTTATTTTGTTTGTAATTCAATAGACCTTTGTGCTAGGGGTTTCCTTCTTCCCTCCCTCCCTCCCTCCCTCCCTCCCTCCCTCCCTCCCTCCCTCCCTCCCTCCCTCCCTCCTTTCTTTTTATTGTTTTTGGTTTGGGGGTTATATCCAGCTGTGCTTACTCCTGGCTCTGTGCTCAAGAATCATACTGTGCAGGGTTCAAGCAACCAGTTATGGCGATGCCTGGGATTAAAGTGTGCAAGGCAAGTCTGTTATCTCCTAATACTACCTCTCTAGCTATGTACATGTTTTTTTCCCCAATTATGCTTATGTACTTAATGGTAATGCAATGGCATATTTATATTGTAATTTTAAACAATAGGATATAGTTTTATTTTTTGATCACACCCAGAAATGCACAGGGGTTACTCCTGGTTTTGCACTCAAGAATTACTCCTGGTGGTGCCGGGGGAACCATATGGAATGCTGGGAATCGAACCCTGATTGGCCATGTACAAGGCCAATGCCCTACCCAATGTGCTATTGCTCCAGCCCCTAGAATATAGTTTTCAGAGTTGTCATTTACAAGCTCATTGTGCTCCTGAAGTAGGTAAGGTATTGATACCAAGTAAAGCCACATCCCAGTTTAGTAACAGATTAGTTTATAAAACCTTCAACTTGATTCTTTTTTGGAGTTTGGCTAAATTTTTCTATGTAAATCATATTTAAATGGAACTTTTCTTGTCTGTTGAGTCTTACTCTATAGCTTTGTTAACATTTTGATCGTCAAAGACCTATGTCAACAACTTAGGAGTCCTAGTTGAGAACTTTGGTGTGAGGCACATGATCAAGTATTTGCAGGGATTCTCAGAGAGTCTGTGGTGAAGGACCAGATATTTTTGTTCGTCTGTTGTAAATGGAGAGTCTTGAAAAATTATGTGTTTGGAGTTTACAGCAATAAATCTTATAAAATGTTTAAACATGATCATCCAATTTATGTACTTTTTTATTTGTTTTTTGGGTCATTCCTTATGGTGCTTTTGGGAATATATGTGGTGCCAGGGATCAAACCAGGGTCAGCAGCATGCAAGGCAAGTGTCCACCCACTGTCTTGTCTCTCTATGTTTGTAGATGAAAAAACAATGCCTTGACTGGGTTGGTCTATAAACCACACCTTGTTCATAAATATAGAGTAAAATTGGGGAGGAGTGATTCTTTACAGCCAAATTTTGACATATGAAAAACTGCCTCACTCTTTTTCTGTGGTCTTAACTGCTTTTTTTCCTGAACCCCATACCTCGTTTGCTTTTCTTAACTGTCAGTACACCTCAAATTTGAAGAATTACTCAGTAATTATAATAGACATCATTATTGATTATCTATAAGGACTACACTGTCAATGGGTTGTATTGGGGTTACAAGATGCTCTGCCTTTGTAGGATTTAAGAGAGTGATGCTCAGAGAGAAGATGGACGTATGTAAATGTGTGTGTGGGTATATGTGTGTATACGTATGTAATGTATTTTTCCCCACAGTCCAGGGTATTGTTTTCATTTCATATGAGTGGTAGAGTTTAGATTTCAACCTAGTCAATGGCTGGAGCAATAGCACAGCGGTTGAGCATTCGGCTTTCATGCGGCCGACCCGAGTTCGATTCCTCCGCCCCTCTCAGAGAGCCTGGCAAGCTACGGAGATTATGGAGCCCGCACAGCAGAGCCTGGCAAACTACCCATGCATATTGGATATGCCAAAAACAGTAACAATGAGTCTCTCAATGAGAGACATGACTGGTGCCCGCTTGAACAAATCGATGGGCAATGGGATGACAGTGACTAACCATTTCATTTGAGGGAGTAGGCTTGGTTACTATCTCATACACCTGGAATGCCTTACCTTAGTGATTTGGAGAGGGAATACCTAAGATGCAAGATGTATAGATCCCTTCTGCAAATAATTAAAAAGGCAGTTAGAAACACATTTAATGGTGGTATAAAACTAGTAGACTTAATTGGTGTTGGGGCTGTAATGCACACTTTTCTTGCTATCGGACAAGATGTTATTAGAGTACATGGAAAATTAGTTATTAGCACCTGGTATTTTTACGTATGTCATGTTTGTTTATTCACCCTCACAAGTGAGCTAGTTCTCCCTCCCTTGTTCCAACAAGGGAAGTCCATAAGGGTCGGGGTTTTGAGTTTTGACCTTCATTGTCAAGGGCTGGTGGTAGAACTGCTCGAGGAAATGGCTGTTTGTTGGCAAACAATATCTATTCTCTAGTCTATGGCTGACTTACCTTCTCAAATGTGCTACTTGTCATCGTTCCAGGGGGGACTTAGTTGGCCTCCTATTTGAAACACAAGAACTCTGTTCTCCCCATCCTTCTTCTTCTATTTTATCTCTCATATCACTTTCTAACTTACATTTAATTTATTCATTGTCTTAATTACTGTCTGTCTCCTCTCCTCCCTGAAATATAGGCTCTATTTCTTTCAGGACAGAATGTTTTTGTCTTGTCCTTCCCTATATTTTGCTTTAGGGTGTTGTGAAAACTCATTATATACTTTAATAAATAACTGCCTTGGCATGCCATCTAGAGATTGTCTGCTCCTCCCTTATTGCCCTTGACTTGATGGAAAGGTCTTGATCACATGATTAAAATTTTTTTATTATCTCATTAAAAAATGGGGGGTCACACTAGGCGATCTCAAGACGTACTCCTCACTCTGCACTCAGGGATCAATCCTGATGGCCTTGAGTGCCCATATGGGATGCCAGGGATCAAACCTACGTCAGCCGCATGTGAGGCAAGCATTCTACCCATTGTACTATTTCCCCAACCCCTTAATTCAAAGTTTTTAATAAGGGACACTCTGACGTTGTTGGGAGACCATGAGTTACTCCCCTCAGAATTTGACATGAGCAGCCAATTGTACGTGGGTTGTTGGGGTTTGGGAACATTCCGGGATATACTCAAGGGTATTGTGGTCAATACTGGGGATAAAACTTAATGCTTTTCATATGCAAGGTATGTGTTTGACTTCTGAACTATCTGCATGGTCTCTAAGGATTTTGTTTACTTACAGATGATCTTACTTCTTTAGATATAACATAGAGTCTTTTTCTCTTACCTTATTACTCATGTTTACCCTTGTCTTTAATCATTGAGATATCCCTACTGGGTGTTTAAAATGTTTTGTGTAAAACTGAAGAGGATTGATAAGTGAGGTCTTCGAATCCTGCATCCTGGGTCCCAGTTGTGACATGAAGATTAAGAAAAGTGTGTATAATCACACAAAGTTATGGTCAGGCTTGATGTTAGTGATGAGCAGGGGATCAGTTGTAGCTTAGCAGGACTGGACTGCTGTTCTTAAGCTCAGCTTTCCCTATTTCCTAATGTTCCGTGTGTTTTATTTTAATTTTTGCTAAATCTGTGATCTGTTTATAGTGTTCTGTAAGATGAATGATGCTGTTTTTCAAAATTAAAGCTAGCTAGTTGTCAATAGTGTCCCCGTACTTCTGAAAATGTTAAACAACCTATTCTTCACATTTTCTATAATGTCATGCAAAAGTACATATTCTAAATAGTGAACATGAATTTACAAAGATTTAGAATGTTTAATAAACTTTTTATTTTTTTGTTTGTTTTTTATGTGTTTTTTTGTTTGTTTGTTTGTTTTGCCTTTTGGGTCACACCCAGCGATGCTCTGTGGTCACTGCTGGCTCTGCACTCTAGAATTACACCTGGTGGTTCTGGTCCCAGATTGAACCCAGATGGGCTGTGTGCAAGGCAAATGCCCTACCTGCTGAACTATTGCTCTGGCCCCTAATAAACTTATTTTTACCAATATTTCTCTCTACCTGCTGAACTATTACTCTGACCCGTAATAAATGTATTTTACTAATATTTCTCTCTACCTGTTTGGGTGTGCAATAAAATTCTCTGTACTGTCTTATTTTCTACTATCATAGATCATAAAACTGAATTTCAGTAAAAATATGGATGCCATTGCAATTATGTGTGGAATACATTGTACTGGTGTTTTCCAGTTGCTAAAACACAGTAGTGGAAAGGTTAAAAAATAATGATCTACTGCTTTGGTTATTATTGCAGGTTCATGGACCAGTATGCAGGACAGGTGCCAATTTATAAGCATAACAATGTTGAAGAACTTTACTTTAAACCTTTCTTATTCTCTCTTATATAAAAGATATAAGGATGTAGCTCAGCTGTCAAGTACTTGCCTTAGGTGTGTAAGTCCCTGAGCACTTCAGTTCATAGCAGTACAAAATCACAAATAAAAAACAAAAATATACAATCAATAGTATCTGTCAGATATTCTTTGGAGTTATTATAAATAGATGCAAAGAAACTTTGGATTTTACTGCCTGTACTAAGGACAGCCTCAGATAGATGAATTTGTATCCTAAAATCTTTACTAAAATTAATTTTGTAGCAGAACATTTTTATGGTTTGCACTAAAGTATTATTTTAAAAAATTATAGCTTCTCCTTCTCTTTGATACCCTGTCAGCTTCCATTCTTTGGCTGTGCCTTTGCATTCCTTTGGACCACACAAGCTTCTGAAACCTTGGCGTTCAGGTTTTTGGACTATAAAATTTCATTGGAAACAATTAATGGAAAACAGGATTAAAAATAAAAAACAGCTGTTTTCTTTAAAATTAATTTGAACCATTCTATTTCAGTGTTATTTAATTTGTAATGATTTAATGTTTTAAAGGCTTTTTTATATGGAAAGATTTTGATATAGATGTGTCATGTAAATTCACTTGTAAATTTTGCTAATTTCAACTTTCATATTTGATTCTTCTAGTTGAACTTTGGTTTTAAGATTATAGTGTATTTAATTCTGGGGATTTTTATATGGTTTATACTTTTATGCTAAATCCATAGGAAAAGGAAATTTCCATATTCTTGTCAAGACTGCTGTGATTATGTATGCAGTAGATTTGAAAATAATTAAAAGTTGCCTTTAAAAATAAAAAAAAGCTTGCTCTAGATAACTAGACCTTTTTTCTACAAATAAGTTTAGGTTAATCCCAGGATGAAAAGTGAACCTTTAAAGTCTTTTATATAAAGAAAACTGTAGCGATTATGCTTACTTTCAAAGCTGAATGAAAAATGACATGGGGTGATTAACATTCCTTTTAGTATTTAGTTGGTGCATGAACAAGAAAGTGAAGTGTATGCCTTGATGCTTGAATATATTTTTCTTTCTACTTGAGAAAGAGAATAAGTAGTGTTATTAAAATTGGGATTATAAAAGAAATTGACAATTTCCTCTGGAGTTGTTGGTGTTTATGTAGTGAGATGATTGTTGTTTAGGATTATACATCATAAGCCAATAGCTACTTCTGTATGGCTGAATCTGTGTACTCTGGTTTCTCCTTTGTAAATATATGGGTGTTCTGTGGACTAATGGATTTTTAATAGTTTTTGAATTTATAAATTTACTACTAAAACTTTATAAAAACAATTTAGAGGGTGGGAGAGGAAAAGTTGTTTCAGAGTAAGGAATTGCCGTGTTTAAAAAGTAATGGTGTATGTTATAGAAAATTTTCAAATTTTACATTTAATTTTCGGTCAGAGTAATAATGTTACCATAGAGATGGAAAACTTTTTCTCAAGCCTACTAAAGTGAATTCTCGGGTTTCACAGCAAGATATTAGAATGGGGTTATTTAAAATATAACACCTTGCTCTTAGAACTTCAGCTTAGTGATGGATAATAATTGTGGGATCAAACCATACTGGTGAAAATATTCTTTCAGAGATTCCTTCTTTCTAGACGTTTTTTCAATTGTAGTTTCAGATCTCTAGGAATGAGGTTCTAGATGCACTAAGTTTGAGAATTAATTGAAAGAGGTCTTCAGTACTACCCAATTTTTATTTTTATCTAATAGCAATCATATATATATCAATTTAACCTTTGGTTGAAACTGTATGGAATAGAGAGTTTATCATACAACTCATTCTACTATTATAGCTATAGTAAGGAATTTCATATGTAGACCTATATTCCACCTCCTTATTATTTATATAAGTTTTATGAAGTGATACAGAACAATCCAGATTATTTTTATGGGGGGAAGTAGCACCCAGGTGATCATGTGGTCCTGGGAATCAAATGTGCAAAGCAAGTATCTTAACCACTCTCCCATCATAATGTTTCCTGAACGTTCTGGAGCAAGCCCCTTTTAGTTTGATGGAGATCTCTTATGGTCATGTTGCATTCAGAGAAACACCTGTAAAAGTACACCTAAGATCATGAAAATGAGTATTTGAGTAATGTAGAAAATTTAACTTTATATATAATGAGCACATATTCTGGAGTGACAATATGAGAGTTTTTTCTTCTATCCTTGTTGTTTTCATTTCAACATACTTATCTTAGTGTGAGTCTACCTCTGGCTGGCTCATCATTCTAAATGCTTAAGATAATGCACTTTTAACAGAATGCAGTCTCCAGTGTAATCCGGATACTTCATCTGGTGCTTAACTGAAAAGACAATAATGTGCTCCATTCCTGGATGAAAAGCAAGCAGTGTTGGATTTACTGAAAGGAGATTATATTTGCCTCCAGTGTGATGTCTTCCTGAGAGATTTTCACGGATAATTTTCACAGTAAAAGATTTTTGTCTTACTAGAAAACTTTTAACAACTCAGTGCCCTGTAAGATGTGGTTTTACTGTGATGGAAATAGAAATTCTTTCCTTTTATGTTTGCTCCAGTTTAGACAAATCTAATTTAGATCACTCATCTTACAATTTATTATCACCCTCCATATAGGTGTTCTCTGGTGTAATCTCTTAAAATTTGAAAAGTTACTATAAGTATGTGACTAATATTGGGTGAGATCACAACTTTCAGTGTTCAAGAGATAGTATTTAATGCTGGAAGTGGAATTGCT